>NC_081311.1:14348500-15059500 GCF_026419965.1 Kogia breviceps | reverse complement strand
TGTCTTATCATCTGTTCTACTTTTGTGTCCTTAAGGAATGTTTTAAAGCTTTTTTCTAGTAGATTCTATATATTTTAAGTTTATAAACACAGATACACACAGATATGTGCAAATATAAAGATTATTGATTTATATTTATTAACTTAATATCTTTATGCTGTATTGAATTATCTTATTGTTTGTAATAGTGTTTCAGTCCATGCTTATGGGTTTCCAGGTGTACAGTCACATTAGCTGCAAATAGGTTTATTTTTTCTTTTCTAATATTTATACCTTCGATTTATTTCTTTTGCCTAATTATACTGGATAACATCTACAGTACAGTGTTAATAGAGGTGGTAGTGATGGTGGACATCCTTGTCTTGTTCCTGACTTTGGTGGAAACCTCTTCAATGATTTTCCATTAAGTAAGATGCTTTGTGGCTTTTGGGCTGATTCATTAATCTTTCTATCCATCCATGAAATTATATTAAATTATAGTTCTACTTTATTGAGTATTTTTATTAAGAATTTGTGTTGAATTTGTATCAAATGTCTTTAAGATCTGTGTAACTATGACATTTTCTTTTTAAATTAAACAATATGTTACATTGTAATAACATACTTTCTAATAACTAACCATCCCTACAATCTTGTGATAAATCTCCATGATCATGATAAATTATTTTAATGTGTTACTGGATTCTGTGTGCTTGCTTAATTCAGAGTTTTGCATCAACATCTATAAATGATATTGGTCTATAGTTTTATTTCTGTGCATGTAGTCTTTTTCAACCTTTAGCATTAATATTATACTCACTTCATCAATAAGATTTGGAAGTATTCCTTCTTGTGCTCTGCTCTGGAACATCTAAATACTATTGGAATTTCTGTTATTTAAAGGTTTGGTAGAATTCCTCTGCGAAAATGTCTGGACTGTTGCCTTTTGGAGAGCTAACTCACACAGTTTTTCTTCTTCTGTGGAAATTGTCAGTTTAGACTATCTGCAAGAATTATGTATTTTAACCAGATTATTAACCTTATTTTCATAATAATCTGAATACATTTAAACTCATAAAGAGTTTGTTCATTTACCAAAGTGGTATTAAGCTAGAGCTAAATAACAAGAGTATAAATAGGAAAATTAAGGAATACATTCTAAATAACCCATGGGTCCTAGATAATGTTATAACAGAAATTAAATAGTATTTTGGATTGACTGATAAATAAAATACTACATATCAAAATTTCATGGCATGCAGCTGAGCAATGCTTACCAAAAAAGTGATAGTTTTGAATACTTTCATCATAAAAGATGGAAAGCTGAAAATCAGTGACATAAGTTTCCATATCAAAAGTTAGGGAAATTACAAAGTTAAAGTCAAATAAAATGGATAGAATAAAATAAAAAGGTAAAAGTAGGAATTAATGAAATAGAAGATAAAATACAGTAAGAAGATCAGTGAATCCCTAAGTTGATTCTTTGAAAAAATCAACTTGATAAACTTCAAGGAAGACACAAGAAATCCACAGTGTCTTCACACACATGGTTCTCTCCACCAAAAATGCTGACTTTACTCAGGGTTCTTTTCTGTTCATTAGTCAATAGCTATTTATCTTTCAGATTATAGTTCAAACATCACTTCCTTAACAAAGATTTACCTCGCCCTTCCTCACCCTTCCGAATAGTTTAGATTCTCCTGTTGAATTCATTCATCAGTAAATTTGGGTTCCATTTTAAGTAAGATAGGAAGCCATTCGATTTTATGCAGGAATTAAATGATGTGATTTATATTTTTAAAAGATTGCTTTGTATTCCCCAAAGCGATCTGTAGATTCAACACAATCCATGTCAGAACAAATTGGCAAGATGATTCTAAAATTCATGTGAAAATGCAAAGGACCCAAAATATCCAATTAGTCTTGAAAAAGAACCAAGTGTGAGTACAGGTGCTTCCTGATTTCAAAACTTACACAAAGCTGCAGTAACCAAGATAATGTTGTACTGGCAAATGACAGACCTATAGATCACTGGAATAGGATTGAGGATTGAGAAATTAACTCTTAGACTTGTGATTGATTGCTTTTTGACAAAGTTGCTAAGACAATTCAGTTGTGGAAAATGGCTTTTCAACAACTTTTGCTGGGACAAATGGATATCCAGATGCAAAAGGAAGAATTTGGATCCTTACCTCAACACCATATAAAAAATTTAACTCAAAATGGGTCATAGGGCTTCCCTGGTGGCGCAGTGGTTGAGAGTCCGCCTGCCGATGCAGGGGACAAGGGTCTGTGCCCTGGTCCGGGAGGATCCCACATGCCACGGGGCGTCTGGGCCTGTGAGCCATGGCTGCTGAGCCTGCGCATTGGGAGCTTGTGCTCCGCAATGGGAGAGGCCACAGTGGTGAGAGGCCCGCATACCGCAAAAAAAAAAAAAAAAAAAAAAAAAAAAATGTCATTGACAAAAATTGTAAGAGCTAAAACTATAAAACTCTTAGAAGAAAACAGGAATAAATCTTGATTACCTTGAGTTATGTAATGATATTTTAGATATACCACCTAAAGCACAAGTAATAAAAGAAAAAAGTAATTCTTTGGACTCCATCAAAATGGAAAAATTTTGCGCTTCAGAACACACCATCAAGAAAGTGTAGGGCTTCCCTGGTGGCGCAGTGGTTGAGAATCCGCCTGCCGATGCAGGGGTCACGGGTCCGTGCCCTGGTCCGGGAAGATCCCACATGTCGCGGAGCAATTAAGCCCGTGAGCCATGGCCGCTAGGCCTGCGCGTCCGGAGCCTGTGCTCCGCAACGGGAGAGGCCACAGCAGTGAGAGGCCCGCGTACCACAAAAAAAAAAAAAAAAAAAAAAGAAAGTGCAAAGGCAGTTCACAAAACTGGAGGAAAATATTTGAAAATCACATATCTGTTAAGGGTATAATGAACAGAAAATATAAAGAATCTTTACAACTCAATGATAAGACAAATAATCCAATTTTAAAATGGGCAAAGGCTTTGACTAGACATTTCTCCAAAAAATATATACGAATGGCCAATGAGCATATTAAAAATGCTCGCCATCAAGGCTGTTTGGGAAATTCAAGTCAAAACCACAATGAGAGTGGGGGGCATGGATCCCAATGGGTACAGAGTTTCTGTTTGGGGTGATGAAAAATACTGGAAATACATAGAGATGATTGTCACACAACATTGTGAATGTAATTAATGCCATTGAATTTTATGCTCAAAGGGAGTTAAGATGCCAGATTTGGGCATATATATTTACCACAGTGAAAAAATAGTAAACATACACATATGCCATAAAATACCATTTCAGTCTCATAGGATGGCTACAATAAAAAAGGCAGACAATAACGAGTGTTAGCAAGGATGTGGAGAAATTGGAGCCCTCATACATTTTTGATGGGAATTTAAATGGTACAACTATTTTGGAAAGAAGTTGTAAGTTTCTCGAACTGTTAAACATAGAGTTACTACATGACCCAGCAATTCCACTCCTCAGTATCTGTTCAAGGAAAATGAAAAAAATTATCCACACAAAGATGTATATGTGAATGTTCATAGCAGCATTCTTCATAATAGCCAGAAAAGTGAAAATAATTCAAATACCCATCTACTAGTTAAGGAATAAAGAAAATGATAATAATGAATGAATCCAGACACAAAATAAACATTGTATGCTTATGTTTACGTGAAATGTGCAGAAAAGGCAAGTAGGTAGAGACTACCTAAGCCTAAATGTGAGAATGAAGAATGACTGAAAATGGGCAAGAGGTTGCTTTTTGGGTGATGGAAATGTTCTAATATTAGGTATTGTGGTGATGGTTACACAATTCCCTAAATATATTAAAATTCATTGAATTGTACATTATGGGGAAATTTATGGTATGTATATTACATTGTAGTAAAATTGTTAAAATAAAAGAAAATCAGAAAGCTCTAGCTACTGAGTGGAGAATTGATTATAGGAGAATAAAAAGCAAAAGTAGGGAGACCAATTTGTAGACTAGAGTAGTAGCCCATGTAAGAGATGATAGTGGTTTAGACTAAGTAGGTGGTAGTAGAGATGGAGAGACAGAGGTAAATTAAGGAGTTGTTTTAGTGGAAGAGTGTATAGTACTTGCTGAGAGATTGAATGTAATGGGTGAGGGAAAGAGAAAGACTGGGTCTCACTATACCACCCACAGTTTTATCTTCAACAACCGGGTATATGGCGGTACCATAACCTGAAATCATAAGAACTAGGAGAGAAAAAATGCAGGGAGGGGAGTTAGGCAGCAATCAAAAACATCATTTGGATTTGTTACATTTGAGATGCCTAGTAGATGTTCACGGGGAGAGGTCATATAGGCAGTTGGACATAAAGTCAGTTGGATGTATAGGTCTGGGTTTCCAGAGAGAAAGGTCTGGGCTAAATATGTAAGTTTGCAAATTTTTGCCATAAAAATGGTATTTAAGCCCTAGGACTGGGTGAATGTTAAATGTTGTTTGCCAGGGGTTGTTATAAGAGCAGAGGTCAGAATGTCTTTGGGGAGCTAGCTCACAGCTCAGTGAGCAAATACACTCAAACACAAAGTGGGAATACACAAGCTGTTCTAAATTTCACCACCGGATGGAGCATAGGTAGTTAGAAAAGGCCTCACCAAACAGGCACCATCTGAGCTATCAAGAATGAGCAGGCGGGGCTTCCCTGGTGGTGCAGTGGTTGAGAGTCCGCCTGCCGATGCAGGGGACACAGGTTCGTGCCCCGGTCCGGGAGGATCCCACGTGCCGCGGAGCGGCTGGGTCCGTGAGCCATAGCCGCTGGGCCTGCGCGTCCGGAGCCTGTGCTCCGCAGCGGGAGAGGCCACAAAGAATGAGCAGGCGTTTGATCAGTGGAGAAGTTGGTTAGGATGTTATTCAGTGTCAATATAGGTAGAGGAAGTAGCGTTGGAAAATACTGGAAGATGTAAAAATACCCATTGTTTTAAAAATACTGAAACATCCAATGTGGAAGTGTGAGTTGAAAGTTGAAGTGAAAAGATACTTCTGTGTCTGATTATAGAAGTTATGACAGGCAGAAAAAAATTGGAAACAGAATCGGAAAAATCATTTAAGGCAGTATAGTCTTTGGAAAGTGGTTATCTCAATTATTCCTTATGAAATTATAATGCCATTTCTCCTACTTTTTATAAGAATCTAACTAGAGCAAAATATCCATATATATATATATATAAAGTATTAGTGTAACATGCTTTTTTTCACTTTTCAAGAAAAATGCCTATAGTTGCCAATATTATTACATTGAAACAACTTCTTTCAAATTTATTTTTCCTGTTTTTATGTACTTAAATCAAAAGTTAGTAACTGGTATATCATTAACTATCAAGAGTATTTTAATGACAAACCTACCTTCTCAACCTTTTATAATTTTTCTGCAACTATGCCTGAATATCTAGCTGAAATTCCTTGCTAAATGCACTATACCATTTTCTTTTATCCTAATCACGTTTAAACTCTGTGTTCCTTGGATGCCAGATGTTTCTTAGTTGATTTCCATATGCAGATATCCAGTAGCCCCAGAAATCCCCTGGTCATTGCTAGCATCAAAGACAGTCAGAGTTTACTCAATCCTGTTCTTTACTAACGATTTTTCTACTCACAGGGTGCTACGACAAAACTTTCCATCTCTTTCCTTGCATATTCATCTCAGACATAGCCTATTTTCTTTGTGTACACTTAGAAATATCTCTTAATTAAATAAAATTGCTTAAAAAGCAGTTATAAATCATTTTGAAAGGGCTGTAAGTTGTGGAAAATTATTGACATAGTATTTCAAACAATATACAGCTCTTTAGGTTTGGCTCAGTTTTAAAGAAAATAATTCAGTGTAACATATAGATAACATTTAAAAGAATTGTAATAAACATTGCTGCTTTTTTTCTTGAACCTGTTAAACTCATTGTTTTAATGGAAAGTGTTTAAATACTCTTTAAGTCAAGAATATATAAATTACACTATTCTAGAACATCAGATTTTGGAAAGTGATTTAGGTAGAGCATGTAATACATATTCATCTTTCTCTACTTAATGTTGAGTTTAGAAAATGTATATTGCTAATGGGCTATCCACTTTCAAGCCATTTTGTTTACTAAGCTAGAACTGAGATCTGAGCAATTATATGTGTAGTAAAACCTTTAAAACAGAATGCAGTGCATTAAAGAATGCTCATGTTCATTTGCAGTGAAGCAGACAATGGTGTCAGAATTTTGCCCTAACTAGGATCAAGTTGAGAAGCAAACTCTGTGTACATTGTTGCATTTATTATTATCTGAGTGTCTGAAGGTTTAATGTTGTTGACATCTGGAGTGTTTTTCAACATTTTTATAATGTGGTTTACTCTTTTTTCAATGTTGATCACATAGCTGTTTCCATTCCCACTAGTGTTTTCCAAGTGTTAGAAACCTTTTTCCTTTCTGCATGTTAATGACATCTACTTGCCACAGCTATATTTTTGCAAACATCCTAGATGTTGAACTCAGGTAGATTTAAAACAACTGGAAGTTATTTCTTGACATTTGTAGCACTTTCCATGTAAAGCATTTTTACAGATGATTAGACCATTAATATTGAGTACTAAAGAAGTTATGACTCTATCCTTCCATCTGCCATTAAATTGAACAGTAGAGAAATGGTGAGCAAAATAAGAAATATAAGGAGCAAAATAAGAAATACAAGGTTAAAATTATGCCATGACTATAACATAATACATTAAAATGCCTTAAAGGTTATTAACATACTTATGACCTATAAAGCATAAGCTAAATTCTGCCAATAATGTCAAGGAGATGTTTGCAATGGTTATTAGTTACATGAAGCTTGAGGAATATTTAAATGATATATTTAAAATCAATTACTCTTTGAGCAGTAGTCTTGGGCAAAAAGTCCTTATCTTTCAAAAGGGCTACCTAGATCAGTATTTATTCACAGTCTTTTATCATTATATCCTTGCTTTGTCACTGGATTGTTATTTGCTTAATGAAGAAAACATTGAATTGTCATAGGGACTATATCTTAATATCGGGCCCTTTGACAGTAACTGTGTAAGAGCACCAGACCTCACACAGCTGGTCTCGAATTCTTGTTGTATAAAGATGAATTTCAAAAAGAAAAAGGAAGTTTAACTTTTCTTTGTTATTTGAGCGTTGAGGATAAAATATTTCCTGGACCTAGATCATCTGTACACACTTGTGACTATGTTTTTGGCAATAATTTTTGACAGAGATTTAACATCTGTTATCAATTTTGGTTTTAACTTTGAATGACATTGTTTAGAATTCAATTTGTTTATGTAACACATAATCTTTTCCCAAAGTCTTTTGAATCAAAAATGTCAGAGTGGCTATTGATGAGAGATGAGGCTGTTAACCTTCCAATAGAAGGGTCAGGAGTCCATGGTCAGTAGTAGTCTTATCAGGCAACTTCCTTTGGCAATACGCCATCTCCATTGCTGCTGTTTATCATTTTCTGTGTGAAACTAAATTATAGTTGACATAGCTTTGCTGGCTCTCTGTAAAAAAAAAAAAAAAAAAAAAGCTCTAATATAGCAGTTTACTCTAGTGATGTGAAATTCACAGTATAGAATATATTGTACTATAGCAAAATAAATGACTTAATTGTTGTTAGTTAAATCAAAAGTATTGACTCCACTAGACTTAAAAATAAACCTGAATTGTAGAGAGTCTGATTGTTAAATGACTACAATCACTTCCTGCCATAGGCCACAAAAATTAAAAAGGTCTAAGTGCTTTAGACAGAGACGCAGAGACTAATTTTACATGAATACATGTCCTAACAAGATTAGTAGGCTTATTCTGGCACATGAATTGTACTTTCGTTCATGTGGAACAGGCTTGTAACTTCAGTGCCATCCTATTTTCATCATGATCTTAAGTTCTTTGCTTTAGTACTTTGCTAGAAGTGTATGCATTTGCTAAAAGGTGTGTATTAACCTTTAATTGCCTAATTATTGTTTTTTGGTAGATATTTAATATTTTTTGTTTGTGCTTTCCATTATTTATGTTATAAATCCTTTGCTTGCCCAACAAGTAAGTAAATATAAAAAGAAAATATACTCCTTTCATGGAGTGGGGAAGGGAGAAGAGTGATATTTGTAAACAGTAGTAAAATCTACTACAGTCCGTTTTCTCAGATGTAAGATCTTCCCTTCCATTCGTACATAACGTACTCATTGCCCAGCTCTCTACTCCAGGAGAAAACTTAAAAGTCTCATCTAATTAACAACCTTGAGGTAAAAATGCAAGGTATCTGGCCCCTCTCCCTCCACATTCAACACTCAGTGGTGGAATGGGACAGGATAACCATAATAAACACTTCCATTGAAAAGGGGAGAGCAGAAGGCATACAGCAGTCCCTGATCATAGCATTTCTGAACTCCTGTCGGTCAAATGTTTTATCATCTTCTTCCCTGTGAGTCAGAAGTCTTCACTTAGGTTTTCTGGGAGCGACTCCCGAGTCCGTTGCTCATGACTCTTGACTCTGCCTCTGGGAAGTCCTTCTGTTACCACTATCTCGCTTGGTCATATATGAAGAGGGCATTATAGAACCGAACTTCTTTGGAGTCTGAGTGTTGAGTCTAAAACCATGAAGGGTTTGGTACATTGCTATACTTACACAGATATACATATATGGAAACATATATAGTTTTATATATAGATATATGTACACACATACCCATGTGTGTATATAGGCCTTGTACATATGCACACATAGACACACACATGTTATATTAACAGAACCTGAGAACTCTGGTTCAGAGACAGACTGCTCACACAGTAGCTGGCATCACCTCCCTGTGCCTCATTTTCCCATAGGGTGACACAGTGAGAAGCAGATGTATTCTACACATGCAGTGCAGTTTGCACCCCAGGAGGAATTGTGAATCTTGGAGCTTCTGTAAGGTAGCTGATAATGTGCCCCTCCCTTCCAGATCCAGATATGGAGAGAGGGACCTTTGCTCTGGAATGTAAACAAGTATTTCTGGGGGAGATGCCTCTGAATCTTCTCGGAGGTCCTCATCTTTACCTTACAAGATTTGTTTGCTATTTAATCATCCTTTAACCCAATTTGCCAGTAATTTTTTTTTTTTTTTTTTTTTTTGCGGTACGCGGGCCTCTCACTGCCGTGGCCTCTCCCGTCGCGGAGCACAGGCTCCGGACGCGCAGGCTCAGCGGCCATGGCTCACGGGCCCAGCCGCTCCGCGGCATGTGGGATCTTCCCAGACCGGGGCACGAACCCGTGTCCCCTGCATCGGCAGGCGGACTCTCAACCACTGTGCCACCAGGGAAGCCCTGCCAGTAATTTTTTTTCATAAAGTCTTGACTGTGCTTTGAAAATATCCATGGAGCACTGTCTCATGGCATTGAGACATTTTCTCAGCCTGTCTCCTGCCTAGAAGTTTGGGTGTCCAAAGATGGTCCTTTTCTTATGACTACTTTCTTTAAATATAATTCGTACACTGTACAATTCACCCATTTAAAGTGTACAATGCAGAGGCTTTTATGTATTCGCAAAATTGTACAGTTGTCACCACAATTTTAGAATATTTTTATCACCCTGATAAGAAACCCCATATCCATTAAAAGTCACTCTCCATTTTCTCCCACCAAGCCCTAGGCAGTCACCTGTATTTTCTGTCTCTATGGATTTCCTATTCTGGACATTTCATGTAAATGAAATCATACCATACCAGTTCTGATGTCTTTCACTTAACTTCATATTTTTGACATTCATCTATGTTGTAGCATGTATCAGTACTTCCTCCCTGTTTATTGTTGAAGAATATTAAATATGGTCTTATTTTTCCAGCAATCATTGTCTCTTTACATCCAGGATGTAAAGGATGGCACTTTTGACAGCACAAAGCCCTTGAAAACTTAGTTGTTTTTGTTGTTGTTACTCTCTGTTTATTTGATTGCGATCAGCTACACATGTGCCTACTCACAGCTCTTTAACGGAAAGCCAGTGTCTGTCTGATCTGTCTGTCTGTCTGATCTGTCTCTCTGTCTGTCTGTCTCTCTGTCTGCCCCTATCTAATTATAGATACTTTGGGCTTATCAGGATTTTTGGTATATATTTTTTACCTATGTTCCCTGAGACATTTTGCCCAACTGAATGGATTTAGTGGGACCAACTTAATCTAACCACAGACTTCAGTAAAAGGCATGCATGTCACAGAATTTCTGACCTCTCTCTTTTCTCTTTCATCTTTTCCTGAGAACATGACAATTCTTTTCTGAGCTTGTTTCTTTATTGTATTAGCTTATTATTTTTAGCAGTAATAACTAGTTCACATTAATAATATTGTCCTTTGAGAACTGGTTATCCACAATCACATGTTGATTGTACATTAAGCAGTTTGTTATACATTAAAGAATAAATGTTATAGATTTACCAGCTGTTTTGACACTATATAACAAGGGTTTCCTTTTTCTAGCCTCCAAGTATACTGTCCTCTTATCTCCTAGCTTTGAAACCAATGCTAAATATTTTACTTTCCTGTAAAAACCCAACTTTTAGGTACCATTTTTTTTTTGGTAGTCAGTTTTTTTCTTTAGTAACAACCCCCAAATCATAGTAGTTAACAAAACCACTCATACTGGATGATGGCAGGGACAGTTAACTGTGGCCCTGCTCCAGACAGCAGATTGACTGTGAGTATGTTCCATGGTCTTCTCATCCTAAGACTTTTAACTGCAGGGGCAACCCCCCCATCTGAGAGGATGTGCTGTTCTTATGGCAGAGGGCAAACTGTGTAATTGCATTTAAAGTTCTGTTAGGACATGGCATATATCATGTCTGCACACATTTCATTGACCAAGGCAAATAACATGATCAAGTCCAAAATCAATAGGTTGGGAAGAATACTCCCAGGACACATGAGGGGGAAGAGTGGGTGGCAAGAGGAGTATTTGTGATCAATAATTTTATCTGCTGTGAAAAGAAAGAAAATATGAGCCTTTTTTCTCTGTATCAGTGAGCAACTCCCAGTTTTTAAGATATTCTGTGTGGTTTATTGTTACATTTGAGAGTCTTAAAAGAAAAACAATTGCGTTCTATAATGGAGTTAAAGATTTATTTCAAATGTGGGCTGATAATATTGATGATGCAACACTGAAAATTTATTATGAGAATCTGGAAAATCAGTATTTTTGAAATTTGTTTTAGCTTCTAAATCAAGCACAGTATGATTCTGTTTCATTAAGTAATTTGTCTGAGACCCATTAAAAAACAGGAGCTCATTTGCCATTTTAGAATATTACAAAAGCTTGAATGTGTTCCATTCCATAAATTTCATGGAGCAAAGAGTTTGGTATGGGGATACATAAATGATCTGAATTCCATTTTTATTCCGCAATTTATCAGCAAATCAAGTGACAGATTACTAACAGGTTTATTTTAGTAGTACATCTCTAAGTAGTAAATCGTGTATCAGTGTTCCAATGTTTAAAGTTTTTCCTTTATGTTGAAAAATAATATGACCTTAAAGTAAAATTTGAAAATAACACAAAAACCAAATCATAATAGTCTCATCACTTTACCACAAATGTCTACTCACATATGTACCTAATATGTTGTTGGGATCATTGTGTACATGGAAATTTACATTATTTTTTAATCAACATTATATCATAAACATTTCTAACACACTATTTTAATGACAGAGTTTTAACAATTATATCTAAAATTTACATTGAAAGAAAATTAGTATCAGCACTTCCTTGTAATCATTCTGAGATTATTGTAAAATGGGTAATTTTGTCCTATAAAATAGATATTTTGCTCATACATATTATCATTATTTTACAAAGAAGATTTAATTCATTGTCTTATCTTCCCCCCCAGGTAGTATGTGATTATTTTATTCAAAAAAATATATTTTTTATTTAATCTATTTAAATAACCTAAGAGAGATTGGTTTTCAAACCGTGCTATGAAATAAACTCTAAAATGTATAATTTGGTCAGTAAGATTTCAAATATCTTTGTTTTTGCTGTATTTATATCAGCTGTAACATGATTCATATTTACATTTATTGGTTCAGAATGAAAAAAACTATACCTTCATATGACTGTGAGTGATTTATAATTTTTCCTGGAAGAGGAAGAAATACTTAGCCCATCTTTAATATCTGAATGCAAAAAATGCCTCAAGATTCTAAATACTATATATATATATAGTCATATATGAATAATATATCATAAATAAAATGTTACCTACTTTGTATCCCCCCCTTAAATATTACATATTATATAATTGATTTGCTTTTATTATAAGCACAAGCTAAGTGTTAGCTGATTTTTAGTCCCTTTTCTTGTTTTTTTCTGGGGAAATTTCACCTTTGCTTCCATAAACTTTTAAGGATTCTGAAATTTTGAATTAGATGAAGAGTCTTAGGTAGTGTGAATCTGGATGTGTCTTAATTTGCATTTCCTCACCAGGAACTCTAGGATCAGAAAGTAATTCCTCCGTAATCCTATTTTCATGAAATCCTCTAGTTCCCCAAAGAGGTCACCAGGAGATTGATGGCTCCAAATCAAAGCAGAGTTCTTAGAAGTTAAATGTCATCGTTCTTGAGCCATCTTTCCTTTTTAAGTCTCTAGTCATGGATGCTTAGCAACTCTTTCTTTGATTAAAAAAAAAAATCTTTTCTTCATTAGTTATTTATTAAGTGAAGGACTATATCTGTTGAGGTTTAATCTGTAAAAATTAAACTGTTAAATTAATCTGTATAAATCAATAAATAAATCAGAAGTATGTAGCTTGATGCATTGTCACAGAATGAAGACTCCAGTGTAACCATCATCCATATACATTTAAAAAATATATATTTTTAATTTATTTATTTTTGGCTGCGTTGGGTCTTCGTTGCTGCGTGCGGGCTTTCTCTAGTTGCAGCAAGCGGGGACTACTCTTCGTTGCAGTGCGCGGGCTTCTTATTGCGGTGGCTTCTCTTTTTGCGGAGCATGGGCTCTAGGCGAGCGGGCGTCAGTAGTTGTGGCTCGCGGGCTTAGTTGCTCCGTGGCATGTGGGGTCTTCCCGGATCAGGGATCGAACCCGTGTTCCCTGCATTGGCAGGTGGATTCTTAACCATTGTGCCACCAGGAAAGCCCCATCCGTATACATTTACATAAAGAATTGTACTACAGAAGGTCCACTCAGCCCCTTCCCAAGCACAGTCCTCTTCAAAATAATGACTATTCCAGCATTTTAATTAAAATCATCTCTGGCTACTCTGGGCATTTGAAAAAAATTTCCCCTTCCTTCATCCCTCCTTTTTTTTTTTTTTATTGAAAAGGGGTCAAATATGAGACACTGATAAAATCTATGTAATATCATCCATTTCCAAATGGAAAATCTCAGGCATAAATGAAATGTTTTTACTTTGTCTAAATAGAGACCACCATGAGATTTGTAATATTATATTTTATCTAGTAAAAATAGCTATTAAAAACTGCTCTACTACCATTTTTTTTGGTACTTTATTCATTTTTAGATTTAAATTGTTTGGTTAATATGTTAAGAAAATTATTAAAGCAAGAATGAAGAGCTCAATTTTTATGCAAAAAATTAAACAGGTTTTTTTTTTTTTTCATTTCCTTGAACACTTATACATTACACTCTTACTCATTTAGTAGGCAGAGCAATTTTTTATTTTTCTTTAAGATTCAGCTGTCACAATATTTGATTCATTTGCAACTTTTTTTTTTAATTTTAAAGAAGATGTTGGGGGTAGGAGTTTATTAATTAATTTATTTATTTTTGCTGTGTTGGGTCTTCATTTCTGTGCGAGGGCTTTCTCTAGTAGTGGCAAGCGGGGGCCACTCTTCATCGCGGTGCGCGGGCGTCTCTGTCACGGCCTCTCTTGTTGGTCTGGAGCACAGGCTCCAGACGCGCAGGCTCAGTATGCAACTTTTTTTAATTAATTTTTTTTTAAGAAATTTATTTATTTATTTTTGGCTGCGTTGGGTCTTCCTTACAGAGCACAGGCTTTCTTTAGTTGCGGCGAGTGGGGGCTACTCTTCGTTGTGGTGCACGGGCTTCTCATTGCGGTGGCTTCTCTTGTTGCAGAGCACAGGCTCTAGGCGTACAGGCTTCAGTAGTTGTGGCACATGGGCTCAGTAGTGGCTCACGAGCTCTAGAGCGCGGACTCAGTAGCTGTGGCACACGGGCTTAGTTGCTCTGCGGCATGTGGGGTCTTCCCGGACCAGGGCCGAACCCGCGTTCCCTGCATTGACAGGCGGATTGTTAACCACTGTACCACCAGGGAAGTCCTGAATCTTTTTAGACATGAAAAAAGCAATATGGCTGTTGAGATTTTAATATTTATGACTCAGCATTTTATGAATTGATTTATTGTTCACTTGAAATGTTACAGTTTGCTCTCAATTTGAAAGGTTAGATTCAATTATAATGAAGCATCAAGGATTGATAATCAGAATTTGAAATCAAAATGTCAGAATATTTATTGTGAAGCTACTTGATGGGGTGAGAATTTCACTAGTATATCTGACAGTCAGTGATCATGAGTACTCCAGCACAGTTCTAGAGGTAACACTGTCTTTAAATTCTCCTTCAGTTTTTTTTTCTCTCTGTGATCTCATAACTAGAAAACAGATATGAGTTATAAGTGCTATTAGGAACAGTGTTAATAGTTTATATTTATTTTGTGCTTGTATTTGGAAATGAATCACACCTGAATTACCTATTATTCTCATTTGAGTTAATAGGCATAAGGTTACCATTTAAATATATGTCCAAATACTATTTTCAACACATAGTAAACACAAAGGCATTCATAAATAAATAAAAGGAGCAACAATTGGAAGGTCTTTATGTTTTTTTCTCTCTTAATGGTGTCACCTAACACTTTATAGTAGAGAAAATGGGCTAATGTAAAGGAGTAGAAGGAACAGTCATATTCAATGAGTGGGCAGATTTACTTGAATTGGGGAAAAGGTAACATTAGGATAGTATTGGATACCTGTGAGTGTCATATGAATTGACATTTAACATGATAGGCAATAGGAAATAAGATTGTATGTGAAAAATTTCTTTGTCAACCTTTAAGGTAGTATGAAGTTAGTTAATATTATTAATCCAGTTTTTTTTAGCATATTAGTTTAAATATTATTATTCTTAATACATAATATTAAAAATCTCAGAGATCAACAAAGCCTGACAAGTGATAATTTCTTGAAGTTAGTTTCATATGTAATCTGAAAATATAGCAGTGAAATTTTTGTACCCATGCATGATTTTATAGCATCATGCATTGGTCGCTTGGAGAATACTGATTCACTGAGTTATGCAGGTCTTCTAAATACTGACCCATTTCATTTTATAATATCAAAAAAATATCACCACCAATATAATAAAAATAGTCTTTAAGTGTTGGGAAGCTGTAAGTGTATGATGTAATTTCCCCCAAATTATAAAATGTTCTTAAATCTCTTGTTTTATTATTGCCAACAAATACAGTCAGTTATTTTCCTTTGAAGTGACAGGCAGACTTTTGTTCCTTTTTGGGAAAATGTCTACAAAATACCCAGTCGGAATAGTTTGTCTTCAGTCATTCTTCAAGGAGAAATGGTGCTTCATGAGAAAGGCTGCTAGATCAGATTGCAGCTCAGTCACACAGGTGCATTTCTGGGAGACCTTTCATTATGCAGCAGAAATGCTGTGTGCGTACTTCCCATTTTATGCACTCAAGAGTTGACATTTTTAAATATTAATAATTTTTACTGATACATCAAGGAAAATTTTAAGTGAACTTGTTTTTTGTTTGTTTGTTTTTCATTGTTATGCAAAGGCTTGGCAGTGAAATTCAATGACTACTAGTAGTTTGGAGCCACTGTGATTTGTGCTAAGGTCCCAGCAGTTTTACCCACCATTGCTCTTGCACCATCAGTGCAAATGTCCATACAGTGCAAAAGGCAAATGACATTCTAGAATTACTGGTAAAATAGTTCTGAGTTAGTGGTCGCCCAGACGTGTTCTATAGAACTCCCTGGAATCTGTAATCCACACTACTGTTGCTGTATATCAATTTGCTAATTTTGTTTTTGTTTTAAATGCTTTTTTATTTTATTTTTTAATAGCTCTTTATTAGAGTATAATTGCTTCACAATACTGTGTCAGTTTCTGTTGCACAACAAAGCGAATCAGCCATTTGCATACACGTGTCCCCATATTCCCTTCTTCTTGAGCCTCCCATCCTCCCTATCCCACCCCTC
This sequence comes from Kogia breviceps, assembly GCF_026419965.1. Taxonomy (NCBI): domain Eukaryota; kingdom Metazoa; phylum Chordata; class Mammalia; order Artiodactyla; family Physeteridae; genus Kogia; species Kogia breviceps. Next base: position 15,043,210 of record NC_081311.1, on the reverse strand, counting down.
TAGGTCATCGCAAAGCACTGAGCTGATCTCCCTGTGCTACGCTGCTGCTTCCCACCGGCCAACTATTTTACATTCAGTAGTGTATATATGTCAACGCTACTCTCACTTCACCCCAGCTTCCCCCTCCCACCCCATGTCCTCAAGTCCATTCTCTGTGTCTACCTCTTTATTCCTGCCCTGCAACTAGGTTCATCAGTAGCAGGTTTTTTTGGGTTTTTTTTGTTTTGTTTTTTAGATTCCATATATATGCGTTAGCATACGGTATTTGTTTTTCTCTTTCTGAGTTACTTCACTCTGTATGACAGACTCTAGGTCCATCCACTTCACTACAAATAACTCAGTTTCATTTCTTTTTATGGCTGAGTAACATTCCGTTGTATATATGTGCCACATCTTCCTTATCTATTCATCTGTTGATGGACATTTAGGTTGATGCCATATTCTGGCTATTGTAAATAGTGCTGCAGTGAACATTGTGGTACATGTCTCTTTTTGAATTATGGTTTTCTCAGGGTATATGCCCAGTAGTGGGATTGCTGGGTCATATGGTAATTCTATTTTTAGTTTTTTAAGGAACCTCCATACTGTTTTCCATAGTAGTTGTATCAGTTCACATTCCCACCAACAGTACAGGAGGGTTCCCTTTTCACCACACCCTTTCCAGCATTTATTGTTTCTAGATTTTTTGTTAATGGCTATTCTGACCAGCATGAGGTGGTACCTCATTGTTGTTTTGATTTGCATTTCTCTAATAATTAGTGATTTGAGCATCTTTTCATGTGCCTCTTGGCCATCTGTATGTCTTCCTTGGTGAAATGTCTATTTAGGTCTTCTGCCCATTTTTTAATTGGATTGTTTGGTTTTTTGATATTGACTCCATGAGCTGTTTGTATATTTTGGAAATTAATCCTTTGTTGTTTCATTTGCAAATATTTTCTCCCATTCTGAGGGTTGTCTTTTTGTCTTGTTTATGGTTTACTTTGCTGTGCAAAAGCTTTTTAAAAAAGTCCCATTTGTTTATTTTTGTTTTTATTTCTATTACTCTAGGAGGTGGGTCAAAAAAGATCTTGCTGTGGTTTATGTCAGAGTGTTTTTCCTATGGTTTCCTCTAAGAGTTTTATAGTGTCTGGTCTTACATTTAAGTCTTTAATCCATTTGGAGTTTATTTTTGTGTACGGTGTTAAGTAGTGTTTTTAAAAATCAGTTTTATTAAAATATAATTTATATACAATAAAGTACACCATTTTAGCTGTACAGTATAATGAATTTTAAGAAAAGTGTGCATTCATTTATCTGCCACCACAATAAAGATAAAAAATATTTTCATAACCTCAAAAGGTTCCCTTATGCCTCTTCACAGTCTCTCCCCATTTCCACCTGCACTCCAAACCAGCACTAATGTGCTTTCTCTCACTATAAATTTTATTTTTCTTTCCTAGAGTTTCAATAAATACAATCATACAGTACGTTTTCTTGTGGCTTCTTTCACCCAGCATAACGATCTTGAGATAGATCAGTATTTTTGTGTATGACACCCGTTCGATCCCTTCTATTGCTGAATTGTATTTCAAAGCTGTTACAAATATTTGTTTACAATTTTTTTAGTGGGCATTTGTTTTTATTACTCTTGCATAAATACCTAGGTGTGAAATTTCTGGATATTACTCTAAATGTCTGTTTTAACTTTGTCAGAAGATGTCAAACTCTCTTCCAAAATTGCTGAACAATTTTATGTTCCACCAACAATATATGAGAACTCTAATTGTTCCACATCCTTGTCAACATGTAGTACTACTGTCAGTCTTTTTAAGTTTAGTCATTATAATGATTTCATAGTGGTTTTATTTTTCATTTTTGTTGGCTAATGATGTTGAACATCTTTTCACCTGTTTATCTACCATTTGTATAACTTCTTTTGTCAAGTTTGTCTTTAATCTGCTCATTAAACTATTTTAAATCTTATTGAGATGTAAGAGTTCTTAATATATTCTATGCAAGTGTTTGTTAGGTTTATGCGATGAAAATATTTCTTCCAAGCCTAAAAGCTTGCTTTTTAATTTTCTTAGTGTCTTGCAAAATATATAGTTTTTAATTTTGATGAATTTTTATTCTTTTATTGTTTGTGCTTTTGTGTGTACTATTTAAGAAAACTTTATTTATTCAAAGATCACAAAAACGTTTCTTCTATGTTTTTTTCTAGTTTATGGTTTTAGCTTTTATGTTTTGAGTCTATGATCGGTTCAAGTTAGTTTTGGAGTATGGTTTGACTATGCAAGGAAGAAAAAGGAAAGGCATTTTAAAATTTATTTATTTATTTTTATCCTTATTTATTTATTTTTGGCTGTGTTGGGTCATTGTTGCTTCACGCGGGCTTTTTCTAGCTGTGGGAAGTGGGGGCTACTCTTCCTTGCGGTGCGCGGGCTTCTCATTGCGGTGGCTTCTCTTGTTGCGGAGCACAGGCTCTAGGTGTATGGGCTTCAGTAGTTGTGGCAAGTGGGCTCAGTAGTTGTGGTTCGTGGGCTCTAGAGCACAGGCTCGGTAGTTGTGGCGCACGGGCTTAGTTGATCTGTGGCATATGGGATCTTCCTGGACCAGGGATCAAACCTGTGTCCCCTGCATTGGCAGGCAGATTCTTATCCACTGTGCCACCAGGGAAGCCCCAGGAAAGGCATTTTTAAAGGGCTGAAAGTCCATAGTCTCTGATGAAAAAGATTAAGTTTACTGTCTGTCTTTCCTATGTTCATCTACACATAATATGTCATTTTCTTTGGATGTCTATGTTTGGGTATGTTTTTATTCACTGATTTATTTTTGTCCCTCATTTTGGTCAGTTTCCTGCTTCTTGGCCTGTCTAGTAAATTTGTATTAGATTCAAGACGTATATTTTGCATTGTTAACTATCTGAGTTTTGTTTCTTTTAATAAATGATTTTTAAATAAGTGTTTAATAGGTGAGTTTTATTTTGGTAGGCAATTAAGTTACTTGTGCTTAGATTTAATCCTTTTGAGGCTTATTTTGAGCTTTATTAGAGCCATCCAGAGTAGCCTTTTCTCTAGGATTCAGACCACTAAGGTATTGGCTTTCTGTGTTCTCTACTGAGTACTCCGAGTTACCAGCAAAGACTCAACACCCTGGCTGGTTGGAGCTCAAATGTCTTCCAGCCCTTTGTGAGTTCAGAAAACTGTGCAAGTCACTATTCTTTGGTCGTTCTTTGTCTGGCCTTATTCCTTATAGTAGTCAGTGGAAATTTAAAGATATTGACATTTGTAGTTCCTTTTCTGCATGCATCCCTCCTATCCAGAATGAAGCCCTACTGCTGACTACTTCAGCCTCTCTGAACTTAGGTCTTTTACTCCTTAAGTCGGCTCTCCTTTAGGATGTACTACTTCCTGCTCCCCAGGCTGTGATATCCCACCAGAGAGAGAACCAGGGCAATTGTTGGCTCACTTCATTTGTTCCTCTTCTCTCAGGAATCGTAGTACTATTCTGCCTGTTGTCCAATATCTAGAAGCAATTATTTCATATATTCTGTCCACTTTTCTAATGTTTCTGGCAGGAGGATAAATCTGATCTCTGTAACTCAGTCATAGCCAGATGTGGAAATCTTAATTTGCTTTTTAGTTTAAAAAATTGTATTTCCAATTTGGTTTCTAAAATTGGTATCTAAAATATATATTAATCAAAGATTTTTCTCCTCAATTGTGAGCTTTGTGCAGAAAGACTGTAAGTAATAAAGAATTGTAGCATTTTGTAGTATTTTTATATTTACCACAGTTGGCTCCTTATAATGCCTTGGATCACAGAGTTTTTCTAAGTTCAATGTTGCTATCTTGTTCACCAGGAAAAATAGCTCTGATCACTGGAAGTAGAACAGGTTGTTAGTTTCCCTATCCACTTGATGGTAGTAATTTGCCTTGCTTACTTGCAAGTAATATGCTAGATCTTGATGATGGATTAGGCTTGACTCTAGAGGAATGTACAAACATAATTGCTAATAAGAGAATGTTCTGTAGCTACACTTAGCAAATGCATACGCACACACATATATATGTGTATATATATGGGGGGGGAAGGAGAGAGAGAATATTTTAATGATACACCTTTACATAGATTAAATATTAACTCATCTTTATATTTCAAACATTTTTCATGGTAGAGCAGTGTCTTTCAGTAGGTTACACAGAAATCCAGAGGTAAAGTATCAGTGGATCTCATTCATCAAAGTATTTAATTCCTTTATGTTATGCTAATTTTTTCTAAATTTTTTAATCTTAATTTCTACAGACCGAGTTGCTATAAAACTTAGTTTTTCTAAATAAAAATTTGAGTGTTATGATCCTTACTACACTAGCAAGAAATTTACATACATAATGGTTTAAATAAAAAATGGGAGGGAGAGTGGGGTAGGGAGGGTGGGAGGGAGACACAAGAGGGAAAAGATATGGGGATATATGTAAATGTATAGCTTATTCACTATGTTATAAAGCAGAAACTAACACACCATTGCAATGCAGTTATACTCCAATAAAGATGTTAAAAAAATGGGAGGGAAAAAACATAAAACTAGGGTATTTTGACCCGAGTTTATCATACCCTCATGTGTTAAAAGTCCAAGTTCCATTCTCTGACATTGATTGTTCTGGAATAAATTGAAATGTATTAGAGATGACAAGGATTGTCATTTTGCAAATGTACAATGTTGTATTTTTCAGAAATATTTTTCACAGAGACCCTTTAATTGAGAGGCAAAAGTTCAGATAACGGTTATACAGATTAGGCTTTGCATATTTGATTCTAGGAATGTACATTTTCAGCATGGTACTCATAGAATTAAATGCACAGCTACCGAAACTGTTAATGAGAAGTGCATGGTTAATTTAGTGCCTCACTGAATATATATGTATCCCTTCCTGCTCAATATTTTCAATAAAATAAAATTGGTTAAGAAGTGTTCTTATCTACATTTCATTTTCAAAGTACAACAAGAGAGTGTTATATTCCATTAAAAATTAATGTTTAAGTAACTAATTCCAGAAATAAAATATTGACTTTTTGAAGTGCTTTTTGTGAAAATTTAATTTATGAAGAAGAAAACTCTTGGAATATGGTTGTAGCATTTCAAGCTTTTTTTTCCTGCACTTGCAGTTATTATGCAAATATTATTGCTATTGCAAAAGACCTTTGTCATGAATTGCTTTGTAATGGAGCAAGGTTATTGAACACTCTTTTTAAAATAAATGTGTCTATAATAGTATTATACGTAAGACCTGAAGATAAATTGCTGGTGGTAAAAGACTAAATAAATGCACCCACCATTTTTTCCCCTAAAGTGCCAGAATTAAAGATGTTTATCCAAATGCTTTAAATCAATTTATTTTTATATTTTCCAGCCAGACCTGTGGTAGTAAATATGAAACAATGATTGTACTCAGCTTTCTTCTTTAGCTGTCATGAAGATGGTGTCATAATGTTTAGAGATATGCTCTCTAACTGTCAGCATTTGTTATAGTTCAGTGATGCGTGAGAAAGTTTGAGGGACATTGTCTTCCTGCACTGCTAAATGTATTAATGCAGGATGATATTTCCCAATGACTTCTTTATTTTTTAAAAATTTTATTTATTTATGTATTTTTGGCTGCATTGGGTCTTTGTTGCTGCGCTCAGGCTTTCTCCAGTTGTGGTCAGCAGGGACTACTCTTTGTTGTGGTGCGTGGGCTTCTTATTGCAGTGGCTTCTCTCATGGAGCACAGGCTGTAGGTGTGTGGGCTTCAGTAGTTGTGGCATGCAGGCTCAGTAGTTGTGGCACACGGGCTTAGTTGCTATGCGACATGTGGGAGCTTCCCGGACCAGAGCTCGAACCTGTGTCCCATGCACTGGCAGGTGGATTCTTAACCACTGTGCCACCAGGGAAGTCCCTCCCAATGACTTCTTACTCAAGGTCAGAATAATGAGATTCATCTGTATTTTTCATCAATTTATTTATTAATCAATATAATTTCTGTCTTAGCCTGTTTCCTTAAGTTTCTTAGGTACTGTTTAAATCTTAAGGCAAATATATATTGCAACTTAAAGAAGAACTTGTCATTTTTAACCTAATTTTATTTTAAGTGTCAACTATGATTTCTCTATTTTTTAAATAAATAAAACGGCATTTTTTTGGTTCTTTTTGTTGCTACTTATGAAATATGACAGAGGCAGGATTCTAGAGTTCTCTCATCTATTTAAATTCTCTTTCTGTTTGTGATTTCAATGAATAGGAAAAGTATTTTATAAAATAATAATTGTTATATGATAGCCAATCATTCATTCTACTTATTCAGTAATCATTTCTTATTTATATATTGTTTTAAATTTTAGAACTTGCTTTCACAGGCAATATGTATTTTCATCCTGATAACAATTCTGTGTGGTAGATATTTCAGAAAATGTTACCCCCATTTTACAGGTGAGACTCAGGGATGTTAATACCCTAGGCTCAAACAGCTAGGCTTTTTGGCTCCAAATACAGTATCTTTCCTTCTATTCCATTCGTATTTATTTATATTTATTGAGAATTTGAAGATTCCATAGCACTGTCATAAATATAACATTGTGTTTTTATAAAATAACAAAGTTACCACTACTGGAATTAAATATTTGTTGCTTCTGGATTAGTCTTTCTAAATCATCACCCTAAGTGATGTCACCTCATTGCTCATGAAACTTCAGTGGCTCATTGCCAGCCCTGTCCCTCCTTCATATATCCATATGATATTTTCCAAGGGAAATATTTACTCAGATAAGAAATACCATTATTTGCAAATTTTCATTTACTATAGTTGATCTCATTTCACTGAGTAGAGTACATATTGATTACAAGTGTTGGCACGGGATAATTTCATTGTATTGGTTTAATAGAACCCAACGTATGCTATTGGTTTAATGGCAACCATCTTTCCAGTTACAGTCTACCTATCTGTCATAAATGGTCTTTAATTTTCCCCATAGCATTTTAGACTTTTTTTTTTTTCTCTTTTCGGTACACGGGCCTCTCACTGTTGTGGCCTCTCCCGTTGCGGAGCACAGGCTCCGGACGCGCAGGCTCAGCGGCCATGGCTCACGGGCCCAGCCGCTCCGCGGCATGTGGGATCTTCCTGGACCGGGGCACGAACCCGTGTCCCCTGAATCGGCAGGCGGACTCTCAACCACTGTGCCACCAGGGAAGTCCGCATTTTAGACTTTTTAAGGACATAATTTTCATTCAGAGTTATGCTATCCAGCGGCATTATTCAAAGTAGGTTCTTTAAATCTTTTTAAATTCTGTATTATTAGCAATGTTATATACATAAAGTAACTCCATTACTTATAACTACCGTTCTACAATGAAGCATCTAAAAGAGTAAAATGTATAATTTGGAAATCTGAACTCTGCTGTTTAAAAATCCTCAAGATCCATAAAGTAGCACCAAGAGGTAATTTGAAAACCATACCTGAACTGTTAAGTTCTGTGTCAGAATTTTGATTTTGAAAGCTCCCTGAGGGTAATAAAACAAGGATCATGAACACTATATGCTTATATAGATACTTTTGGGCAAAAGTTTATTATAACCATATATTACAATAGCTCATATATGTGACAGTGAATTCAAAGTTATTACAAAAAATATGCATTCATATTTTCAGCCATTTTAATTGTGATGTATGGACAGTAACTAAATTTTTTATTAATTAAAGATCTATAAAGTAAAAATGCATTGTATACCAATAATATATATTACTGTTACTAAATAGAAGAATTTCCATTGTTGGAAGTTTGAAGTTTGGTTTTTTGTGTTGCTTTTTGTTTGTTTGTTTGTTTGTTTGTTTTTAAGGAAACTTAAGTTCTTAAAAGGATTAGGTTCAGTGGAGTGCCCAGAGGTTAAAGCTACACACTTTAGTTTTCTTAGCTTTTACTTTCAAAAAAAAATGGTTTGAACTTTTTGGAGGTAATGAATTCCTTAATAGTTTAAAATCTCAGTAGACAAAATTGAAAAAATTGCTCCAAACTTTTGTCTGATTTACTGTGTATAAATGGTAATAGTTACTGGGAATTACTTTTAAATTTTTAATTCTTTGGATAACGTGAATTACAGATATGTATAAGTATATATAAGTCCTTTACTATTAACATAAATACTTTATAGCTAACAGATACATTTAAAAATAGAAATTAAGTTGAAATATTTATTTTAATGTTATAAAATGAAATAACACTAATTACTATGAGTAATGTTTGGTGAAAATTCTGAATTTTAAAAAAATGGTATATAATTTTAGTAAGGCTATCAAGGCTTTTCTCTACCAAAATTATATAGCTTTCTCCACAGTAGCCAGGATGCATGTAGTGAGCGCTGGTGCGGACCACAGTGAAATCCAAAGAAAGAAACTCTTCTCTGACCTGCCAGTAGTTGCATCCACGGGGTGGGACAATAGGGCATATGTATGCTGATCTTGTGAGATGTTAAGAGTCTAATCAGGAGGACATAAGATAATTGACAAAAGTTATAAAATTACTTACCTTTTAATATGCTGGATTCTGTGCTAAGTGCCTTCTTCAAAACCGTATTTCGCTTTTTTCCTTCATGGTTGGGAGTTAGATAAAATTATTATCCCCGTTTTATAAATCAAGCTTGTAGAGGCTATGCAACTACTCAACATGACACAGCTATTAAGGGAGAAACCAGAATGCAAACCAGGGTGTCATTATTCCAGAAACTGTGCTCTTCACTTCTCTTTCTGGTACATTATATTGTCTTTCCAAACTTGCAATAAAACCAAATTTGAATAGCAAATAGACTAAATTTAATAAACAAATAAAAGCAATTGAATTCTATGAAAATTGTTTAGCACTATAAAATCTATTTGTCTACAAAAGACTTCCATTTTCTCTTGGTAGTTTTATTTCTATAGAAATAATGAGCGAAAGTCTCATCAAGAATTTTTCATTATTTTTCTTGAGGACTTCTCAAAGTGATAGTTGTAACTTTTATAATTTTATTTTTATAAGTAAATTAATTTGGGTTATGATTAATCTTTAATAGAGTTAGAATAGTATGGCTGCTTAGAACCAGTATGTCTGAGCTCAAATCATGTTACTAAACATCTCTGTGTTTCAGTTTTCTCATCTATGAATTAAGGAAAATAATAATACCTACATCATGGAGTTGTTGTGAACAATAAATTACTACATGTAAAGTTCTTAGAACAGTGCTTGCCTTGTCTAAGCACTTAAGGTATTTAGTTAGCAATTTTGTTAAAGAGGATTGGATGTCAGAATTATGGAATCTGATGTTAATTCTATTTTTAACAGAGAAAAGCTAAATATCATCAATTTTGATTATATACTTAAGCAGCATTCAAAATGATAGAATAAAAACTTCTTTTGTAACATTTTGAGTTAATGAAGATTATCATGAAAAGAAAATAACAAAATAATCACCCTTGTTTTAAAATTTCAAATATATAGATGATGTATTACACAAATGTAGAGTTTCAAAATATAAATCCTCTCCAAGCAGCACAGTAGTTTTCAAAGGACTTTTTTTTTTTTTTTTTTACTATATACTCCATGATACAATGAAATAGTGAAAGAAGAAATTAATAAGGTGGAACTGATTGGATTGGACATTTGTATACCTCTGTGGGTATTGTTTAATTGTGCATGAGATTGAGTTGTTAAATAAGCAGATTATTATAACATCAAGAAAGAAAATAATAAGAATATTGGAAAAAACGATTTCTAATGTACAATTATTAATTATAGGTGGCATTTTTGAGCTTGTAAAATATATACATTTCACTTGGAGAGAAATTTTATTTATATCAAGTTACTTAGATTCTATTTCACATATCATTTGTTGGATACTAACAAAATAAAGCATTTAAAGGTAAACAGAGGTAGACATATTAGAAACTATAAATTAATAGAATGGCTACTGTATACCCTTTTATGAATATATAATTCAATAGACTTAGTTTATATCTTGAGTATATTCATGAAGCATTTTAGTCTACTGTCTTTCAGGTGTTTTTATTCTAATGCAAACTTTTATGTAATAAGGGAAGAAGTATCATATTTATAACATCCTTTTTATTGATTTCAAAAAGCACAATTTTAAATAGCTAAATGGTGTGATATATTTAATTAAATACCGTCAGTTCTCATCTAATGCACATAGACACAAAGAGCTTTTGTTTACTATTAATTTGATTAATATTATTTAATCATACTTTGTGACTTAGAATAATATTTAATACAAAAAATCAGGGCCAGTAATTTAGGGACTTCTATTTACAGAATAGGTTAATCAGACCAATCTTCCCACTGGGTTTTTTTGTTTGTTTGTTTGTTTTCTGTTTGCGGTCCGCGGGCCTCTCACTGCTGTGGCCTCTCCTGTTGCGGAGCACAGGCTCCGGATGCGCAGGCTCAGCGGCCATGGTTCACGGGCCCAGCCGCTCCGCGGCATGTGGGATCTTCCCAGACCCGAACAGGGAAGGATCTTCCCGAACACGAACCCATGTCCCCTGCATTGGCAAGCGGACTCTCAACCACTGCGCCACCAGGGAAGCCCCCCACTGAGTTTTATAGTACTAGATAATTATTTTTTTAATTATTAAAAGCATTAGTGAGCTGAGTAGACAAGCATTGAGGAAGTTTTGCCCTATTGGCATTTGTCCATAGAAAATGCTCTCCATTTTAAGGTGGTAGCTCAGAGGGATATGCACATTCAGGGTAAGGGTTAATTGGAAGTCAGTCTGTAACATTCCCACCATTTTCCACCCACAAGCTACCCCTTAATTACCTGCATGATCCAAAAATATCTTGAACCATGAGTTTAGTTTAAAGCAGCTTCTGGAAGAAGAAGAAGGAAATCTTCAGTAAAGGAGCACACCTTCATCCAAGCTTTAAAGAATCTGCCAACATATTTTATTTTAAGGAAAATAAGCAGCACACAGTCAAAAATTACCAAACACATAATAAATAAAGCACCATGAGCAAGAAGCAGAATAAACGATAGATGAATAAAATAGACCTGAAGATTTAAAATATTGGAATCATAGAACACATATTACAAAGAGCCTTGCTTACTATTCTGAAAGAAATAAAAAGAAGTTTGAAAAAAATCTGGGAATAACAGAAAACTATAAAAAGTAACCTACCAGATTTGAAACATAGCCAAATAGAACTTGTAGAATTGAAAAATAAATTAATTTAAAACTCTATGCCCAGTGAAAATGTCTTTCTAGAGTAAACGCAAAATAGACATGTTTAAAGACTAAGAGAGTTTGACACCAACAGATTATTCACTAATTGAAACTCTAAAAGCTGTATACTTGAGGGGAAAGGAATGTCTGATATGCATGAAGAAATGTAATATGTGTGTATTTCTGAAAAGTTACTAACCATTGTAATACATAGACTTACCATGTGACCCTAGAGAAATGAAAACTTACCTTCAAACGAAGACATGTTCAGAGATGTTTATAGGCACTCTATTCATAATCTCCCCAAACTGGAAGCAACACAAGTATCTGTCAATAAATAAATGGTAAACAAACTGTGATTCATCCAAACATGGAATATAACTCGGGGGGAAAAAGTGAATGAACTATTGGTACATACAAGAAAGGCATTTATTATGAGTTTAAAAAAAACAGCCTCAAGAAATTACATATTGTATAATTCCGTTTATATGGAATTCTGTAAAAGTAAAAATTATAGGAATGGAGAACAATGTTTGTTGGGGGAAGTGTCAGGGGAGACTGACTACAAAGGTGCAGCACAAGGGAGTTTTTTCAGGTGATAGAACTGTTTTCTATTCTGATTGTTTTTAAACTACCTATACATATATTTTACATGTAATAAAATTAAGAGAATCTGTACATATGTTAAAACTCAGACATGTAAAATGAAAAATTAAAAAGTCTGTTTTGGTAAATGCAAATTAACATTAATTACTTAAAATATCTAAGATTTAAAAAATATTTTTGGAAAGATAGAGCTAAAATATTGGACAACAATAATGTGTATGTCAGGAGGGAGATCTATCCAACATAAAGAATTCCAAGGCCGTACAAAGTTCAGAAGGTGGGTAAAGAAATCCATTTAAATTAGACTTACGTATACATGTCAAAATATTTGGAATAGCCAATAAAATAATAACATTTTCTCTACTGGTTTTCTTCTAAACCAGTAGAGAAAAACAAATGGAATCGTAGGGAGAATGGGGGAGGAATTCATTAATTTAAATGAGACAAAAAAGAAGAACAAAACGGAACATAGAAAGTACACCCAGTTATGATAGTAGACAGGATAAATGTAAATGCTCCAAACTCAGTAGGTGACACAGAAGGATTATCAGACTGGATAATAAAAGGAAAATTGTTTACACAGAAACACCCCCAAAGCATAAAGAGATAGTACTGTTGAAAATAAAGAGGCTGGAAAATGTTAAGCCAGATATGCAGGAGCCGTTTGGCTCTGGAGATCCATTCTCAACCTCTCTGTCTCCCGCCACCACCTCCCACCCCAGCTCTGTGCATCCCGAGGTCCCCTTGCCTTCTGTCTTCTGATGGGCTCAACAAGTAGCAGACACCAGTAGGAGTTTAGAGGGTTAGAGAGACAAGGGTCAGCGTACTTGTTCTCCCAGCTTCCTTCCTGATGGACCATAGGTTGGCAGTTGCTGTGCCCCTCTATCAAAAGCTACAACTCCTGTAATATGGCCATCTATAGCTACAGCTTATCTCTGAGTTCTAGTAACATCTAGAAGCTTTCAGCTTAAGTTGCCCTTTTATTCCTCACCTAAGATTACGATTCTCTTCATCTTACCCACTTTTCCTTAAACAATTCTTTCAGTAAACTCAGCCCCACTACCTGACTGAGTGGGCAGACTGTTTCTGGCACAGTCCTTACTAACGTACCAAGCAAATTCTAAGCAAAAGAAAACTGATGTAGTATTAAAAAGCATTTCAATTGATAAAGATAGAAAACCTCTACTATTAATGATTATCTTTATTAGAAGGGTATATTAGATGTAAATCTATAATCCTTTAACAGCATAGCCTCAGTGTATTAACAAAATGACAAAATTAGGGTCTACCATCAGTGAGAAATTTTAGCATAACTTATCTCGGCAACTGACACATCAAGCAGATAAAAATCATTAAGGAAAGAGAATATTCTGATGATACGAGTCATTTTCATTTAATTGAGATATGTGGAGCCTTGATTCCAAAAAAAAAAAGAAACAGATTTTAAAGTACACATGTTACAACGTTTATAAACATTAACTACATATGAAGCCAAAAAGTAAGTCTCAGGATGTTTTAAAGAGTCAGTTTCATGCAAATCACATTCTATTACTCTAGTGCACAGAAGTTGGAAATTAACATTAAAAAATCTAACTTAAAAATTCCAGGAATTAGAAAAATTTTAAAAAGCCAACGATGCCTAATGGGACAAAGAAGAAATTGATGTAGAAATCAGAAAATATGTGGAGTTGAATGATACTGAAGATGTTACTTATCAAAACTTGTAAGATATAGCAAAAGCAGTGCTTAGAGAAAAATCTGTAGGCTTAAATGTTTGTATTAAAAAAAACCCTCACAGGGTAAAGATTAATGAGCTGTATATCTAATGCAAGAAATTTAAGAAGAACAAAATAAAAAGCCAAATAAGTAGAGGGAAGAAAATAATAAAGTTAGTAACAAAAGTTAAAAAAATTTCCCCTGGTAAACAGATCCAGTCAGTTTTTTTAAAAGACTAATAGATGAGAGAGATTAGCAAGGTGGTTAAAGAGAAAAAGGAGATGGCACAAATAATCAATAACAGGCTTGAAAAGGTAGATATAAAGGAATGCTATGACCTTTCTCTGATTCCTAGTAATTAAAAATAATTGATACTTAGTACAATACAATGTTTATAAATTTGCTACATTTCAACCAGAGTTAAGCTATCCACTGGGAACAGCAGGCACAGTGCCTAGGACTCAGAATATTTTTAAAGGCTCACAAAACTGTTTTAATTTACTTTTTTACAAAATCAGGAAAAAAAATAATCATAATGGATATATAAAAATGAATCCAGCCAGGATTATGTTTGCTTCTATATTAATGCAGTCATAAAATACAATTTTTCCATTTCTTTGACTGAGTTTCTTTCTTTTTTAAAATATTTTTTTATGGAGGAAGTGACCCACAAAGGCAAAAATGCTCAGTACCCACTAAAGTCATAATAAGCATAGAATTAAAAATTTAAACACCTCAAGCCATGGAAAAGAGGATGTATATTAGATAATTCTGTAAGAATATGAAATGCTTCCTAATATGTTTTGCAACTACATATTTAAATTATATTTCATAAGGTAGACAGCAAAATATTAAATAACATTTTATTAAGGCCCTTTTCAGAATCAATTTTTTAAAAATAAATTTATTTGTTTTTATTTTTGGCTGTGTTGGGTCTTCGTTGCTGCACGCGGGCTTTCTCTAGTTGCAGCGAGCGGGGGCTACTCTTTGTTGCGGTGCGCGGGCTTCTCATTGTTGTGGCTTCTCTTGCTGCAGAGCATGGGCTCTAGGCACGCGGGCTTCAATAGTTGTGACGCGCGGGCTTCAGTAGTTGTGATTCACGGGCTTAGCTGCTCTGAGGCATCTTCCTGGGCAGGGATCGAACCCGTGTCCCCTGCATTGGCAGGTGGATTCTTAACCACTGTACCACCAGGGAATCCCTCAATTTTTAATATATTATTGCAAAGTAAATTGTTGCCAACAGACAAGTATTTCATAGTTTTTAGAATACATGACTTGAATATTATTACTTGAATGACATATGTTTAGACATGTTATTAAGTAATTGATAAGCATAAGATATAAATGCACTGTGACAGTGGCCTGCAGGAGCTGGCTGGAGCTGATTTGTAGGAGATTGTGTCCATCTTTTCCTAACTCAGCGTATAGTGATAACACTTTGGGAGCTTGAAATGGGCCATAGTAGGAGTATTTACACCACAAAATTATGCAAAACCTGGGCTTCTCTCCTTCTCAAATTTTTGGAGAGCTGATTGTTAAACATTTACTGCCACACCACTGTGTGAAGCACACTATACATAAAAGTAGTTTCTGTGATGCTATCACATGAAATAATTGGAGGGGGATAAAGAAGTTACCTTTGTGTGCATAATTCTACTTTTTCTCACAAGATATATTTCCTTTTCATAAAGTCCCCACAGTTTCAAAGTGGCTTCTGCTGTATCATTAGAATCTGTAACCAGAACTACTTCTTAATTCCCTTTAGAAGACTGCAATATTTTCAGGGAATGGTTTTACGATTGTAATGTTACATTTCAAAGCATATATCCTTTGAAATTCAAAGTGATCCTTTGTGAAGCGAGGGTTTGGGAAACAAGCTGTGTTGAATGACAGAAACAAAATCACATATTCCACCTAAGATCTGGGCAGAAATTCAGTAAGATCATGAAGTTCATAATATCGGCATATATGGTACTTTACAGTTTTAATGGATGTTACATTTAATGAGAAAAGTATTAATATATTTGAAACAGTATGTGTTTTGTTCTTCAAGCCAGGTGCCTTCTGTAGGCACATACACTGATGATCAGAAGTTAGCTAGGTGCATATAGACAATGGAATATTACTCAGCCATAAAAAAGAATGAAATAGTGTCATTTGCAGTGACATGGATGGACCTAGAGATTGTCATCCTGAGTGAAGTAAGTCAGACAGAGAAAGACAAATATATAATATTCCTTATATGTGGAACCAAAAAAAAACTGGTACAAATGACTTATTTACAAAACAGAAATAGAGTCACAGATGTAGAAAACAAATTTATGGTTACCAAGGGGGAAAGGGGTGGGGGGAGTGGTAAATTGGGAGATTGGGATTGACATATACACACTACTGTATATAAAATAGAAAACTACTAAGGACCTACTATATAGCACAGGGAACTCTACTCAATACTCTGTAATGACCTATATGGGAAAATAATCTGAAAAAGAGTAGATATATGTATATGTATAACTGATTCACTTTGCTGTACAGCAGAAACTAACACAACATTCAACTATACTCCAATAAAAATTAATTCAAACAAAGAATTTACCTAGAAGTTGTGTTTGTGTAGATAAATTTGAAACTAGGAGGAATGTCAGTGCAAATTTCTTGAGCTGATAGAAATTTGGGATTACCTGAATTTTTTTGTTTTGGAATATTTTAAAAATACAGTAAAAATACAAAGAAAGAAATAATTATCCATATTCTCACACCCAGAATAATATCTTGAAATATTTAATTGTGGTTTTTCTCCTTTTTAATTAAGAAAAATTGCTATTGCTGCTGAAAATTATTAAACATATTTATTGAAAGTATTCAAACAAAAAAGAAAAATGTAATGGTGAAATAAAAAAGAATCCAAATATCTCTGTCTAGAAATCATCATCCATAACATTCTGGAAATCTTTCCAGGCATTTTCCCATCCATAAGTGTAGAAGAATGAGGGATGTAAAGAAAGAAGACCAACAGGCAGGCAGAAAGATTTATGGTAAACATGGGTGCTACTTTGAGTAAAATAATTTTATTTCATTTTACTTTAATTCAATAGAAGAAATGGAAACTAAAGTGAAAGTGAAATAATTCCTGAAATTCAAAAATTTTATTACCATGAGAGATATTAATTCCTAAAATATTCCTCTGAGATTAAAATAAGAAATTACGAAAAATGTTAAGATTTTGGAATCAAATGAATTGCTTAACTTTATGGTAGAGAATCTTTTGATTAGCTGCTTTGATAAAAGAGAATATTAGTGCTTTTATCTGCACTTCACATCTCCTCTCCCCATCCTCCCAATTTTGATATTTGTATATTCTTTATATTGTACTGGTTTGTAAGATTCACCTTCTGTTCTATGAATTCCTGTGGTTGGGTGGTATTGGTTATATGTTTTGATGGATTTGATACACACTACCAGTCCTTTTACCACAGCTGACTCTTTTATTTTGATTTCTCTTTTAATTGACTGGGTTTTATTGCCTAGTACTTTTTAAAAATTTGTCTTTTTAGGAAACTTTCGTATGATATGAGCTATATTTTCCAAAGATAAGTTTCCAAAATTTTTTCTATTCTAGTACCTTTAGAGTCTCAGTCACTGTTTCACAGTTCTCGTAAGCTAAAAGAAGTACCTGTTTTGTTCAGTAAATAGGTTCAAACAGCTTAACAGGTATCTATAGTCTAATGACTTACCAGCTATTTTAAAAATACATACAAAGTAAAAGAAAAATTAATATTTTATTTCATTGTAAATAACTCCTATCACTTACTAATGGGATGTATATGCCTGTTGGAGACTGCACAGCTTCACAAGCCTTGGAATCAGATTGTGCTATGCAAATATCCTATTCCATATTGATTTTCATGTGATTCTTGCCTTTTATAATGGAAACTTATGAATATTCAGCATCACAATGATGTGACTTTATCGAAAGGAATGTAGCACAATCTAACGTTTAAACTGGGTACTGCTTTAAGCAATCATCTATGCACTGCATCTGCAACTAATATCATTGTATGTACATTTAGTGTTTGACAAAAGTTTCCCCTATTGGATTGATATTCTAACAATCATCGTTTATTCTGCTATTTGTGGTACTTTCCAGTTTGTGTTACCAAAAGTGAGGCTGGGAGGATAATTGCAACATCCCTTAGTTTCCTGGACATTGTTCTTCTGAGACCAGTTTGTTCAAGGATTTAGTTGCTGACGTTGAGGGATGACCCTGCATTCTTATATTTTTTATTTCAATGAACAGCCTCTTCTCTCTCGAGAGTAAACTTCGATGCCCCTTATCAAAGTCCCTCCAGCATCCCAACTTTCTCCTCTGTTAGTATAAACATTGTGCTCAACTCTGCACCCTTAATTTACTGATTTCCACACTTTTCTCTCTCACCTCCTGAATTTGCCCCAGAGCAAATATCTTATTAATAATAATTCCTACTACATGGTATATCTTCGTGCCACCTGAGACTGGTACTGACCTGAAACAAGATATCCAACAGTAATAAACCCTTCTTAAATAGATTGGGTATATATCAATCAATCATTTACACAGATACATATACACACATATACTAGTTTTGTTAAGAATATATTGGTTGTAATTAAAGAAAACTTAAACATGATGACATCTATAACCTATAAATTGTGGGATAAATAGTTTGTTTTCCTGTATCAATTGCTGTTTTGGGGAAGGATTAGGAATAATTATATTTTATAAATTGCCCAGTAGCCAAAGCACCATAGGTTCATTTGAAGCATCAGCTGTCCTGGTAATTAGAATTAACAGTAATTTGGCTCAAATGATTTATTTTTGGTCTCTGTATTGCTTAAGCATCTGTCCATGAATTAGTTTTTGTAATTTTTCAAAATGTTCTGGTTCATGTTTGGCATATTTGGTTCTGTTATAATAATGAGATAAAACCATAGTTTTTCTAATAGCCCTTGGAAAATTTTTACTAAGTTCCCTTAGACAGGCAGCAAATTAAATTGTTAAGTTCTTAATAAATCTGCTTTTCATCTTATTCATATTTGATATTAGTGATTCACTTGCACATCAGTTTCTCAGAGTGCACAAACTAAATTGGGTCTAATTTGAAACAAAAATAAGTGAAATGTCACAGAGGGAGGTATTTTATCACTGATGGATAGATAGAAATAATATAAAAATATATTTTTTCTAACTCAATTTATGACATTATTTTTAGCTTACATATGAATAAGAGGGAGTCTGTGTTCTAGCACCTGAATAGGAGTAATTTCCACACGGAGAAATCATCAAATATGGCATGCTCTTGATAGCCACTCTTGAAAATTCTTGGCACATATGTATTTCCCAGTTCTGATGTTTAACATGTTTCTTGCCTTCTTATAACCTCCGTATTTCATGCCTTGATATTAGAAATATAATTAGGCAGATAAACGGAGTCAATTAAAAATTTTAATTCACAAAACTTAAAATTAGCCATTTTAAAGTAAACAATTCAGTGTCATTTAGAGCGTTCACAGTGACGTGCAGCCACCACCTCTATCTAGTTTCAAAACTTTCTCATCGCTGCAAAATAAGACCCTGTACCCGTTAAGCAGTTGTTCCCATATACCTCTCTGTTGGCCAGATCCCTGGCAGCCACCAACCTGAATCATCTCTATGGATTTACCTGTTATGAATAATTCATATAAATGAATCACACATGTGGACTTTTGTGTCTGGTTTCTTTTACTTAGCACAGTGTTTTCAAAGTTCGTTCATATTGTAGCATGATCAGTATTTCATTGTATGTGTATACCACAAAATTTTTTTCCAATGATGGACATATCTGTATTGTTTTCAGCTTTTGGCTGTTGTGAATTGTGCCGCTGTGAACATGAGTGTACATATATTTGAGTGCCAGTTTTCCACTTTGGGGCTATATTCCTAGGAGTAGAATTTATGGTTAATATGATTATTTTATCGTTAACTTTTTGAGGAATCACCAAAATGTTTTCCACAGCATAAAATGAACCATTTTATACCACCAGCAATGTATAAATGTTCCAATTTCTCCACATTTTTGTCAATATTTGTTATCTTCCATTTTAAAAATTACAACTATCCTAGTGGACGTGAAGTGGTATCTCACTGTGGTTTGGGTTTGCATCCCTAATGACTAATAATTTCGAGCATCTTTTCATGAGCTTTTTGGCCATTTGTGTATCTTTTCTGGAGAAATGTCTACTTAAGTCCTTTGCCCATTTCTTAATTTAGTTGTTTGTCTTTTTGTTATTGTAATATATTCTGGATACTAGGCTCTTATAAAATATATGATTTGCAATATTTTCTCCCATTCTGTAGGTTGTTTTTTATTTACTTTCTTGCAAATCTTGCTTGATGCACAAAAGTCTTAAATTTTGGTGAAGTCTGTTGTATATGTTTTCTCTTTTGTTGTTTATGCTTTTGGTGTCCTAGCTAAGAATTCATTGACAAATCTAATATCATGAAGATTTACCCTTATGTTTTATTCTAAGAGTTCTATGGTCTTACCTCATATTTAGGTCCTTGATTCACTTTAATTTTTGTATTTCCTGTGAGCTAGTGGTCTGACTTTTTCTCTTTTTTTTTTTTGCATGTGGATATCCAGTTGTCCCAGTACCATTTCCTTATTTATTTAGTTAGTTAGTTAGTAAGTTATTTAGTTAGTTAGTTTTTGGCTGCATTGGATCTTTGTTGCTGCAAAAGCTTTCTCTAGTTGTGGCGAGCGGGGGCTACTCTTTGTGGTGGTGAGCGGGCTTTTTATTGCAGTGGCTTCTCTTGTTGCGGTGCGCAGGCTTCAGTAGTTGTGGCACATGGGCTCAGTAGTTGTGGCTCGAGGGCTTAGTTGCTCTGTGGCATGTGGGATCTTCCCGGACCAGGAATCGAACCAGTGTCCCCTGCATTGACAGACGGATTCTTAACCACTGTGCCACCAGGGAAGCCCCCAGTACCATTTCTTGAAGACACTATTTTCCCCTGCTGAATGATCTTGGCTCCTAAATCAATTTGCCATAGATATATGCGTTTATCTCTAGACTCTAATTTATATTCCATTGGCTTATATGTTTAATCTTACAAATATCTTAAGTTAAATACAATAGAAATTGTGAATTATCTATACTCTTTTATACTTATTAATCTATAATTTTCATTGAGTCACAGTTATATAGATACTGTGTCATAGGCTATAGGCAGAGGGAACATAAAGTTGACTATGACACTGTCCCTACCCTCATGAAAGAGCTTAATGTTTAGTGTGGAGCCACCATAAATAAATCAACAATTTAAGTTTAGTCTGATAAGTGCTAATATTGAGGTGGGCTCAGAATGCTATAGGAGTGTAGTGTATATTCACCAATGTTCATTCAACTCCAAGTGATTAGTCTAAGTCAACCATGGGACCCTACCTCCTTTGCCAGGAATTTTTTTTTCAAGGATGGTAAGCCTAAGTCACTTTAGGCCAGGAGAGGCTCCAGGAGAGGTTACTGAGGGGTTCTGGAAATGAAGTTTATCACTCTAAAATGAAAGCCATAGAAAGTTGATCTCTTTCCAATGGAAATGAATTAGGAAGTGTGTTCCCCAAATGGTACCAGCGGTCTTCTGTGAAGCACCACTGGAGACTGCAGAGTAGAGTCAAAACTGAACTGAGTCCTTCAGGGCATCATTGAACGACTGGCTCAACCAACCCTGAAGACTGAACTACCTCATAAATTTCTTTACTATTTATGGTAGTCTGAACATGGAATTACATTTCTTGAACTTGAAACATCCTGATTATGGGGAACATAGTGCCAGAGGTATATCTAAGTATGACTAAGGATCAGATACAGCTTCCCAGAAATAGAGAGATATTTGCATTGAATGTTAAAGAACAAATAGCAGTTAGCTAAGCAAAGAAGGAAAGTGGCATTGCAAGAAGGAGAATGAAATGGGGATTACAAAGAGTAAAACATGAGCTCTGCTAACAAAGATTTTACAGTATAATTAGAATAATAGAATATAGATATACAAAGACAAAGTGAGTGTAAGGGTTTAGGTAGGAGAGACACTCAGAAATGCCAAAACTCAACAGAAACATGATTGAATAAACAAATAATTGTTGAAGCCAGATGTGCTGATACCACATTGAAGTAATAACTTGCCTGAGGAATTTTCAAAGCATCAAAGTCATAATCAAGAGATCCTGTTAAGAGATCTAGTTAACGTCTGCCTATAGTAATATATTAAATCTGTGGCATACAGAGCTGTTATCAAATCTAAGATGGTGACACCTTCTGACATGATCAAGATCATATTTTGAAAGGAGGAGAACACCTCGAGACCATTTTTAGTGGGTTTCTAGGACTGAGCACTGGTTATTGATATCCTGACAAAATGGTGATCTAGTCTACTTAGCAACAGGGAGGAATGCCACCAATTGTGGCAGAAACTTCATTTCTTCAGATGATAATGCTTACCACACTATATTTTCATTGTGATTTAATTTCCCAAATAGCATGGGTTCAATGAAAGAATCCCCTTTTCAGGCTGACAAAACTGCTGATTGTACCTGACAGTTTTTTCTCAATATAAATTAATGAATTTGAGTGTTATGTTATTTTTCAGTATTTTTTTGAGGCGTGATTTTGATAACGCTCTATGGTGTATTTGTTAAAACTGCATGCTCTGGAAGCAGACTGTCTGTCTGGGTTCAGTTACCAGCTTAGTCACATACTAGCTGTGTTACCAAAAGCCACTTAAGTTCTTTGCCTCAGTTTCCTTATTTGTAATGAAAGGATAATAATTATAGAACCTTTCTTATTTAGTTGTTGTGGAAATTAAATGTTATCCGTGTTAAGTTGCCTAGAACAGTACTTGGCATAAAGTTAGTAGTCAGTAAATGTTATTCCAATAGCTATTTTATTTCTATTCATTTATTTCAGGACTGAGTCCTTCTACAACATTGATTAAAAACAACTTTTGGGGTTTGTGAGACCAAGGGCCAGAAGTTGTTCTATATTAGGCCAGTTGAGGTATCCCTGCTAAAAGATATACTTGAGCAACTGGCCAGTATCCTTGGGCTACATCATTATCTTTCATCCATTGCAAGCATGACATCATTTCATACCACAGTAGAGTGAGCGAGGTAGCCTCTAATAGAGGAAATGGACTCCTAGATTGAAAGTGATTTTCCCAGTGTCACAGAGCAAGTGCCTGTTGGGTTTGGGGCATGAACCCTGGTCATCTGACTCTATAATCCTGTAGTCATTTCATTGTATAATGAAAATATAAGATTCTCTAGCCCTTTTCTGCTTCTCTTGTTCTCAGATTAATAAGATTTATATAACCAAGTACAGTTTGATGTTCTCCAAAGAGGTTCTGCTGTTTAAAAGCAGCACATTTCCTGAAAAATCATACCCCTTGCTGTGTGGATACTTCTCATTCTAGAGCGAGTTCTGCTAAAAGATGACATGGGAAGATCTCTTGGAAAACATAGCACTTAGGTAATGGTGCATTAGTTCCTCAAGACCAACGTTTTTATTCCACTCATTAACGTAAGCATCATGTATGGTATAATTGTGTAACAGAATTATAGTAAACACATCTTAATTTCTCATAGCATACACATATAATTTACATTATTTGTATTATTTAGGGTACAGGCTGAATGCTGTAATGGAGACCCTTCAAAAAACAGGATGATAGAAATATGTTGGTCTACTATAGTATCCCAGGGCTGGAGAGTGGTTCAGGGCAGGCAGAATACTGTTCCGCAAGCTCATCCAGCAACTGGGGTTCATTCTTTCATTTTCTTCTGTGTTCTGGGGTGTTGGCCTTATGTACATGCTGCAGCTGGCTCTCAAGCACCACATCCTACCTTCCAGCCATGTGACCATGAGAAATGAGAAATCAGAACTTTTTCAAATTAATTTTTAAGGAATATATATCAGTGTTTGTACCCATCAATTTGTTCACATTTCACTGCTCAAAATTTAAATACTAGTTGCAAAGCACTATGGAAAATATGGGCTTTTACTGTGCAGCCCTCTTCCTGTAGCGTATTCTAGTACTATAAGGAAGAAGGGAAGAATTACTTCTGGAGAACAGTTAATAGTGTTATATAAATCTATGGGAATAAGTGATTTCTAGGGATTAGGTAGAGGCAAGGAGACCATATAAGTAGGTAGTCCAGTTTCCTGGATATGAAGTAATAAATACTACAGGCTTATGAGGTTGTAAATGAATACAATTGTGTGAATCCAATAAATGTTACTGGGAAAGGAGCACTATATCTTTATGGCTAGGATAAAGAAAGAAAGAAAAAACATCAATGCTACATTATTTTTCTGTGATCTTCAGTGAATAAGCAAGTTGACTGTAAATAAGAACTCCTTATCAGTTGTATTAAAGTAAAAATAGAGATGAGAAATAGGATTTTTCTTTAAATGAGGATTTTATAGTTTTTTAAGAATCAATTTGACATAGGACATCAACTGTCTTTTTCTTATTTCACTCAAATATCTAGCTGATTTTATTTATATTAGCAAGACACCTAATTTTACATGTTGTGATATTTTTTTTATTTCTTTAGAGTTCTCAAAAACCATTAATACAAAGGGAATATGCATCTGGTGATGGAATATGTCTTATCATTTTTTTGTTATTTATCACACTAGAAAATCCTAGTAGGTATAGTGAGATTATCACATACACATACAGTTTTTTGATAAGCCACAGTACATGAATAATATAAAACTAAGTTTTAAAATCCTGAGTCAATATTATAAATACAAACCTTAAGTCTGAAAGCTAAAATTTCAAGAGACAATTTTCTTGTCCATTATTCATTGCAAAAATGCACATATCTCTAATGGGAAAACCACTTCTATCGTGAAATACAGAAGATCTTTGAGTCTTAGTTCTGTCTATGCTAATGTAAGTATTTTTTAGCACTGTAAATTTGTAGGTTGGGTTCTTTTGGGACTCATCTTGGACAGTTTCTTTCTGTGTGCTTGAATTTGGTCTATAGACATACACTGTAAGGAAACAAACATTCTTTTCTTCTATAGGCTTTAGAGTCATTTCAAAGACATGAGTTGAAATGTTTTGGTAGCCAACTTATAACCATGGACTCTGATTCAAAAATAAATTCAGTCAGTAATGCTAATAAATGATTACTTGCATTTGTTTCTAATTGTTTCCAACGTAAGCAGAATGTGTGATAGCTTATTATTAGCATTGGGTGTGTGACATATGCATTTTAAAAGTTGTAGATACTGTAAACATGAGCTAATATGTTTTTTTCTCATTAATACTTTTAGCAACAAATTCTTTATACTCTAGAAATAATCAAACATAGATAGAGATCCTGAGGTACTTTGACACCAGGAATGCCTTAGAAAGAGCCTTTTCATATTTCCCATGGTAGGCATGAGAGAAGATCTATATTTGGTATTAGCTGTGGGTAAAGATTTTTTATTATAAAAGAAATTTACCTTTATTATCTTTATTTTTTATTATTCTAAAATCTGTCATCATTACTATAATAGAGAAAAGGGGGGGAAAGCAAGTGTTTTATATAATATCTTGATAATATAATATTAATGATACCGGATCTGAAAATTAAAATTAGTATCAGTGAAAGTCAGCCAAACTAATTTTATCCAGTAAAACGTCTTAGATCACTTCAAATTTTGATATATACAACACACCATGATTATTCTGTACTCTTATTATCTTTGCCAAATTATCCTTGCCATTTTCTAAGTCACTACAATCAAACAGATTTTCCATTTCATGCTACACAGTAGCAATTCATCAGTGTCTATAATGGAACTTGAATTCAATCAACCATATTAAACCCTGACCTATTTCCAGAATGGTTCAGAGAATCATGATGCATATACTTGGATTTTGATAGTCTTAGATTTTGGTAAAAGGAAACATTTTGTGGTTGATGGAATTCATACTGGAACAATGAGTTTGACCACCAGACTGTAAGCAAATAAGGTGTCAAAAATTCGTATAATTTAGTAGTCCATTAAACCTAGTGTAGCCATATCCTACATAAGCTAATGGATTTGAGTAAAATTGTATTTTGGAAAATCATCATCATCCTTTACTATTTGAATGAAATTTAGAAAAATGCTTAATCTAAAAGATTTTAAACTATTTAATCTTTCTACTACATAGAAGTAAACATTATTCTCAGGCATTTAAATAGTAGATGCAATTGATCAATTCTAGATAGATTATACTTCTAAATATTTTAGATGTATTGTTAAATACACATTACAAAATTTTGTGGAAACAATATTTATTACTTATTAAAATATATTTTCATAACCTTGTGGTAGGCAAATATTTCTTAAATAGGATATAAAGATCTTAACCATAAAGAAAAAGTAATGAATTAGGTTATATTAAGATTAATAATTTCTCTTCATCAAAATACATGATTAAGATAGTGAAAAAATAAGCTACAAAGTGGGAGTAAATGTTTTCAATGCATAAATGTGGCAAATGATTCATATATATATATATATATATATATATATATATATAGAACTTTTTACGAATCAGTAAGAAGAGATGGATAACTCAGTAGAAAAGGGGGTAAAATTTGAACAGACACTTCACAAAAGAATATCCAAATACCCAATAAGCATATGTAAAAATTTTCAGTTTCATTAGTCATTACACAAATGCAAAATAAAACTACAATGAGATGACACTACACATCTACCAAATGGCTAAAATGAAAAGGTAGACAATACTGACTTTGTCAAGAATGTGCTGCAAATGAAACTCTTATCGTATAATCATATAAATTGATGCAGACAAAGTATTTCACAAAATTCAACGTCCATTCATGATTAATTTAAAAAAATCAACAATTTCGGAATAGAGGAGCATCACCTCAACTTAAACAAGAGCATCTACAAAAAACTATGGCTAGTAATCATACTTAATGGTGAAAGACTGAATGCTTTCCCTCTAACATCAGGAGCAAGGCAAGAATTTCCTTCTCACAGCTTAAGGTTTGGTTATTTTACCATAGGTCTTAGAATTTTTTTTCTTTTCTTTTCTTTTCTTTTTTTTTTTTTTTTAGGTCTTTCACTCCTCTCCATCCCTTTATTTCTCTTCCTACTTAAAAAAAAATTTATTGGAATATAGTTGCTTTACAATGTTGTGTTAGTTTCTACTGTACAGCAAAGTGAATCAGCTATACGTATACATATATCCCCTCTTTTTTGGATTTCCTTCCCATTTAGGTCACCAGAGCACTGAGTAGAGTTCCCTGTCTATACAGTAGTTCTCATTAGTTATCTATTTTATATATAGTATCAATAGTGTATATATGGCCTTAGAATTTAATTTGAACTACTTTTTCACTGACTTCACCTTTGTAGTTTCAGCATTGGCATGATTTGAAGTACACACACACAGTGTATATGATGAAATGCTAAAAAGTATGCTTTTTAAAGGTAGGAAAAAATGAAGTTACTTATAGCCACTGTTATTTTGCTTTGTTCTGAAAGGTGAACCAGTGTAACTAGATAAGAAACATATGTGTTAAAAATGGAATAGAATCTACTGAAAAGTTAGCATTAACAATAAGATAATTCATTATTGTAGATAATTACAAATCTATCTACAAATGCTTTTTAATTATTTGCCCATATAATAATTGCAGCCTCCTTTCAAAATCTCATTTCAACTTGATCACATATATAATCGTTGATGAGCTATGAATGGTCTTCTGGGCTGGAATTTAAATGGAACTATCACTTTATTTAAGAAATTTGTCAACAGAATAGAGAGCCTAGAAATTAACCCACTCGTATATAGTCACTTAATCTTTGACAAGGGTGCCAAACACACAATGCAGAAAGAATGGTCTCTTCAATAAATGATGTTGGGAAAACTAGATATCCACATGCAAAAGAATAAAATTGGACCCCTGTCTTTCACCACTCACAAAAATTAACACAAAATAGATTAAAGACTTGAATATAAGACCTGAAACTCTACAACTTCTAGAAAAAACTATAGGGGAAAAGCTCCTTGACATTGGAAGAGCAATGATTTTTTTTGGATATGACACCAAAAGCACAGATAATAAAAGCAAAAATAAACAAGTGAGACTACATCAAACTAAAAAGTTTCTGCACAGCAATGCAAACAATCAACACATGAAAAAAATGTAAACCATGTGTATGATAAGGGTTAACATCTAAAATATATAGGGAACTCGTTTACAACTTGATAGCAAAAAACCCCCAAATAATCTGACTGAAAAATAGGCAAAGGACCTGAATAGACATTTTTTTCCAAAGAAGACATCCAAACAGCCACACGTATGTGAAAAGTTGCTCAGCATTATTAATCATCTAAGAATTGCAATGAGATATAACCTCACACCTGTTAGGATGGCTTTGGTCAAAAAGATATGAGATAACAAGTGTAGCTGTCGAGGATGTGAAGAAATGGGAACCCTCGTACTCTATTGGCAAGAATGTAGAATGGTACCACGTCTTTGGAACAGTATGGAGGTTCCTCAAAAAATAAAAATAGAACTACCATATGATCCAGTAATCCCACTTCTGATTATATATCTGAAGGAAATGAAATCAGTGTCTTAAAGAGATATATGCACTGCCATGTATATTGCAACATTATTCACTATATCCATGAGATGGAAGCAACCCACTGTCCACTGATGGCTGAATGGATAGAGGAAGTGTGGTATATGCACACAGTGGAATATTATTCATCCTTAAAAAGAAAGAAGATCCTGCTATTTGCAACAACATGAATGAAGCTAGAAAACATTATGCTAAGAGAAATAAGATAGTCGCAGAAAGACAAATAGTACATGGTTCCACTTATATGCTGAATCTAAAATAGTCAGACTCATAGGAGCAGAGAATGGAATGGTGGTTGCCAGAGCCTGGGCGGAGGAAGAAATGGGGAATTGTTTTTCAAAGAGTATAAAGTTTCTTTTGTGTAAGATAAATAATTTCCAGTGATGTGCTGTACAACATAGTATCTATATTTTAAAATGTGATATTTTACTTTAAAATATGTTAGCAAGATAGATCTGGATAGATGTCGAGTTAATTGTCCTTACCAAAACAGACACACACAAGCACACACACACAAGAACACAAGGAATATTTTAGAGATGATGGATGTTTTTAGTACCTTGGTTGTGGTGATGGTATCATGGATGTATCCATGTGTCCCAACTCATCACAATATATACAATAAATGTGTGCACTTTTTTGTATATCAATTATAACTCAATAAAACTAAAAATGAGTATATTATGTGGCATAGTATTCAAAAGTTTCAAAAATCAGTGAGTTTAGCAAGGTCAGAGGATACAAGGCCAATACATAAAATCAAGGGTATTTCTATGTACTCTCAATGAACAATGAGAAATTGAAATAAATTTAAAAAGTGACGTTTACAATATCGCCAAGAAACATGAAATATTTAGGTAATATTTAATGAAATATGTGCTGAAAATTACAAAACACTGATGAAAGAAATCAAAGGCTTAAGTGAAGAAAGCTGCTTTTGTTTCATGAATTGGAAGAAGCAGTATTGTTAAGATTTCAGTAGTCCTCAAATTGATCTATAGATTTAACATAATCCAAATCAAAATTCCAGTATATTTTTAATATGAATCAGTAAGCTTATTCTAAAATGTATATGGAAATGTGAAGGAATTATAATAGCCTAAACAATTTTGAGGAAGTGCCAAGTTGGAGGATTCACAACACTTGATTACAAAGCTATTCTAAAGCAATTTCTCTCAACAGGGGACTGTTTTGCACCCCCAGGGAAAGGGAACATTTGGCAATGTCTGAGGACATTTTGGTTCTCATAACTGGGACCCTGCTACTGGCACTGAGTGGATAGAGCTAGAGATAATGTTAAACATTTACCATGCACAGTGTAGCCCCAAACAAAGAATTATCCAGCCCCAAATATCTATCAATACTGGTGAGGTTGAGAAATCCCCCCTCTAAAGCTGCAGTAATCAAGACCGTGTGGCATTTGTGAAAAGATAGATGCATAGATCAATGGAACATAAATATACCTGCATATATTCAGTCAACTGATTTTCAACCAAGATGAAAAGCGATTTCAATGGACAAAGGCTAGACTCTTTATCAAACGTGTTGGAACAACTGGATATCAATATGCAAAAAATAAATAAACCTCGACCCATCCTTCACATTCATAGGGAAAAATTAACTGAAAATTGATTATAAGCCTAAATTTAAAACTTAAAATCATAAAATCTCTAAAAGAAAACATTGGGCTTCCCTGATGGCACAATGGTTAAGAATCCGCCTGCCAATGCAGGGGACACGGGTTTGAGCCCTGCTCCAGGAAGATCCCACATGCCGCAGAGCAACTAAACCCGTGTGCCACAACTACTGATTCTGCGCTCTAGAGCCTGCGAGCCACAACTGCTGAGCCCACGTGCCACGACTACTGAAGACCACGTGCCTAGAGCCCGTGCTCCACAGCAAGAGAAGCCACTGCAATGAGAAGCCTGCGCACAACAATGAAGGGTAGCCCCCGCTCACCGCAACTAGAGAAAGCCTGCGCGCAGCAATGAAGACCCAACGCAGCCAAAAATAAATAAATTTTAAAAGATAAATAAAAAAAGAAAACACTGAAGACTTAGGTCAGACAAAGGTTTTTTATTTTTATTTTATTTCTTTTGTCTGTGATCAGCTCTTTCATGTGCTCAGCATAGTTTTTTTAAAATTAATTTTTATTGGAGTAGAGTCGATTTACAATGTTGTGTTAGTTTCTGCTGTACAGCAAAGTGAATCAGTTATACATATACATAGATCCACCCTTTTTTTTTAATATCCACTCTTTTTTAAGATTATTTTCCTATATAGGTCATTACAGAGTATTGAGTAGAGTTACCTGTGCTATACAGTAGGTCCCCATTATTTATCCATTTTATATATAGTAGTGTGTATGTCAATCCCAATCTCCCAATTTATAGATATGATATCAAAATACTGATAAATTGGACTTACTAAATGAATATGGAAAACAAACCATAGATTGGCAGAAAATGTTTGCAAAGCACATATCTGACAAAGAGCTTATATCTAAAATGTGTAAAGAATTCTCAAAATGCAAGAAAACAAACAGTGCAATTTTTAAGATAAGCAAAAGACTTGAATGTACCATTCAGGGCTTCCCTGATGGCACAGTGGTTAAGAATCCACCTGTCAGTGCGGGGGACACGGGTTTGAGTCCTGGTCCGGGAAGATCCAGTGTGCTGTGGAGCAACTAAGTCCATGCGCCACAACTACTGAGCCTGCACGCTAGAGCCCTCAAGCCACAACTACTGAGCCTGCGAGCCACACCTACTGAAGACCACACGCCTGGAGCTCGTGCTCTGCAACGAGAGAAGCCACCGCAATGAGAAGCCTGCGCAGTGCAACGAGGAGTAGCCCCCGCTCTCCTCAACTAGAGAAGAGCCTGCGCGCAGCAGCGAAGACCCAATGCAGCCAAAAATAAATAAATTTTTTAAAAATTAAAAGAGATCCCCTTTAAAAAAAAAGAATATATATGTGTGCCCAATAAGCACGTGAAAAGATACGCAATATCATTAGTCCTGCATAATGTAAATTAAGACAATAATATAATACTACTGCTACTACTACCACTATTACTATTACTATATTACTATTTTACTATTATTATGTTACTATATTACTATTACTATATTATTATTACTACTGCTACACACACAGAAACAAAAACCTTACAATACCAGAGAAGGAGGCAGAACAACTAGAACTCCCAAACACTGCTGTTGGGAATGCAGAGTCACATGTTCACTTTGGAAAACAGGCAGTTTTTAATATACGTAAACAGGTACGTACCACATGTCATAACAATCCCATTTCTTCATATTTACCCCAAAGAAATAAGAACCTAAGTGCACACAAAAACTATATATGAACACTTATAGTAACTTTATTCAAAACACTAAAACGTGGAAACAATCCAATTGTTTATCACCTGATAAATATATGAACAAAATGGTATATCCACATAATTGAATGCTAACTCAGTACTGAGAAAAAGCAAAATTAGTGACACAACAGCATAGATGAGTTTCAGGTGCATTATGCTAAGAGAAGGAAGTGAAACTCAGTAAGCTCAAAAGGTGCCATTTGATTCTATTTATCTGAAATCTGGAGAACACAAAATTATAGGGGGAAAAAATAGATCAGTATCTCATCATAAGGGGAGGGCTTAACTAAAAAAAAAGGGCCATGAGAGAATATTTTGATGTGATAGAACTGTTCAATTTCTTGATTATGGTGGTGGTTATACAATTGTATGCGTTTATCAAAACTCATAAAACTGTCATTTAAAGGGTGAATTTTACAGTATGTAAGTTTTACCTCAAAAATCCTGACCCCCAAAATTTAAAAAATAACAACAAATAAAACCTAGTGTCTTCTGTTTAATAAGAATAAAATTGAAATACATAAATAAATAACATGCCTGCTTGCTCTTCTTTCCCACTACGTATGTGTGCATTTGGATTTTCTGCATATATTTCAACCAAAGCATTATGTCATAACACGTTGAAAGCAGAAGCATATATGACAAAAGTCATCCTCCATTAAGCTAGACATTAAAGAGATTTGCAAACATATAAAACAACGCCACTCTTCTCACCAATTTTTATTTCATTAAATAATCTTTTCATAAAAGTGCATGACTTTTGCTCTTCCGAATGAATGAATATTTTTTAAATGCTCAGTTTTTATTTCTAATATGGTAAATTTTGACAGCAATAATCCACAAAAACAAAAGTTTTGGGGGATCCTTAATATATTTTAAGAGGGAAGAGGAGTCCTCAGACCAAAAAGTTTGAGAACTGTTGCCTGAGAAAAGTGAAAGACCAACAACTTGGAAGGAAACAGGAGTCCCAAGTGACCACAGGAGCAGAGCTGCAAAGCGCTGTCAACCAACCACATTAGGATTGTTTTGTGATACTGAAATAAACTCCTTTGTTCTTTAATCAGTCGGTTGCTGGATTTCTTTATTATAACAGGCAGCCTTACCTTAACTAGTGTAACAACCATGAGCCCCCCGTACTGATCCATGCGCTGCTACATTCTCACATTTCATTTCTACAACAATAACGTGTGAAGGCATTTTGAACATGTTTTTACGTATGAAGAAAATGAGTCTCAAAGAGATGAAGTATCTTTGCTCAAGGTCATACAGCCAAAATTTTTCATATTCAGGCTTTATTCCAAAACCTTCGTCACATAGTATATAGGCTTGGAGGCAGACAGACCTGTATTCATATCCTTGTCTAACCGTTTACTACTTTTAAGAGTTGATGACTATTAAGTGAAACTTCAATAGTACCTATTTTGCAGTGTGTGAGAATTTTCTAAATGAATGGATGTAAAATTCAGTCCAAGGTAAATACCAAATAAATGTTAATTATTATTATGCCTCAATGCCTTTCCTCATCTTACTGAGCAGGATTTAGTGGTAATTAGAAAACTATGTGTGAGGTGCTTAGAAGCAACATTTCTGGCATGTTGGCAAACGACAAGTGGTAACTGTAATTATCATTCCTGCATTTGTTGTACATGATTATTTGAGGAAACCTTTGTAATAGTAGGCTCATTCTTAAAATCATTTTAAGTGCCCAGCATTTTATCTAAAATTCCTAGTGAAACACTTACAGCTCTGAACTAGGTATTTGCAAGACAGAATCAGATATTATCACTTCATATTATTTCTCAGGTGAGTTTAAAAAATATGTGATCAGGGACATTATCTGAGATATCAAGATTTTGCCTCATCACTCAAGCCTAATGTACAGGCTGAATAGTTTATTCTTCCAAAAGACTCTGTAAAACAATAAGATTTGCATTGCTTATTATGTTTTCCATGTTCAGTAGCAGGAGGATATGTATCCAGCTTGTCCATTCACGCTTCCGTGAGATTTTATAACATAGATGAGAAACAATATCACTTCTCTATTTAAACTTGTAACTTACTAATGAGAAAAAAATGTATTCTCTTAATTTAAATACACTGTCCCTCTTAAAGTCATCAAAAAAGTAATACTGTGAAAAATTTTCTTCATCCCTTGTTCCTCTTCCTGCACAGTTCCCACCCCATTCCTAGTGGTCTCCACTATTATTAGTTCCATATATACATATATATATATATATATGTAAATTCTCCGAGATTTTTCCTTTTTTGTGCACGTACAAGCGCCACAGGGTTTGCTAAGAATTTTGGCATGTAACCAAACTGGGTTCTTGCCACAAACATTAAGAAGAAAAGATCTGGGCTTCCCTGGTGGTGCAGTGGTTAAGAAGCTGCCTGCCAATGTAGGGGACACAGGTTTGAGCCTTGGTCCAGGAAGATCCCACATGCCGTGGAGCACCTAAGCCTGTGAGCCACAACTACTGAGCCCGCATGCCTCAACTACTGAAGCCCGTGCACCTAGAGCCCGTGCTCTGCAACAAGAGAAGCCACCAAAATGAGAAGCCTACGCACCGCAACAAAGAGTAGCCCCCACTGGCCGCAACTAGAGAAAGCCCATGTGCAGCAACGAAGACCCAATGCAGCCAAAAATAAAAATAAATAAATAAATAAGTAAATAAATTTTAAAAAGAAGAAGAAAAGATCTGTGTCATACCATGTGGACCCATAGTATGCCTGCTGGAAGGCTTGATGAAGCAGACATTAGCAACACGCTCTGAATGTTTATCTAGTGGTTTTATTTCTTCCCTTTGCTTCTGGCAGTGATTCAGGTGGAGTTAGCCTGAAGTTGCTATTGAGCTATTCTTGAAGGTCCCATTCATTTCGAGCCACCCCAACCCAACTGTGTTGAAGTAGAAGCTGAAGAGTGAAGATGGTGAAGTTGAACACAGACATGTTTTAGTCCTTGGCATCTCAAGGCAAAATTGGTGCTAGAAACCAGACTTCTGCCTTCAGATCCCATATTCTTTTTTCTGTTCTATGCTCCAGCCCACATTTTCTCTTTTGTGTATTTTAACTTTTAACTTGCATGATATACACACTGAAGCCAAGGGAGTATCAGAAGTTATGGAAGACATATAAAAGGGATAATTGTTTTGAAAATGTCTTAAAGTCTTACTGATTTTAAGAAGTAGGTAAAATTTTATTATAATGTTCCCTTGAAACTATATGCTGATACCTTATAATAATGGCTGCTATAGCATGAAAATTAGTCTCCATCAGATCTGCTTTGGACCCTTTATTAATTAGATGATGTAGAAATGCTAAGTTTAGTAACCAAAGGAATTTATTTCTCTCTCATGGACCAGTTTAATGTCCATATAGTGAGTCTAGGACCCCTTTCTCTTCCATCTGTGGCTCCCTCATTCCCTCCATCTTCCAGTGGGAAGAATAGTGACCATTTAGTGCAGAAGGCACACCAGCTTCTTAAACACTATGGTCTTGAAGTGATACACATCCACATCTGCTGCATTTCATTAAGGAGAAATAGTAATAAACTACCTTAAAAGAGTAGTTTTATCCATTGATGGATAGCAGTCATCTCTGGCACAGACTCTTTCAAGGTATTTATTACTTGAGGTGTTGTCTCAGTATGTGGCCCTGTAATTTAGTACATTAGCAGGTTTTGTGAAATTTTGTTTTAATTCGGTGGAGCGGCAAAATAGCAACCAGCACACTTTGTGTAGAACATTTACATGTAAGTTCTCATAGTCAGTGCAAAGAATATTTCTAGAATGAGAATCAGGTCTGTGTTTGCCTCTAGTCTCTTCCCCTCTCTAGGTGTGTGACCTTGGGAAAATCATTTAATCTCTCTGCGTCTGTGTTTCCTCATCCATTGAGGAGTTATGATTTCCAAAGGTCCTTTCAATGTTAAAATTCTATGATATTTAAGTTATGCAAATTTTTAAAGTTTGTAGTGTCATTTTTTCACTTATTTGTCAGTTTAATTTAAATGAAATGTAATATCATTATCATTTTAAGTCAGTAGTCCTTACTGAAAGAGTAAAATTTGGGTATTTGTATTTATTCATGCCTAGTTAAATTTAACAGCAACATGAAATAAATGATTACCTGTTTGGATATAACTTCATAATAACGCCTATGAAGGTCGTTTGGAATACTGCATTTAATTAATGTTTTATTTCCAGCCTCCCTTAATTATTCTAGCCAGATGGTCCTTTATTTATGTTATTGCTAGAGGTTTCCAGCTGAGGTTGTTTGATTGTTGAAGAAAAGTATGTGATGGCACCATAAGATAACTGTAATTGAATTGTTAGGTATGTTACAGCATTTGTGCCTTCTGTCCCTGTTCTATCCACATCTGGGAAATAAGTTTGTTAACAAAGCACTTTGACACCTCATCTGATGCTTGAGTGAGATTCTGAACTGTGTAGAAGGATTTCAGATGGGAAAATGACTCTGCATTTTATTGTAAAAGGATGCACTTTGCAAATATCTCTCTGTGCAAAATTCATTTTCTGGATGATAAAAAAACACCTTTAAAATAAGTACACTTTTAAGGACATGATCTGTTTTCCAATGTCCTAATAACTTCAGGAGTAAGCTGTTCCATTAAGGTCAAATTCAAAATTTGTGCAGAGTAACCAACATTCAGGAAGCAGTTAAATGGAATTTTTATGGCATAGAACTTCAGAAGTCTAAGTGAATTATCAGCTGAAAAGATAGTCCAATAAAAGAAACAGGCAAAGTGGAAGATAAAAGTGATAAAGTGACAGTAAATTAGAGAATAGAACTAAAAGCCTCATTGTTATGAAGAACAACAATAGACCTACTGAATTATCTGTGTTTCTTTAGAAAGTATCTCTTCTCCTTCTTTCACTTGTGAGTTTTAGAATTACTAAATAAATTAATAGCATTTGAGCCGGAAGCTTCTATCAGCCAAGTTAGGTAGGAAGCCTTATTAACATGGCCACTGGCAACTTAACACTGGACAATTTTCTTCCAAGGGAACGTGATTTCATTATTATAGTATTTAAGCTGTGTGCCTGCAGAATAAATCAGTTCAGTGACCTTCATCCCAGTATGTGCAAAGACTTTGAGGCCTTAGTGTATGCAGAGCGGATGTAATTGGACATTATTGTCCAACATGCTAGTAGCTCAGTCTGTATGCTATTTGTTCATATCATGGAGGGTTTGCATATCTTGTCTTTGCTTATCGTGATTTATATAGAAATAAAATTTTATTGGTCAGAGACTTTTTCTTAAATCAAGTTACTGATTGAATATAACATACTTAATAGATATTTATTGTTAATTATTGAAGAGTTATCAAATCTGGGAGGTAATTTGATATTTAATGACATGGGCAAAGCAAAACAAATAACTCCCAATAGAATATACCTACATGCACACACGCATGTATCTGCTTGAATAGGAAAACTGACCACGTGGATTTTAAAAGATTTTTTTAAGAAACCAAAGAGGAAAATAAAATGTAAGTGGATTGGATTGCTGCTTTGTCTTGTTCTATCATTTTGCTTTCTTTTGCCAATAAAAATTAAATGGCACACTTAAGTCAACCATCTTAAAAGTACTAAATGCTGCTTCATAAGACAAAAAGCTTAATAGAGTGTTGTTCAGATTTGTTATTATTATTGTTATTAATTTGTCCCCATTTCTGCCATTTAGTTAGTTGATTATTCCAACCTGGATAGTTTCTCTCTGTAGTAGTCTTTTTGGACCAGTGACTGAAGTAAATCTCCTAATTTATAACCCTGAACCTATTTCAGTTTGACCATGTGGCACGTGTGCTGTCTAAGAATATCCACATGTGCCTCAGTGAATGTACTTAGTGCTAGGCAGAACAAGAGTCAGTTTGAGTGTTCTGTTGGTTTGCCATGGAGAAACATTTAACCACAACCCCTTCCTGCAGCTGTTGGCCACCACATAGTTTTTAAGCAGAAGATCAATGTTACCAGAGTTGGTACGAATTAAAAGAAAAGTTATCTTTGAAAAGATGACCAAAACATTCATGAAGGTCATACAGATTATGAGAAACTAGAGAGGGGGGCCCTTTACAGAAAGCATCTTGCTAGGCGTTATTAAATGTGCTTCTATTGGGATTCATAAGAAGACGAAATGGTACCTCTGACCAATTTGCTTTAATTATTTACTTTGAAGTTGACTTTTATCGTTTTGTCATTTATCAATGGTTGGTTAGTGCTGAATCGGTCTCTCTTCTATATAGCAGCAATATATAAATGCTGTATATGCAACTTAACTTAGCCAACCAAATGATACTATCCGGATATATACACGAGGATGAACTCTTTCATTTTCTACCATTGTGATCATGAAGACAGCTATAGTTTTCTCGATGAAAACCTTTATAAAATAAGTTACAGGAATTTATTTTTTCTATATACTCAGGGACCATCTTGTGAACTAATTTGTTATAGATTTTAAGAAATTCATGCTACAAAGTGGTGTCCTAAACATTGTTAGTAAAGAATTACTTTGCAGTTTTATATATTTTTTCATATTTACATAGCTTTAAAGGTAGAATTTCTCTTTTCAAAAGTACCTTCCAGAAATCACTGCTTTTTGTTTTACCTCTAGACTGATATAGTTTAAGGAGAGTTAGAGATTTTCCTCTTTTGTATCTTTCTCATTATATATTTGAGATAATAACATCATTCATCATTCTCAGTTACTAGAAAGTAATTCACTAAATGTGATGTAAGCTAAAAACTAGTGCCTAGAAAATGTTTGCACTGACCAACAGTAATAGGTTCTTATGTACATTTTGTCTCTAGTAAGTCAATAACATACTTCTTTCCACCTATTTGTGAAATACACCTAGCCAGTGCAAGTGAACACGGCCAGATAACTTGTAGAATGGAGGAAACATTTAGGAGAACCAGAACAATGGAAACATTCCTGCTAATTGACAATAAAATGTCATTGATTTTTTAAGGACAAAACCTTAAAGAAGCAGCATACTCAAGGTCTCATATTGTCTCAAAGCATCAGAATGAGAGCGTGCTATCCTGCATACATCTTATTTTTAAGAGATCTAGAGCACGGAAAGATTAAATATTTGTTTGTAATGGTTACATTGTTATATTATAACTGACTATTCTATTACCTTTTGTTTGTTTGTTTTTTTGCGGTACGCGGGCCTCTCACCGCTGTGGCCTCTCCCGTTGGGGAGCGCAGGGTCCGGACGCGCTGGCTCAGCGGCCATGGCGCACGGGCCCAGCCGCTCCGCGGCATGTGGGATCCTCCCGGACCGGGGCATGAACCCGTGTCCCCTGCATCAGCAGGCGGACTTTCAACCACTGCGCCACCAGGGAAGCCCTCTATTACATTTTTTTGAGCCAAAACATTAGATAAGAAATGTTTGCTTCTTGTCTGAATTTTATTTTGACAAAGGTGGACTTTTTTCTGAGTTTGTCTTATTTTCTAAATCATTACTGGTTATTTATTATAGATGCATTGTTAGAAGTTTATAGTGAATGTAGATTTCCCTTCAATGTAGTGAAATGGAAAGTCTGTTATTACCAATTTAAATATTATACTTATGTAGTTTCTAGTGAAACACTTAGAACTGAAGCTTTTGTAATAGTCACTTTTTAAATAATAGTTTATACTTGTCACTGCAAAAAATAATTATAACAGTAAAACTGTAAACACTGAATCAATAGGTAACCTAATAAATGCAAGCAACTAAAAGAACACATTTAGCTCATAAATAAAACCCTTCAGATTTATGACATTAAATTTAAAAGCTTTCATATGCTTTTATTTATGAGCTCTGATAATGTGACTTTTCAAAAATGTTATACTGGTTAATTACAAGTATGCTTTTATATGTGTGGCTATGCATATGTAAGTATTCATCTGAAATTATCGTGTTCATTTATTTTTTCCATTACTGCCTCCTCGTGGCTTTCAGGATGAAATTCACACTCATCTGCATCAAATAAAAGGCACTAAGTCATATGATCATAGTTATCTCCCCCAGGCATACCTTTCAAAATGTCTTTCTGCCCCAGATTCTCTTCAAGACACACTGGTTAGCCCTGAATCTACCATGGTATCTCTTTTTCAGATCTGTTCATAACCTTTGCCCCTCTGAATGTTTA
Organism: Kogia breviceps; assembly: GCF_026419965.1. Taxonomy (NCBI): domain Eukaryota; kingdom Metazoa; phylum Chordata; class Mammalia; order Artiodactyla; family Physeteridae; genus Kogia; species Kogia breviceps. The sequence goes on along the minus strand of NC_081311.1, from coordinate 15,003,445 downwards.
CTAACTCCTCCACTACTCCAAACTGGCCTTCATTCTCAAACAGCAATAACAACAATATCCTTGTTGTAAGGGACCTTCAGCTGTCAGCTTGTCATTGTCCTCTGGAGGGTCTTCCCTGGCATATCAGCCCTCAGTCTGAGCTAAGTATTTCCCTTCTGTCCTACAGCAGCCCGCACTTACCCCTATCGTGGGACTTGTCATGCTGTTATAGAATTCTCTGCTTACTCATTTCTTTCACCAATTCTCTAAGCTCCTTGTTTGCAAAGACAGTGTCTTTTTTAATCTTTATATCTCCAAAGCAATACAGCACAGTGCCTTGGCACATAGCCGGCACTAAATAAATGTTTGTTTCCTTAATGTTTATCAAACACAATTATTCATGAGGCCCACCTACACATGCAATATTTAATGTGCCTATGATCACATCTTTTAATGCAACATTTCTAAGTTTAGATAATGTATCTTGAATGCTACTATTAAATATGATTATCTCTGGTTTCTCCTGTGAGACAGTGAAATAACCCTCCGTATTTGTCTCTGAAAATGTGTTTATCCTCAGATCCGAATGCAATATATGCAATCTGAAACATTCTATGCATTATTGACATTTTGTCAAAACAGGAGATGTTTTCCAGTCTTTTGCACACGGGAGAGATTGACATTGCTGTTGTAGAAAGAATGAAAATCTGTGGATTTGTAATAAATTTGTTTCTCACTCTTATCATTCTCATTTTCTCCTTGTCAAGTTTAAAATATTTCCTGAAAAACTAGTTTTTTAACTGTTTATAGTTGCATTTTCATTTTTTGAGTGAAATTTTAAATCCCTTGTAGTAAGAGACTGTTTTATATAGCTCTTAGCTTTACATGTAGCTAACTGTTCATGTTTAGGTAGGTATGAGAATTAGACAGGAAATTGAATAATTTTCATTATTGCTTCAAACAAGATTTGTTGGATTTAAGGTGACCACAAATCCTTTGGCATTACTCAAGAAGATAGGTGACATTATGTCACACCCCCTTGAATCAGGGTGAGCTCTATGATGGCTTTGTCCCATTGTACCCTGTGGAAATGTCACTGTGCTAGTTTCCAGGCCGATACCTTATGAGAGTGGCACCTTTTTGCTTCGTGTCTTTTAGAATACTTTCTCTTAGAATATTTACTCAGGGTAAGCCAGCTGTCATGTCAGAAAGTCCGTCTTCCCTGAGACCACCATGCTGTGGATAGAAGGAGCGGGAAGGAGGGAGGGAAAAACAGAGGGAGAGAGAGGTGGGGAGAGAGAACTATACCAAGAAGCATCCAGATGCCAGATATATGACTGAAAAAGCCATCTCAGAAGTGGATTTTCCATTCCCAGCCTGCCCAGCTGACACAGTATGAATCAGAGATGAATCACCTTTCCAGTTCTTCCAAAATTCCTGACTCACAAAATTATGAATTAAGTATTTGTATGGTTTGTTAAGCTACAATAGATAATCAGAACAAAGGCAATGACATGGAAGCTTAACATAGTTCAGTCTCTGCTTCATGAATAATAAGTATAAAATGTATTATTTTTCAAGGCCATTATTTTATTTTATTGCAAGCTGTTAAGGGATGTTGAAATGTCTTTATTACACAGCTTTAAAAAGCTGATCATGAGTTGTGTCTTTATCATCCTTGGCAACTGTCACATGTTGCCAAAAGTTTCTTTTTATATTTCTTATTAATAAATTATTCAAATTATGTTTTTATTATTTAAATGTTGGCATGAAAAAAGTTTTGGGGGCTGGAAAGAATAAAATTTTAGGGGATAAAGTAGAATCCAAGATGACTGTCTCATTCTATGAGAACTGTCTCTTCTGAATTTTGTAAACACTTTCTTTGATTTGCATTTTTTGAGGCTTAATTTTGCACCTTTTGGGCAAGCCCAACCCACTTAGGTGGCGGCAAGATAAGGGCAACAAACTGTTGCAAATTGCTAGTAATCCAAATTGACTTGAGGTCTTTCCATATATTCATATTTAAAACTTAAATTGATGAGGCAATGTGAATTAATGAAACAGTTTATTTACCCTGACAGTGATCATGTCAGTGAAAGGAGCAAGAACACCTTTAGCTGTTAGGCTTAGTACATTTTCTTTCATTTATAGCTAAAATTCTTAGCCTTGTGATTTTATCCTTTATCTAGTACAAAAATGCCTCCCCAAATTCCTCTTTAGACCATCCCCTAAGTGTGAAAATAAGCTGGACCATATGTACTGCTGCTGCTAAATACTATTTATTAGCACATGGGTTTTCTCATTATATTATTAGCTGGGAATAGCATGTCTACTGTTTGGTATTAGCCAGGCCTCCTGCTGTACTTATTGATCTCCAACATTGTTATTGGCTCTTATCACTTTTGTCCTTCCAAAAATCTGAATCAGTGATTCTCAACTTCATGCCATAATAACAAATGTTTTGTAGTATCCCCTTTAGTGGCACGGAATGAAACATATTACCAATATAACATACATCAACACATGATTTTAAAAAGCAATAAAATGCCCTAATGTAAAAGAGATGTAAAAGGAAATTAATTTATGAAGAAATTAATATGTATTTTAATATGTTTATATCTATTAATGTTTGTTTATATATGTCTATGCTATAAGACATAATGAAGCTGTCAGATGCTTTCATATGTTCATAGATTTACCACAAATGTGACAGCTACAGATGCTGACAGAGGTTTGTTTTATCGGTGGCTCATCCATAAGAGCAGCATTGCAGTGTAGTGACGTGATTTTCTGGAAGGTTGAATAGCTCATGTTAAAGTTCGGAACAAGCAAAGAACAGTTTTCTCTTAACATACATGGTAGTTGCATTCCTGAAAAATTCATTGCTCGTAACGGTGCAAAACATACTTAGTGTTTGTATTAAAATGTAGTCATTTTATGTAGTTGGGCTTAGAAATGTAGTTGGGCTTAGAAATGTAGTTGGGCTTAGAAATTATAAACAAGTGAATGGTTGGTAAGGCATTTGAATGTAATGCAGGAATCAGGACAGTTAGAGGTGGGGAAGTATCTCGTGCATTGAAGGGCCTTTAGAATCTCTGCCTTCTGTCCATTAAATGCCAGCCCAGCTATTTCTCCCATTCAGTGTAAGAGTTGTCAATCTGACGCACACCTGACATGTTTCCCTTATACCCCTACGGATGGCACTTGCACCAATTAAGAACTTCTGCTTTGAACACTCTTTTCTTTCTCATCTTCTCTGTTTATACCCCAGCATCTTGCTGACAGTGCATGCTTCCTGAATTCTCTGAGGTAAGACATGTAATTTCTCCTAACTGAACATAACACAAAATGTTACCAAACTTATGCAATGACATAATTATAACATTCTCTTTATGACATTTCTTACCAAATAAATTCTATATACATAAATCTTAACAAATTTCATAATTTTAATACTACATCTTTTAACTAATATTACTCATAATATTTTATATTATAACCCCATTAATGCAAGTGCAAAATTTTATGGGTGAGATGAGGATTGGTAATATGGCTTTCAAAGTCGTCAATAGAAGGTGGTCGTTGAAGTGAAGGAGATTAAGATAGAACAGCCAGGTAGGCAAATCAGAAGAATATCATTGTATCGTATGCCAAGAAAAGGACATTTTAAGAATGCTTTGAGAAGGCCAAGTAAGGACTGAGATGGGCTCAGGGAAAGAAATTAGCAAGTTGACAAAAAACCTTGACTAAGGTAGTTTTGATGGAGAGGTGAGGATGGAAATCAGATTAGAGAAGTAAAATGTGAGAAAGTAAAGAGAGTGAGTATAGACACCTCTCTCAAGTACTTTTTCTCTGCAAGAAAGAAGATACAGCTGTAGTTTTGGTGGATATGGTGGTGGCTCAAGGACATGGATTGGATGTATGTATGTATGTACACATGTAAGGACACACGTAAATGTGCATTCAGGCGTGTACATCAATGGAGTTGTCTTAAGGAGGTTTAAATGCTAATGGAAACAGGCAATAGGGAGTATATTAAAGGTTCAGGAAAAGGAGAATAATTGATAGATTTAGACTCATGGGAGGATAGAAGAGGAACAGTATTGTTATTATCATTTTATATTGTTCTTTCCTACTAGCTTGAGCACTGAAAAGGCAGAAGTTACACATTTCTTTGTATCCTCAGCACTTAAAACATTACCTAGGGAATAATAGGATCTTCTGTATTTTAGTTGATGGAAAGAGGAAACAACAGCCTGCTAAAAGAGTTAATTTCCCTCAGAACTCTTCCAAGATCCTGGGCCAATACTTTCAATATATCCCGTCTTTAAAAATGGTCAAACATATGTTCCTTACGTATTTTATCTCTGGAAACATTTTTAAATTATCCATCTCAGACATTAGATAACAGTTTTAATAATTTTGAATTGGTGTTAAGTGTATAATTTCAGTGCTCTTCTAATATGCATTAAATGAAAAAAAGTGATAAGTTTGAGAAATTAGTAGAACCAATATGGTTAAATTTAATAAAATACAAATTGAAGAACCTATCTTATTTCCACAGTAATATCAGTGAGATATGTGACAAAGACTTCCTTAATATATAGGTTCCACTGTAAGAGTAAGATGATTATGTACAGACAGCTTTTGCTTTCTCGGCCCCATATCACACCTGTTCCTTTTTATTGATTGATTCAATTTCAAGAGACTCAAGTCTGTTTACATTAGATTAAGACTGTATACCAGCCACATGGTTTTCTGTTATGCTAAACTTTAAAATTTAATAAATGGTCAGAAGTTATCTAGATTCTATAACAATAAATCATGATATAGTTCATGGATCTAGGCTGTGATGATTCAGTTAAAGTGAAATTTCATCTAGTTATCTTGGTGGTGGTGGGATGTTATTTTGGTGGGAGTGTGATGTGTATTCTCTGCAGCCCATTGTCATACTTTCTTTTGAAGCATATTGAATAATCACATATTCTTCAAAATACATTATACTTTGAGGATTTTGTGGATTTTGGGTGATTTGGGGATACCATCTGATTTATGAATTTAGATGCTATCCCTCATAATAGAATTTGAAAACACCAAAAAATAGTTATTTTTTAAATGATAGGAGAAGATAAATCCCAGCTACTGATCATTTCAGGGGTAGAATTATTAACTTGATGGTAACTTGATTTTCTTATATCATAAAAAATAATGTTCCAAATAAGACAAAAATAATTTTACTGAAAATCTTATTTATTTAAGGGAAAAAGAAAACAGTTGACATATCCTTAACATTAGCTGATGGAAATTAGATTAATTTCTGTTAACATTTAAAGTAAATAATATAAACGTGGAAACTGGTAAATGAAAATGTATATACTGTGATCGCTCCTGAAAAGTGATTAAATTTTTTGTTATAATGCAAATTAACATTTAGTACATTTTTTTTTTAAACTGGATGTCTCTTTGTTGCATTGTTAGTATATGTCAGGGTCTGTATCAAGTGCTTTACATACATTATCTCATTTAATCTACACAACAATTCTTTTACCTATTATTATTCCCATTTTACCAATGAGTAAACTGAGGTTCAGAGAGTTTGGATTAACTTGATATGGTCATAAGCTCCTAACTAGGCAAAACAAGAATCGAATCCAGTTAGTCTGATTTGGAAGCCAATGCTCTTGACCACTGTGGTATGCTGTCTCCACATATATATTATAATCTTGGCAATTTGTAACATTTGATTTATACTTTAATATTTATACGATCATAATATAATTGGATATTATAGTTTATATTTTTAAATGTATTAAAAATATTTATGTGGTACCTATTACGTGTAGAACAGCACTAGGCATTATGGATTTCAAAACGTATAATAAGCTATCTACTCTCAAGGAATATTCAGTCTAGCTAGAAAAGGATGACATATATAAATAAAATAATTAGTGAAATGTATAGTCCAAGTGATATGCTATATCATATTATATAATGGTATAATATGCAAAAATATGTTTGTAAATTATACAGGAGTTTTAAGATAAAATTCTATAGGGTTTTTTTTTTTTTTTTTTTTTGCGGTACGCGGGCCTCTCACTGTTGTGGCCTCTCCCATTTCGAAGCGCAGGCTGCGGACGCGCAGGCCCAGCGGCCATGGCTCACGGGCCCAGCCGCTCCGCGGCATGTGGGATCCTCCCGGACCGGGGCACGAACCCATGTCCCCTGCATTGGCAGGCGGACTCTCAACCACTGCGCCACCAGGGAAGCCCTTTAGGGGTTTTAAAGGAAGAGTTTGATGGCATGTGTCATTAGGAGAGCTTTTTGGAGGAGATGACAACAAGCATTAATGGATGTAAAGTACTTGAATTGATTTAGACACACAGAATGGACTTGCTGAGATTCATCTGCTTTAGGATTAAAATTCCTCTAAAACTGAATAGTACCTTTCATTTTCTGGTTCTAACACAGTGGCTATATTATTGTGATGCAGCCAAGGCGTTTGGAATCTTAACATCTATCTTGGCTAATTGAGAAATTTCTCTGCTTGGTCCATAATATTTCCCCACAACTCCTACCTTTCCTCAGTTTCATTCTGGAGGATGTGCTCCACCATATTCCCATTTAAAGGCAACCTTGTTATTGTAGCATCCTTCCCTGGTTTCTGTTCTCGTTGAGATTACCTTCCTGGTCCCTTTATCAATGCTCCCCCTTAAAGGGGTTGTTAAGTGTTTGCCAGCTTCTGTGGCTAACTGCCTCAGCACCTGCTGACTCTCTGTACTAATCTGTAGTAAACCTAACAGTCAGTCACATGCTGTGATCTCCACAGCAGAGTCAATTGTCCTGAACTGGGTTTTAGTAGAGGCAACAGCTTCATCATGACAAAGGCATGGCAAAGAAAGGCAGTGAATCATCACACCATTTTAAATCCCAAATACCATTTTTCTCATCATGCTATTAGATGTGAACGGTGAAAATTTACGAGGAAAATATGTAGTTTTTTGATAATTTGTTTCTAATTTTATATGAGAATACATGTATAGAAAGAAAATATTTTTGTTTAAGATGAGTCATTATTTTACTTATTAACTTTTTATACCCTGTCATTGTGTATGAATAAGCATACAGCTTTGAAACAATTTAATGTTTTGCAGCAAGAACAAATTGAGATATAAAACAGTTGTGCATTTTCCAAGGTACTCTATTTTTATCTTCAAGGTTTACAATCACTTTCTAATACATGAAAATTATCACATGGATAATTGGATACAAAATTTTGTTCTCTTCACATTTCAAGGTTTATTTTTAGGTATAGAAAAGAAAATGAGATTTTTTTTCCCTTCCCTCCACTCCTAGAATCAGAATCCAAACTGCTTGTAGGAATTTTTTCTTACTGTGTACTTTTTAATCTGCCTCACAATGATTGTATCCAGTGGTGAACTGTACAGGATCAAGGGCACCTTGCTCTGTGTCAAGCTACTCCACTTCTTAACTGTTTCTGTATTTTAAAATGTATGTTATTAGACATTAAACTCTTAGTTTTACTTTTTGGGGTTTTTTGGAGGTTCCTGGAAGTTGTTTTTTTTTTTTTTATAAACATCTTTATTGGAGTATAATCGCTTTACAATGGTGTGTTAGTTTCTGCTCTATAACAAAGTGAACCAATCATACATATGTCCCCATATCTCTTCCCTCTTGCATCTCCCTCCCTCCACCCTCCCTATCCCACCCCTCTAGGTGGTCACAAACCACTGAGCTGATCTCTTTGTGCTATGAGGCTGCTTCCCACTAGCTATCTATTTTATGTTTGGTAGTGTATATATGTCCATGCCACTCTCACTTTGTCCCAGCTTACCCTTCCCTTTCCTCGTATCCTCAATTCCATTCTCTAGTAGGTCTGTGTCTTTATTCCCATCTTGCCCCTACGTTCTTCATAACCTTTTTTTTAGATTCCATATATATGTGTTAGCATACGGTATTTGTTTATCTCTTTCTGACTTACTTCACTCTGTATGACAGACTCTAGGTCCATCCACCTCACTACAAATAACTCAATTTCATTTCTTTTTATGGCTGAGTAATATTCCATTGTATATATGTGCCACATCTTCTTTATCCATTCATCTGTTGATGGACACTTAGTTTGCTTCCATGTCCTGGCTATTGTAAATAGAGCTGCAATGAACATTGTGGTACATGACTCTTTTTGAATTATGGTTTTCTCAGGGTATCTGCCCAGGAGTGGGATTGCTGGCTCATATGGTAGTTCTATTTGTAGTTTTTTAAGGAACCCCCATGCTGCTCTCCACAGTGGCTGTATCAGTTTACATTCCCACCAGCAGTGCAAGAGGGTTCCCTTTTCTCCACACCCTCTCCAGCATTTATTGTTTGTAGATTTTTTGATGATGGCCATTCTGACTGGTGTGAGATGATATCTCATTGTGGTTTTGATTTGCATTTCTCTAATGATTAATGATGTTGAGCATTCTTTCATGTGTTTGTTGGCAATCTGTATATCTTCTTTGGAGAAATGTCTATTTAGGTCTTCTGCCCATTTTTGGATTGGGTTGTTTGGTTTTTTGTTATTGAGCTGCATGAGCTGCTTGTAAATTTTGCAGATGAATCCTTTGTCAGTTGCTTCATTTGCAAATATTTTCTCCCATTCTGAGGGTTGTCTTTTGGTCTTGTTTATGGTTTCCTTTGCTGTACAAAAGCTTTTAAGTTTCATTAGGTCCCATTTGTTTATTTTTGTTTTTATTTCCATTTCTCTAGGAGATGGGTCAAAAAGGATTTTGCTGTGATTTATGTTAGAGTGTTCTGCCTATGTTTTCCACTAAGAGTTTGATAGCGTCTAGCCTTACATTTAGGTCTTTAATCCATTTTGAGTTTACTTTTGTGTGTGGTGTTAGGGAGTGTTCTAATTTCATTCTTTTACATGTAGCTGTCCAATTTTCCCAGCACCACTTACTGAAGAGGCTGTCTTTTCTCCACTGTAAATTCTTGCCTCCTTTATCAAAGATAAGGTGACCATATGTGTATGGGTTTATCTCTGGGCTTTCTATCCTGTTCCATTGATCTATATTTCTGTTTTTGTGCCAGTAACATACTGTCTTGGTTACTGTAGGTTTGTAGTATAGTCTGAAGTCAGGGAGCCTGATTCCTCCAGCTCCGTTTTTCTTTCTCAAGATTACTTTGGCTATTCGGGGTCTTTAGTGTTTCCATACAAATTGTGAAATTTTTTGTTCTAGTTCTGTGAAAAATGCCAGTGGTAGTTTGATGGGGATTGCATTGAATCTGTAGATTGCTTTGGGTAGTATAGTCATTTTCACAATGTTGATTCTTCTAATCCTGTTTATTTACCTTTAAAGCCACAGCGTAATTGGTTTGGCTTAGGAACATTATCCCAGAAATGTTTTTTAAGTGTACTTGGTCATTTGACTACTGAATCTGAATACCACATGGGAAAGCATCTAATGGTTTCTCATTAATACAGAAAATGCAGCTGTAGAGGAAACAATATGTTTGTTGCGGTGGCCAACATTCAAAATTATCAAGACACTAAAGACTGCTGTGGGGTGGGGGATAAGAGTTGTGGAGAAGGATTGAGGCATTATTTCTATTAGAAATATACTGCAGTCATGGATTATTAAAACTGTGAAAATACTTAAAGATCTTCTAGTAAAAACTTCTCATTTTCCCAGAGGAAATTAAGGCACAGAGAAAATAGGTGACCTACACAAGTGCACCCAGCCAGTTAATATTAAGCAAGACTGGAACTCCATCTCATTACTCTCAGCCAGTACACTAGTGACTTTAAAAAAGAAATTCAGACACGCCCTTGTGTTTATAGGCACCAACATTTAGGGGGGAAATATACAAGAAACTCTTAATATTGTTACCTTTTGGGAAAAAAGATGAGTTCATTCTATATTTTTTTAAAACTTTAAAATTTATAATTTCCAATGAATAAATAAAACCTTAATACATATAACTAGGATTTTTAGATTGAACATTATCATCTCTCACGTTAAGATATGAGTTGGGAATGCTGAGTCAAATTCTATTGCACTCTTTGGCTATTCTCTGAATGTTAGATACTTTCTGAGGAACTCATAAGGAAACAATTTTGTTCTGTACAGCAGTAATTTACCTCCTGACACATTGCCATTGTGAAATCAGCAATATTTTTTGAAAACTAATTGTCTATATTTTGTATATTACATATAATCACATTATATAATTATGTGATTATATAATTATATAATGTGATTATATGTAATATCTTGCCTTACAGAAGTGGTTCTCAGTGGGGGTAGGGGTGTGACTTTGACTTCTAAGGGATGATTGATAATGTCTGGTTACAGGTTTTGTTTTCATAATGTATGCTGCTGACACCTAGTAAATAGAGGCTAAAGGTGGTGCTAAATATCCTACAATGCACGAGACAGATCCCCCCTGATATAGACCAAATATTTGTGTCCCCTAAAATTCATATATTGAAACCTAATGCCCAACGCAATGGTATTAGGAAGTAGGGCCTTTAGGGAAGTACTTAGACCATGAGGGCTGAACCCTTATAAAAGAGGTCCCAGTGAGCTAACTCGTCCCTTCCTTCCCCCATGTGGGGTTACAGGGAAAATACCTTCATCTAAGAAGCAGACATTTGTCTAGGAAGCAGGCCTTCACGATACTCCAAGTCTGCCAAGTGCCTTGATCTTGAACTTCCCAGCCTCCAGACCTGTGAAATATAAATGTTGTTTATACGCTGCCCAGTTAATGGCATTTCGTTATAACCGCCTGAACAGACTAAGACAGCCCCCACGGAAAATAAAGTATTATGTGACCTGTAATATCAACAGCGCCAAGGTTGAGAAACCTAGCATTAGGTGTATTAACTGCTTGATTGAGCAGTGGTAGGATAGGAATCAGTAAATGCATAACACAGTGCGTGGTGTTCTAAAAACATTCCAGTCCTCAGTAGATATTGAGTTAAGACAGCACTGACTGTCACAACCACCACTCTCTCTTTTAGCAACCTTAAGAGTTTTTAGACTGACAAAATAATAGCACCTCCCTTTATCTTAAAAGTGGAAAATGAAAGCTAAAAGCACAGTGGTGTGCTTGTCAACTTGATATCACAGAAAATGTAATAATATTAATTTTTAATAAACTTTGTTTTAGAATAATTTTAGATTTATAAAAAGTTACAAAGATAGTGCAAAGAGTTCCCATGTATACCTCAACCCATTCCTTATTGTTAATATTGTCTATGGCCATATTACCTTTGTCAAAACTAAGAAACTGACATTGTACTGTTAACTGAACTCCAGACTTTGTTTGGATTTCCTCAGTTTTTCCATTAATCTCCTCTTTTTGTTCCAGGATCCAATTCAAGGTACCACATTGTGGTCATGTCTCCTCAGCCTCCTCTTATCTGTGACAGTTTTCAGTTTTTCTGTGTTTTTCATGTGCATGACAGTCTTGAGGAGTACTGGCCAAGTATCCTATAGAATGTTCCTTCATCTATGCTTGTCTGATATGTTTTCTCATGATTAAACTGGGATTATGACTTTCGGAAAGAATTCCAAAGAAGTGGAGTGGCCTTCTCATCGCATCATTTAAGGGAGTACATCATATTAGGGGGGCATATGTTAGGGGGTATATCAGATCCTAATGATGTTAAACTTCATCACTTGGTTAAGCTATTATTTGCCAGGTTTCTCCATTTTAAAGTCACTCTTTTTCTATTTCCCTACTTTATTCTTTAAAAAACAGGCCACTAAGTGTAGCCCACTCTGTGGGAGGTGGGGAGGTAAGAAAGAGAGGAATAAGACAAGAATTAAGCCCACCTCCTGGATGGTATTTATATATATTTATATTATTTAGATATTATTTAGAATTCTTCTGTAAGGAAGATTTGTTTCTTCTCCCTCATTTATTTATTTATTCAGTCTTTAGTTTATATCAGTATGGATACATATGTATTTTATACTTTGAGTCCTAACCACAAACTATATTATTTTTTTTGTTTCTCAAATTGTTACAGCTTTGGACATTGGGAGTGCTTTGCGTCCTGTGTCCCTTTGACATACACCCATCCTTTTGCTTTTTGAACACTTCCTTACTTTCTGGAGCTACAAAATTCTCCAGGCTTATTTTGTATTTTTCCTGCCTCAGCCCAGGAATGTAATTTTCTTGCCTCATTTCACCAAATGTTGCTTTAATTGAGAATGGTCATTAGAAACCAAGATCTGTATGCTAGGTGTTTTCTTTGCTACTGGGGTGTCATTGTTTCTAGGCCCTCTCAGCAGACAGAGGTAGGCAATAAATATATGTTTACTAACTCATGTACACATACATATCTATAATTATTTCTGTATCTGTCCATTGTGTGTGCGTGTTTTGTGTGTGCATATTAAGTTAAACATGAGTTCATACTGATATCTCTGACTCTACCCGGCACCATGGGGCTCATCTGAACTTTCCTTTCTTGTTTTTTCTGTGACTTTCCTCTCTTACAGTGAAGAACCTGACTCCCACCATCCATCATCTATGTATAATTGTTCAACTCCAGTGTACATGTACAGCAGTTTCAGAATGATTAGCATTTACTCCTATTAGAAATGAATTTGCCAACTGGAGTTACTGGAGTTTTGTAGTCTTGTTTTTTTGTCTGTCCTTTCAATTTCAAGTCAAAACATTGTTTTCCATACTTACTTAAGTTCCTCTTGTCATTACATACATAAACGTTCACTCTTTCTGATGTACAGTTCTCTGGGTTTTGACCAGTGCATAATTTCACATATGCACCACCCCAGTAACGCAGAGAACTGTTCCTTCTTCTTAAGAGTTTCTTTGTATGGCTTCGTAGTAGTCACTGTTCAACCCCTCAACTCTGACCACCATTAATCTGTTTTCCATCCCTACATTTTTATCTTTTCTGGAATGTTATATTAATAGAATCATACAATATGTAACCTTTGGGTCCAGCTTTTTAAAACGCATTTAAATTTTATTCATGATGTTGTATAAATCAATATCTCATTTCTTTTATCATTGAATAATATTCCACTGTATGGATGTACCACACTTTCTTATTTACTCCCCATTGAACGACATTTGGAAGCTTCCAGTTTTTAGTGATTATGGATAAAGCTGCTATAAACATTTGTGTATGAATGTATGTTTTTAAATCACTCAGTAAATACCTAATAGTATAATTGTTGGGCCACATTTTATATATATATACACATACATACACATACACATATATATATTTACATTATAATGAAAGTTTTATTTTTATTTTTCCTTAGTCTTCATGCATTTTGATGTTTAAACAATGTTTTGACTCTCATCAAATCAGTCAAGTTGAAAACTATATCAATAGAGGCAGTTGGTCTTGATAATTCAAACCAAAGACATTTTCTCAAGGGATTTTCTCTCCCTGGTTTATTGTGTTGAATAATTTCTCCCCCTCAACACACAATTTTACTGAGGTATAATAACAAATAAAAATGTATATATTTATGGAGAAAAGGGAACCCTCTTGTACTGTTGGTGGGAATATAAATTGATACAGCCACTATGAAGAACAATATGGAGGTTCCTTAAACAACTAAAAATAGAACCTCCATATGACCCAGAAATTCCACTCCTGGGCATATACCCAGAGAAAACCATAATTCAAAAAGACACATGCACCCCAGTGTTCATTGCAGCACTGTTTACAATAGTCAGGACATGGAAGCGACCTAAACATCCATCAACAGAGGAAGGGATAAAGAAGATGTGTACATATATATAATGGAATATTACTCAGCCATAAAAAGGAACGAAATTAGGTCATTTGTAGAGATGTGGATGGACCTAGAGACTGCCATACAGAGTGAAGTAAGTCAGAAAGGAAAACAAATATCATATATTAATGCATATATGTAGAATCTAGAAAAATGGTATAGATGATCTTATTTGCAAAGCAGAAATAGGGACACAGACATAGAGAAGAAACGTATGTATACCAAGAGGGAAGGGGGGGATTAATTGGGAGATTAGGATTGACATATATACACTGTTGATACTATGTATAAGATAAAGAACTAATGAGAACCTACTGTATAGCACAGGGAACTCTACTCAGTGCTCTGTGGTGACCTAAATGGGAAGGAAATCCAGAAGAGGGGATATATGTGTATGTATAGCTGATTCACTTTGCTGTAGAGTAGAAACTAACACAACATTTTAAAGCAACTATACTCCAATAAAAATTAATTTTAAAAAAGACTGAAAAAATTGTACATATTTAAAGTACATAATGTGATGACTTCATATATTATGAAATTATTACCATAATCAAGTTAGTTGCACATCTATCACTTCACATAGTTACCTTGTTTTTCTATGGTGAGAACACTTAAAATCCACTCTCTTAGCAAATTTCAAGTATACAGTACAACGTTATTCGCTACAGTCACCATGGTGTATATTAGATCCCCAGAATTTACTCATCTTAAACTAAAACTTCATACCCTTTGACCAGCATCTTCCTATTTCCCCCACCCACTAGCCCCTGGCAATCATCATTCTACTCTCTGCTTTTGTGAGTTCGACTGATTTTCTTTTAGATTCCACGTATAAGAGAGATCATATAGTATTTGTTTTTCTCTATCTGGATTATTTAACTTAGCATAAAGCCCTCCAGGTACATCCATGTTGTGGCTAATGGAAGGATTTCCATCTTTTTTGTGACTGAATACTATTACATTGTGTATACACACAACACATTTTCTTTTTCATTCATCTGTCAGTGGACATCCAAGTTAAAATTCACTGTTGACTTTTAACGGTGTTTTGGTGGAGTCTTTAGGGTTTTCTATAATTAAGAACATGCCAGCTGCACACAGAGACAATTTATTTCTTCCTATCCATATGTATGCCTTTTATTTATTTCTTTCACCTAATAGTTCTGGCTATTCCAGTACTTTATTAAATAGAAGTGACAAAAGTGGGTGCCCTCATCTTGTTCCTGATGTCAGAGGAAAAGCTTTCATCTTTCCACTGCTAAGTATGATGTTAGCTGTGGGTCTGTTACATGTGGCCCTTATTATGTTAAAGTACATTCATATTATATCATTTAAAGTCTGAATTTTTGTTTCTTATTCATACTTCCAGTAGAACTTAATAGTTTTCTGGAGAATATAGGATGTTTATAAATGGGGATGTAGCAGATATACACGAGAATTGAAGTGTATCTAGATATAGAAACACTACATTTCCTTTTTTGAGTTCACAACAAGGTGGTATTTCATTGCAGCTGTTAGAAATTTTAGAAATTTATGACTTATCATAAGGTAAATGCTAACTGTGAAACATGTATCACTTTTGTAACTGACATTCTATGTTCCGGTTCATTGTGTTTCTGACATATTCCCATCATCTCCTTTCATGAGAGAATCTCTTCCTTGTGAACGACAGTGACTTTTTTATTGACATAATAAAGTGCAAAAGCTTTCCAGCAGAGCATTGCTTTGTAACAATAGGCCAGAAACATTCTGCCAAGCAATAAGGCATCTATATATTCACTGGAGCACAAAAATATTTCAGTGATACACCAGGTAAAATTTTGGTTAAATGCACTTTCTTCTGTAGCTTTCGTAAAATTTCAAGTATTTAATTCTTATATATAATTATGTTTCTGAACTTCATATATACATTGTTATGTTTTTCAACTGAATTCCCAGCTGAATATAAAAAACTGAGAACAAGGAGAGGTGTTGTTACTTAGAGGTGTTTTTAACAGTTCTTCAATTTCATAACTTGTCATTTCCTTCTTCTTTGATTTAGAAATGTGTTATACTCCTAGAAGTTTTCATATTTGCTATATAAAAAGTAGAATAATTTGAGAGGGATTGTACTAGCATAGCGGTTAAGAACTGAGACTCTGAAGCCAGACATCCTGAGTTTGTAATCTCAGCTCTGCCCCTTACTTGCTTTTAGCTTTGTGCACATTACTTTACCCTCTCAATACTTCAGCTTCTTCATCTTTAAAAATGGAAATAATATTCATCTAAATGGGAGCAATAGCTCTTAGGGTTATTATGAAGATTGAGTTAATATATATCAGTGATTAATATTGTGAATATCATATAGTAAATTCTATATGTTTGTTATCATTATTGCTATCAAAAGAAAATGAAAATACATTTGCTCCAGTCATTGTGCATAACTATTTCCAATCATTGCTGTTAATTTCTTTTATTTCAATTTTCCTACAGTGAAGAAGAATGCAATGGATTTCTTTGCCACTATTTGATATTTTAAGTTGTATTTTTAATATTAATATATAACATATCCCATAATGTTTCACTATATATTAGATATTGGGAATTTAACAATAATATGTGTTGTCTCCATTCCCAGAGACTCTAACACCATCCTAACTAGGGAAAACAAATTATTATACTAACTACTAAGCAAGTAGTCTCTTTAAAATCATCTTATTTTGGGGGTGCTGTATCATGTTATTCTTTAAGCATTTAACGATTGATACTTTTTTGTTTCTCACCTTGATTAAAAATTAAGACCTTCTTTTGACAATAAAAGATATCTTTATGATGGAGGAGAAGGAAAGAATACCACTGTGTTTCTTTTGTTTCTTTTTTCCAGTTTTCTGAGAAATAATGAGCATACGTATATGTTTAAACTGTACAGCACGACGGTTTGGTTTGTATATATAATGAAATGGTTACTACGGCACATTTAGTTAGCATCATCTCATATAGATACAATCAAAAGAAAAAAATTTCTCCATTTGATGAGAACTTACAGAATCTACTCTGTTAACGATTTTCCTGTATATCATACGGCAGTGTTAGCTGTAGTCATCATGTTTTACATCATATCCCTAGTACTTATTTATCTTATAACTGGAAGTTTGTACCTTTTGACCATCTTCCTCCAGTTTCCCTTCCCTCTGTGTCTCTGATAGTCACAAATCTGATCTCTTTTTCTATGAGTTTAGTGAGGTTTGTTTGTTTGTTTTTAGATTCCACATATAAGTGAGATCATACAGTATTTGTCTCTTTCTGTGAGACATTTCATTCACCATAATGCCTTCAAGATCCATCCATGTTGTCACAAATGATAAGATTTCCTCCTTTTTAATGGCTGAATAGTACTCCATTTTAAATATGTACCACAACTTTTCCGTGCGTTTCTTGAGTGAGGCAATGAGAGATGGTAAAATGAGCAATGGAGTAGAAGGCAGAACACCTAAATTCTGGCCCTGACACTGCCATTTACTTGCTGTATGATCCTGAGTTGACCTTTGTGATTTACAGTTTCTTTGTAATTATCAAATATGAGAATTAGTGCAGAAACACTTTGGATACTGAAAATACCATACAAATAAAAAGCAATATTATTATTAATTTTGATTAAAAGCAACTTTACCTTGCTGAAGAGGTTAAGGATTAAACTGGTTTTTAACGTGCATTGTATAGAAGTGAGGTTACGGTACTACAGAACATGCTGATGTTCATGCTTAGGAAAGGGACGGTGATGATTTCCAGCCAATTCTTAGAGTGGACAGTGACTCTCAGAATTGTGTAATGGTAAAACACAGGCTGCATTTGGCAGAAGTGGCAGTTTCATAATCTCTGATTCAAATTAGAGGGCAGATCAGTGGTGTCCAAAAGATGATTTAGAAGCTTTATTTTTATTTAAAATCTTTTGAGAAATCTCCTATCAAAGGTTTTCCTAAGGATTTTTTTTTTTTTTTTTTTTTTTTGCTGGTATGCTGGCCTCTCACTGTTGTGGCCTCTCCCATTGCGGAGCACAGGCTCCGGACGCGCAGTCTCAGCGGCCATGGCTCACGGGCTCAGCCGCTGCGCGGCATGCGGGATCCTCCCGGACCGGGGCACGAACCCGTGTCCCCTGCATCGGCAGGCGGACTCTCAACTGCGCCACCAGGGAAGCACCTAAGGATTTTTAATAAATGACAAAATTAACACATTTCAATTCTTTCTCCTTTTCTTCTTTACTCACAGTGGAGGTGCTAAGTGCTCTAGATTATAGCCAGAAGGAAAACAATAATAATGAGGAGGAGGAGGAGGAGGAGGAGGAGGATGGTGGACACAATTGATGCTCATAATAGAAAACAATTACCAATTCACTGAGTGCTGTATAAGAAAAAGGAAAAATATTTACATTATTTTAACAAATATTTATTGTGCTACACATTTCAAGAGAGTTGCAAAGATGATCCTTGGCCTCAAGATCCTTCTAGTTTGATTGAAGAAAGACATATATCAAGCAACGTATCTATAATCTCCTTCCCAAGCTACCTAAAAGAGATCCGTTGTTTTCCTAAAAGGATGCTGAGTAAAGGCAAAGATGAGGGCATGGGTAATTGGGTGTGGGGAGGGGAGAACACAGATAGACCACTGACTCAACAGAGAGGGAGGGAGCAACTGGGGCAACTTTGAAAGGAAGTGGTACTTTGGGGGCGTGAGGTTTAAAGAAGATTGTTTCTGAAGTTTGTTTGCAAGTAATGTAACCCTCTCTTCTTGTCCCAGAAAATCATAACTGAAATTTTATATTTCACTTAAAGACTTTTGAGTTGGATTGTGCATACTTGGAGTTTATTTTGGATATGATATTATGCTGAGACTGGCAATAAAATGAGAAAAAACGTTGCCTAATAAATTTCACATACAGATTTATTCAAAAAATACAGAGATAATGCCACTAGATTTTTGCATAATGTTCACTTTAAGTACAATTTTTAAAATGGTAAATATTTTGGTCATAGCCTCAAAATAAGTCAATAAAAACAATATGACTGGGGTTTCCCTGGTGGCGCAGTGGTTGAGAATCCGCCTGCCGATGCGGGGGACACGGGTTCGTGCCCCGGTCCGGGAAGATCCCACATGCCGCGGAGCGGCTGGGCCCGTGAGCCGTGGCCGCTGAGCCTGCGCGTCCGGAGCCTGTGCTCCGCAGCGGGAGAGGCCACAACAGTGAGAGGCCCGCGTACCACAAAAAAAAACCCAAAAAACAATATGACTATATGAATACATCATCCTTTTGATAATAAAAACTACTGCCATATATGAGCACCACAACCAGGAATTATTCTAGGTGTTTTAATATTATCTAATCCTAACAATAACTTGAAACATTGTAAATGTTGAAATCCTTATTTTAAAGATGGGAATAAGGAAGCACAGTTGTTAAGGTGATACGCCCCAGATGACACAGCTAGAAAATTTCAGGGCTGGAATTTCACTTGAGGTTGACTCCAAAAGCCTCTTCTCTTTCCAAGTTATTATGTTCCATTGGAAAGAACACAATTTATTTTAGCAATTACTTATAGAAGTATCTCCCATTAATTCTATATTTATAATCTCATATAGCAAATCTTAAATTATAACATTTTGGAAATAGTCTATTAAAAAATGGAACATATTTGGATTGGTACAAAGAAAATGATTAAGAGGATAAAAATAACCCAAAGCAATAAGTATTAATTTAAGCAAATGTAAGCTGAACATTCAGAAGTTAAGAATATAAGCTTCTTAGATTTTCAAAGCAATAACCTTTCCTGTGGCAGAAAACATTCATTTTATGTAAACACTGATTACTATAAAAAAAGACTAGTCACATGTTGTTAATGTCTCCAGCTTCCTTACTGAATTAGTTATGTTGGATAATTTTTATATTTATTAAATCGTTGTTGATCCATTGTGTATTCATAGTAAATTAAATAGTCTTACTTGTTCAGTTTGTGACACTTTAGTAGTTTTTCCCCACTCCCACCACGCTTTGTTGCAGCAGCTTAGTTCACTGACAGATCTTGCCACTTCTCACTTTATTTATTCCTGTGTCCGATCCAGTTAATATTTTATTTTACTGATTTTAAGAAAACAATGTGTTTGGTCTCCTTATTTTCTAAGAGGTGCCCCAGAAATGTGTGTTTTAGCCAAGGGTTGAGTAAAGCATTTGGTTATTGAAGTGTCATGGGGATGGATTCTGATGGAGAAACCCAGCAGGTGTTTAGGATGATACAAGTGAAGTCAGAGCTTAGGATAAGTGGTTTCAAACTTGTGGGATGTAACACCCACCGTTAAAGGAAATTTTGAAAAAAGAACTCGTATCACCCTTATGATTGACTTTAATTTATTTTTATTCTGTTACTTCTATGTATATAAATATTAAATGAGATATAATAAATTCCTGCCCTTATAAAGCTATAAAACCAAAATTAAAATTTTCAAAAACCCTAATGAAGAATTTGAAGACCTTGTCTACCCCTCATTTCCCTGTCACAATCTGTCTATATCTTAGGATGTGAATATAATGGCTACCTCTTCCAAGGAGTCTTTCTTAATCATCCCAAATATAGTAAGTGATCCCTCTCCTCTATACCTCTATGAAAATCACACATCTTTCTCTTGTGGTAATTATCATGTAATATTTATGGGTATAATATTACCCTATTTAATCATATATTCCTTGAGAACAAGAACCGTGTCTTATTTATCTCTGCACACCATAAGCCTTGAATGGTATCTCTTTCACGTAGTTACTTATTCCTTGTAAAAATAATACATGTTCATTTTTGAAAATTTAGAAAACAGAACTGTTTAAAGAGGAAATCTTAATCACTCATATTTCTAGAGATAGCCACTACTAAGATTTTAGAGCATATCTCTCCATTCCTTTATGCTAATCATCACAAAAATGAACTAATAACTTAGTTATTTTAAAGGGTAAGTGTGTAAGGATATGTATATCTATATGTATCGTTTTATTCATTCAGCCAATGCTTTGGGTGATACTACTATATACCAGGGGTTTTTTAAAAGAATATTAGTATCATGCTATCTGTATGAGTTAGTATTGTGCTATTTTTAGTTATTATTGACTATTTCCCCATATAATTAAATATACTTCAAGTATATGTTTTATGACTAAATACAATTATAAATGAATCTTAAGTTCTTTATTTTAACAACTATGCAATGTACCGTCACCTTATTCTGTTTTTATATACATATGTTTTGTGTAGATTAGTATCTTTCACATAAATATTTGTTGAATAAATAACCTGATGTGTTATTTTATAAGGCTATATGTCTGTGTAAGAATATATACATATGTTTGCCTTGTTATTATCGTTCAGCCAGTACTTTTGGAGATCTGATTATATGCCAGTCATTGCATACGTCTGGAAAAACAGAATTAAATACAATTTCTGCACTAAAAAGACTTAGGTCTTTAAGAAAGACAAATGAGCCAACAACTACAGTACTGTTAACAATGAGCCCAGGATAGGGCTAATTCACTGATGAAAACGTACAATAATGACGTTTTCAATTTCCTTTCTAACTTGCATAAGACTAATTAAATTAAGCATTCAACACCAGGCACTTAAAACTGAGGCACTTAGAACTAAGGGTTGCAAAACCCACAGTAGAAAACATCATATATTTCATGTCTTTCTCTTTCTTCCTACCCAGCTTAGATCTCAGCTTTTGGTTCTAGGGATAGAAAGCTTTTTGTGATAGAGCTTCATAGGTTTGTGGAATGAACTCTTTTTGAATTGTCAGATGCCTTATTCCTTATTTCCACCTCCACTTTCACCTCCATACAAATGCCATTGACTTTAATTTCTCTTACAGTGACCTAGGGATTAATTTTTGTTCTTTTCTCATGCACATTTATCATTATGTGTTCTCATGTGAGCTATTTTATGATTTTAATTAATAAAAAAATAAATGTAAGATACAACTGTTCTAAGCAATAAAGAACATTAAAAGATTGAAACTTTCCCTCAAATCATTGAAAACCCACTGCAGATATAGAACATTACATATGGTAAGTGCAATGATTCATTCATTTACTGTAATGCATATCTTTTGAGAACTATTATATACCAGACTTTGAGCTAGGTCCTAGTAATATAGCAATGAACAAAAAACAAATTTCCTGTGCTTATGGAAGTTATATTTTAGTGGATGATAGAATTATACAGAAGATGCCAAGTGTTCATTTATAACTTAGTGTTTAAATTTGTAAGATTTTCATAAGATAATATTTATAAATGGAGTTATGTTTATAAAAACATCTTTAAATAATTTATATTAAATAAAAAATTATAGTGCTAATGACTCGGTAGAATCCAAGAACTATTGGAAAAATATATACCAAGATTCAAGTTCAAATGTGTATGACATTTATTTCCTTATGGAATGAATAGTGGGAACTAGACAACTGTTGCTACTCCCTTATCAGTCGGTAGAATCTTATTCTTCTCCCTTTGAATGTGAACTGGCCTTAGCAACTCATTTACAACAGAAGTGTTACATGTCTCTTCTAAGGCTGGGTCAGAAAAAGCCTTGCGGCTTCTTCCTTGTTGTTCTGGTCTCTTGCAACACTTGCTATATGGATCTTCCTTTCAGGATGCTTCCTTTTGGGAGCTGCCAAACTGTAAATCTAGGCCACATGAAGAGGTCACATGCAGGCAGTCAGTTGACACACCCAACTGGGCCCAGCCTCCAAGTCCTCTCAACCCAGGTCTCAGACCTGTGAGTGAAGTTCTGTATGTGCAGAGAAGAAAGCAAAGAGATATTTGGTGATGAGTATCATAGTAAGGGTGATGCATTGTGGCAGAGACACTAATGCTCACCAAATAGTCCATGTGTTCTTTCAAATTTCTTAGGCACCTGGCAGTTAATTAAAGCCTAAAGAATAGGCTGTGAGCAGCAGTGGTATATGTCACTTTCAGGCCATAGCAGAGAAGGTCGGTTATGAATAAGCAATGACTTAACAGTTGATATTTAGGTAGCCTAGATCCTTAAGTCACTATGTGGAGCAGAAAAGTCTAGATTATTGTTGAGTAATGTACTCTCTAAATTCTTCATCTTTTCATTTTTCTTAATCACTCATTCATGACATGAACTCCTACCGTATGCCAGCTACATGCTAGAAATATAAAGATGAGTAAAATGTAGTCCCAGTTCTTAAGGAGCTCAGTCTTGTGGTGAACTTTCCTAAATACTTAATTGTTTACTTGCCACTTACAGACTTTCTCCAGAAGAGATCTTTGAAAGACTGTAAGTTCCTTGAAAACAAAGGCTACTTATTTTTTTGTCTATATCATATATACCACCTAGAATGAAATATTCCACACAGTAAGCATTCAACAAATATGTATTGAATTGAACTGAGTTGGACACAGTGCCTTGAATTGCACCTGCATCATTTGTTCATGAATGCATCATGGATTTCAAAAGTATAAGACAAATTTGAAATAGTATGAGTATACAAAAATGGGGTTCCAGTTACTATCCTTTGACATTATTTTTATAAAATGAAGGCTGCCATATCAAAACTGTTGAGGAGAAAAAAGACCTGAAATGTGAACTCTAATATGAACACAACAATCCCATAAAATATAACATCCATGAATCTAAACTTGATGTATAAAGTTGATCATTTTTTAATGATTTAATGTTGGGTGCTTTTAAATGAACAAATTTCACCTCTAGGTGTAGATTTTTGTATAGTGAAGAGAAAGATGCACTAAACTACAGGGATGATCAACTCTGACTTCAAAATCCAATAAAACTGAGAAATTAAAATATATTAACATTTGGAGTGAACCAAAGAAATGTAACATTCATTAGTTTCCGACTGGAAATCTTATTTTCTGACCTGGGCCACATTATTTATTTGCTGAAGCCAAACGGACTCTTTAGGAGCTTCTCTCTTGCCTTATGTTCCTGTTCCCCTGGAAGTACATGGTAAGGTATGTAGTGAAGGTCCTTTCACCAGATGTTCCTCTAGACATATTAAATTCCAAGGTTCACTGTTCATTTTATTCACCACAGATATTTTTATTACAGCAAATAAGAATGGGAAAATGCAAAAGCTCAAGGGACTTCTGTGTTGTACCTGCTGTGTTTATACACCTGGCTGAAGTCACTAATAACGCTGGCATAACTAACTTCTATTGAGCGCTCACTATGTGCCGGTTCGTCTTGTAAGTGCTTTACACCTATTGTTCAATTTAATTCTCATATAACAACCTTATGAGCTGGGTTATTACTATTCCCATGTCATAGATGAAGAAACTCTGGCATGGAAAAATTAAATAACCTTACTAAAAGGTAAAAAAAACAAAAACAAAGAAGCAAACAGACAAAAAAGCCTAGGAAGCTAATGAACAGAGAGTCAGGGAGTCAGGATCACCCCGGGACCCTAGGGTTCTGTCTCCAGAGCACCCATGGCACCCGTGGCAGTGTGACAAGCAAGGAAGGAAATTCTGAAACCTGAGTAGTTGTTCCTAAATTTCAGTGATTAGTAACCCAGAACAAAAAGCTAACAGTGCATTTGATTGCAGTTTCCAAAGGGTAATTCTTAACTTAGATGAAATTGATCCTAGCATGTGAAACCACCCACAGTGACGATAAGGAAAGGATGTTGTGATGTACTATTGTTACAAAAACTAAAGAAAGCAAGTTTTCCTAGTTATCGTGTTTGGAACAAAAAGCCATTGTAAAGATATTGTACATTTTGCTGAGCGTAGAACACGGGTTGGCCTATTAAAGAATATAGTCAAAAATATTTCTGAGGAAATATGTGTTTATTGAGCAAATGTTTGGCTTAACAGTTAATGCAAAATTCAGTAGAATTATTTACTCAGTTAACTAAGTAACCCTAATTCTTCTGCAACTTCACCTGCAGAAAAGAATGGCCAGTTAATTGTATATGACCTGGCATATACAATGACCTGACTGAGATCTCTATTTCTCTATGTCTGTATTTCCACTTATCTATAGTTCAGTAAGCACGAAGTTGAGAACATAACCCTGAATGTTCTAACTTATAATGTGCCAGTTTATATCATGTCAAATATATTTTTTAAAAGAAAGGTGTTACGATATGTCAATGTAGGTTCAACAGTTGTAATAAATGTACCACTCTGGTGGGAGATGTTGATTATGGGTAAGGTTATGAATATTTGGGGACAGAGAGTGTATGGGAAATCTCTGTACTACCCCCTCAATTTTTAAAACTAAAAGTTTTAGTGAGCCTAAAACTGCTCTAAACAAATTAAGTCTTTTTTAAAAAAAGTCTTAAAAGAAAGGTAGAGAAAAGGCAAACATGAGTCAAGGGAAAAGGAGCATATAGAGGAGGGGGAAAGAATTAAGGTAAAGGATAACAATGGGGAAAGGGGGAGGTGTCAAATTACTTAAGCACCTGCTGAATGGAGGTACCCACAAGGAACATCCATGTCATATATGTGTAAATACTGAACTCTTTTCTGGGTTCCTGTTTTTTCTAAAAAAACCGTGACCGACATTTCAGTTAAGGTAGAAACAAAAGATAACTGAACTTTTATAGTTCCTGTTACCTATCTTCTCTACAGTACTTATTTCACTGCTATCATTACTTGTTTTTGTATCTGGTTGCTTACTAGAATGTATAAGTGTCCATGAGAATTGATTATGCTCTTTTTATCTTCATTTTCTCAGTACCCAGCATAGTGTCTTAACTGTAGTAGGCATTTGGTTAATATCTGCTGAATAAATGCCTGCGTTCATGAATGAACAAAAGAAAACAAGCTGATAAAGGGTCATTGATATGCATAATTAGTCTCCTGGCATAGACTCTATGAATGTAAGTGTAGGGGAGTCAAAGGATTTCGGGGCCGGTTAGTGAAAAATATACGACCACAGGTGGCATCGGCACACACAAGTTTTATTGGGGTGACACTCTGACAAGTCCTTCACAGCGGGAGACTGTCTAGAAGCTACCGTGAGGGGCCACCATCCAGAAGGGGAAGATGAAAAGGAAACTTTCAGCGGAGAAGAGGAAGAGAGAGGGAGCTTCCATGTCTCGGTGATGTTGTTCAGCAACACCTGGGGAGTCTCTGGGTCCGGTCAGAGAGCTCCAATGGGTATCAGTGGTTTGGGTCTTTATAGCCCGGGGCTTACCAATAGCCTGGGACTAGCAGATGTAGGGCAGTTTCCTTCGGTGTGCAAAGAAGGAAAGCTCTAGCTTAAAATCTGCTTATCTGGGCTATGTTTAAAACAATAGGATGTGTAAAAATTTGAGTTTCTTGCTGGTGGGCTTTTGAGCTAATGGATCTCATTCTGCTATGAAGAAATAAGCACCATCAGTGCCAATACACAGAGACCATCTCTGGCTCATTTATATAACAGTTAATTAAGCAGGATATAAAAGATAATAGTTCAAGAAAGACAGGAAGTGATTCTATTGGCTTTTACCAAGCATTATTTCATATACTTAATTTTTTCAGGCACATCAAGCTAAAAGATTATATATCATGCTAAGAAACAAATTTATACCACTGCACACATACTCATATGAAAAGCACAACTGAACAGTAAATACCAACCTCTATAGATTAAGAAATGAGGTATGAAGTTTTTATAAAAATTGATTATGAAATAAACTTTCACGTTTATTAATATAAAAAAGGAATATTATGTGGAGAATCATTATGGGAGAATGAATTAAACCCTCTGAAGTAAAATGAATCATAATTATATTTTTATTACCACTCTACTTTTGTATTAGGAAAACTCAGTCTAGCTTCTCTTTTAAGAGAGAGATTGTTTGTTATTGTTTAATATCTTTTGAGTACCTATAATATAATAAATATTTGAGTTAACATTTTCTTGTATTATCTGTCTCCTCCCCAAAGGAAATTATATCTTAAGTCAAATGCTTTGGATGCATTTATTTCACAGATATCACTAAGGATGTCATATGTCATAGATGCCAGAAAGGGGAACAACCCAAAAGTCCTATCCAATCACTGCCTCTAGCTCAGGTCTAGATATCTGGTGATAATTCGTAGTCTCCACATTAGGTCTGGACTTGGCTTTCTTGGTCCTGACCTATGAACTACAAAGAGATAATGTCTCTGTTCACTCCGTACTCAGTGGATAGTGGTAGAAGAGGGACGGGATAAACATAGCAAGCACTTCCATTCAAAAATGGGAGGAATGGAAGATATGCAGCAGGTACTTGTCTCTGAGCATTTTGAAAACTCACTGTGCAGTGACTGTGAGGGTGAGGAATCCCAAGTGAATTCCAATTGTTTCTCTTAGTCCCTAGCTGTACTCTCAGGAAAGAACTTCCTTTCTATTATCCTTCTTGGCCACATCTGAAGTAGGTGTTGTGGAATATACCTTACTTGGAGGCTGTGAAGCTTTCTCTTTCTACTTCCTGCTTAAAGGAAGTTGGTAGCCTAAGAGTAATTTTACATCTTGAATGGTAACATTATTTTTTTATTACAGATTTCTGGTTCCTTTGGCAGTACAAACCTCTCAGAAACTCATGGGGCTTCTTCTCTATTTGATTACAGTGAGTTCCATGTACTAGTAACCCTGCCCATGGTTCTTTTAGAGACATAATTCTCAGATCTGCTACTTGCTTTCTCTCCCCATACCTCACTCTCTGGAAATAATGGGGGCTGCACTGAGGCTATCTGACTTCTGTGCAAAGGCTGAGCTTTCAATCTTATCTTTGCTCTAAGTTATTTTATCCAATTGAAATATTTTTAGGCTGCATGACCCCTATATCATATTCGCCCTGTGGCATCATAATCAGATCAGCAATTTTTTAAGTGGGCATAAGGCTGTAACTTTAATGTGATCTTTGACACAATATTAAATTTTAATGGGCCTTTGTCACTCAAAGTCTTTCTCAGCTGTATTTCTTACTGTTTAGGGTCTATAGCAGTTAGCTTTCTCAGTATGTCAAGGCCTCACATTTTTGGACTCTCTCTTTTCCTTCATGTCTCTTTGCAAACTGACTAATTATTTCGTGATCAAAGGTCTTTCCTTAATACCTCGACAGATGCAAGTTAACACACTCTACTAATGCTCTGCTTTCCAGTCTCTTCCCCTAAAGCTTGAATGCACTCAGTACATGATCTGTTTCCCAAGTTATCAAAGACAGAATGTAACCAAGTTTTTTTTCCATTGGATAAAGTGGATTGCTATCTATTCAACTTCCAATATGAATTTTCTTATAACCTAACTACTAAATTAATGCCATATAGCTTAGGTTTTTGTTACAGCAGTGCCCTACTCCAAGTACCAATTTATGGATTAGTCAAGATATGCTTTGTAATGCTCTGATAATGAATTAACATTGAAATCTCAAGCTTTATACAGCAGTGGTTGATTTCTTACCCCATAACATGTCTAAAGGAAGTTAGCCAGGGGCCTCTCTTCTACGTAACACTCAGAGACCTGGACTAGCAGAAGATCAACATCTAGATTCTCACTGGTCAATTTTTATTTGTCAACCAAGGCAGCTGTAGAGAGTTCACAGAGAATTTACATCTCTGCTTTGGCCCAGAAGTGATAGATATCAGTTCCACTAACAGCTCATTAGACATGTATATACTTTCCATAAAATGTTCTGTATACATTTTAGGATTATTTGTTCTAGTTCTGTGAAAAATGTCATGGGTATTTTGATAGGGATTGCATTTAATCTGTACATTGCTTTGGGTATTGTGGACATTTTAGCAATGTTAACTCTTCTAATTACAGAACATGAGATATCTTCCCATTTCTTTGTATCATCTTCAGTTTTCTTCATCAGTGTCTTATAGTTGACAGAGTATAGGTCTTTCACCTCCTTGGTTAATTTTATTCCCATGTATTTTATTCTTTTGTGTGTGTGTGTGTGTGTGTGTGTGTGTGTGTGTGTGTGTGATTTTAAACAGGATTTTCTTGCTTTCACTTTCTGATAGTTCATTATTAGTGTGTGGAAATCAAGATATTTCCATATATTAATCATGTATCCTGCACCTTTACCACATTCATTTTTTAGTTCTAATAGGTTTTGGTAGAGACTTTAGGGTTTTCTATATATGGTATCACATCATCTGCAAATAGTGACAATTTTACTTCCTGCAATTTGGATGCCTTTTATTTCTTTTGCTTGTCTGATGGCTGTGGCCAGGACTTCCAATACTATGGAGTAGCAAAATAGAAGTGGTGAAAGTGGGCATCCTTAGCTTGTTCCTGATTTTAAAGGAAAATCTTTCAGTTTTTCACTATTGAGTATGATGTTAGCGGTCAGTTTGTCATAAATGGCCTTTATTATATTGAGATATGTTCCCTCTAAACCAACTTTGATGAGAGTTTTATCACGAATCGATGTTGAATTTTGCCAAATGCTTTTTCTGCATCTGTTGAGGTTATCATGTGATTTTTATCCTTCCTTTTGTTAATGTGGTGTATCACATTGACTGATTTGCAGATATTGAACCATCCTTGCATCCCTGGAATAAATCCCACTTGATCATGGTGTATGGTCTCTTTTATAAATTGTTGAACTTGGTTTGCTAATATTTTGTTGAGGATTTTTACGTTTATATTCATCATAGATATTGACCTGTAATTTCATTTTTTTGTATTGTCTTTGTATGCTTTTGGTATCAGGGTAATGGTGATCTCGTAGAATGAATTTCAGACTTTTGCCTCCTCTATAGTTTTTTGGAGTAGTTTGAAAATAGGCATTAGCTCTTCTTTATATATTTGGTAGAATTCCCCTGTGAAGCTGTCAGCTCCTAGACTTTTATTTGCTGGGGTTTTTTGGGGGGAGGGGTTATTACTAATTCAGTTTCATTAATAGTGATCAGTCTGTTTAGATTGCTTTTTTCTTCCTGATTCAGTCTTGAAAGAGTATATGTTTCTAGAAATTTATCCATTTCTTCTAAGTTATCTAATATTTTGGCACATAATTGTTTTTTGTATTCTCTTATGATTTTTTAAATCTTTGTGATATTGGGTTTAATTTCTCCTGTTTTATTTCTTATTTTATTTATTTGGGTTCTTTCTCTTGTTTTTTTACTGTGCTTGGCTAAAGACATAAATTTTGTTTATCTTTTAAAAAAAGTAGCTTTTGGTTTCATTGATCTCTTGCACTGGGGTTTTCTTTTTGTCTCTATTTTATTTATTTCCTCTCTGATATTTATTATTTCCTTCCTTCTTCTGACTTTGGGCTTTTTGTTTTTCTTTTTCTAATTCCTTTAGATTGTATGTTAATTTATTTGAGATTATTCTTGATTCTTGAGGTAGGCCTGTACCTCTATAAACTTCCCTCTCAGAATTGCTTTTGCTGTGTCCTGTAGATTTTGGAAAATTGTGTTTTTATTTTCATTTGTCTTCAGGTATTTTCTGATTTCCTCTTTGATCCCCTCATTGACCCATTTGTTTTTTAGTGACATGTTGTTTAGTCTCCACATCTCTGTGTTTTTCCTATTTTTCTTCCTATAATTGATTTCTAGTTTCATACCATGTGGTCAGAAAAACACTTGGTATAATTTCTCTCACCTTAAATTTGTAGAGACTTGTGTTTGTGGTGTAGCATGTGATCTCTCCTGGAGAGTGTTCCGTGTGCAATGGAAAAGAATGTGTATTCTGCTTTTTTTTTTTTTTTTTGCGGTATGCGGGCCTCTCACTGTTGTGGCCTTTCCGTTGCGGAGCACAGGCTCCGGACACGCAGGTCTAGTGGCCATGGCTCACGGGCTTAGTTGCTCCGCGGCATGTGGGATCTTCCCGGACCAGGGCACGAACCCATGTCTCCTGCATCGGCAGGCGGATTCTCAACCACTGCGCCACCAGGGAAGCCCTCTGCTATTTTTTTGATAGAATGTCCTGTTGATATCTAATAAGTCTAGCTGACCTAATGTGTGATTTAAGACCACTGTTTCCTTATTGATTTTTTTGTCTGGATGGTCTACCCATTGATCTAAGTGGGGTGTTAAAGTACTCTACTATTATTTTGTTATCATAAGTTTCTCCTTTTATGTCTGTTAATATTTGCTTTATATATTGGGTTGGCCAAAAAGTTCGTTCTGGTCTTTCCTTAAGCTGCTATGAAAACCTGAATGAACTTTTTGGCCAGCCCAGTATTTAGGTGTCCCTATAGTAGGTGCATATATGTTAACAAATGTTACACCCAGAGTCAGACCCCAGAGCCAGGGTGCCCAATATGTGTTTCAGAGAGCTCACACCCCAGGGTGAGGATTTCCCCTTCCTCTTCTGTGTCCTCTTCTAGGGACATGGGTCCTGACCTGATCACCTCTCCTCCCTTCCTATCCAACTCCATGTGGATCTTTCTTCACAGCCTTGGTTATGGAAGAGTCTTTCTGCCAGTCTCCAGTGTGTTTTCAGTGAGAACTGCTCTACACGTAGATGTATTTTTTATGTGTTTATGCAGGGAGGTGAGCTTAGCATCCTCCTACTCCAGCATCTTGATCTCCTCCTCTGTCTGATTATGTAAAACTCCTCACCTCATTGCAGTTACCATGTCATAGTCAACTAAGGGGAATTTTTCAGGTTTCACAGGTATTTTTTCTACTCTTTTCTCCTACCCTCATTGTCACCCATTCCCATATGTTTACTTAGTGACTGTATCTTTAAGAAACACTGTCTTTTTTTTTTTTTTTTTACATGCACCTTCCCACATACTGTCTCCCTTGCGACCCACTGCTCCAGTTTATGTTGGTAATTACTTTTGCTGTGTAAGGGGAAAGGTAACATGTAAAAGAAATGCAGGTATTTCTGGACTCAGGCAGGCTTACCGTTTCTGGTTCTGAAATGTACTCCAGTGGTTGAGCATGAAGGATTCATGATCAAGCAAGGTGTGAACTATGTGTGCAGCCTTTCATTGTTGTAATCATATTTTTCAGACTAAGCCTTTATGTTTAACACTGTTCTTACTCCAGCTGTGAGAATAAAAGTCTCTTGGGTTTTTCTTTCTGTTATCTTTGATGGCTAGATGGATAAATGAAATATAGGGCCTAGGGCCTAGCTCCATGGCTTAATCACTGTGTGAACTCAGGCAAGTTACTTTATGATTCTGTGCTTTTGCTTTCTAATCTGTTAAATAGGAAAATAAGAATATGTACTTCCTATGTTGTTGTGAGAATCAAATGAGTGACTACTTGTAAGTAAACTGCTTAGAAATGTGCCTCTTATATAGTAAGCACTCAATATATAATAATGGATGTGGTGGTGAAGATTATTATGTGAGAGGAGCTGGCTAATTCACTACCTTTATGTTCTTATGCCATCGCCAGTGGAAATCTCCCACCAACAGGGCAAAACAGTTGGCCGCTGATAGCTCCAAGCGGCTTTATACTTCTAAGTCATACTGTTTCTTACAAGAATCTATAGAATAGGAACTACAGTTTTCTTTAAATATCACAACAGAGGTGGTCTTAGAAAAGAGATTAAAAGCACAGAATCTGCAATGAGATTACTTGGATTTGAATCCTGACTCTGGCTTTTACTAGCTATGTAACCTTTCACAAGTTATTTACCTACTCAGGAGACACAGTTTCCACTTCTGTAAAAAAGGGATGAGGGAACAATCATAGTCCTTTTCTCATAGGACTCTTTTCTCTTATTAGGTACATATTAGAATCACTTGAGTGTTTCTAAAATAAATGAATGAAATTTTAAACATAGTTTACCAACACATATATTGTTCCAGACTAAGATATCTTTTCTGTTGTGGAATTCTGGACCAATGATGGTGTAAATATTAAACTTTAGATTTGACTCTGAGCTAGAAGACCAGGCAAAAAGTAAGAGACTCACTTATATAATTATTACTATGAATAAGAAAGAAACTTTTTCCTAGTATTTAATTTATTGTCACTTAAAGTCTCTGAGATTTAATTTCATTATCTGTTAGGAAATGATCATTTCTAACCTATATACCTGCAGAATTTTTGTGAAGATCCTCTGACATAAGGAACAGAAAGAAAGTGCTTTCCTTATGGAAAGGAATCATGTAAAGAAGCAAGGTGTCTGGAAGGAGAGGGCGAGCAGTTTCTCACGCGCCCAACATGTTCAACACCTTTTCATATTTTCACTCATTTAAACCCACAACAGCCCCACTAGCTAGATTATTTAACAATGAAAATACTTGACTACATTTTGTAATAAATAAGTTGTAGTGCTCCAGATTTACCTCCAAAACTCAAAAAGTGCACATAATTAAAATTCCGATGAATCATAGAGAATTGTACAACCTAGTAACCAAATTTCTGGGTTGAAATTTGTATAAACATCAATATTTATAAAAGATTTACTATAGGTTTCATAAACAATGATAAAGTATACAAGAAAATTTTCATTGACCCTATGTGTTTTAGGCTAATTAGATTCTGGGCTAGTATTCTAGATATTCGATATATACAGTTTTATCTAATAATGTGTCATGAGCTCTTCTAGTATCAGTATACTGTTCATGATAATTGTTTCCATATTTAGATATTCTTGTTAACCTATATTAATAATTATATAGTAGTTTAATTGAAAGGAAAGTTTTTTTAGAAACCTAGTAATTTCTGTAAAACATATTTATATTAGCTGAAGGTTTTTAATTTAAACTTGCTACTACTGGCAATATATTGTTTCCTTAGTACGTTTTACGTAATATTTATGTACTTAATAAGATATTTCTAAGAAACTAATTTTTCTTGGGCCCTCCAAAATCAGTTCATTTGAAGGATGTATTAAAACTTTAATATGAAGCATAGCAGGGAACATTCACAATCATCATCACTGGTCTGTGAATCCAAAATGCTGGGAGCCATCCATTTAGTAATTCATCTTATGCCAAAATCACCTTTAAAGTAAGGAAATCTTATATTTGCAGATGATATAATACCTTAAAGTCAGAGATAGGCTTTGTAGACATTGAGATTGTGATTGAATATGAAAGTATTTTACAAAATATCCCAGTTTTCTGCAATAAATTGAATATTGTCATTGAACACCATCCATACATTATTTGGTGATTTTTAAAGTCCTCTCTTTATTTTTATATTAGATTAGGTTTTGATGCTTTTGTTAAGCCCAAGAAAATAATTTATGACTGCATTATATATTTTGCATCTAAATTATTAAAACTTTCCTTTCTTAATTTTTCCACTTTTTTTTTTTTTTTTTTTGGCTGCATTGGGTCTTCGTTGCTGTGCGCGGGTTTTCTCTAGTTGTGGCAAGTGGGGGCTACTCTTCATTGTGGTGCGCGGGCTTCTCATTGCGGTGGCTTGGGCTAGAGCATGGGCTCTAGGAATGTGGGCTTCAGTAGTTGCAGCGCGTGGGCTCAGTAGTTGTGGCTTGCGGGCTCTAGAGCGCAGGCTCAGTAGTTGTGGTACATGGGCTTAGTTGCTCCGCAGCATGTGGTATCTTCCCAGACCAGGGATCGAACTCGTGTCCCCTGCATTGGTAGGTGGATTCTTAACCACTGCACCACCAGGGAAATCCCTCCACATTTCTTAAAGCAAGGCTTTTCTATATACCAACTACACAATGATGGAGGCCTACATAGTTTTATTGTAAATAAAAATAAATAATTACCAAATATGAGATATAATTTAATTCTTTACAATGAGTTGCTTATATAGTTTATTTCTAGAAGTTTAGGAAAATTAGAGTGGTGTTTGTAATTTATTCTTTCTGCTATTCTTGTAAGGCATCACAAGGTGAAAAACAATAATTAGATAATTCTCTAATAAAAAGCTTAGCATTTCCTTTAATTTGAATAGCATTTGTTCTGTTTTCTCAGGAGGAAGTGCTATTGTGTTAATTTTGAATTTTTAATGGCATGCTATCCCATGGGGGAAAAAACCGACAACCACATATTTGAATGGTTGAAGACGTAGCATAGCCTTTTAAGGAAGAAAACAGTGCAGCCCTGCAAATGGTTCCTTTATAGCAAAAGGCATTTCTCCCTTACAGACTTAGTTTTAGAACATTCTAGTCTGACCCTTTTTCTGAGATATTTTCATTTAGAAACCTCAGTCACATTTTTCCTGAATACAAAACTGTTGCCCTTTGTCCTCAAGACAGAGAATGGGAAGGTCTGGCAGAAGCTGCCCTAAACCTTTATTAATCTGCATTTTTGCGGCAACAACAAAGTTCTGTTTCTGGAATGTAAGGTCTGAGTGCCCGGGACTCTTCCATTTTCATCTCTAGTACCTAGTATGATGCTTGCTTGGCACATTAGTGGGTACTCAGTGAGCATTCGTAAGATGAATAGGTTGCAAGCTGATGGACCAAACCCACACATGTCAAACATATGATTAATTTTAAAGTCACTTTCAATTAAGTCGTTTAATTCAAGTTTTGTACTCATGGCTTGATATCCGAATTTCTTCTTCCAGTTTTCTCTGGACCTGTTTGTCAAGAAGTGATAGAAACCATGACTGTTACATTTGGAACACAAGTTGGCCCAGTACTGTGTAGAGTAATGAGTATAAGTGTTGAGTGATGAGTATAAAATTCTGAACTTCACCAATGAAGCATTTTTAATATTTAATGTTCTGAGATTCTTCTCTAGAGTGGAATAAAATGGTATAACTTAAATTCCTAACTCCTGAACAATTGAAGAAAACAGTATTCCCCTCAACTACAGTAAATCAAAGTTTTGGCTACTAACATATAGCTGAACTCTTGTTAATAATGTGTGAAGCTGATAGGCATCTGATGGGGCCTCATTGCTTTAAGGACCTCATTGCACCCAGAATTGTTTTTCCGTTACTAGACTTTTGAGGCAGGAGTTCAGGAATAATTGTCAGTAAGCAAAACAGTGCAGGAACTTGCAGAATAAATTGCCATATGGTGCTGGCAGTGTACAAAGTTGCAGTCAGGAGCCATGAACCCGAAGCACATGTTGTACTAGATACGTTACAGGTGAAGAGCACTCTGTTACGTTCATGAGCCAATGGGCCCTGGAAGGCTTTATTTGACAACAGATGTTAGATTGTTAACGCACTTTTAAAAAATAGCCCTGTAAGAAATTGGTAGAATGAGTTTTCTAACCTACTGAGATCCAACATAAATATGTAGAAAATAGTTATAAAACCAAATAGTAGTTGTAGAAAATGTTGATATTTTAGAAAATAATATTTTGACTCATTGTTAAGTGTATGCCTAGGCCATTATCATTTGACTATATAATCTATGGGTAAGGGAGAGGATTTGTTTTTCCATAGCCTCTTTTAAATGCAATATACTTCTTTATATATAGGCATTATTGCTTCCAAGTTGCCACATTCTTAAAAAAGCACTTAGCAAAACCATTGAAATTTGATACATTTAGGTACTGAGGAGCAATTTCTGTGCAAAGTTCTTTCCTAAATTAGTTGGATTTTTAATATGTAATGGAACAAAAAGGGGAGGTTTTATTCAAATAAGGGTAATCACCAACCTCTGTTTTTACGATTCATAGCAATACTCTGGTAATGCTATACTTAAATAGCAGAAAGGTGACTACTTATTTCAAAATGTTTTTATACTCATTTCTTTTTTAATGTCCTATTGTGGGCAGAAATGAAACTGTACTTAAATTCAGGTTATTACCATTACTCTAATAGCTATAAATGCATCACTATTTCATGTGAGCAAACATGGGCTGAGGTTTAGCAAAGCTATTGGACCAGAAAAATCTTTTTATCCGGTGGCTAGTTTATAGTTTTCAACAGAACATTGGTTTCCCCATTTTTTGATTAACTTCAGTACCCTTCATCTGAACCAAAATTACTTACAATTCTAAATGTAAAATAAATACAAGAAAAATTGCTCTATTTGACAGGGTCGGGGGCAGAAGAGGCCAGAGCCTTGCCAGCTTTTATCCTCCTATGTCCCTAGCCCCATGTCTTTACCACCAAAGTATAATTCAAAAAAAGATATTTGAATGGAAAATCAAATAACATGTAAATTAAATGACTATTGGTATTTTGATAAACTAATTATAAATCCTACATCAGTCATAATACTGTTTTCTGATCTAACCTCTTTTTTATATTTGCCACTTTTCTTTTTCTAGACACCACTTTCCTGCTTCTCACTTCCACCCCTGTAACCACCTCCACTCCCACAGTCTACACAGATACACACACACACACACAGACACATACGCAAACATACACACATCTCACTCTTGATCACTGTCAGCTTCTTAAATGCATCCTATGGTGGCCAAAGCTCAGATCAAAAGTAAAATTTTAAAGTAGGTGAAGAAGAGCCTCATTCCATCACTAATCTCTTTCCTCTCTCAGTAATCTTTCACTAACAGAACCTGGCCATTACCTCCTTTCTGGGTAGCAGCTATTGGTTCAACTTTCTCAACTGTTTGCTTTCAATCAGAGTCAGTCTGTTCTAGGCTCGGGTTCATTCTCTCAAAGTCCTGATAATTGACATACATCCATTAAACAGATGGCTAATATATTGATATTAGTAATATGGAATGAATTAGTTTCCCTTCCCTCACCATGGTTAACACCCCAATAGTTATATTCAGTTGCATACTACAAAGACTTAAAGTTTTATGGAACTCTAGTGATAGGACTGCTTAAATAAATATTTTATGAATACCATACAGCTGGGTGACCACCTAATAATGATGATATCTTAGATATGTATATTAATAATGATATCTTAGATTTTTACAGTGCTTATAATCTAGGTTCTTGAAGTAAGTCAGTGAGTGTTTCCCAAAATATGAGAACCGGGATATCACTGATGTGGAATGTGCTAAGGCAGTTTAAGGCGATGTGTAAACACTTGGAATTAAATAACACTGAATTATATGTTCATTTGTAAATTACCTTTTTATCTTTTGAAATCCCAAAGAGAAAGCCTCATTTCAGTGCTAGTTTTATTTTGAAATAAATTATCTCAGTAAAAAGGTGAGTAAATTTAAATTAAAAGGTTATATAAATAATAGCACAGGAGGATATGACAAAATTTAGTAAGTCAGTTCTGGAAGTATTTAAGCGTGAGAAACTGCACTAGCTCACTTGCTCTTCATAAAAAACTCTTGGGTGGGGTGATGCAGCTATTCTATCCCCATTTGTCAGCTAAAGAAACCAAGGCTGAAAGGGTTAGTGATTTTTTTTTTTTTGATTCTGAAGTTTAATGATTAAGCAACAAATAAAATGAATTTTTACTTCATTGAGTTGGTAGTAAACATAAAATTCACTACTAGAAAGGTCAGGCAGGAAACATAATTGAATTATAAAAAGGTCAAAATAGCTATTATGAAATTATACAAACTACATAAAAATTTGGGAAAATATGATGTTATAATTTTAAAAAGAAAAAGCAGAATTAAAAGTAAGTGCTTAGGGCTTCCGTGGTGGCGCAGTGGCTGAGTCCGCCTGCCGATGCAGGGGACGCGAATTCGTGCCCCGGTCCGGGAGGATCCCACATGCCGCAGAGCGGCTGGGCCCGTGAGCCATGGCCGCTGAGCCTGCGCGTCCGGAGCCTGTGCTCTGCAAAGGGAGAAGGCCACACAGTGAGAGGCCCGCGTACCGCTAAAAAAAAAAAAAAAAAAAAAAAAGTAAATGCTTATTACAGACACAGTAATATAAAAATATGGAACTTGGGACAAAAGATAGAGGGATTTATAAAAGGGTTAGTGATTTGTCATGTCATGTCTACATAACAAATGTAGATGTTTGTTATGTTCTAAACTTGTGGAACTAATTTGGGTAAGCTCTTAGGAAGGAAATAGTAGACAGATATCTTGCTTAAAGTAGAATGCAGGTAACACTGTTATATGAAGATGCATGACTTTTAAATTTACCTATAAAATGCATTTCCAAAGAAATTGATACTGTTATATCCACTTCGTATGCATTTAACACCATTTCTGACATTCTTTTTAAGCTCTTGGTAGTAAATAAATAATATTTGGAGGAGTAGTAAAACTACTTAAACATGATTTGATTTTCAACACAACTAACAAAGTTGTGAGTGGAATACAAAGATACTATAAAAGAGGCTACATTTGGAAAAGAATTTCCCGAGATGGGAATAGGAATTTGTTATGATTAGACTAAATATTAGATTCACTTTTCCTTTCTTTATTTGGGAGGGCAGAGGATGGTAGAAATGCAGTTTCAAGGGATTGAGTTCTGTTTTTCTAGCCATTTACAAATGTTATAAAATGCCACACAATCACTAAAGATCTCTATCCATTTATAAGACTCTGTGGAGATAAAAGAGGTTGTGAAACATGGTTTGGATTTAGTTAATATGTCCTAAATATCAAAAGTGTACTGATTTTGATGAAATAAAAGTGATACTTTCAAAAATATGCTTTGGGAAAGATCAACTAACTAACAAATTTAAAAAGAAAATTTTAAAAAATTAAAAAGAAAAATCCCAGACACTCTCTTAGTCTAGAAACAGACAGGTGTCAGCAGGTTGACATCTTCCAAATTTGACTTTAGCAGTGCTAATCTGAAGCAGAATCTTCTGTGATCATCAGGTCTAAACTCAAGGGACCATTATCAAAACCAAGAATTTAAACTGCCCCTGAAATTCAATACTGTGAAAATATAGCTTATTTCTGTGCCACTTTCATTTTGAAAAGTGTGAAGTATTTATAAATATATGTAATACTTAAACATTCTTTTTTTAAAAAGATGGAAGATGAAATTGGTAAACAGTGAGTATTTGAATCTACCAGCATTCAGTTCAGGCTCTCAGTATTTTGAACCTAGCATAATGTCATTCTAAAACCCACAGAGCTCCTTGACATTTGGCCTAGGCTATGATTTTTTTTGAAGTTAATCCCAAAAGCATCGACAACAAAAGCAAAAATAATCAAGTGGATTACATCAGACTAAGAAGTCTCTACACAGCAAAAGAAACAGTCAACAAAATTGAAAGGAAACCTACTTAATGGGAGAAAATATTTGGAAACCATGTATCTTATAAGGGGTTAGTATCCAAAATATATAAGGAACTCATACAACTCAATAGCAAAACAAACAAGCACCACCACCACCAACAGTAACAACAAATAATAATATAATTTAAAAATGGGCAAATGACATGAATAGACAGCTTTCCAAAGAAGACGTACAAATGACCAGCAGGTGCATGAAAGGATCACTCAGCATCACTAATCGTCAGGGAAATGCAAATCAAAACCACATTGATATTATCACCTCATACCTGTTGGGATGGCTATTTTCAGAGTCAAAATATAAGTGTTGGCAAGGATATGGAGAAAGGGGGACCCTTGTGCACTTTTGTAGGGAATGTAAATTGGTGTAGTCATAATGGAAAATATTTTGAGATTCTTCAAAAAATTAAAACTGGAACTACCATAAGACCTAGCAATCCTACTTCTAGGTATATATCCAAAGGAAATAAAGTCACTATCTCAAAGAGATATCTGCAGTCCCAAGTTCATTGCAGCATTAGTCATAGAAGCCAACATATGGAAGCAATTTAAGTGTCTTGTCAACAGATGAATGGATACACACACGCGCGCGCACACACACGCACGCGCACACACACACACACACACACACTGGAATATCATTCAGCCATAAAAAGAAGGAAAATCTGCTATTTGTGACAACATGGATGAACCTATAGAGAGTTATGTTCAGTGAAATAAACCAGACACAGAAAGGCAAATGTTGCATATGATCTTATTCATATGTGGAATCTAGAAACAAGTTGAACTCATAGTAACACAGAGTAGAATGGTGGTTACCAGAGAGACTGGGAAGTGGGGGAAAAAGGAAAGATAATGATCAAAGGGTACAAACTTTCAGTTATAAGATGAATATGTTCTGAAGATCTAATGTATCAGCATAGTGACTATAGTTAATAATAATGTGTACTTGAAATTTGCTGACAGCAGATCTCAAGTGTTCTCACTATAAAAAAAAAAAGATAACCTTGTGAAGTGATGGATATGTTAATTAGCTTGTGGTCATCATTTTGCAATGTATACATATATCAAAGCATTGTATTGTATTACTTAAATATATAATATATAATTTAAATTTGTCAATCATACTTCAATATTGGAACAAAGAAAAGTCCAACACCAACAACATTTTTAAATAGAACCACAAAGAGTAAATGTGATTTGTATTTTAATCTACATTCTGTAGAGTACACATTCATGGTGTTGATAACCCTATATATATTAGAGCTATATCATAATCCTTTATAACATAAAGAAAATATTAATAATATTATGTTAAATAAAAATTTACATATTCATCTGTAGGTAGTGAGGAAAATCATAAAATAATAAGAAATTAGTTGACTAAATATTTCCAGTCATCTAGTAGTAACACAATAATAGTTGAAGAGTGAATGTTACAACAGATTTTTTCAAAATTTCTAAAAGGCAGAAATTGTGTATCATTCACCCTTTTAGCTCCAGCACCTAGCACAATACGAGGCATCTAATAGGCATCTGACAGGATGTTCAACTAATGTTTGTTAAATCAATATACTATTTTTAAATATGCAAAGGCTTATCATCTTACAGTCTTTCTAAGATTGTACTTATATTTTCCTTGAATCTTCTTGTTTTCTACTAAGTGAAGTATGAAGATATGTTTTTCTATACTCTGTATTCTATTTCTTTGCCTCTAGGAGTTGTCAGTTAACATGATCAAGTCCTCCCTATTTATCTGCCTTTATTATTCAACTGCAAAGCCAAGAACTGCTTTACAAATCAGCACAACCTGCCTTGGCTGTTGTTTACATTTGCCTTGATTTCAGTTAACTGAATTTTAAAAGTTTTAAATCTTCTTGTTTGGTGTCATGGGTAGGCTGATAACTTCACACAATAATGTTTGTAAAATACTGTTTTATTTATGTGAGAAATATGTATGTCTGAAGGAACAGCATGGTGAGTAGTGTAAAGAACTGGTTGCATTCTGCCTAATTAACAGAATATCACAGTTGGAATTTAGAATACAAGCATATCATCTATTTTTTATTTAATTGAAAAAGTAAAAAATTTTACTTTTAGTGTTAGATATAGAAATCCATTATAATCCATTTTTATAATTGTAAATATCATGGGCTATACCGTATTTTATGCTATTTTGAAACTTCCTTTGAGTTAGAGGTTTTTACTTTAATGCTATCTTAATGGTACCCAAGCAAAGCACTTTTTATAACTAAGAAGACAGAGCCTCCCTTTGACCGTGTCATTGCTGCTCTCCTGTACTTGGCTGTCCTTTTTGTTGTAAATTAAAATAGATGAAGGCTGTTGAGCCAAGTCAATGATGGAGGCTAATTTAATGTGATATAATTGATGAAGTCTAAATTGTCCCACTTTTCCTTTCTGAAACACATTGAGTAGACCTTAAAATTCCAGACAGAGTATTTTGATTTATGCTCTTTGTCACATGGATATAGAGCAACACATTGTAGTGATAGAGAAATAGGAATTAACTCTTTACGGATACTTTCATAGTTTCTGTATATTTGACTGTACAACAGTCAGCTTAAATATACTGCTAGAGTAACCATTAAAAAAAAAAGAAAAAAAATGCTACCTGAGAGAGGAGGCATGTAGAGGTTACCAGCTTAATATTTATGCAGTTAAATGCTGTGAAACAAACTATTCTAGAAGAGAGAGAAGTCAAGTAAAAAAAAAAAATCCAAGTAAAATGCTGGACATGAGTCACTATGATTTTTGTGAATTTTGGTGAATCTGAATGCCCTTGAACCTGAATTTACAAGAGGAGACCTATTATAGGCATCTCAGCATGATGAAACTTCCTTGCATATGGCACACTGTTAAAGTTCAGTAGAATTTGAAAGATGCTATAGTTGTCACTAGCATCCAGAAGCAATGTAAGAAAACAGCTATCCAGAAATTACCATTACTATCAATATTCTGTTCAGTGCTTTTTCTGTTAGGTTATGTCAAAAAGACCATCAACAGTGCACATCAACAGAATTGTGCTTTCTGCTCACACAATCTGTGTCAGATAGCTCACACAGAGGAACAAAAAGAAAATCAAGACTTTTTTGAATAATATTCTCACACCTTTTACTATCTGGCAGAAATGTCAGGGGCTATGCACTAAGGCTGCCAGTCGTTAACTCTGGTAGTTCATAGCTACTGAATTGAGATATTGGAGCTTTTCTTTACTCATATGATCAATCTGTAACATTGTTATGTTACAAATAGACTGAAGCATACTCAGAAAGTGACAAGTTATAAAATATGATTTTAATCAAAAACAAAAAATTTACACAGCTGCCCAATGTGAATAGAACTGCAAATCCAAACCACAGTCTCATTTGTGCAGTATCTGCTTTTTTCTTTTTTTTCTTTTTTGGTTGTTGTTTTCTTGTTTTATTTTGTTTTGAGGAGTTATAATGGTACTAAAGCACACGGGCAGCAAGGAGAGTTCTTTAGAGTAAGGACCGTCTAGAGCTATTGATAGGCTGAGAAGTGCATCTCGTAAGCAGTAGTCAGCTACAACCTACAGAAATTTTAGTTCCCTGTTTGTGAAAAATTATTATCAGGAGAAGAGAGCCAGAGTCTTCCTGTTAAACTTCTAAGTGATGAGGAGCACAGAACAGTTTAGGGCCAAAAAAATTAAATGCCCAATGAAATTAAAGTGAATTATGTAGTAAAGTCAGTCCTTTAGAAATGGAAACCTGTTGCCAAACTAAGTTCAAAAACACTGATGCATGAACTCAATAAAGCAGGTGACTTTTTTTTTTAAGTGTTGCTAGTGTCAGGACAGTATCAAGAGGAATTAAGAAGCAATGATTGAATCACACAGGCTGTTAGAGGTTAGAGACAAAAATCGGGAGTACGGTATGTCTTCTACCTTTGAACATTCCTCCTGTTTGAAGTTCTCTCTTCCTTTAGAATCTGTAACTTTATGCAGTTTTGATTATTTAACCACCTCTATGATTATTCCTTCTCATTATTTGTCTATTTCCTAACTTCCGAATATTGGTGTTTATCATATTTATAGAAAGAATCCTATGGTCATCTCAATAGATACAAAAACTTCAACATTATTCATGATTTTGAAAAATAATCTTAGCAAGCTAGGAATACAAACAAATTTCCCTTAACTGATAAAAAGTATCTGTGGAAGTCCAACATACAGCAAATACAGAACTCAGTGGAGAAATGTACAAAGCACACCTTTAAAAATTGTAAAGAGCGGAAGGATACCCTCTATCCCACTTCTGTTTAAAATTGTACTGGTGAATGTAGCCAGTGCAGTAAGTCAAGAAAAAATTAAAAGTTATGCAGATCACAATCAAATAAATAAATCTTTCATTGTTTACAGATTATGTAATTGTCTACAGAGAAAATCAAAATCTATGGAAAAATTATTAGAAATATTAAAAAGTTAGAAAGT
Source organism: Kogia breviceps (assembly GCF_026419965.1). Taxonomy (NCBI): domain Eukaryota; kingdom Metazoa; phylum Chordata; class Mammalia; order Artiodactyla; family Physeteridae; genus Kogia; species Kogia breviceps. The sequence continues at coordinate 14,959,224 of NC_081311.1, read as the reverse complement.
AACCAAAAATAAACTAAATACAGAAAATTTCATATTTATATACACAAGCAAAAAATAGTAAATGCAATTTTTAAAGAATTATAGTAACAACAAAAATATAAGCTATTTAGGAACATATCTAACAAATGTGCAACATTTTTATGTATAAATTATAAAGTTTTATAAAGCTTTATTGAGAAACATTAATAAAGATCCAACTAAATGGAAAGAAATATCTTCATGCCTAGGAAGATTTAATGTAGTAAAGATATGAATTCTACTCCAATTGATCTGTAGAATTAATGAAATTGCCATTGCAACAGGGTTTTATAGACCATGAAAGATAATTTTAAGATATACATGGAAAGCAAAGTATTGAGGATATCCAAGGCACTCGTGACAAAGAAGAATAAGATTAGATAACTTGCCTTTCAAGATATCCAGGCTTAATATAAAGCCAAAGTAATTGAGAAAGCATCTTGTTTTTGCAAAGGGATAGACAGATCAAGAGAACAGAATAAAAATGCCAGCAAAAACCCATTTGGAAACTTGATATATGTTAGTGAAAAATCATTGGGGATAAAATAAATTATAGCCTCATACAACAACATGGATAAATGTTAGAAACATAAGCTTAAATGAAAAAAACAAGTTGTAAAGGACTATTCACAGCTAGAGAACATTTTAATAAGTGTCAGAAAGCTCCAGAACCATTGACAATAGTGGTTACCTTTGGAGTGGGGAAGCAGGGGAATGAAATAGGAAAGGAACACAGGTGGCTGGAAGTTTTAGTAACATTATAATTCTTGAGTTGGGTGATGGATTCATGGGGTTCATTTTGTTATGCTTTTAACTGGATATATGCAACATATATTAATGTTTAATTAAGCATTTAATTAATTAAGCTTAATTAATACTTAATTAAGCATTAACTTATAGATATATTTATATACATTAAAATATAGTCGTTTGTATATATCTAAACATTTTAAAACAAACTAATACTAAATAAATAAAAGAAAGAAAATCAAGATATTTTAGAAATAGATGAAAAGGTTTGGAGGAATTGCCTTTTCTGATGTCAAAATTTACTGTGGTGCTTGCATAAAGATAGATCACTCATGGAATTGAATAGAAAGTCCAGAAATAGACCCCACATGAATATATCAAAATATGTGGAAATTTGATCTATGTCTTGATTTGCATATTGGTGGGAAAAGGATAGAATATTTAATAAATTATAGTGGGATAATTCATTATCCATATGAAAAAATGAAATAGGATCTTAACTTGCACAAAAGTTAATCTCAGATAGATTAAAATTAATAAAATTTTATTTAAAATAAAAAGCAAAAATTTTCAATTGAAAAAAATTATAGGAACGATGTCTTAGTAAAGTTTAAGATACACATGAATTCCTGGGTGAATAGCCTAAAGAAGCTTGCGCTTGTGCGCCAGGAGGCATGTACAAAATTTTCTTGGCAATATTATTTGTGACAGCAAAAGCTGGAACTAACACAGATGTCCATTTATAAATAAATTGTGCTGTATTCATATAGTGAAACATTATGAGAGAAAAAAATTACCTACACAGATAGGCATCAACATGAATAAATCTCAAAAGCATAATGCTAATGTACAAGAAGAGCAAATTGCAGGATATATACAACATGTAAAGAATGAAAAGTGCATATCTAAGCTGTATATTGTTTAGCAATACACATACATATGGAAAACTATTAGAAGAGACTAGTTGGGCTTCCCTGGTGGCGCAATGGTTGAGAATCCACCTGCCGATTCAGGGGACACAGGTTCTTGCCCCGGTCCGGGAGGATCCCACATGCCGCAGAGCAGCTGGGCCTGTGAGCCATGGCCACTGAGCCTGTGCATCTGGAGCCTGTGCTCCGCAATGGGAGAGGCCCCAACAGTGAGAGGCCCGCATACCACAAATAAAAAAAAAAAGAGAGACCAGTTAACACAATATTTAGGATATGGGTATCTGGAAGGAGAGAGATACAATCTGGGAAGAGAACATGGGAACTTCAAGGATACTGATCCTTCTCTTCTTAAGCAGCTGTGGGTACATGGATAATCATTATATACTGTATTGGTTTCCTAGGGCTGCTGCAACAAAGTATCACAAACTTGGTTTGAAAACAAATATTTATTTTCTCACAGTTCAAGAGGCTATAAGTCAAAGATCAAGATGTTGGCAGGATTAGTTCCTTCTAAGGCCATGAAGTAGGGTCCGTTCCACACCTCTCTCTTAGCTTCTGGTGGTTTGCTGGCAACCTTTGACATTCTTTGGCTCATAGATACATCACCTCGATCGTTTTCACATGACATTCTCTTTATGTCTCTGTCTCTTCACCTTACATTCTTCTATACAGATACCAGTTGCAGTGTATTAGGGTGTCCACCTTACTTCAATGTGACCTCATCTTAACCAATTACATCTGTAACAATCGTATTTCCACATAAGGTTACATTCTGAGGTACTAGGGGTTAGGACTTCACCATATCTTTTAGGGAGGGGGCACAAGTCAACCCATAATAATAATCTTCATATTGTGTACATGAGTTATATGTACTATTTTCAAGATACATTTCATAATTAAATTTTAAGAAAAAAATGTTACCCAGGATAAATTTTTAAACAAATATAACTTATGAGCAATAAAGATTTTGTGTCTTGCACTAAAATTTTAAAATAAAAAGTGAAAGCTAATATATCTAGATTCCTCATCTCCTACAGAACACTTTTAGTGATATAAACTGTGAGTGCTTGCCTACCTGTCTACCTTCATTTCCACTACATTCCTTTATGTTCTAAGGAAAGCAAAATATTGATTCTTCCATTGTAATTTATAATTCTTCACCTTTACATTTTCTATTCTAGTCCTTTTGCTTATTGTATTCTTATCTTTCTTTCTCTCTTTCCCCTCCCTACTTCTCCCCCTTAACCCACCCTTCTCTGCTTTTCTTCTCCTCCTAGATAACTCCTTCTTCATCAAATTCTTCTAGAAGCCTTCCTAGCCCACCGACCAGTCACTCCCAGTATGAGTTAAATGACCCTTTCCTTTTGCTCCCACAGCTGGTGTGGATTTCTCTTTCTTGGAATACTTAAATTGTGTGTTCAGGAAATAGAGAGTCGTGTCTTTCTATTCTCAATGTTTAGCACAGTTCCCAGAATCTGATCTGTACTCAGTAAATGTTTGTTGAACTAAACAAGGATCTTAAATATCTGCAGTTTATGTTTCTCTTGTACCTGGCCATGACCTTGACCATCAGATTACCTGTTTCCCTCTGAATCCTGAAAACTAAAAACTAAGTCCGTACACTTCTATTTTTCAAGCATAAGTACACATTACAGTGACTCAAATACTAATACAAATTTTTAGCATTACATGTAGAAATTTTCTTCTTCATTTCCCAGAAAACAGGATGGGTTTAAATTGTAGAGGTATTGGTAAAAATAATAAAGGGGAGGAATATGCTGCACTTTACTCCTCACACCAGTGATACCTTTTCATTTTGTTGAACTTAACTGAATTTTATCTCAAGCTTCTCCTTACTCTAAATCTGTCCTCCACTACAGGCTAGCTCCTCACTTTGGTTAATATTTAACATTCACAATACATTGCTGCGTGAAATATGAGTATACTTTTAAGATGTTTGCCACACTTTAAGGAAGAGCACCTAAACACTTGAGTGAAATACATTCACTATTCCATTCCTCTAAATTACCTACTCGGATCACAGAGATTATGACAGAAAAGAGTTTGTATGTGCTTTCAGTTTGGTTACTTCCTGAAGAATTTGACATCTTTTTCAGGCTTGAAAAAAATTAGTTTGGGTGACATACATTACTTATTGACAGACATGGTCATATTTAGGATCAATCAGTGGAAAGAGTTAATTTTCCACACCTCTTCTTATAGCACTGAGATCATCCAGTCTCAGCTTCTGTCCCACTTGTATTAGTTTCCTATGGCTACTGCAACAAATAACCATAGTGCACTTCAAACAACACACACTTATCCTCTTACGGTCCGGAGGTCAGTAGTCTGAAATCAGTTTTACAGACCTGAAATCAAGGTGTTAGGGCACACCCCCTCCAGAAATTCTAGGAGAGAATCCATTTTCTTGCATTTTCCAGCTTCCAAAGCTACATTCCTTGGCTTCTAGCCCCTTTCCCTATCTTCAAAGCCTGGAGTGTCACATCTTGCTCTAGTGGTCACATTGCCCTTGCTTCTTCTTTTGTAGTCAGAGCTTCCTCTGCCTCCTTTATAAAGACACTATGATTACATTTAGGGTCCATCCAGCTAATCCAGGATGATCTCCGCATCTCAAAATCCTTAATTTAATCACACCTGCAAAATCCGTTTTGCCATATAAAATGACTTCCACAGGCTCCAGGGACTAGGACCTGGATATCTTTGGGGGCCATTATTCAGCCTACCACAGCTGTTACCTGACCAAATCACACAATGCACTTTTCTTTGCTGTGGCTTTAATTTTAACCATGAATTTATTTAGTACCAATATTGTCTTTACATTTTTAGACCCAGGTCAAAATCTGACACAGAAACATAGTATGTCAGGACATCTGGTTTGTATCACACTGACCACCAGACGGCAAACTTTGTTACTGTATTCTTAATCCTAATCTAAACTAAATCTGCAGTCTACGTTCAATAGTAAATATGCTAATTTAAAGTCAGTTATAGTGCTGTGCAGCCTGGGATCTATTGAATTTTTATCATACTAGGATCATTTTTGATGAGAATAACTACACACAAGCAGATTTTTAAAATTGTCCTCTGAGCTACTTTAATGGCCTCCAAAAGAGATAATTACTTAATCTAGTTCTAACATCAGCATTTAACAAAAGATTCTTCCAGTAATGCATTCACTTATGTTTCCAGAAACTACTTGTACATGTCCCAAATTTTATTGACTATATATAAATAATTGCAGTTAAGATAAATAATTGACTACTGACTAATATTTATTTTAATTGTAACACTATTATTTATCATAATGGTAACTGTTTATATACAGGATTTCTTCTAAAACTTGTTTTATTAATACTTTTATCTCAGGCAAGTACTAATCCTTGCCACTTTTATCCTGTAGTATCACATAATATATAGTATAAATAATGTGCAAAATATGCCAGCTTTCTACCATACCAAAAGTTTTTACTTTATTATGCTACTATTTTTGTTTTCCAGGTCATACATCCTCATGATAACAATTCAGAGGCATCAAAATAATGGTTAATATTCCCCTTCTTTCTCTGTTACAGAAACTGCTGTATAAAAGTTGGAGAAAAATATAAATTTAAATGAATTAAAATTCATGTTCTAAAGATAGAACTTCCTTCTATTTCCTCCCAGGCATAGAGATATAGGTATAGATGTAGATATAGATGATATAAATATAGATATATAATTGGGATCATTCTTTACAGTGATCTTTTTTCTTTTTACTTCATGCAAAATATCATATTTATTGTACTGGTCCTCTCCCATTCCATCTCCCTTCATCCCCCAACCTGAAGTAAACATCATTCCAAATCATATTTTTATTTTACATATATATATAATTTTATATGATTTGTGTATTTTTGTATGCATATTATCCTTTTCATGTAAAGTTATATCCTTGATTATTTTCCAATGTCATTAAAAATTTTTTGAAAGTGTAATTTTTTTATGATTTAATACTTGTATATATTGCAAAATGATCATCACAATAAGACTAGTTAACATCTGTCACCATAGTTAGTTACATAACTTATTTTTCTATTTTCTTTTTTTTTTTTTCTGATGGGAACTTTTCTTTTTTTTTTTTAACATCTTTATTTGAGTATAACTGTTTTACAATAGTGTGTTAGTTTCTCCTTTACAACAAAGTGAATCAGTTATACATATACATATGTTTGATGGGAACTTTTCAGATCTACTCTCTTAGCAACTGAAAACATAATTTTAATGGTCATAAATATTTACCCTTTTTGGTACTCCAGTTTGTATAACCAAATTGTCCCCAATTTTTCACTATTATAAACTATACTTTGGCAGGAATTTATAAATCTTGCTCGTGTCTCTGATTACTTCATTAATATAGATTCATAAAGTAGAATTACTGAGTCAGAGGATGTATGCACTTATGATGTTCTTGATATCTATTAGCAAATAGCTTTTCAAAAAGGCCAAACCAATTGCATTCTCATAATACAATTACTGAATCTCCTCATTAATTTAATTTTTGCTAATTAGATTAAAATAGTCTTTGATGTCTTTTTGTTACCAATTTATCTTATGAATCTCTTTTATTTTAAATTATTGAAATTACATATTTAATAAAATTGATATAAAAATCAGCATTATCCAGCCTACTGTACTAATGTTGGGAGGATAAATATAGTTTCTAAAGATGTCAGGAATTATAAGCTGAAACAGAGAATGATCTTTACCTAATAAGCCTAGGATTCTCTAGCTTCTTATTTCGAGTAGATCAGAGTTGTCAATACTGCAGTAGAAAAACAAGAGAATAAAAGTAGATCTTAACTAGACTTTAGCAAGTCCCATATATACTTTGTGAGTTACTGTTCCCTGAGAAAATTGGAGCCTAGCCTCACAAGGTTCTTGTGAAGACTCAATCACTTTCAAAATGTGATATTCCTAAAGGAATGGCTGTATTAATGAAAAGGTATATCAGTAGATAATAATTAAGACTACGTTTGAAAATTCACAAAGTCTTGATCCCTTTTTAATACTATTTATTTGAAAAGGTTAAGAGATCTTTTTATAAAAAGAGGGTACTATTTCCAACAACATTATGTTGTGTCTTCCTCTCCTTTTGTTTGCACTAAAGCAAATCTAGCCAGATCTGATACATTATTCTCTGAAGGTAGGTTCACATCGTTTCCAGTTAAATGTTTTAAGTCAGCAGAATACAGTAAATTATCATAAATGTTATGGTAAGTTCAAACTGAAATGTTAGTAAGAGAATTGCTAAAGGGTAGCGTTTGACTCTTATTGGCTTTGTGTATTTGCTAACATCTGTGGTATATATTCCTTAGACTGATGAGCTTACAGTAGCTTCTAACTTGAATTAAATTATGGTTTTGGTCTCTCTCTGTCTCTTTTTATTTTGAGGTCAATACAACATTTAAATTAGAGGAATATCTGCTTTGTTATTCATCTCACTTTTTTTTGTAGCAAGTAGGCAATAGTTTGGGAAAATAAATTATTTTAATTATTTACTTAGGATTCTTAGAAAGGAAACATGCATGTGTTTTGTTGAAAACTATGGCATTCAGTGGCTTGAGTAATAATTTATGCTATAGTCTTTACTTTTATTACTGATGTAGAGAAGAGATTTTTGAAAAGTAGCAGAGGTCCATTATATTTTCACATCTATCTTAATAGTATTTATAAAAATCATTCACTTTCCAATAGTCTATATATTTCTTTGAAATTTTATCTACTTGGCTTTCAAATTGCTGATGAATATAATGTGGTTTCTTAATTAACAAAGTGTTAAACGTACAATACAGTGGCAGAATTCTTTTGGTATTTGTTGGCATGTCACCCATTCAAATACCATGCATGTCCAATTCCTATATATTGCAATGTTTGGTGATTAAAGTTTATGTCAAAGGAATGATTGATACAAATGTAGTTATGTTTTTCAAATCCTGGAACACAAAATAATTCCAATGTGTTTGAAGGGTAAAAACTTATTTCCTGTGGTGACTGTAACTAAAAAATAATAGAAAAGTCAGGGTGAAAAAAAATGTGTGATTCAGAGATGAGATAGTTTGAGAGATTCTAAGAGAAAGAGGGCCTGAAAGAAAACAAGATGTAGTGTTTGACATATTACAAGGGATAACATACAGAAATTTGTAGTATGTAGAAGAAGAAGAAAGGGCTCCATTTATTCTCAAAAAAACAGGATTGTGAAATAAAATAATTATTCTGACCCAAATTATTATTTAAATATCATAATATGGCTCATTCAAATCCTACTCATCCTTTAAGTGTCAGCTTTGTCTCACAGAACTCATAAGGCCTTTTAGTACCAGTCCAGCCTACAGAGATATTATCTTTTTCTGAGATCTTAGCATTTGTTTATGTCACTCACTTGACAACTGATCACACATTTGCATTTCTGACTTGTTTTGTCATTAACATATTCTACGGTAAGTTAACATTTCATGCTTTAAATCTCAACTTTCTAAGTAGAGTATAAATCTGGAAGACAAGCGCTCTGCCTTATTTCTTATCTCCACAGCCTTAGCAAAGCATCTTGCATTATGGAGGACTCTCAATTTTCTAATGATTGATAGAGTATAATATATAACAGTGTTCGCCAAATAAATTAACTCACCCTATATTAAGAGAAAAAGAGGGACTTCCCTGATGGCACAGTGGATAAGACTCCACGCTCCCAATGTAGGGGGCCTGGGTTCGATCCCTGGTCAAGGAACTAGATCCCACATGCATGCTGCAACTAAGAGTTCGCATGCCACAACTAAGGAGCCCACCTGCAGCAACTAAGAACCAGTGCAACCAAATAAATAAATATTTTTTTAAAAAAAGAGAAAAAGATAAAATAGCATTGAAAGCATGCAGAGATGTGGGTGAAATTTAGAAGCTTTGAAAGATGTAGTTTATCAGTAAGTTTTTTTCATCATGCGATAGTCCTGAGATGGAGGAATGGTGCTTGTGAGCCAAGATAGTATCAATATAAAGGGTGTAATAAATGGAAAAGGGGTACATGAATCAGATTATTTACATTTTAGGGATGGTGGTTCTAATGAGTACTGCATTTGAATTCATTCCAAAGTATATCTCTTGAGCTGAAAGTGTGTGCAGTCATAATTGCATGACTCCTGATAAATTGTCTTTGTCCCAAGGCAGATTATAAAACTGGCACTGAATCTCGAGAGTAATTGTAGGGGAATAGAAACCGTCTTGTAGAAGGCACCTTCCACTGAAGGCTGAAGATAGGATCAATTCTTACCTCGCTTTGCTGACAGCTTCCACTCTCAGAAGGTAGAGAGAATAGTGGCAGTCCAGGTTGGCGGAGTCAAAGTTCTGAGAGAGGGAAAATTGATCGTGTCATTTTAGATTATATAAAAGTAAGGAAAAGGAATACTGGAGGTAAGCATGTACGTACACCAGATTTTAGCAGGATAGATTTCAAAATGTTTACAGAAAAGCTGTTTGATCAAATGGCAAGAGATGCTAAAATAAAGTATCTTAATTAATCACTTATTCATTCCTTAATTTATTAAGTAAAAGCAATGGTGTTAGAAAGTCTAAAGCAACAAGTAGGTTAAGACTTCAAAACTGAACTTTTGACTTTTTTGTTAGGATTACTTGTCTGATACAGCAATGATATGCTGCAGATACAATGTATCAATTGTATCTTGACTTCAGCAAGGGATTTAACAATATCTGGTGTTCTTTTGAAATAGAAAAATTGTAATACTGTAGTTATTGTTGGTGGGTTTTTTTGGGGGGGAATAATTAGCACTCTCTTCTCTGCCTAGATTCTAAACAAACATGAACTAAACAATTAAATGGCCTTGGGTATGTAAACCTAATGAACTCCAGAATTAGGCAGATTTAGTCACCTGCCATGGATAATGCTAGAATAGGGCATGATTTCCCTGTGGTGATCTTTCCAGGTAAGAAGTTATGAGATGGATGATCAGAGTAGAATCCACAGATTTCTCCTAAGGGGAAGAGAGGCAGACCTGAGTTGAACACACCCCAGTTCGTCAACAGAATAAGTCACTTCGCCTCCTGTTGTCAACCATGAGAGTGGTTATACACCCTGGGGGAGTAGATCAGCGACTTGTCAAGACAACTCTATTCCTAGCTTCAGGACAGAGGGTGCCAATTCCAATCACTGCTCTTCCGGAAATTCTTCTGGTACCCATAGTGGTCAGTTTTTATTTTACATTCAGAAAGCTCTAAAATGGATTAGAACAGTACATTTACCAAATCAACTGGAATGACACTCTGAACCTAAAGCTGGAACTTTATCCCCAATCTATTCCCCATCTCAAATTATGTCTCACTGTTTATATGGCCACATTAAATAGCTCATTAAAAACTAAATACTAAATTAAACACTAAATTGCATTAAATACTAAAATTCATCAAGACACAGCAATAATAAAATTTCTGCAACATAGAAATGCCTGGAATTGAACAAAGTCTCTTCACTTTATCAAATTTCCAGGAAAAAATTATTCAAGTTTAAAATATTATATTTGGGGCTTCCCTGGTGGCGCAGTGGTTGAGAGTCCGCCTGCCGATGCAGGGGACAGGGGTTCATGCCCTGGTCCGGGAAGATCCCACATGCCGCGGAGCGGCTAGACCCGTGAGCCGTGGCCGCTGAGCCTGCGTGTCCAGAGCCTGTGCTCCGCAATGGGAGAGGCCACAACAGTGAGAGGCCCCCATACCGGGAAAAAAAAAAAATTATATTTGCTTTTAAGTTAAAATCATAAGTAAAGTCCAAAATAAAATTATTTTGCCTTTGTGAGTTAAAAATTCTTCAAATAAATTCCAAAAGCTATCCTTTAAATTTTCTTTTTTTTAAAAAATTTATTTTATTTTTGGTTGTGTTGGGTCTTTGTTGCTGCGTGCAGGCTTTGTCTAGTTGCGGCGAGCAGGGGCTACTCTTTGTTGCAGTGCACAGGCTTCTCACTGCGGTGGCTTCTCTTGTTGCGGAGCACCGGCTCTAGGCGCGTGCACTTAAGTATTTGTTACACACGGGCTTAGTTGCTCTGTGGCATGCGGGATCTTCCTGGACCAGGGCTCGAACCTGTGTCCCCTGCATTGGCAGGCGGACTCTTAACCACTGCACTACCAGGGAAGCCCCTAATGTTTCTTATTCTTTTTAGTTTCAGTCAGAAGCATTATCTATTCACAGGTAGAGTTGGGATTGTCTGTTTCTCATCAGAATGCATGAAAATTCCTTCAGGGTCAACACAGTAGTTCAGTGTCAAGCTTTTCATAGGCCTTATTTTTAAAGAGTACAAATCATTACTAACGCACAGAACATTTTCACAGCACTGACCCAGAAATCACCAAGTTTAGAAAATAGCCCAATCCTAAGCCTCTATAAGAGTTATCTCAAGCAAAATTATGTTCCCTAAACCTAGGTGTTAGTGTTACCAAACAGTATAGCAGAGACTCAGTAGTATCTGAAGTAAACAGGTCTATACAAATTGTCCAAAATCAAAGACCTATGAGTTTAAGTCCAAGTGAGGGAAATCTCTAAGTAAAAGGTTAATTTTGGTCTTATGCATACTTATCCCTCAGAGAGACAGTGTAGCCCTTGCAAAGGTTAGAAATTTGTAATGGGGTCAGCCCCCAGCACATCTTACTCAGATGCCTCTTTTTCCCCCAGACCTATGTTCAAAATCTCTTTGTTTCCACTCACCCCCAATACTAAATTCACAGTAACTGTATTTGGCAGGTAGCACCCACGCTAAGCAGACAGAGCAGGCACTTGGATCTTACTTTACTGTGGCTGTTGTCACTGCATATCTTTATGACATTACTTTCAAGGAAAAGTTCGGCTCTCATGTTATTAGCCAATTCAGAAACAACCTGAGACCGCACGCACAGTGGAGCGTGACCTAGAGCCTGCATTCCAACCACATGATTCTAAGGTTCATCCAGAGGTCCCTCCTTGGTCCAGAATTAATTCTTTAATTCAACAAATATTTACTGAGCATCTGACATGTACTAGATACTTTCTACATGCTGAGATTTTAACATAGATTAAAAATATATTGTATTCTTAATGGGGAGAAAGACTATATACAAACAATAAACAAAATAGCATGGCAGATGGTAAAGAATGCTATGGAGAGAAACAAAGCAGGGAAGAGGGGTAGTGGCAGTGCATGCGTGTGTGTGTGTGTGTGTCTGTGTGTGTCTGTGTAGATGTGAGACAGTGATTGACATTTGAAGTGAGGTTGTTAGGAAGGAAGTACAGGATGGAATTTTAGGCAGAGCAGCTAGTGCTGGCTACTTAGAGCTAACAGTAACCATTTAAAGCTCAATCAGGTTCTGTTTATATATTTATATACATATATATATATATATATATATATATATATATATATATATATGGAACTTCTTTGTTGTTTAATAAGAGCAAATAATATTCTGCCCAACAATATCTAAAGACTTTTCTTTTCCATAGAATTAAATCACTGTCTCAGCTTACCTGCTTAAGAAAACTTGCACCTGCATGGTAAGTTGCATCTTAAGGCCTTGGCCCTAGCTGAAGCCCATTGATCTGCATTTTCATTAGTTAGGTTGCCCCATCAGTTGTTCTAGCCTTAAGGAAGTGGAGGGAATAAAGATGGTATTATGTCCTTTATCTTCACCTTTAAATTTTCAACTTGTTCAGAATTCCAAGTAGATAAGAAGGGGCTTATTGGAAACCTTAACAGAGACCCCAACAGTTCAAAAGATTTATTGTTGATTGCTAGATAAGTCTCCATTTCTAGAGAAAGGGCTCTAATAAGATAATAAAGGGTTCATTTATCTTCCTTAATCCATTTAAAATTTTCATCAACCAGGAAATAAATGGCTTGATTATAAAATTTTGAGATTTATGGGAAATTGGTAGAAGGGACATATATTGTATTAGAATAAAGGGGATTTATAGCTTAAGTTTTTAAGTACTAAGTATATAGAATATATTTGGTAAGAGTTAATATATATTTGGTGTTGGGAAAATAATTATATAGTTGGATACATTTTGTTAGTATGAATATACCATAACCCAGTAAATTCAGGAGAACATGTACCAGTCCATAGGTGAAGCAGATAAGATACATAGGAAGAAACATAAAGTTCTTGGGAGCATTCTTGGATCAGGATATTGAATGAGCCAGGAAAGCTGTTTAGTCATCATTGGTGAGGTACTGGCTACGAGTGAAGTGTGCCAGGACCTTTCTCAAGTTACCCCAAGTTTGGGACCCACTCCTCATATTAATACAATGTACAAAAATTATGATTCAACGATATTTGATCCAAAAAGCTGCACTTCAGGCGAAGGTCTAGGGAGGATATGTTTTGGAAAAATTTTTACAGTGGACAAAGGATGATTTCACAAGGTTTGAAAATAAAAGAGTGTTCCTAATCTGCTAGCTGGGGAATTTCTTAGGTACCATAGATCTATTTTCTCCCAGTGTGGATATGTGGATACAGGCTGTAAAAATAAACCAGGTGTTTCTTATTTGGTCTGTCTTTCTACATCACTATATAGAGGAAATTCTGGAGTAGAAAAAGAAAAGTCATTCTCTTGATTGATTCTCTTGGTCATTCTCTTGATTTACTTTGGATTACTAGCAAGTAAGGCAACTCACTGTCTTATTGTTATCTTTGCCATCAAATGGTGTTGACCTGGTCAAGGGAATGGAATAGGGGCTCAACACAAATGACAATATGGGGAAGGATAACTGTTAGTTACATTGGAAGTTCAAAGGATCAAAGAGGATTCTGCACTGAAGGAAAAATAGGTTAAAACAATAGCAACAACAATAAAATATGAAAAATTAAACAATGTGAAGTTTTGAATTTAGATTAAAAAATTCACTCATATGAAGTAGGGCACACTTGTTTTGATCAAAGTTCATGTGAGAAAGACCTGAAATTGTTGACTAGTTCCAACAACAGTGTGATTCTAAAAATAAAACAAACAAAAAAATTTTTAAAAAGAGGAAAAAAGGCATGTTAATTTAGAATACATTGAGGGAGACTTCTACCATATTCTACAGTAGTCAGATCACATCTAGAATCTTGTGTTCACTCTACATTTTAAGAAGGGCGTTGAAAAGCTAAATGTTGAAAACCACGTTACATGAGAAAGTTATTCCTGTGTCTGAGATTATGGGTAAACTCTTTGAGGACAGGACTATGTTTCATATTTCTTAAACACAAGAGCCTGACCCTCTTCCCAGAACATTGGAGTATTCCTTAAATGTCTGTTGTATAAATAATGAATGAAAAATTTATGATATTGGAGTTGTTTATTTGAATATGTGAGAAAAGTTTCAAATACATAATATGTATTTAAAGGAATTTTAGTAAATGAGATTAGAAGTATATTTAATGATCCAAAAAGATCCCCGAAATATAAATTTTTTGTTCAGTATAATGAACTTTCTAATGTTATAAACCTTTGGGGAAAAAATACCATCTGGATAAAAAGTGGTTCTTTTGCTAGATATATTCGAGGGTGCTAGATAACCATCCGTCAGAAAAGTCATAGCATTTTTGATCCCACTTTAATGGGAAATTTGGACCAGGTAACCTTTAGGATTCCTTCCAGCTCTGATAATGAGTTATTCCAATGAATCTGTTATGACCACTGATTTTCTTACATTCTGATATTTGTGGTTTAACACACCATTCCACATGTGTAAGAAAGCCAGTTTATACCAGTTGTGATTCATCTGTGCTGCATCAAACTGCCCTTTGCATTTAAAAAATTCAAATGATTGAAATTAGTTTTTTAAAAATATTTCTATCATATATACTTTCACAAAAAATTGAAAATAATACTGCATATTAATATATCACACTGATTAGTCATTGAGCATCATAGGTATCTTCCAATAGAGACTTAAAAAATTATAGTAAGTAGATGTCTTATTTCACAAAGAAATATATTACAAAAGAACCATTTTTAGAGTTTCTCAATATGGAACTGAAAATGACTCCATTAGCTAATAGCAAAATAATCACATTTTCCTTAAAGGAAAATATACTTTAAAAATAATGATTAAGAGATAAATGCCAGTGTTTGAGTCATTTATGTCTCCAGGAAGATTTAAGTACCTCTTGAAAAACTTCAAAATTATTGTCACAAACTACTTAAATGTTTAACATGAACTCCTTATACACTAAATGAAAAAGCTAACTGGATTCTGTTGCATTTAAAATTTCTTAACCTAGAAGCGAGCATGTTGGGGTTGAGAATTGAATCTTGAGCTTTGTATTGATTCCCAGAATCAGGGAGAAAAAAAATCTTTCTTTAGTAAATTAATTCTTAAGGCGGGGAAAAAGCTACTGAAGGATTGCTCTGCGCTTTATTGTAACAAGTCTCCAGTCATAAATTACTGGCACACAAGCAAGAGTTGATGTGTCATTTCTATTGTAATCAGCTGCTTTTATATTTCCACCTGGCAAGGCTGACTTGATCATACTGTGCACTGAATGATGTCAGTCATTCATTTGCTCTTCTTCAGGAGAGTAGGATAGGTATTTCTCTTTCAACTTAGGCCTCTAACTTGGGGAAATAATATATTCAACAATATGACTATGGGGATATTCTGTGTGAGAAAATGTTTTAAGTGCAAAAGCTCAAAATTTGAAATTATTTAGCTTCCCAGTTTTGCTCTTTGAGGAGTAATATGTATTAAACATCCATTCTGGAGATCTAGCTTTTAAATGACCTTTTCAGTACTCATCCTTTGCTCATTTTGATTTGCTCAGATAAATTACAACCACCTGGCCTTTTGTATTAAAGAAGGTTACACAAAATTGACCTTTTGATACTTATTGGGAGAGCTAGTTTCATTGTATTTGAGATTAACTGCTGTTGCTGTTTTCTGGTTATGTCTTAAATAACTTTATTTGAGGATGGTAAAGCCTATTTCTTTTGCCTGTTTGTTCCCAGCTACTTCTAATACCATAAGAATGGACTCGGAGCAATACAAAGAGAAATTGTGTTTTTAAAAAGTAATGAATCTGATTTATTTGGATCCTTTTATGTCTGATGATATATATGTGTTATTTCAATTTCTCTTCACCTTCATAAAGCCAAAATTATCCTTTGACCATCTGCTCCTTGCCACCTTGCTTAATGAAACTCAGCCCTCTTTCTTTTTCTTGAACACTTTAAGCTCAGACTTGTTCACTTGCTCATCCCCCTGCCTGAAATATTCTTTTCTGGCTTTATTTGTTCTTGTTCCATTCACCTAATATTCCACTTTTTCCCCTACATTTTGTGGTCTCTGTTTAGTTAGGGTGGGTTCTGTGACTATTTATGGAAAATGATGTACATCACTTCTGGTGTGGGATATTGAAAAGTCCATTCAGGATTCACTAGTCTCTTTTCTGCCTTTACACTTAAGGAATCTCTGAGTTGAAATGGTAGAGCCTCAAGACTGGAGCGGTGTATATTGCTGAGTTACCAGATGGGAAGTTACCTGGACCTATAGAAAATTTTGTGTGAGCAAGAAATACACTTCTCTGTGTTAAACTGAGTTTTGAGAAGGCATACCTACTCTGAATATTCAAGGTTTCAGGTCAAACATCATTTCCTAGGAGACCTTTTGTAATCCCTGTATCTAAAGCACTTTCTCTCTCCACTATCTCTCTTTCTCCCAACCCTTATATGTTTTCTGTAGTGATTTTTTTCTTTAATTTTTTCATTTTTTTATGTATGTATATGTTGAACAAACAAGACTTCTGTATGCTGTTAATTATGCTTTTAAGTGCCCAGAGTAATCTTTAAAATTGTCAATAAGAATTTCATTTTTTGACTTTTTGTTTTAATGTCAAAAAGTGCAAACAAAACAAAATACTGCCTCGCAAAGCACTGTTGAATTTTCCATTGCTCGTTAGGAAGAATGGTCGTGTATGAAGCAATAACTGAAGTTTTGACTCTTCTAGATGAATCCATCCTGCATGATTTCTTTCATCCAGAAGTGAGATCATCTTTGGCAAAGTCTAAATCCTAGATGCCATCTCTGTCAACAAAGAAAGAATTAAGAATCCAAATTTTAATTTTAAAATCGCCTGAAGTAACCTTCAAAAATTTTTCCAATATTTTTACATATCTTCAGGTTTTAGCCCACTAGGAAATAGATAAGGATTTGTTGCTTTCAAATCCAGGCTACTTAAATAATTCCTCCAAATCAGAATGTTCCCCCAGTTGTCTACCTCCAGTCTCCTGGTAGATGGTCCAGAAGAGTCCCTGATATTTTTTTAATAGCATGGAAATGCTTGCTAAATAGAAACAAGAGTCACCTCATATATTCATTCCTAGAAAAGTGTCTGGAGCACAGTAGGAGCTCAGTAAAAATTTTTCCAATGAATGAATGATCACAGCCAAGCTTAGGCGCCAACTAAGTCAAGAACTTCCTATTGAATTGTTCTAAGAATAGGAATTTATTTGTTTATTTATTTAGAGTGAAAGAAAGGGAAAGGGAGAGGAGGCAAGGGAAGAGAAAAGAAGGAATGAAAAATCTGCCTAGAATTTTGGTCTAAACTCTTCAAGATTCACTCTTTGGAATGCCAAGTATAGAAGAATTTCAGCATCTGCTTCTTTTCCTTAGTGACATTTCTTGACAGTAACACTTGACTGAGAAATGTTTTCTTACTGCTAATGCATGAAGAGATGTACCACATTATGTAACAGTCATGCTTGTTTTCTCATTAGTGAATTAAATATGTTGCCAAATATAAGATAAAAACAAGTATACACAAGTATATCATTTGTAAAATCAAAGTTTTGCATGGAAAATCAACTATTTACTATTATTAAGATACAAATGATTTTCTTTTGAAAAAATGTTCACAAGATGAAATTCTCCATTAATGCAGTTAACAGGCAAACAGTTGATGAAAACCAGTAATTGACTGTGCTGGGACATGTTAGTATTTCATTTAGACTAAAGGGAAGTGCTAAAACTGTGCATTCTTTCTTAATTTACTTAACAATGTTAAGAGAAATGTTGGCAAATGTTAGCAATTTCTGGAGTGGATGTGGTAATTTGGTAGGGATATTGTTTTACTTTTCTTTGTTTGCTCCGTATCACAAACCAGCTTGATATCTCCAAAATGGTTTAACCAAGATCTATCCAATGATATGAAGCTTAACTTCTTGATAAGCAACCTTGTAGGATGCTGCAAGATACAGCTTTTTGTATTAAGAAAAATCAGATTTTGCAAGGTTCTATCCTTTTAAAATTAAACCTACTTTCCATGAAGACTTATAGTGGTTGATATGTATAGGCAGTTGTCAGATGTTCTTTCCATTTTCTTGGCTTCAGACTTGAACTGGGAAGACATATGCCATGTAAGAAGTATGGTTTTGGCTTCCATGATGTTCAATTAATAATGCATGACCATGAATACATGAGGATAAGGAAGATCTGTCATACTTTCTTTTCTTTGACATTGCCTAAATTAACCTAAAAAAAGGCAGCCCATACTTAAAATGCCCATACATATAAATTGGATATATCTTCCTTAATTCCTGTCAGTAGAAAGCTTTTAAGACCTTATTGTATGCAAATGTTGGTGATACTGTTTGGCCTTACGGTTTGTGCCACTCTCCTCTTGATAATATTAACAATTTTTAGAGTTCCCTGAGACTTATTTTACATGGACGTTATGATCTAATATCAGTATGAAAGGCTGATATCTTGTAGACACAAAATAATTCAGTCTAGGGTATAGGTGACGTTGCACATACAACTGCATAAACCCCAAAGTTTGAGAAACACTGAGCTAGACAAAGGGAAGAAATAAAAAGAAACTTTAGAAATATATGTTTGAGCTTCAAACCCATTCTGCCTTTAAGATAATTTTCAAGGTCTTATGTAGCAAATAGGGATGTGGAGGGAATTCTAAAGTAGCCTTGCTTGCTTTTAGAATTTACTCAATTCCTTTTTATTTTTAAGCATAAATATATGCTGATAGATTTTTTTGTTAAAAGAATTTAATAGTGGAGTTACATTTTGGTTCTGAATAAGGACCAATTAGCTTCTAAAGGCAGTACTAAGTTAAATTACTGAATCCACTGAAATTGAAAAAAAAAAAAATTGAAGAAAAGTATCATCTATTAGTGCCAGATTCATAGAATTTTCTAGTGCTTGTCTGTTTACTCTTTATAGTTCTATGATCTACAGGTTGAAGAATCTCTGGCCTAGAGGATCTATAAGTCCCTTCCAGATCTAAGAATCTGTGAAGGCTATGTCTTAGTCATATCAGTAATATGCTCAGTGTTATCCAAATGACAGCAAAGACCTTCATTTCCTGGCATTATTTAATCCTTATATTGGCCTTTTATATAAGATTTTTAGTTTTAATTTGAGTTTGAGTTACTTTGAATTATAATATATATAATTTTAGGAATATTCAGATATACACTTTCACACATACATTGACATGAGTATAGATTTTTTTGAATTTTATTTATATTTTTATACAGCAGGTTCTTATTTTAGATATCCATTTTATACACATCAGTGTATACATGTCAATCCCAATCGCCCAATTCATCACACCACCACCACCACCACCACCACCCCGCCACTGTCCCCCCTTGGTGTCCATACATTTGTTCTCTACATCTGTGTCTCAATTTCTGCCCTGCAAACCAGTTCATCTGTACCATTTTTCTAGGTTCCACATATATGTGTTAATATATGATATTTGTTTTTCTCTTTCTGACTTACTTCACTCTGTATGACAGTCTCTAAATCCATCCACGTATCTACAAATGACCCAATTTTGTTCCTTTTTATGGCTGAGTAATATTCCATTGTATATATGTACCACATCTTCTTTATCTATTCATCTGTCAATGGGAATTTTGGTTGCTTCCATGTCCTGGCTATTGTAAATAGTGCTGCAATGAACATTGGGATGCATGTGTCTTTTTGAATTATGGTTTTCTCTGATATATGCCCAGTAGTTGGTTTTCTGGGTCATATGGTAATTCTAGTTTTAGTTTTTTAAGGAACCTCCATATTGTTCTCCATAGTGGCTGTATCAATTTACATTCCCACCAACAAGAGTGTTCCCTTTTCTCCACACCCTCTCCAGCATTTGTTTTTTGTAGATTTTCTGATGATGCCCATTCTAACTGGCGTGAGGTGATACCTCATTGTAGTCCTGATTTGCATTTCTCTAATAATTAGTGATGTTGAGCATTCTTTCATGTGTTTGTTGGCAATCTGTATATCTTCTTTGGAGAAATGTCTATTTAGTTCTTCTGCCCATTTTTGGACTGGGTTTTTTTTTGTTATTGAGCTGCATGGGTTGCTTATAAATTTTGGATATTAATCCTTTGTCAGTTGATTCCTTTGCAAATATTTTCTCCCATTCTGAGGGTTGTAACTTTTCATCTTGCTTATGCTTTCCTTTGCTTTGCAAAAGCTTTTAAGTTTCATTAGGTCCCATTTGTTTATTTTTGTTTTTATTTCCATTACTCTAGGAGGTGGGTCAAAAAAGATCTTGCTGTGATTTATGTCAAAGAGTGTCCTTCCTATGTTTTCCTCTAAGTTTTATAGTGTCCAGTGTTACCTTTAGGTGTCTAATCCATTTTGAGTTTATTTTTCTGTGTGGTGATAGGGAGTGTCCTAATTTCATTCTTTTATATGTAGCTGTCCAGTTTTCCCAGCACCACTTATTGAAGGTACTGTTTTTTCTCCATTGTATATCCTTGCCTCCTTTGTCATAGATTGGTTGACCATAGGTGCATGGGTTTATCTCTGGGCTTTCTATCCTGTTCCATTGATCTATATTTCTGGTTTTGTGCCAGTATCATAGTGTCTTGATTACTGTAGCTTTGTATTATAGTCTGAAGTCTGGGAGCCTGATTCCTCCAGCTCCATTTTTCTTTCTCAAGACTGCTTTGGCTATTCGGCTGTGGCTAGGACTTCCAAAACTTTGTTGAATAATAGTGACGAGAGTGGACATCCTTGTCTTGTTTCTGATCTTAGAGGACATGCTTTCACTTTTTCACCATCGAGAATGATGTTTGCTGTGGGTTTGTCATATATGGCCTTTATTATGTTGAGGTACGATCCCTCTGTGACAA
Organism: Kogia breviceps; assembly: GCF_026419965.1. Taxonomy (NCBI): domain Eukaryota; kingdom Metazoa; phylum Chordata; class Mammalia; order Artiodactyla; family Physeteridae; genus Kogia; species Kogia breviceps. The sequence continues at coordinate 14,938,353 of NC_081311.1, read as the reverse complement.
CTTTCTGGAGAGGTTTTATCATAAATGGGTCTTGAATTTTGTCAAAAGCTTTTTCTGCATCTATTGAGATATCATATAGTTTTCATTCTTCAGTTCGTTATCTGGTGTATCACATTGATTGATTTGTGTATATTGAAGAATCCTTGCATCCCTGGGATAAATCCCACTTAATCATGGTGTATGATCCTTTTAATGTGTTGTTGGATTCTGTTTGCTAGTAGTTTTTGTGTGTGTGGTACGTGGGCCTCTCACTGCCGTGGCATCTCCCACCGTGGAGCACAGGCTCAGCAGCCACAGTTCACGGGCCCAGCCGCTCCGCAGCACGTGGGATCCTCCCTGACCAGGGCACAAACCCGCATCCCTTGCATCAGCAGGCAGACTCGCAACCACTGCACCACCAGGGAAGCCTTGTTTGCTAGTATTTTGTTGAGGATTTTTGCATCTATATTCATCAGTGATATACGTCTGTAATATTCTTTTTTTGTAGTATCTTTGTCTGGTTTTGGTATCAGGTTGGTGGTGGCCTCATAGAATGACTTTGGGAGTGTGCCTTCCCCTGCAATGTTTTGGAAAAGTTTGAGAAGGATGGGAGTTAGCTCTTCTCTAAATGTTTGATAGAATTCACCTGTGAAGCTATCTGGTCCTGGACTTTTGTTTGTTGGAAGATTTTTAATCACAGTTTCAATTTTATTACTTGTGATTGGTCTGTTTATATTTGCTATTTCTTCCTGGTTCTGTCTTGGAAGGTTATACCTTTCTAAGAATTTGTCCATTTCTTCCAAGTTGTCTATTTTATTGGCATAGAGTAGCTTGTAGTACTCTCTTAGGATGCTTTCTATTTCTGCAGTGTCTGTTGTAACTTTTCCTTTTTCATGTCTAATTTTATTGATTTGAGTCCTCTCCCTCTTTTTCTCGATGAGTCTGGCTAATGGTTTATCAATTTTGTTTATCTTCTCAAAGAACCAGCTTTTAGTTTTATTGATCTTTGCTATTGTTTTCTTTGTTTCTATTTCATTTATTTCTGCTCTGATCTTTATGATTTCTTTCCTTCTACTAACTTTAGGTTTTGTTTGTTCTTCTTTCTCTAGTTCCTTTAGGTGTAAGGTTAGATTGTTTATTTGAAATTTTTCTTGTTTCTTGAGGTAGGATTGTATTGCTATAAATTTCCCTCTTAGAACTGCTTTTGCTGCATCCCATAGGTTTTGGGTTGTCGTATTTTCATTGTCATTTGTGTCTATATATTTTTTGATTTCCTCTTTGATTTCTTCAGTGATCTCTTGGTTATTTAGTAGTGTATTGTTTAGCCTCCATGTGTTTGTATTTTTTTACAGATTTTTTCCTGTGATTGATATCTAGTCTCATAGTGTTGTAGTTGGAAAAGATACTTGATATGATTTCAGTTTTCTTAAATTTACCAAGGCTTGATTTGTGACCCAAGATATGATCTATCCTGGAAAATGTTCCATGAGCACTGGAGAAGAAAGTGTAATCTGCTGTTTTTGGATGGAATGTCCTATAAATATTAATTAAATCTATCTGGTCTATTGTGTCATTTAAAGCTTGTGTTCCCTTATTAATTTTCTATCTGGTTGATCTGTGCATTGGTGTAAGTGAGGTGTTAAAGTCCCCCACTATTATTGTGTTACTGTCAATTTCCTCTTTTAGAGCTGTTAGCAGTTGCCTTATGTATTGAGGTGCTCCTGTGTTGGGCGCATATATATTTATAATTATTTTATCTTCTTCTTGGATTGATCCCTTGATCCTTATGTAGTGTCCTTCCTTGTCTCTTGTAACATTCTTTATTTTAAAGTGTATTTTATCTGATATGAGTATTGCTACTCCAGTTTTCTTTTGATTTCCATTTGCATGGAATATCTTTTTCCATCCCCTCACTTTCAGTCTGTCCGTGTCCCTAGGTCTGAAGTGGGTCTCTTGTAGACAGCATATATACGGGTCTTGTTTTTGTATTCATTCAGCAAGGCTGTGTCTTTTGGTTGGAGCATTTAATCCATTCATGTTTAAGGTAATTATCAATATGTATGTTCCTATTACCATTTTCTTAATTGTTATGGGTTTATTTTTGTAGGTCCTTTGCTTCTCTCGTGTTTCCCACTTAGAGAAGTTCCTTTAGCATTTGTTGTAGATCTGGTTTGGTGGTGCTGAATTCTCTTAACTTTTGCTTGCCTGTAAAGCTTTTGATTCCTCCATCAAACCTGAATGAGATCCTTGCCAGGTAGAGTAATCTTGGTTATAGGTTCTTCCCTTTAATCACTTTAAATATGTCATGCCACTCCCTTCTGGCTTGTAGAGTTTCTGCTGAGAAATCAGCTGTTAACCTTATGGGAGTTCCCTTGTATGTTATTTGTCATTTTTCCCTTGCGCTTTCAATAATTTTTCTTTGTCTTTAATTTCTGTCAATTTGATTAGTATGTGTCTCGGTGTGTTTCTCCTTGGGTTTATCCTGCCTGGGACTCTATGTGCTTCCTGGACTTGTATGGCTATTTCCTTTCCCATGTTAGGGAAGTTTTCATCTATAATCTCTTCAAATATTTTCTCAGGTCCTTTCTCTCTCTCTTCTCCTTCTGCAACCCCTATAATGCGAATGTTGTTACGTTTAATGTTGTCCCAGAGGTCTCTTAGGGTGTCTTCATTTCTTTTCATTCTTTTTTCTTTATTCTGCTCTGTGGCAGTGAATTCCACCATTCAATCTGTCTTCCAGGTCACTTATCCATTCTTCTACCTCAGTTATTCTGCTAATGATTCCTTCTAGTGTATTTTTCATTTCAGTTATTGTATTGTTCATCTCTGTTTGTTTGTTCTTTAATTCTTCTAGGTGTTTGTTCTTTAATTCTTCTAGGTCTTTGTTAAACATTTCTTGCATCCTCTCGATCTTTGCCTCCATTCTTTTTCTGAGGTCCTGTATCATCTTCACTATCATTATTCTGAATTCTTTTTCTGGAAGATTGCCTGTCTCCACTCCATTTAGTTGTTTTTCTGGGGTTTTGTCTTGTTCCTTCATCTGGTACATACCCCTCTGCGTTTTCATCTTGTCTATCTTTCTGTGAATGTGGTTTTTGTTCCACAGACTGCAGGATTGTTGTTCTTCTTGCTTCTGCTGTCTGCCTTCTGGTGGACATGAGTAGGTTTTATACTGATATAATCTCTGAGCATTTAGAGGGAATATAGTACTTTATATTTTGGAAGATTTAGAAAAATTTTCCATTATTCCTCTTTTCTTCCTCTGTCTGGTAGCAGGCTTGATGAGAGGAAAGGTAGGTTTTGGTTTTGCCACATTACTGCTCAAACAACAACCCTGCATACCTGAACCACCCGCCTTGAAAATCTGCTGTAGCCATTTGACAATTGAGGACACTTTGCTTTTAAACAATGAAGAAAAACTGAGTAAGCTTGTGCTTTGCAGATTTAGTTATAAAATGATAGAATATCATGCTTTCCTAATCCCCTGATGCAAAGAGATGTTGCCACTTCTCTTTATTTCCTCACACCATCCTACCACCAAAAACCCAAAGTTGGTTTTTTACTTATATTCCTCTATGTTAAATGTGTTTGTGTTAATAATAGAAATAGTCTCATGAAATGTTGCTTAATCTCTAATTCAAACTCCTTGTAAATTTTATTATGTAGGCTCAGGAATAATGACTAAATCATTTTGATTGCTCCTTTTATACCTTTCAAAAATCTTAGGAATAATTGTTATTAAAATATGAATTCATTATGATGACTTTATGGCAGTTTTTTTAATAATATTTACAGTATTGCAATAAAGTGGATGAAGAGAAATAAAAAAACCTGATAGTGATTTCTTGGGTCCACAAAATTGCCCATTCTAAAAAAATGAATATCCAGTTAGATTTGAGCATAAGACATTGTAGAATATCAGAAAACATATATATATATATATATATATATATTTTTTTTTTTTTTTTTTTTTTTTTTTTTTTGCGGTATGGGGGCCTCTCACTGCTGTGGCCTCTCCCTTTGCGGAGCACAGGCTCCGGACGCGCAGGCTCAGCGGCCATGGCTCAGGGGCCCAGGCGCTCCGCGCTATGTGGGATCTTCCCAGACCGGGGCACAAACCCGCGTCCCCTGCATCGGCAGGCAGATTCTCAACCACTGCGCCACCAGGGAAGCCCAGAAAACATATATTTTAAAAGGTTTTTTCACAATTAAAATAAGTTTTAACCAAACTTGCCTTCAATCACATTCAGATGATACAGATTTCTATACTTTAAGTAAGTCATTCATTGTTCATTCATCAAATACTCTTGACGACAAAGTAAGTGCTGTGGGGAATAAAAAAACAAATAAAAAATAGTTTTTGCCGTAAAGATTTCAGAAAAGCATGAAGATTTAAAGAGGTAGTGCCACTCTAATATCATAAATAATTTGTAGGTGAGATGAACACTTCACACTTCGATGGAGTAGACGGACATTTGGAGGTGTGGGGGGAGGACAGATAGAACCTGGACACAGGAGGAAAGACATAGGAAGGCAACTGGAAACAGAAGTAGTTACTGTTTTCTTTAGTGTCCGTGTTTTTAAGGATTATTATCCGAAATCCATTAGAGTTGTAGCCTTCACAGTGTTTGGAAAGGTGATTAATATGAACTTTTGGGGAATGATATGATATTCGAAGTAGTAGTATTGCATGGAAGCATTTCATATGTACATTTGATAGAATCAATGACCATTCCCAGTTGCCAAATTGAAGCATGGATTTTCATATTATTTTTAATTTAATGGTTTGTTTTGTAAGAGATTTTGAATAATAAAACAATTATTATAGATAACAAACATGACACTAAGACTATCCATAATTTTAAAATGTTCTGCACAAAAATGTTTATGGCAACATGATTATAATCTATTGTATTATGATCAATTTGTTCTTTTGGCCTTTTCTTTCTCCTAAAAAATTGGCAACTGAAGACTAGTTATAAAATAAATCATCTGTTAAATGGCTTCTTATCTATATATAAAATGTCAAACTTCATTTTATATAAAAATCACAATCACAAAATAAGTTAATCAATTTTTGAAAGTTCTTAAGGAAGTACTCTGTATTTCCCCTTAAGTTTTAGGTTGAGTTTTTATCATTCTTAGTCACAAATGGCAGAAAGCAGTTCCAAATCTAAATTCATTTTACCACAGTCATGACATTTTCCAACTGTCTCATAAATTTGCAACATTTGTTAAAAGGGAGACTAATAGAGCAAAATGTGTCACTAGTGCCGAAGAAAATGGGCCTGTGGTAATTAGCGTGCCATCTTTAAAGACAAAATTAGTGCTTGAAATTTAACATCATAATTGTACCAATGAACCGTTACTGAGTTCTCACAATGTGCTCGATTCTGTGTTGAGCAGTGCAAGTGCATTATCTTGTTAGTCCCAATCTTCTGATATTATTGCTATTCCCGTTTATAGAGAGGAAAAAAGAAGCCTTAGAAAAGTCTACGGAATTTGATGATTGTACAATAGGTAATGGGTGGAGAAGCTGGGATTCAAAACAAGTCCTCTGATGTCTAGGTGTAGGCACTATTAATAGCACAACTTTGCAATGAGAATATTTGAGGCGTTGAGAGGTCTAAATAATTTGGTTAAGGTCAAACAGCTACAAAGTGGAAAAACATATTCAAACACAGTTCCTAATTCCAGAGTCTACGTATTTTGCCTATCAATATTTCCACGATATTTTGACAAAATTTAAGTTGTAAGCATACTGTTTATATCTCTTTTGTTCTGACCTAGAAGGGGCAAAATTCAGGAAGTAATGCATATAGTTGTTAACTGGCAAGAGAAAGGACAATTGTTAAGGATATGGCTAAGAGCCAGGGACTTAGTAGCAAAGAGAATCTCACTTTGTTCCATTTTATTATTTTAGGGCCATCATATCAAAGCAAGAGTGTTTTAGGATAAAATTACTTACCCTCCCTAAGTTTCCCAGTCAGAACATTAGCATTAGTTTCCCGAAGTCAGAATGTCAGCCAAAGTCCTCGAACTAGTCCTCTGCTAAGTGACCCGGAATGAATTCATTTGGCTAATTCCCTGTTTATATCCTTTACTGCACAGTATCTTGTGCTCTTATTCTTTTTATTTCACCATGTCTTATTTTACAAACTACAGTGTTATGGTCCTGGACAATAACAACATTTTTCTTCTTTGCAAAGCATACTGTAATAAGCATTCAATTCTTAAAAAGTGATGAAAACTCAAAGCTCAGAAGACAAACTGGAATCTTTTAAAATGCCTTTCTATCCTATAGTATATTTTTTTAATGAATAAAAGTATCAATCACTGATTTTTCTTTACTATGAGTGGTGGGGGTCACAATAATACATTATTTTCCAGAGGAATCTATTCTTTGTCAAATATAGTGGCTGTAGAATATTTATAGATGTATATTACAATTTGTGGTATTGAGTATTCATTAATTATATTTTGTAGACCTTTTACTTTTAGGTGTAGGGAAAAGGTAAAATGAGTAAAGAGAAAATGTTCATTTTTTAAAAAATCAATTATATGAGATGCCATTTATAAGCTAAGGAAAACTAGTACAAATGAAGAAACTTTAATACAGATGTTAGAAAATCATGTTAAGATCCAAACAAGAATTTACAGTTTTCTCAAGGGAATTTTTATATTATGGTAGCAAAGGCAGTTTGTATATTTGTATGTGTGTGTGTTTATGTTTTTTACCAGATAATAAGAGCATTGTGTCTTCTACACTTAGCATCCCTTGGTATTTGGAGTAACATTATGTTTGCATTTTTCATAGACATGGTATTCAGATCAGTTGGCCACTCCTATTGAGAGAGACACAAACAAGATTCTGTTTGCCAGCAGCTGTATTTTTAATAGTACAAATCTGAGTTTATATTAAGTTGAATAATTCAGTTGTTTAAATCACATTTACTTTTTACTCTGAATATGTTTTTAGTATGTTTTCATTACTCCTAAAAATACATATAATTTAAGAATTCAAACTACTACTGAGTAATAGTTGTTATTATTTCTGTCCTGTATTAGCAAGTAGATGTTCTCTCTTTAATAATAAAAGCAAGGCCTTAAATTATATTTTAGATGCTCATTACATGAACACTGTTACTGCTGTGTCACAAGCATTAAAATACAAATGTTAAATAATAAACTGCCATCAAGCGTTGGCTTTTGTTCCTTCGTCATCTCAAAGGGAATTTTATGAATGATGCCACTGCTACACACATTTACATTCAAAGACCAGTTGTTAATGTTTTAAGTTACTTCCAGTGAATCTTTAAAAATCTGTGTGAATAATGAAGCCATTCATTGTGTTCAAGGATTTTGCCTTTCTTCAATGATACGATTTTCTTCTCATTTGAAAGAGTATTTAATTGCATTGCTCATCCACTTTTAATATTTAATAATAATTGTATTAGCTGTGTAGAATGAGAAGGGCAAGATTTGCAATATCTAGTGCTGGTCATCAATTTTTTCTTATCATGACTTAATGAATATTATAATTACAAGGAGAGGCAGAAATATAAATTAGCTGAGTACTTGCTTGGGACTTGCCGGTTTATTGGTTTTAGTTTGAGCAAAGCCCAGAAGAGACACAAATAGAAAGAAACAAATATCCGGAAGTGTTTTAGAAGCCCTGGCACACGTTTTGTAACCTACTAATCATTCCTCATTTAAATAATGAACATTTAAATAATGAACAGAGGCTTTGAATAAAGTTGAAAACACTGACAATAACAACTCCTGCAATTGACAGGGGAACTTGATGACTTACAAGTCTTAGTCTGGGCAGGTACACGTTCCTTTAATCTCTATTAATGCGTTTTGACAACTTTTGATTATCTTTTCTTAAACATTTTTACTGTCACTTGCTTTCAGCTAAGACAAAAGTATGAGTTACTCTGAGTGGGAAAACTTGGCATAGCCATCATCATAATAGCACTTTTTACTTAAGTAGCAGCTCTCATCTGAAGTTTTCAAAGTGCTTTTGAGTACATTTCATTAGGCTTGTGGGCTGGAGGTCAGGGGAAATGTTCTTTGGAGGCACCATACATTTAAAGCCTCTATGGAAATATAACCCAGGCCATGGGGAGAAAATAATTTTCATTTTTAATGATCTAGATATGAGTATGTGTATTAGATGACTTCTCAATTTTGAATGCCATTGTGTTCAACATGGAACTAGATATTGTTGGATTTAACATGTTTTAAAACAAGTGATTTTTAACCCCCTCCAGCAACTGCTTCGAGAACGACAGCAGATGGCCAGCCGTCCCTTTGCTTCTGTTGACGTAGCCCTGGAAGTGGGAGCTGAACAAACAGACTTTCTTCGTGGGTCATTAGAGGTAGGAACAGTGGTGCTGAAAGGGGACCGCTGTGATTTGCATATGTATATTACTTCTCTAAGCTGCATCTGCTTGTGAAGCCAGAGTCTGATTATCTAGACTTGACAAGATTCAGCTACATATGTTATGCCATTTTCAAGGCGCATAGTTTTAATAGTATGACATGAGCTGTAACAAAAGCCACTGGAGAATCTATTAGTCTAGGCAAGAGTGACAGACTGCTCACCTGGCAGCCCTTCCCTGATAAATAGGAGCTGAAGGAATTTAAGATATAGGTGTGATGGAAGAAACACAGTGCCTGTATCTAGTCCTTGGAGTGCGCAATGCCCCTCTGTTAACAATTCACATCATTCTCTATTAACAAAGCTGGCTATAAAAGGTGGGTGGAGGGCTTCCCTGGTGGTGCAGTGGTTGAGAATCCACCTGCCGATGCAGGGGACACGGGTTCGTGCCCCAGTCCGGGAAGATCCCACATGCCGTGGAGCGGCTGGGCCCGTGAGCCATGGCCGCTGAGCCTGCGCGTCCGGAGCCTGTGCTCCGCAAAGGGAGAGGCCACAGCAGTGAGAGGCCCGCGTACCGCGCAAAAAAAAAAAAAAAAAAAAAGGTGGGTGGAGATGAGATGCATTTTAATTACATAGTTACACTTTTTGAACATTGAGAATTGTAGAATATGGTGAATTTTTTTTTTTTTTTTTTTTTTTTTTTTTTGTGGTACGCGGGCCTCTCCACTGTTGTGGCCTCTCCGGCCGCGGAGCACAGGCTCCGGACACGCAGGCCCAGCGGCCATGGCTCACGGGCCCAGCCGCTGTGCGGCATGTGGGATCCTCCCGGACCGGGGCACGAGCCAGCGTCCCCTGCACCGGCAGGCGGACCCCCAACCACTGCGCCACCAGGGAAGCCCAGTGAATATTTTTATATGATGGCTGTATTAGTATATGCTTTTACTGCAAATGCAGAAATAGAGTATGGTGAAAGAGAAATGATTATGTGCATGTAAATGTGATATTAGAATCCTGAAGTAATGCATGAAATTTATGAAAATCATAACCCCCAAAGGGGAAAAATCCATAGATTGTGATTAACATCCAATCAAAACATTTTGAGGCATAGTAATTTTATTGTATGCTTACCTTTTAAATTTATATTTCATATGTGGGAAGAAGTTTAAGCAGGAAGATTAAAAAATACTATACAATTGAAATATTTTATTCGCTTTTTAAAAAGTACCCTTTTGTGATTAACTTCATGTTGCTATTTTTAGACTTTGGTTTTCCTCGAGGAAAGCAAGGAATATAAAAATAGACTCCTCCAAATATCGAGATACAAATATAATTGATTTTGTCCATAGAATTTTTGGTCATTCTGAAAAAAATAAAGTCAGACCTCATGGATGCTATACAAAGGACCAGATTTTAGAGGGCATTTCTCTATGAAACTTTTTTATTAATAGCTTTTGTGTACTTGATTTTTTACTACTCTAGATCACAGGTTGCCATGGAAGCTTAGAACATTAGAAAATTTATGGGTATATCTTCCATTACTTAGGGAGAAGTGCTCTAATTTCTAATTTTACAGTAAGTGCTTTGATTTCATTTTGGCCCTTAGTTTAAATAACTTTAGTACGGAACCTTTAACAAATAGAAAACCTGAACTGTTTGAATCTCACTTCCTTTTTCTCCTCACTTGTTTAAAACATTCTCAAACGCTGGTGAAAGGAGACAAACGAATGTAAATGATACATATGCAGGCCAAGGTAGAATAGGAATAATCAAAGCACTAGAAAACTCAGAAGCTTAAGAAACAAATGTAATAACTGTGTATCATCATAGCTGGTCAGTTGCTGCTTAATAGTGTTCAAGAAAGTATTCTCAGGTGTTTTCTTAGCCTTAAATTTATTTTGTAGAGTTTAAAAAGTTCTACCTCTACTTTCTTTTCCCACATATTTGCCTGGTAGTCCTTTTATTCCTTTATTCCCAACTTCTCTGTATCCTTTTGTTTTACACCTATCCCTTGTAGAAAAGACTGTTTGCTTTTTATTTTCCCCGTCACTCTGTATTTCTGTCTTTTGATTGGTAAATTTAATCTGTTTACGTTGACAATAATTACTGGTCTACCAAGGCTCATTTTAGCTACTCTGGTGTGTGTGTGTGTGTGTGTGTGTGTGTGTGTGTGTGTGTGTGTGTGTGTGTGTGTGTTGGTCGTTGTTGTTGTTACTGGCCTTGCTTCTTTTTCACAGCTTCTTTTGGATAAATTGATTTTCTTCTACTAAACTGAGTATTAAATACTCTATTCCTATGTTTCCGGTAGTTATCCCTTACTTACCAAGATTCATAGAAATGACTATTTTTCCCTATCAGTGTCTAAAGCTTATTATTACAAATTCCTGCCCTGCCCATCTCAAACGCAGTTATTAGCATGCTTTCAGCTCTCTCTGTTTCTCCCACCCTGTGTTAATACTGCCTGGAATTTTTGACCCAGATATTATAGGTGCACTTTTTCTGCATCACAGCATATTTAAATAACAGTGAACCACCTTTATTTTACTCTTCTTTACTTTCTGAGTCTAGTTGCTTGCTCATGCATTTCCTTCACTTGTCACTAAAATAAATCCTCCAAATATTTTCTTCAAAGAGAAACTCTGTGTATTTGAGACCTTAACTACCTATATACCAATATATGGATTTTGTCCTCAATGTAAATAATAGTTTAATTAGATATAAACTTTTTGTTTCAAAGTTGTCTTCAAAACTTTAAAGATATGACTTCATTGTCTCAAGTCTGGTATCAGTTTGATTCTTTGTCCTTTACTAATGAGCTCCATTTTCTTTTTGGAATCTTTCAGAATTTTCTCTTGTTTTTCAGTGTTCTTAAATTTCTCTCTGATATGTAAATATGATCCTGTTTGGCACTCTATATACCCTTTAAATCTGCAGACCTGTAACTTTGTACAGTTCTGGCTAATCTTTTTTACTATTTCTTAAAATATTTATTACTCTATTCTCTCTCCTTCTGGAATTCCTATTAGATACTCTTGATACTTCTTTTACCATCTATATTTCATAGCTTTTCTCTTATTATTTCCACTTTTTTAATCTCTTCCTGATGCCTCTGGGAACACTCCTCAACCTGGTATTCCAGTAGACAATTTTTTTCTTAGATTGTATCTTTTCTGCTGTTTAACCCATTCATTGACTTCATTTCAACAATTACATATTTTGTTGTTAATACTTGCAAGTGATTTTTCTGCATAACTGCTTGTTTATGGTTCATATTTCTAATACCCTCCCTTTTCTGAAACCATTTATTGTATTTAATTTAAATATTGTTTCATATTTGCCATCCTTTAGTATAGACTGTTTCATTTTTCTATTTCTTTCATGGTGCTTACAGTCTTTTTTTCACTCTTACGTTATTCTATTAACACGTATTTTGTCATTAAGATCTACTTAAAAATAGGCATAATATCCTTGACTCTAGATTGTGCTCTTATAGGTAATTTAGAGGTTGGAGGTGAGGAAGCTGCTCATAATGAATAATCTGGGCTCAAGCACTACCGCTCATTTGCCACGGGTGTCCCTTTCACTGCAGAGAACTTTCTACCTAGTACTTCTTTCCCAAGCATTATTATCAGATGGTAGCCTCCCTCTGGTATAACTGCCAGGTCAGCAGTTGAAGTGGGGAGAAGTGAATGCTTAGGATTGTCCAGCCTCCTGCTAGTGTGGCTATAGGATCCCTCACCCTAGCAGAGCTCTAGAACTCCTCCGTCATTAGTTTGCAGCCTTGGGCTGGCACTGGCCTGGTTCTGATGCTTTTCTGCCCCACAGCAGGCAGGGTAGGCATCAGTCCACCCAGGACAATGTGGACTCCAGTCCTCTTCTAATACAGGTCACCATTTACTCCCTACAAGAGTCCTAATCACTTTCAGTCTTTCCTAGTGTTTCTTCAAGACTTTGTATTAACCTCTCTGAGTGTGTCCTGAGAGTCATCAACCTTCTGATTTCTTATATGTTATCTCTGTGTTTGAACTCAGGGGAGGGACAAGTGACTCATTCTGGCTTTTCATTTTGGGGCTGCAGGACCGTATGTGCAAGTGCTTTGTATTCCATAAAGCTTTATCTTAATGTTGGCATTATTATTTTCTCTTTTATTATGATTCAGTTATATGAATAACTGGTGTGCCTCTCTTTTGTATCACTTGTTTTCTAAAACTTAAATTCAAAACCTCAAAGAAGAAAAGTACCTACCTGCATACTCCCATTTAGAAAGCCCTTTTTATCTGGGGATCAGGTTCTACTTACCAATATATAGTATTGTTAGTTTTTTGGAAACAGCTTTATTAAAATGTAATTCATATACCATACAATTCACCCATTTAAATTGTAAAATTTGATGGATTTTAGTATATATACAGTTGTGTAACCATCACCAGAAATCAATTTTAGAACATTTTCAAAAATTGATTTCATCTCCAAAAGAAACCCCATTCCCTTTAGCAGTCACCATCCCCCTCCCTTTTTCCCCAAGCGCCTCTCTTAGCCCTAATCTACTTTTTGTCCTTATGAGTTTTCCTCTAGTATATTTTCATTCCATTTCATTTAAATGGAATCATGCAATACATAGTCTTTTGTGACTAGCTTCTTTTACTTAGTATTATAGTTTCAAGTTTCATCCATGTTGTGGCATGTATCAGTCAGTACTTCATTCCTTTTTCTTGCCAAATGATATCGATTTTATCAATATAGCATATTTTGTTTTTGCACTCATCAGTTGATGGACATCTGGGTTGTTTCTACTTTTTGGATATTTTCAAAAATGCTACTATGAATATTTGTGTACAAGTTTTGTTTCCATTTCTTTTGGGTATGTAACAAAGAATGGAATTTCTGGGTAATATGGTAATTTTTCATTCCTTGTTGAAAAGACTTTCTTTCTCCATTGAATGATCTTGGGAATCTCATTGAAAATCAATTGATCATAAATGTGAGAATTTATTTCTTTAATATCAATACTATTCCATTAATTTATAAGTCTTTCATTTGACAGTACAGCACTATTTTGATTACTGTAGTTTTCATAGTAAGTTTTGGGATTAGAAAATGTAAGTCCTCCAACTTTCTTCTTTTTGAAGATTGTTTGGCTCTTCTGGGTCCTTTGATTTTCACATGACTTTTAGAATAAGTTTGTCAGTTTCTGCAAAAAAGCCTGTTAGTACTTTGATAGGGATTGTGTTGAATCTGTAGATCAATTTAGGAGAACATATAGTATTTTAACATTCACTTTATTAAGGTGATAGTTTTGTTAATTGAGTGCCTTTATCCTCCATCCTCAAAACCCTAAGTTCAGTACCAGGTTTTCTTCATCTTGATAAATAATTATGATTTATGATATTTAAAGTTCCCTATATTCACATGTCTAATAATCTCAAGTAAATTGACAACTTAGAAATTTTTTTGAATTCAGGTTGAAAATACTGTTGTTCAGTAGATTGTTTTTAGATCTTAAATTGTTTACTTCTTCCTGTAAAAGTTAAACATCAGAAGTAAATATCAGCAGCTAATGCTAATTTCTTTCTTTGACATACTTTAGAAAATAATAGAGGTAGAAGCATAAAGTTTAAAATTATATTTTGTTTCCTCCTTTTCTAAGCATTTTGTAATAATTACTACTAAGTAGAAGTTATCTATCTGCTGTATATACACATACATATGTGTACATATACATTTATATGAGAGATTTATTTTCCATTGTCACACTGCACTGGAAGCTGCTCCAAATTGCTCTTTTTTATATACATAACTTAGTATGATGTGGTTTATTGATCTGCTTACACAGCAAATTCTGAAGCCTAGGCCTATTCTGAAATAACATTAAGGACTTTATTTAAATAAAGTGACAAAATACATTATTAAAATTTAATAAATGTACTTAGAATGTAAATTTATAAATAAACACAATTTATTAGTTGGCTTTAAACTTATTTTTAAAAGAGGGTTATTTTTAGGACTTCACTGGAGGTCCAGTGGTTAAGACTCCATGCTTCCACTGCAGTGGGCACGGGGCTCTATCCCTGGTCGAGGAACTAAGGTCCTGCATACTGCACAGCACAGCAGAAAAAAAAAGGGGGTTATTTTTGTGGTGACCTTGTGACCCATATAGTATATATTTATCAGTTTTCTTCCACCAAGTAATAGCATGATAATTTATGATAATTGTTTAAGAGATTTTTATGGAATGCTCCATATACGTCAGGCACTGTTCTAATAAGCACTTGAGAAACATCAGGGAACACAACAAAGAACCCTGTCCTCATGGAGTTTATATTCTAACAAGGAAAGTAAGTTATTCAATATGTTAGGAGGTGGTAAGTACAATGGAACAGGAAAAAATAAAGCAGGATAAGGGTTTGGGGAGTGCTTTGTGGAGGTGGGGAGAGTGTGCTATATTGAATAGGGTGGTGGTCAGGGTGACCTCATTGAGAAGATGAGAGTTGGGCAAGGCTTGAAAGAGGTGAGGGAGTTAACCAGGCAGCAGATTCCTAGGGAAAAGTGTTCCAGGCTAAGGCAATGGCTAGGGCAGGGGCCCCTAAGGTGGGCATGCCAGGCAAGTTCATGGAACAGCAAGCATAGGGTGGGGGCAGGTGCAGGAGGAAGCAGATAATATAGGGCCTTGTAAACCTTTGTAAGGGTCTTCACATTCAATCCTAAGTAAAGGGGAGAGAACCAATTGCAGGCTTTTGAGAGAGGACTGACATAATCTGTTTCTAGAAAGATCACTCTGCCTTTTGGGTTGAGAATAGTTTGAAAGGTGATATTGTATAGTTTCCTGAGAAGCAGACAGCAAGACAAGGAATTGGTTTATTTGAAGAATATGCTGGTAGGGAAATGGAGCCATGAGAAAGGGAATGGAGAGCAGTCAGTACCACTATGGACAACTAGGGCTTAATCCCATCGGGGAAACTGGGAGTCAGGGTAAAATGCACGTCAGACTACAGACACCCAGACAATTCCTCACCTTCCTCCAATCACTGGTTGAGGGCCACTTCCCAGAAGGCCAGAGGAAGCCCTCAGGCAAAGAAATGAAGACTTTGGCATTGGAAGTTAGTGGAAAACTGACATGGTAACTGGTGGGGGCGGGGTGGAGTGTAAATCAACCCAAAGTTTCTGCTACTAGGGCAAGAATAGAGGGAGAGAAACTTGTTCCAAGGCTACTGTAGGAATCCAGGCACGGGATAATGGTGGCGAGAGGCGAGACCAGGGTCACAGCAGTAAAAGTGATGAGA
The DNA here is from genome assembly GCF_026419965.1 of Kogia breviceps. Lineage (NCBI taxonomy): Eukaryota > Metazoa > Chordata > Mammalia > Artiodactyla > Physeteridae > Kogia > Kogia breviceps. The sequence goes on along the minus strand of NC_081311.1, from coordinate 14,922,711 downwards.
AGTGGTCAGATTCTGGACTTTGCTTTTAAAGTCATTATGAGTATAACGTTCTCATTGTGAAAGCCTTTCTAGAGACTCTGTGTTTGTAAAATCCAAATAGAAAATAAGACAGGATTTTCTCTCTTTAACTGGCACTGTAATAGCTCTAAAACTTCAGAGGCTGTTGTACTTACTCATTGAGAGGAATAGTCAACATTCTCTCTTAGTATACCCTCTCAAACAACAAAATATATGCTTTTCCTAGGTAACTGATAGAAACCATGAGAATATGAGGTAAAAGAACCTAGAGCCCCTTAAGTGACTTAGATTGACTAGGCTTGTTAGATCTGGTGTCACATGAAAAGTATAGCATACAGTTTGATCACAAACAAACAAGTTAATTTATAGCCCATTAGGTTGAAATGATGATGTTAAGAATGATGTTAAGAAATGATATTAAGAATGTACATTCCCTGTTCATGGTTATTTGGGGGAAGAGTAGTGGTAGGAAGGAAGGAGGGAGGGAGTTGGCAGTTTTATAAACTTATATGAGTCCTCAATTGTCATTGACAGTTTTTGTTGGGATATTATTCTTTGTTTTTATTTTTATTTTTAATTTTTTAACCAATTATTCTTCTACCTCTAATATTGAAAAACTGGAAACCACTTTAATGGCCAAAACTAAAGGATTTGTTAGTTAATTTATTATATTTTACAAAATGGTATATACATTGTGATCTAATTTTTGATAAACATTGAAAAGTATCTGGTCTAATAAATTCTTAATAATAGTTGTATCTAGGTGGGTAGTATATATGGGTTATTCTTTTTGCATATCTGTATTGTCCTTTCTGTAATGGCATGCATGGCTTTTTTTTTAACAGGAAAAAATAAAACCAACAATAGAGTGAAAATATAAAATGTGAAGGTTTTTTCCCTTAAGTTTTAGACCCTTATGTTGACTGAATATTTGGAGGCTTGAAATTTTGCCAGGTATTTAACATGAATGTTTTCAATCATCATTCCTGTTTTAGGGAACAAAAACTCTTATGCCTATTGTACATATTCTGGACTGCCCTGTTAACCTTTTTACCCATCATAATTAATTTATCCACATTTCAATTTTTGAAAATGTAGATGACCATTGGGTTATATTCTACAAAATTAGTGCTTAGGTGTTCACCAAGCATGCACTAGAGAGTGCTTTCCAAACAATAGAGATGAGGATTTATATGCCAAGGTAAGGAGCTTGAACTTGAGTTTCGTAGGTCATGGGAACAAGTGAAGTGCTTAAACTGAGTTTAAGATACTATTTTTCAAAATTTATTTACATATACTTTGAGGATTTATATGCCAAGGTAAGGAGCTTGAACTTGAGTTTCGTAGGTCATGGGAACAAGTGAAGTGCTTAAACTGAGTTTAAGATACTATTTTTCAAAATGTATTTACATATACTGTCTCAGTCTCATGTGAACCTAGGTCAATCTTATAAAACCTGAAGCAGATTTTGTTTGTTCTATTTACTATTGAAGAAACTGAGGCTCTGTGAGCTTAAGACCCTTGGTGAAGATCACAGTTTAGTCACCAGTAGAGCAAGAACAGGGTTTGTGTCTCAGATTGGCCCAAGAAATTTCTTTTTCACAGAATTCTTAAATATTCTGATTTTAGTTCAAATTGAGAATGTATTTTAGGCCCGAACGTATCTCTGGAATATTTTTTCTTGTAAAGCTATTTATAAGCATAGAATTACCTAACATTTATGTAGATGCTCATATAGTCATGAGTAATTGAGACAGTTCAGCCTAGTACACTACGTAAGAGAAAAGGTGACGGGCACATTGTTTAAATCAAGGCCAGGCGCAGTGAGCATCTCTCATGTTAAGAGCATTGTGGGCTTTGCTCCCAGAGCAGCATGAGCCCAGTTCTCTGCCGATGGGTACAGCTAGTGGCCCCTCTGGCATTTCATTCCTGGCCTGGCATCTTCATGGACAGTAGTTTCAATGGTTGGACTGAGGATTTCCTGGGTTTCTTATTTTTTAGAGATTTATAGCTGTCTTGTGATACTTAATATTTTAATTATTTTTTAACATTTATTATCAATGTTATGATGATAAAAATAATAAATCCTCATTGTAGAAAAAAAATGCAGACATAATCAAAATAAGTATTCTATTCATAAATATCTATTGCCAGAACTTTTATTTCCTTCCCTCAATATTTTCCTCTTGCATATATGTATTTTTACAGAATTGAAAGTATAGTCTATATGTGATTTTGCATTCTGTTTTTTTCACCAAGTAGTATAAGAACATTTTGCACTTCTAAGTTTGATTTTAAAATGCCATGTTGTTTTGTAGTATAACATAATGTATTTGGCTGTTTTATTTTCAATTAGTTTGATTCTGATTTCACACTATTATAAATAAGGCTTTAATTAATGTTTGTACATAACTCTTGATCCTAACCTATAAAAGGTAAACTGCTAGATCAAAAATTATGACCTTTCATGGATCTTGAGATATATTGCTTACTTACTTTCCAGAAATGTTCTTTTTCAAACTACCTTTAACGAAGAATGAGAATTGCTGTTTTCCTGCATCTTTGTCAAAAATGAGTTTTAAAGCATTTTAAAAACAATTTTGGTAATTTGAAATATGAAATGTTATATTCTCCTTCAGATTTCTTATTATTAGCAAAATCAATTATTTTCATATTGTCTTTAACCATCTGTATTTCTCCTAGTTCATTTTATTGGCTATTATTCCCATGTCCTCTTCTATTTAATAGCATTTACTGATAGTAATCTGATTACACAAGGAATTCTATATTAGTCACAGAAAATTTGGAAATGATTCATAGCTTATTCAGTATATTTCTTCATCCTTCTTGGAACATATTTTGCTTCTTATTTATAAATCACATATATTAAATGTTTATAATTTTCTGTTACAGATATTTCCCTTCTGGATATTGCTATTAAAATGTTATATTTTCTGTATTTTTTTCTACTTATCAAACTGGTTTAGTAATATTTTCAGACATTACTTTTGCTTTCTATTTATACTGAATTTTTAATTATTTTTCCTTCTTTGCTGGCCTTCTCTTGAAGAGTTTTAAAAATCAATATTTCCTTTTCTCCTCAACTGATATGCATATTATACACTTTTTCTCCTCTTTTAGTGATTACTCTTAAAGTTTTAGCAGGCATAGTTTCAGTCTGAAAATAATGAGCTCTTCCCAAACAATAAAAGGTCCTAAAAACAATTTAAATCTTGTTTTCATCTCATATGTCACAGTTATCTTATTTGTAGTTCTATGAGTTTTGTCACCCCTTGAATTAAACATTATTATTGTTGTTGTTTTACATGATCAGTATGTGTTTAAATTTTCCTGTATAGTCACTGTTTTCTTCGCTCACTGTTCTTTGGATTCAGAGCTTCCTTCTGAAATGTTTCCATCTTCCTATTATTTATCTTTAGAAATTGCTTTGGCACATGTCTTCTGATAATAGACTCTTAGCTTGTGTCTCACTGCTTGCCTCTTCAGTTTCACTCAAGCCCTGGAGCATCCCCATTGCTTGCAATCTAAGAAATGTTTTGGAAATACACATTATCAAGCATCCAGTTTCTTTGCAGTAGGAGTGCCATACTCAAACATTTTGTTTATATAACAATTGTTCTGGCTTTTGGCTTCAGTTGTTGCAGCTGAGAAATCTTCTGACAGTATAATTGTCATCCTTTTGTAGCATATCTAGCTTTTCTTACCAATGACTTTTAAAATCTCTTTGTCTTTGGTGTTCTGCAGTCTTACCATAATTTTCCTAAGCATAAATTTATTTGTATTTATCCTTCTTGTAAGATTTTGTGTTTTCTAGGTCTGAGGATTCAAAGTCTTTGTTTACTACTAAAAATTCTCAGTTATTATCCCTTTGAGGTTTACTCTCCTCCATTTTCTGTGTTCTCCTAAGATTCTGATTAGATGGATGTCAGATTTTCTCATTCTACCTTCAAAATCTCTTAATCTCTCAGTTTAGTGTTTTCCATCTCCTCTCTCTGTGTTTCTTCTGGCTTATTTCTTCAGAGCCTTGTTACAGTTTACTACTTCTTTGTTCAGTAGTATATCATCTGCTGTCTACCCTAGCCACTAGATATCTTTCAACACATATTTTTTTCATTTTTACAAGTTCTGTTCGGTTCTTTTCAAATCTGCTTAGCAGTTTTTGAAAGTCTCTTCTTGCTTGATAGTTTTTATTCCCTCACATTTTATTCCAAACATATTTTTTTAAATTTTACATTCAATCATTTTAATACCTGAACTCCTTGGAAATCTAAATCTATCAGTTTCTTTCTGTGGACTTTCATTCACTGTGGCTTGTTTCCTGGTGTGTTTAGTGATCCTTATGAGCTCCCATTTGTTTTGATCTTACTCTGTGGTTTTCTAGAGGCCTAAATATAGAATGCTTTTCTCCAAAGAGGATTGCTTCTGCTAGAAACCAAGACCTGCCATTATTCTTTAACCATTTCTTCCAGGGTCCCTGGCAAAGTACAGGGATCTCAAGTTCAGCTTTCTTGCCTTGTAAGTTACTTATATCAGCTTGTATCCTCAGGGCAGCTCTGCTTTCATGTTTGCTTGCTGCTCCCTGCTCCCCTTTCCAGTTTTAGCTGGTTGCCTTGGAACGTTCCCTGACTGCAGTGCTTTAAAAAGAATTTGGTTATTTTGTAGTGAGAGGACCCTACTTAAATTATAGTTTGTCTTCAGTAGCAGCTCAGTTTTCCTGGGTGCAGGTTCTCTTCTTTTTGGATTGATGTTATTCTCCTGGCATTAGCTTGTTATATTCATTATCACCACTTTGAGATTCCAGTATTGGCAACCTCTGAGGCGGTGGAAGGCAACAGGGGTGGGAGGGTTCTCTCTACTTGTAAATGGTTAGTGGTATAGAAACAGTCAAGCCGCCAATTTCCTACTGATCTTTTTGTACTTCCTAAGGCTCAGGAACAAGGAGGACTTGGAATACCTATTATGTTTTTTCTTAGCCCCTTAAGGACCAGAGAGCCCAAGGATACTCTGTTAGGGATTATACTGACCTTCCTCTTGGTATTTACGGAGCTCTCTAGACCATGTCTCTGTAAAATTCATACCCTGGGTCTTGATGCTAATTTCTATGCACTTCCCCAGTTCAAAGAGGGTAGCGTTCAGCAGGAGTTCCCTCACCCAGAGCTTTTACAGGACCCAAGCCCTGTTTGCACATAACTACCCATAGGCCACAGGAGCCGTTTGCCTCAAAGAAGATGATTTTCAGTTGGTAGTAGAGAGAAGTAGACTGTAAAGGTCACATCTTCTCACATTCCTCATAACAAATACTTTAGAAGACAAAAGGCTTTCTTATTTTAAGAAAATTATTTAGAAAAAAATTGGAGATTTTTATGGGCACATTTTTGGTTCTTGAAGTAGGGAAGGATATGGATTCCCCAGGTGCCTTTAGAATTTTCTTTATCTTTCTTTTAAAGTTATAAAAAGACTTCACCAAGACCGTTTAGCAGAAAATGTTTTCCAAAAATTTTTTAGAAATATAAGATTTGGAATTATAACAGAATTATAATGGATTTCATGGTTGAATGGAGCATGAATTAAGAATTAAAGATGATTGATTCTTTGGAATTAACATGATAAGAATAGGACCCATTAACATAGGATGAATATAATATAATACTTAAATTACTGGAATCTGCATGGTTCTAAATTGATATAATCAGAAGTCACAATATGTTTAGGCATGAGAAAAGTCATCTGTTTATATTCTTAATACCTAGCTTTATAAACGCCTTAGGTTAACTGTACTTGTAAGTAAAGTACTGCTAGCATCTTTCACTTAGAATTCAGTGAGTTCAAAGCTAAAGATATGTATTTATATTTTTTATGCACTTTCAAAATTAAAATTTTATAAATGGAAGTTTTCATTGAGCTATTAAAACTTTATAGTTATCTTATCTTAAATCACTTTAAATGAATATAAACTTTGATGCAGAAGAATATAAAGATGAAAATAAACAACAACAAAAACATAAGCCCAGTTTCACCTCGCGGTGTCTGATATGATAAACAGAAACATTTACAAATACAAAAGCCTTATAACCCTGGTCACCTATATTCATATTGGCTGTCATTCAGCAGAACGATACTTTCCTTAAGGATACTGTCATATCATAGTTGAAGCAATGCTAGCATAAATTATTTTTATATAGCAGTCTTGCAGATAAGAAGTGGCTGTGTAAAGTAGGCTACAATATCATATATTGGAAAGTCATAAATATAGTTTAGCAATTCTTGAGCACAGTATTCCAGCTCTGAGTAAAAAAGACTGAATTTCCAACCCCACTTCCCATCCTTATCCTTTACCTACTCTCAGGTAAAACAGATAGTTTTGGACCCATCCAAAAAAAATTGTGGGCAGATTATATCTGCTGCAACCAAGAACACACAGTATTCAAGGGTATTTTTGAATACTGTCAAACACTTTCAACACTCATTCCTTGTATATATGTCAAAATATTAATGTTTAATATATTAACATAAAACTAATATTAATATTTTAATTAGTACTGGTTACTCAGTAACAATAACAAAGAGCTAGCTATATTTTTGGCTCATTTTTCTAACTTTTTAGATTGTCTTGAGGGATTTGTTGTGTGTCTGATTGTGTGCAGTTGTATTTTCTGATTTTTCTTTAAATATTTTATTAGGCTATAGTTCCCTATGGCAGTTATTACACTTAAGTTATGCCTCTGTTTAATATATTTTCTGCTTACATTTCATGTAAAGTCAGTTACTAATTTAACTTATATTTCTTCTTTCTTTCCATTACATGCATTAGTAGATAATCTGATCAAGTTTAGATCCCCAATGAAATAACTGACTGTAAGAATTCTATAAAATGCTGTTAAATCAAATAGAAATCTTATAAAGTATAATCCCAGATATTGGAAGTATAGTGCTAGATATTTTATATGTAGAATCTAAGAAACCAATAATATTATACTTTAGCTAAGTAAACATTTTCATATGTTCTCATACTTTGCTTTCTTAGAAAATAAAATAGCAACCAGGTCAAAATTTAGGATATTAAATCTGAAAATTTACCTTAAATCTTAAAATACATTTTCTTTTTAATCAAGGATTACAGTTTTACATTTTTCATACCAGAGATCTTTGTTCATATTTATATCTTATAATTTTGTTCATGTTTATTTTAAGTCTCATTTAATTTTTGGTTCATGAAGAAAGGCACTGGATTAACCATTAATGGCATATAAAAACAGAGCAGACTATCAAATAGATAGTTTATATGCAATTTTTCATGGAGAAAGGTCATTATTTCTTAAGGACTTTCTCATCTCTAACACATTTTAGGAAACAAAAGCAAAAATAACCCAATTTTATTTTTCCATATCTCACAATAGAAAGTCAGTCTTAGAAAGAAATTCTATACTATAATAAATTTATTCAACAAATATTTACCAAAATTACTATTTGCAAGTCAGTACAGATGGATATGGAAAAGATACTGTCTCTACCTTCCAGGAATTTATACACTAATGGGAAAGATAAGATGCAAAAGTACCTCTTATATGTTTTATATATATGTACATATATATGTATGTACAATGTGATTAATGCTAAAAGGACAAAAAACATTTTCTGCTGTATAGCAAAATGAATCAGCTATACGTATTCATATATCCCCTCTTTTTTGGATTTCCTTCCCATTTAGGTCATCACAGAGCACCGAGTAGAGTTCCCCGTGCTATACAGTAGGTTCTCATTAGTTATCTGTTTTATACATAGTAGAGTATATATGTCAATCCGTATCTCCCAGTTCATGCCACCCTCCCCTCCCCCATTGGTATCCATAAGTTTGTTCTCTATATCTGTGTCTCTATTTCTGCTTTGCAAATAAGTTAATCTGTACCATTTTCTGGATTCCACATATAAGTGATATTATACAATATTTGTTTTTCTCTTTCTGACTCACTTCACTCTGTAGGACAGTCTCTACGTCCATCCACGACTCTACAAATGACACAATTTTGTTCCTTTTTACTGCTAATGTTCCATTGTATATATGTACCACATCTCCTTTATCAATTCCTCTGTTGATGGACATTTAGGTTGCTTCCATGACCTGGCTATTGTAAATAGTGCTGTACAGCAGAAACTGGCCCAGCAGTGTAAAGCAACCATAACTCCAATAAAAAAAAATTGTAGAATACATAGAAAAGAATAACAAAAATACTACATACTACACCTCAAAACTCATGCAGTTTTGAGTTTTATGCTCAGGATGGCTAAGGGACACTAATGCATTATTTTATATTTTGTGAACTTTGAATTAAGTGAATGGATTATGTAGTCAACAAAAATTTCAAACTTGTGTTTTTAAGAAATATGAATATTTTTCTATACCTAGAATAAAAAGCTTTCCATACAAAAAAGGACAAAAAGCACAGAGAGAAAAAAATTTTAAACTCAGTATATTGTTGAATGTTTCATGAAAAATTGTAGTAGTTCTTGGCCTTTAAAGATAGATGAAATGTCAATAGGTAGAGGAAGGAGTAGAGTTGAGATAGGGGAAGAGTAAAGAGACATACGAAGTTGAGGGAGCAATATGAGTAAAAGACAAGAGACAGAAAAGAGTGTTGTGTGTGTGTGAAATGGTAAAAAGGCAGGATTAGCTGAATGAGGAAGAAATTATGGGGTTCAAGGTAGATGTTGGAACATATTATGGAAGTCAATTTTAACGAGATGCTAAGGACCACACAGAAATTTTTTGAGCAGAATTTTGTGATTGGTTTTAGAAAATGTCTACTTGGCAGCATTCTGTATCATTAGTTGTTTTGAAGAATAATTGAGATGGAGAAACAAGCTGGCCACTTAAGCCCTGAACTAGTGGCTGTCAAAATGTAAAGGAGCAAACATATTGAAAACTAGGAAGAGGCAGGATTTACAGAACTAAATAGCTGATTAAATATGGAAATGGAGTCTGGGGACAGAGAGGGAAGGACCAGAATGCTGCAAGTTCCTCATACATGCTAGAAGTCATGGGTGTGAGAAGAGAAAAGAGAAACAAGGAATCTCTGGAAATTGCTACAATTAAAATGTTGGAAGCGTAATGAAGGAAAGAAAGTATCAAATGACAGACTGGGAAAGCAAAGTGAGATGTTTAAGACCATTAGAATTTAGAAAAAGAAGGCATGCCAAAATGGATGAAGTAGCAAACAATGCCATCCATTTCATAAGCAGTCGGTGAGGCCGAGGACCCGGGAGAGGAGACGGAATTTGGTAACTGTGTAGTCATTGGCGACTTTTGAGGAAGTCGTTTCTATTGAAGGGCAGACACAAGACCACAAAGACTGGGTTGAAGAGGAGAACACGGGTGCAACAAGGTGGACTGCTGGTTTGAAATTGATAATGTGGTAAGGAAGGAAGGAAATGAGACAGTAGTTTAAGAAACTGGCAGGTTCAAGAGAAGTTCCTCTGGGAGAAGAATCAATGATGTGGAAAAAAAATGTAGGTTAGGATAGAGGAGAGGGAAAAGCAGAGAGAGGATCAAGGAGACAAGTATAAGGATTAATTTTGGAAAGATAAGAGAGGATAAGAAAATGATGAGTAAAGATGAAAGGGGATTTTGAGCAGTTCCATGTGATAGTTTACCTTTGATGTTCTTATTTTTTATGGTACTATTAGAAGTAAGGTTACCTGCCTAGGGTGAGCTGAGGGTGTAAGGTGGAGGCTTAAGAATAATAGAAGAGATGCAGAACACTTGTTGGAAAGGCTGTGATAGTTGGTTAAGACAGGAAACTGGGAGTTATCCAAGATTTCTCCTTCTACTCTGTTCTCCGTTTTCTATCAGTCATTGAGCCCTGTCAGTTCCACAATGTAAATATATCTTAAATTCAAACTCACTACTTCTTTTCTGATTTCAAGCCTCAAGGTCTTTTTTTTCCTGATCTTACTATATTACCCTCCTTACTGGTCTCCCTGCCTCTATCTACCTCCCTCCTCCAGGCTTTTTAACACATTGCTACCAAAGTGATCTTTCTAGGGTGCAGATATGTGTGTATCACCCTTCTCAAAATTCCCCAATGGATCCTCATCTCTTACAGTGAAAATTCAAATTCCTCTGCATACTGTGCCGTATCCTACAGTCCCTTCCTTTCTTATTCCATCTTTTCTTGCCCTCTCACCCCAATAACCTGATCCCTACCCAACATCCCTTACCTCTATCCTCGTTTCTGCTGTTCACTTGTCCTACAAGAAGTTGCCTATCTGGTAGAATTCAACAAATTCTTCTGGTCTGAAAGAAAAAGAAAGAACGTTTGAATAAAGGAAGAGATGAATGAAAAACCTTATCTTAAGGTGACAAAAAAGATTGCTAAGCAGCAGTGTAAACCTGAAGGAACTTAGCATGAATTTTAGTAAGGACAAGGACTTTGTCTTAAAGCTAGGATCAGAAATGAGGAAAGCACCTAGTAGGGTTCACTCAGGGTTAGATACTGACAAGGTGAATAAAGATAATCAAGTTAATGAGAGAAGCTGGGATACCAATATGAGAGCCTCTTTTAAATTTGCTGGGTGTAGGAGAGAGGAGTTTGATAGGGAAGACAGGTAGAGGGCTGTGGCTAACATTATAGGTGCTCAAGGGATAGAGAGTTGAGATTAATCAATTAGTTAACTCATTATTTATTTACTAATCTAACATTTATTGTGTACTTCCTTTATGTCAAACATTGAGAATACAGAAATTAATATAGGAACACAGTCCCTACTCTTGTGAATAACAGTTAATTAGGAGTGAGGTGGAAATTCAGTGTCCGAGATCTTAAAGAGATCTGAGTTATTAGAGCTGCCTGGTTTTGCCTTTTTATTGATCATTAACAATTAAGTAGATGTGTTCTAATCATCCAATATTACAACTTCCTTACTTCACTTTAATGCACTAAGAAACCCACACAATGGCCCAGAATTAAGAAACAAACAACCAAAAACAACTTTGTTTAGAGAAGATGGTGATTTTGAGTGAACAGACAAACTCTTTTGGTGACCAAATTGGAAAATGGTATTTAAAGACTATGTTGTCCACGTGCACACATGTATCTTCATACAGGGAAAAAAAGTAAGTGTAAATGATTTATGTACTCTGTGTGAGTAAATGTGAGTAAATACTGAGTATTATTAAGCCAATGTACCTTTGTTCAAGATTTTACTTTTTTAGAGCACTTTTAGGTTCACAGCAAAATTAAGAAGGTACAGAGATTTCTCATATGCCTGCCCACTGCTCTCACACATACCCTACCTAAGTTTTTTGCCTATAACTTCTTGTTAGAATATTCACTTTCAAAATTATATGAATTTTTGAAGTATGTATTGTATATGTGGCCCTTGAATCTCTCTTTGAAATGATACATTATGACTTCTGTGTGTACGTTTTGGGGAACTTTTAGGAAGTACATTCCCGAAATAGAATAATTTTACTTTATATACATTGAATTTCAAGAAGTTCCATAGAACATTTTATTAAAAGTACATCACCTTTTGATGACCCATTTATTCGGAAAGAAAATAACAAGAAAACGTGCCATGCACTATAGTAGGCACTCCAGACAACACAAAGGTGTTTCTGATACAATCAGTGCTCTAGACTATCTTAGAACCTACTGTGGAGAATGACATCCGTTTCCCCACCCCTTTGTTACCCCTGCTCCTCTGCCCCTGCTGCTGCTTTCTTTCTCTCCCAGATTAGTTCTGTTACTCGCCATGCTCTCAGGCATTATAATAACTCATGCACCTGATAATAAACCTGAAGCACAATGAGATCCCAGAATACTTTTGATTCATTAAAGAAAATTTAATTTTAGTATAATTAGTAATCAAAGAAAATGTACTGTAATGAGATTAATATAAGATCACTCTTTCCATCATAACATTTGATTAACTGCATACCTGCAGTCTCCTGCTGTAATGAATGAAGTGTAAGTGTATGAGTACATAAATGCATGTATAAATGCGTATGCACAGTTTTTATCAAGTACTGAGAGAAAATATGATTGACTTAATGACATATTATTTAACTATTTTTCTATGTATTCTTGAATTATCAAGGCAATACAGACGTCATAACATCAGTTATTAATTTTATATAATGTTAGTTTCTCCCTGATTAGAAAATTAAAACATTCTAATTATAGAAACTTTGGAAAATACAGGAAAGTATATTATAAACCTAAGCCTCATCCATACTCTGTAAGTTCTAGCAAATGTACACAGTCATGTAGTGACCACCTCAGTCTAGATAGAGAATGAGTTCCCTCATGCCCTTCTGCAGTCAATTCCACCCCTCTGCCCTAAACCCCTGGCAACAACTGATCTGATTGTTTCCTTATAGTTTTGCCTTTTCTGGAAGGTCAAATAAATGGAACCGCATACTATGTAGCCTTTGATGTCTGACTTCTTTCACTTGGCATAACGCTTTCAGGATCCATCTATGTCATTGTAGGTGTCAGTAGTTTGTTCTGTTGCTGAATAGCAGTCCATTGTATGGAGCACACAATTTATTTGTCCAGTCACCAGGTGATGGACATCTGGATTATTTCCAGTCTGGAACTATTGTGAATAAAGCTGCCATTAACACTTGCATATAGGTCTTGATATGGAAATATGTTTTTATTTTTCCTGGGTAAATATCTATCAGTAAAATTGTTGGGTGATAACATAAAAGTATATTTAACTTTAACAGTTTTCCAAAGTGGCTGTACCATTTTGTATTCCCATCAACAACATCTAAAAGTTTCAGTTGCTTTGCATCCTTACTAGGTATTGTTGACTTTTTGAACTTTGTTTTGTTACTCTAATATGTGTATGGTGGTATATCACTGTTGCATTTGGTTTTGAGGATACCTAAACTTCTTCTCAATATAGATGGAGCCTGCCTATCCATTTATAGGTATCCATATCTTCAAATATTAATTTTTTCCATAGATATATATGTGTAGACATCAACTAAGGGATATTCTAAAATAAAAGACTAGGAGTAGGGGGATATCTAATATATGCCTATAAAATAAGAATTCAGAAATGTAACTTTGGAAAACTATTTTCATAATACCATTGTATTTTTCCAGCTTCCTATGAGGCCCTCTTTAGTGATATAACACATTAAATAAGAAATAAAATATTAATATCAAAGATTAATTTTTAACTTTTATAATGAAAAAATTTAAGCATATGTAGAAATAGAAAAATGAATTATATTCCCCAGCTTTAGCAATTGGTGGCTCAAGGCCAATCTTGTTTCATCTCTATCCCCCTTTTCTCCCAGCTCTACAAGCGGTTATTTTGAAGCAAATCCCAGGCACCAAAGATTAAATTTTAATTGAATCTCAGTACTCTTGAGTTATCATATTAGTATCGAAAAATAACTATTTTTAAATGTTTAAATTTTAAAAATTAATTTCTAGTATTTATCTCTAAGGTTTTATCAGTCTTTTGGTTTGACCTATTTATATGTAAAGTGTAAAGTATTTGCTAGGTATATTATTCCAAGCGTTTATTCAATAAGCTATGGGAAATCATCACACCTGAATGGGAATAAAAACTCATTAAGTGAGATTGTTTTACTTTATTAGCACATTGTGTATATAGTTTCTTTGGTAGTACTGTATAGACGTTAAATTATAAGAATTGCAGGTCTGCTTAATGGAAGGTGCTACTTAAGTTAACAGTATAGGTCATTTGATCTATTTTTTTATTTACTACATTATAATTTTTAAATTACACATTGACTATAATCCTTGGAGTACTTTCTTAATTCTTATTATAATACTGATCTAATTTTTTTCACTGGGAAGCTCAACTGAAGTACATAACCGGTTTTAATTAAGAATGAAAGAAAAAGAAACTTCACATCATTAGGAATTCTTATTTTTGCCACTCGAACAAAAAAGACCATAAGCGATATGAGATTAAGCAGATGTGAGAGATGGTAACCAACCATTTTAAGGGCCACCTATGATAAACTATAATTGGGGAAGTAACTTTGACATATTTCAGTCCAAGTATGAGTATCCAGAGTTTATTATATTCCAGACTGTATCCGTTACCAAAGATGTAGGGCCAAATTAACTTTAATGTTGCAGTCTTCACAAGACATTCCATAGCTAGCAATAACACTCAGATAATACTGTTAAAATAAGAATTTCAATTATAAGGCAGATGAGACTGTGAAAAACATGACAGCCTTCATGAGCAAGTAGGAGTTGGTATTCACTTTGATAAGGAACATAGTTGTCATAGATAGAAAGGAAACGAAATACAACCTTCAGCCTTTCACATTGTGTCATGTCACCTGCTATTGATAACAGCTTTGGGTTCAAATTCATGTGTCTTCAGTCTCACAGACTGGAGCTAGGATGATGGTCCGGTGAATCTTTCAGTTGCAGCTAGAACACCTTCATTTCTGTAGTGTTTCATTCTTCCAAATAGCTGAAAGCATTTGCTCTTATCACATCTTTGTTAAGAAAGGGGATCGAGGTATTGGCCCCTTCTTGCAGGTTGGAAAGCTGGATTAGAAAATCAGTGGTCACACTGGGAATGGATTCAAATTACTTGAAAGTTCACCAAATGCTTATTAAGGGTACTGATTTTAACCAAAGCATGTGTAATGAGTATGACCCAAGTACAGTGTCACTCTTTGTGTTGTATTAGACATGTCCTCGTTTTTTAATTTTACAGTGGTAGGGAGAGAAGGAACTAGTGAATATCACTGGTGGGGTTAAGTAAGATCAGAGGAGAAAAAGGCTGCTATTGACCGCAGTCTATTCATTGTAGCCCGTAAGCAGAAGCCACTCCTACAGTGGCTGTCCCTACTAGCTTTGTTAGCCAAGCTGGTGAACGTGGACAGTCATTGTCCTCCTGGTGTGATTTAACACAGAAATCTACCCCTAGGGAAGCTGGCACTGTGGAAGCACACTCTCAGGGGTGCTGAAGTTGCAACGCTGTTTCATACAGTTAAGGAAGGCTAAGAGGGCATCCTGCTCATCTGATCTATAAAGCATTTGCTTAGTGTTAGTGATCCGTTACATCATTTCTGCCACTCTGTTGTAAATTTTTAGGGTTTAAAGTTTCTTGTTCACCGTGGATTTTTCCATGCATGTGCAAATGGAGAGTTTTCTTTAAATAAAGAATAAACCTGTATGATACCTTTGGCTATTTTTTAAAGTCTGGAGCTCCTTTCTGCTTCTGGAAAAGCCTAAAGACTATTTTGGTTTTAATGTACCCTACATGTCACTATTTATTCACCACTTACATGATATAATCATTTCCCTCAATTTCTTTATGAATCCATTGCTCTTAAAACCCTTTCATCCATATCGCTTGCTCTAGAGCATGACCAATTTTCATAGTCTTTACTACAATATGCTGTATAATACCCATAATGTTTGTGCTGTCTACTCTCATATTTACTTAATCTGTCATCAAAGGGAGCATGGCTGCTGCCTTTAAGTGAACCAGTCGATTATACAGCATTATGTTTAGCTTCCACAAGCAGAAATTTTGTTTTCTCCCTTAGGAACCTTAATTCTGGAAATGAGCATCCCATCTAGATTCAGAATGTTCATTTATTAAATGCAAATGTATTTTAGCTTACATAATACATATTTAAATGATAGATCTATAAGTAACAGTAAAATGTATATGGCAATTGATCAGTGTCTATGATGACTTTAAATATAATCACAATGAAACTGATTTAAATTACAATATTACAATAAATCATTCAAGAAGAACCACAGAGTTCAGATGCAAAATTTATGTTCCTCAATTAATCAGTTAATATATTGTCTAAAATCTAAAATATAATACCATATTATTGGAGCAGCTTTGCTAAACACAACTTATACTTTTTAAATGTGAGAACATAGTGGATTTCAACCACATTGTTATAATAATTTAGTATGTTTTTTGTCCTATCTACTTTATTTTCTTTCCTCCTTTATCACTGGAAACAATGAACCAAGAATCCCAAAATAAGGAAAACTCACTATATTTCTTCTCATTCATTCTTTTTTGTCCTGTTAATTGTACTTAGAAACTCAGCATTGTGGTTCCCTGGGCTTCTTTTATGTATAGCCTTGTGGTGTAACTGAACATATAGATTTACATATAAATTTTAAAAATTAATAAAAAATAGTCATCATAATCTTTTAGTAAAAAATAAAGTATAAAAATGGTAAAAGACATATAAACATTAAAATGTTGAACAAAAAGTACTTTTATTATTTAGTATCACCTTTAAACATGTAATTAATATTATCACCCTCAGAATAATGTTTAAAACTGATCATTTGAAAATGTTATTTTGGCTGTCAGGCATTCCTTTTGGTGGAGAATAATTGGTTCATTTCATTGTAATCAGGTTTAGATCTTAGTAACATGTACATCCCTTGGAGGACTGTTGTTTTAGAATTGTAAGAGAAATAAAGGGGAATGAAATCAAGGGCAAGAGTGTATTCTCTAATGCAAAGAACATTAAATTTGAAGTCAGAAGACTTAATTGTAGTTCCAGTTCTACTCTTTGCTTTGTGACCTTGAGAAAGTAACTTAAGCTTTTCTGAGCTTCAAGTTCCTCATTTATAAAGTAGTGGTAAGAAATACCTTGTATGCCTAGCACTCAGAGTCCTCACTGGATCAAATAAGGTCTGCTACATTCAGATAGCAAACACATCATTGCTAGCTAAACATAAAGTATTCTAGCAGAGATTTACTATCCAACATTTTCGTTTATACATTTTTAATAATGATTTATTGATTATCCTTAATGTACAAGGAACACTGCTAGAGACCAGGGAAATAAAAGTGAATAATATAATACCCACCCACCTCAAATTCTAGTGGGGAAAAGCATAGGAACGCATAATAAATACTTTCATTTCAGTCATTGACCTTAATGTTGTTGGTTGAATGTTTTCCAAGGACAAGTAATTCTTATATTAATAAGAGACATTATGAAAGTTTAAAAGAAAATATCTAAAATGAAGCAGAATTAAAAATCTAGATATAGATCAAATTATGTGTGGAAATTTAGTATATGAAAAAAGAGGCATATGCATCAGTGGGGAAAATATGGGCTTCTCAGTAAGTGGCATTGGGATAACTGAATATCTATATAGAAAAAGGGAAAACAGAATCTGTTCCAAATTGAATAGAATCAAATTCTACAAGGATCCAAAGATTTTTAAAGGGAAGCAAAGAGACCAGCTATAAAAATAGGCAACCGATTATAAACAGTTCACAGGAAAAGAAATGCAAAGAGCACAGAATATAGAAAACCATGTTCAAATTCACTCACAATAAAAACGTTAATTAAAATTAATTGAGATTACTTTTATTATCAATAAGATTGTCAAAAGTCCAAAAGATTGGTAACATGTTTGTAGCAGGCAGAATAATAGCCCTTAAAGATATCTTCATCCTAAATCCCCAGAAGTTTGCATGGGAAAAGGTACTACTTTGCAGGTATGATTAAACTAAGTATTGTGAGACATGGCGATTATCCTGGATTATCCAGATAGGCTTAATGTTATTATCACAAAGGTCCTTACCAATGAAGAAGAGAGACAGGAAAGTCAATCAGAGTAGAAGACGTAACAATCAGAGCAGAGGTCAGAGTGATGCGGTTGTTGGCTTTGAAGACAAGAGGGGGCCGCAAGCCAAGGAATGTGGGTTGCCTCTAGAAAAGAGAAATGGCAAGGAAACAGTTTCTCCCCTAGAGCCTCCAGAAGGAAAACACCTGCTGACACCTTCATTTTAGCCTAGAGAGACCTATTTTTTTGGCTTTTTTTTTTTTTTTTGTGGTACGCGGGCCTCTCACTGTCATGGCCTCTCCCGTTGTGGAGCACAGGCTCCGGACGCGCAGGCTCAGCGGCCATGGCTCACGGACCCAGCCGCTCCGCGGCATGTGGGATCCTCCCGGACCGGGGCACGAACCCGTGTCCCCTGCATCGGCAGGCGGATTCTCAACCACTGCGCCACCAGGGAAGCCCTATTTTTTGACTTTTGATTTCCAGAACTGTAAGGTAATAAATTTGTATTGCTTTAATCTACTAAATTTGTTGTAATTTGTTACATAGCAATAGACAACTAATTCAGTACTCTAAGAGAAAGGTTGTGGGAAAACAGACACTTTCATATCTTGTTGTGAATGCAAATTGTACAACTGCTATGGAGGAGAATTTTACTATGTTTACTTATACACTTACTCTTAGATCCTGCAAACCCATCTCTACCGTGGTGACAAATATGAAAAGATATGCAGAAGGCTATTGCATTGCTACTTGTAATAGTAAAAAAGACTGGCAACAATGCAAATATCTATCAATAGTGGACTGGTTAAATGAAGTGTGGTAAAATGTTGTACCCTGTAGTTATTTTTTTAAATTTCTATATTTTGCTATGGAATGATCTCAGGCAATATTGTTAAGTGAAAGTAGCAAGGTGGAAAAAAAGTAAATAATATATGTCACTATTTAGCTAAGAAGGGGGAGAATGTAAATATAAATAAATACAAGCATATTTTCTTTTAGAAGTGAAAGGATAAATTAAAAAGCCTTTTTTGTGTTGTTGTTTTTTAGTGGTTATTCATAGGGCTGAAAAGGGAATAGCATGAAAGGAACAAGGATGGACAGACCTCTCTAAGTGTACTTTATACTGGAGGTCTGACCCTGGAATCATAAATGTGTTACAATTACAACACAAAATTAAATAAAAATGGAAAAGGGAGCAATCTCTAAAAAATCAACCTCTGAATCAACAAATTAACCTAAATTGGGACTGAGTCAGTAGCAAAACCATGCAGAGAGAACCTATTTCAAGTGATTCTAAATTCACAGTATTTGACTGTATACTTAGTGGTATATACCCTTAAGACATTAAAACTACAAATAAATCTGTTTTTATTAATTGTATTGTCAGGTGCAATATATAATATTATGTTAAATTGTATTATAGCATAAAAGCAATTATCAGTACTGTTAGGTATCAAGACTTTTGATGTAAGAGAAAAGAGATACAAAAGTAAAATAACTTAAGTCTGAATTGGCAATAACCACTGTGAATTCATGATATATTTTTCCTCTTTAAAAAAATTCTGAGGGAGTATAAAGGCCTGACCCTCTTGGCCCAGCTTGATTGTTGAAAGATTATTCTAGCTCTAGATGTCCTCTAGATATCTTAACCCTTTCCCTCTGTCCAATTAGACTTCGTTCCTCTCCCCTTCCACATTTTCTTTTAGTCCATAGGCACTTCTACTTGCTAACTCCGTCTTCCAGAGGGTCTGCTTCCTTGAGAATTCAAGGAATTTATGACACTGAGTTCTGTTGCCCAAAACTTCCTAGAACAATGACCAACCCAGTAGCAATAAATACCTCTTGTGTCCAGAATGAGGTCTCTAAATACCATTTCCCAGAAAGGGTCCTTAGAGAAATGTTTGATTCCAGGTCTGGAATAGGCAAAAGACAAGAGAGCTATCAATGACTGGTTTGCTCACGTCAGAAAAATTCAGGAACCAGTTTGAAGAAGTTCTTGTTGTTCAGAGATAGTACAATTTGAAAAATTAACAAAACTGTATTAACAAAAATAATAACTGCTGTTAATTGAAACACATCAGAAATGTTAAAATTTATGAATTTATAATTATAATAAAAATTGTCATGTTTGGAGAATGCTAGCAAGTAATTATTTTGAAAATTGATAAATATAGGGATATAATCAAGTATTTATCTTACTTTTGCTATAAAAACTATATAAAATTCTCAGTAAACTAGGAATAGAGGGGAACTGCCTCAACTTGATAAAGAATATTTACAAAATACCAACAGCTAACATCATACTTAATGGTGATAAACTCAAAGCTTTCCCACTAATATCGGGTACAAAGCAAGAAAATTGAGACCAACCAATTAAAATAAAAAAATAGAGAGCGAATGTTAGCAGAAAGTAAGAAGAGGAAAGACCCGGGGAGTGTCGGATGGGGAGGAGGGGAAGACAAAGAAGAGGAGGAGGAGGAGGAGGAAAGGGGAGGGAAAAGGAGGGAAAAGGAGTGGTTGAATCCAGATTGTTTCATAGGGGAATCTGACTAAGCTTTCAGGGAACAAATGGTGTCAATGCTATCTAAACTCTTCTAGAGTATAGAAAGAGAAATACATCCAAAAGAGGAGTGTGATCGGATTTCAGAGAAAGGAGAGAGTACTTTCACCTAGGAGACTAGTAAAACTTTGGATTCATTTAGTTGGTTATATATTCAGCAGATGCTTACTGAGCACCTACTATGGGGTAAACTTTGTTGTAGGCACTGTGATTCAGCAATTATTAAAACAGTCAAAACTCCTGCCCTCACATAGCTTATGAAGATAGACAAACTTAAATACTGTTTGACAAATCATTAGATAAGGGAACATTTGCTGAGAGGATTCATAAATTACAGCTTGTCTAGTTATCAAAGAGCAATCTATGTCTTAGAACCTTAAAATAATTTCAATCATAGATTTTTTAACCTTAAAAATAATTTTAGTCATAAATTTTAAGTGTATTAATAACATTTAATTATGTAAGTGATATGTGTGAATAATTGGTCGTGTGTACCATTTAGATTTATAACTCAAGATTTCACTGTAAAGAGAAAAAAATTCAATTTGTTTTTCTCCTCTGGAGATTCTTTAACTACATAGTAACATTACTTTATTAATGACAATAAAAGGAAAAAATAAACATTGAATTAAAATACAATTATCAAAGACTAGAATAAAATTAACAATGTTTTTAAAAGTTAATTTGCTTTTTAATTATCCCACTATAAGTACATACATTTGAAAAGCAATAATATATAAGCAGGATACATTATTTTTTTAATAGGTAGATGATGTTTGAAATATAAAAGAATTCCTAGAGTCTTCCCCATAACTCCATAGTCCCCTATTCCATGGGTCCTTGGCCTATAGATTGGGAGGCTTTACTGGAAATAGAGCTATCTTTTCAACAAAACGTATGGCGGTCATCCGTTTCATTTAATTTGCTTTACCAGTGAAATCCCATAGAAACAAAATGTTTCCAATACTTTGATAAATTGAGTTGTCCAGAGAGAGAACTGCTATGTATGAGTTTGGTCAAGGACTAAGAACAAACTTGGGAGACTCCCTCCTTCCACTTAATGTTGTGTGATGCTAGGTGAATTAGCTTACCAATGGCACCATTTCTTCATCTAGATGACAGGGATAATAATACCTGCCTTCATATGTTGTGAACGTGAAATGAGATAGACAGATGGGGTTGCTGATATTATTAATGCCATATCATTATCAATGATAAAAAATTTTCAGGTTAACTTAATTATCAACCCTTTTAAATAGAGACACAGATGTAGAGAACAAACGTATGGACAGCAAGGGGGGAAAGTGGCGGGAGTGGTGGTGGTGGTGTGATGAACTGGGAGATTGGGATTGACATATATACACTAATATGTATAAAATGGATAACTAATAAGAACCTGCTGTGTAAAAAAATAAATTAAATAAAATTTTTTAAAAAGTATTAAAAATATATATATATTTCAATTCTCATAGGTTAAGCATAAATATATGAAAAAATAAGTTAATTCTTTTCTCACCTTTTTAAGTAGAATACATGTAACAAAATCAATTATTTGTATGAGAGTCTTTTTGTTATTGTATTCATATCAATAACAGATTATTTGTATTACAGCTTAAGAATACTCTATGCAGTCTTCACAGCAGTCCACTGAGATAGGCATTTTTACTGTCCCCATCTCAGAGATTTAAAAAGTGAGCTCAGACACACCATTATGAAACTTAGCCCTCATTATCCTGTATTGTTTATGCAGATGCAGAAGTTCTGAGTAGTTAGACCGAATGTGTCCTGTCTTGAGGAAATAGGCATTTTAAATTACTTTTTGTTTTGACTTACCTTTATCTTTAAACCAGGGTTTCTCAGCTTGGCACTATCAACATATTGGGCTGGTGTTTCTTTGCTGTGGGGCTGTTTTGTGAATTGTAGGATGTTTAGCAGCATCCCTGGTCCCTACCCACTAGATGCCAGTAGCACCCCTGTTGTAGTTGTGACAACCAAAAACATCTCCACACATTGTCACATGTCCCCTTGGGGGTAACTAGGGGACGTTTGTGAGAACAAATGAGTGAGAGCAAGTGAGAAACAGTGAGAGCCACTGCTTTAAACTTTAGCATAGCAAAGTTTTAATTTGGGGGTTCTGATTAATATGTCTTGTTTTTAGTAGAAAGTAAAGATAATGATTTTTAAGGTATTTTATGATACAGTCACTAAATATTTGATTAAATGGAATTTAATAATTGTGAACCTATGAAATTATTCTGATAAAAATCTAGAGATATAAAAATGTGAATTTTAGTCAAAATAAAGAGAAATTGCACACAAATGTATATATATTTCTTTCCATATACTTTATTGCATATAATTTATTCAATTAATGCTTCCCACGAGACATTGCTCATTACTCTACTCTCTTTACAAAAAAAAAAATGACTAAATTTATACTAAATGTATTTGTGTTTTTGGTTTTCATTGGTTTTGTTTTTGATTTTACAAATACTAATTAAATCTGAGGAGGGAAGAAGTTGGTTTATTTATTTATTCATTATTTATTCATTCATTTAATTATTTTTGTTCGAGCACATGTATCATTCCAAAGATTTTTTCCAAAAGTACACATTTTCCTCCTTCCAAAAATAATATATAAATGAAAAATATATTTTAATATTTTAAACTGTTATTGAATTTTTAATTAAAATAATTGATAAATAATTTTAAACACTCCTAAGTAATATGTCTAGAAGACATTAAAATGTTGAATAAAACAATTTGTAATCTAATTAGATTCCTTATCAGGGTATATCATTTCCTATTATCCTATTATCCTTGATTGAAAGAAAGATAAATATTAATGTTGGGTTATCATTAGTGTAATTAAGCCATTGAATTTTAAGAACCTTTTATTTTGAAACAAAGCATGTATTTAATATATGTAGCATCACAATTTCTTATTAGCCATGAGTAAAGGAACTACAGATAACAAAAACAGAAAGAAGATAGTAGGCAAACTTTTGTTCTAGTTGCCTGAAAGATTATCAAGTAGTAAGTAATGCCAGCAGAGCGTGAAAATGACCAGTAATTCAAGAATAGATCGGACAAGGTAGAGTTTGTTGTATTTTTAACTACAGAAAGCTGGTCAATAGCTGTACTCAATTTGCCGTTGTTTCCCCATGGAAAGCTCAGTTTGTTAGCTTTAGGATAGGCTCAGTCAATGAGCTATTTTTTACTAAGAGAAATGATCCATGGGAGGTCCCCCAGGAGTAAAGTCATGAGAAAACGCAGGCAGCCTTTCATGCTATACAACCCAACCAGGGGAGTAAGACTCTGACCTATTTGAGGTAGCTTTTCAGAGACTGTGCTGTTGGAGCTCTTTTTTAAAAAATCAATTCGCATTATCAATAGAAAACTGGAGATGATAGCAAAAAGCTGTTTTTATTAGGAAAATTTTCTTCTCTTATAATAATACATTATTTGAAGTGCTTGAAATTGGCCTCAGGTAATATTAACAATGACAATAATCACACTTTTTAAGTTTGCTTCTTTGTAGGTACCCTTTGTTGTCTCCTAGTAGGACGATTTGAGAGGTGGGGAAGACACCCATACTTGGGTGAGATAAGCCAAAACACATTTATTAATAGTATGTGACCCGATTTCAAAAGAAGGATGCAGCACCTCATGATACATATATGTGTTGATGAGACACAAAAACCATAAATAATTTTCCCTTGTTATATATTGCCTACAGTTAAAGTGTCCATTTGGGCAAATAATATTGAAGAGCAATGTCCTATTGACAGCATTAGGACTTTTTCCTCATTCTTATATTCCTTCTTATTTGCAAAAGAGAATCGAGGTGACTTGCAGTGAACGGGACAGACAAAATAAAAGCACAGCTTTTGTTGTTGGTGGTGGTTTTTCTTGTTTGTTTTTTAGTAAATAGTGGCATGTAAGAATAAACTTTGGAGTCAAACAGGCTTGGATATAAATCCTAGCTTTTTCTCTTATTTGTCTTGGGTAGGTTAATTCAGTTCTTTGAACTGTTTCCTTAAAGCAGGCACAATAATGACTATGTAAGGATTTTTGCAAGTATTAAATGAGCTAAAGTAGGTAAAATACCTAGCATAATGCCTGGATCAAAGTGGGGCTCAATAATGAACATTTCTTTCCCCCTGCTTTTCCCTTCCCTAAGAATATGGAGGTTCCAAGGAAGCTTGCCCAGAAGGGCTCTTTTCTCCCTCTTCCATCAAAGCACTTTTTCTTTAATTGAAGTATATAGTTGATTTACAATGTTGTGTTAGTTTCAGGTGTACAGCAAAGTGATTCAGATATATATATATATATATATATATATATTCAGTTATATATTTGTGTGTGTGTATATATATATATATATATATATATATATTCTTTTTTCAGATACTTTTCCATTATACGTTCAAAGCGTTATTTTTTAAGAATCCAGGATCACAATCATGAAAGAGTATCCAAGTTACATATGTATGAATTTGTCCATTGGCAGCATTCATTTACTCATCAAACTTTTTTTGAGCATCTACTCTGTGTAACACACCTAGATATGAATTATGGAGGACATGAGAAACAGTTCTAATGCCCCAGCCCCAACAAAGACCTTTTTGATCCTTAGAAAAAGGAATTAGAAGAAACCTCAATTTCCTTCTTCCTTCCTGTTTTGAAAATTCTTAGTAGATATGTCGGTAAGCCTGGGAGCTGTATTCCTCCTGACTCAGACTGCAGTGATGACTTCTTCAAAAAACCTGCCTTTTCTTTTGGCAGGTTGGCTAGGATTTGTATGATCTAATCCATGATGGAAATATACAGAGGAGACAGATTAATTGAATGCATAAAATCTAGTACTTCCTGGCTAATAATGAAAAGTTCAACATTAAGGATTCATTGATAGGATAGTCACTTAATATGAGAAGAAACAATGCAGTGGTATAGAACTCAATAGCTGAAAAAAAAAAAAATCAGGACTTAGTGGATTGATACCTTCATGTAATTTCTTTTGATTGTAACATGAGTTGGGGAAAAAGGGTGCTTTTACATCCCATCTAAAGCTAAGCCTCTCAAAAAAATACTATATAAATACTCTATAAAAGTATAATAATTAAAAAATTGCTCCATACTTTAAAAATAACTATCAATAACTTATATTGACAGATTCTAACTATAGAAAATTTTTAAAGTTAAACAGTTAATGATTAAAATAATCATTCTCTAACAAGTTTACTTTTGATTTTTTCAGTGACTTACAAAGTAACAGCTTATAGTTTTTAAATTGTGTTTAAATATATTTACCCACTTTTGTATAACTTATTGAAATATTCCTTTTCAACTTAAAAATTTGGTCTGTAGAAACACTAATACTTAAAATATAAAGGCATTATAGTATTTTAAAATATGCTCTTCACTTTTTAATAGCATTTGTATAATATTGGATTACATCTCAGTTAGATTGTGAACGTTTAAATAATCTGTACAGGTTATCATAAAAATTACAATGCAATAAATATAATGTACTGACATTCTTATCAATGAGGTTTTCTTATGTCTTGCATATACATTTTAATCCTATTACTGTATACAATTTGTATCAAAGGTTAGGATTTATTCATAAATTAATGCACTTATTGAACAACTATCATAGGTCTGGCATTATGCTAAGGCTGCATATGAAAAGATTAATGAAAACTTGGGCCTTGCCCCTGAGGCACTCAGAGTCTGTTGAGGGAGAGGCAAGACACTTGACTGTGTGACATAACAATAAAAGATGTTCATATTCTCTAGGAACAGAGAGAAAGGAGGAACAG
This sequence comes from Kogia breviceps, assembly GCF_026419965.1. Taxonomy (NCBI): domain Eukaryota; kingdom Metazoa; phylum Chordata; class Mammalia; order Artiodactyla; family Physeteridae; genus Kogia; species Kogia breviceps. The sequence continues at coordinate 14,896,711 of NC_081311.1, read as the reverse complement.
TTATGATCAGAGAGCAAGTGGAGTCATTGTTTCAGTGAAAGGGCAATATATAAGCAGAATCTTGGGGGAGAAAAGTAAGAGTTCCCCTAGAGAAGAGAGGGCATTACACAAAGCTAGCCAAGAGAGAGCATGGTATGGTTGGCCAAGCTCAATATGGTCCAAGGGAAAATGGTGAGAGGCAAGGAAGGGGAGTAGTGGATGGTCACAAAGTCTGAATCCTGTAGGCCCCAGGGAACTGGAGAAGATTTTAAAGCACAATCCATCTGTATTCTGGAAAAATCCTTCTGGTGGTATTACGGGGAATAAGTTGGAAGAAAAAGACAGAAGGCAGAAAAAGATGTTAGGAGGCTATCTGGTCAGAAAAGAAACAGGAGTAAACTAAGTCTATTCATTCATTCGTTTATTTAACAAATACCTGATTTCCAACTATGTGTCAGGCACTGTTCTAGGCACTAGAGATTCAGCATTGAAAAAACAGACAAAATTCCTATGCTCCTGAATTTTATATCCTAGGCAGGAAAGGTTTCAGGCACCCTTTTCCCAACCCCATCCGAGTTGTTCATCCAGGACAAGGGTGATTTCTAGGTAATCCTTTGTTTTATGTTGTATTTTTAATAAATTAAGAAAGTGTGTGCATGTTTGGTGTATGCGTGTATGTATATGTAGATAGGTAGATAGATAGATAGATAGATTAATATATGCATGGATATATATACATCCATATATGTATATATACATAAGTATGTGTATTTTTAAAATCTTGTATAGCATGAAGATACTTTTAGAAAAATACTGAATTGTTTCAATAGGTATTAAATGCCTGTTATATAGCATTCATATTCAAAAATCAAAAGATACAAAAGAAGATACAGTGAAAGTGAAAATTAAACCATTCTCCCACTTTGATCTCCTAGCCACCTACTCATCTTCTTAGAGGTATCTGCTATTTTCAGAATTTTTGTGTTTCTTTACAGAAATATTTTATACTGGTACTAGTATTAGTGTTCTCTTCTTTATAGATGCAATGTTCTTCACCTTGCTAGATAACTACATGTTAGCACTTAGGGAACTACCTTTTCCATGGCTGCATAGTGCTCCATAGTACTATAATTTAACTAGTCACCCTCTGATGTATAATTAGACTTTCCAAGCTTTAGCTATTTCAAACAATCTTACAGTGAATATTCTTGTCCATCTCTCCTTATTACCCTTCCCCCCCACCTCAGCCTAAAGCCTAAAGCATCATCTAGTACTATTGTTTCATTATTTGTTTTATTGTCAGTTCCCCACTCCCACCCTGCACTAGCATGTTAGCTCCAAAAGGCAGAGATTTTTCTTTGATTTTTTCCCTGCTGTGTTCCTAGCTCCTAGAATAAATATTCAATGACTATTTATTGCATAAAAATTTTTCACATGTGTAACTTTATCTGGGAAGACATGGTAGAAGTAGAATTACTAGTTTAAGAGGAATATGCATTTGTAATATTAACAAATATTGCCAAATTGATCTTTATAGAGCAAGATACCTCAGCCTCGGTACTATAGACATTTTGGACCTGCTACTTCTTTGCTGTGGAGTGCTGTGCATTGTACACTGTTTAGCAGCATCCCTGGCCTCTAACCACTAGATGCTACTAATATCCCCCTGTTGTGACCACGCAAAAATGTCTTCAGATTTCACAAATGTCCCCTGCTAAGAAGCACTGCTGTAGATGTTATGCTGTCTTCAGAGTCCCACCGACAGTCATGACAATGGTGGATTCCTACAGCCTTGCCAATATCGAGTTTTAGCGAACATTTTGTGCTTGGAAATCTGATGAGGAAAACTGTTATCTCATAGTTTTAATTTGCACATGAAGTCACATTTTAATAAAACTTTGGTGTAATGAATCCCTGGCATTGTACTCTGTCGTGATGAAGGTAAGTTTGTTTTTCCATTGTAGAGGGAATGGGATAGACTGAAAATATGAAATCTAGAATCATCTGGAAAACAATGCTACTTGCTCTTATTTTTCTTTGTTAAAATATCTAAGTTTTACAGATCCTTTCTTATCTGCAGACTATTATGACTTCATGGACTGAATCTTCTGTAGAATTAGAGAAGTTGGCCTTAATTAATGAACAAAATTTGAATTCAAAAGATTTGGATTTGAATGCAGGTTTTCCTAATTATTAGCTTTGTTACCTTGGGAAAGTCACATAAACTCTGAGGTATAATTTACTCATATAGAAATTGTGGAGAATAACATTTGCTCTGTCTACATCACTGAGTTATTTTAAGAATTCATTTTTTTTAAGTGTGAAGCCTTTCACAATTGCAAGAGCTTAGGATAATTATATGAAGGTTTTATGACCCACTGCTTTATCTTATGACTCATAGTGTCCCAAGAGTTTATCTCTTCTCAGTGCTTCAGTAACCCTTTCAAACTGTTCTCACTCATTTATTTATTCAACATTGGCATTTTGTACCCTTCCTTACCATACCTTTGCTCTAACTCTGTGGTCTTAAGTCATTACAGTGCAGTGTTCCTTATAACTGAGCAAGTCCCTGAGAGACTTATCATTCATACATTCATCCATTTAATGTACATTAATAAACACTATTATCTTTCCCTAAACTGGCTTTCCTTTCCAACAACTCCATTTTAATCAATGCCATTGTTAATCTAGCCTTGAGGGTAGGAACTTCGCAGTCATCTACCTTGCTCGTGCCCCCTGTCCTGTAGCTCCTGAGTGCCATGACCAGACTTATTATGATAGAGTACAACCTTTTTCAGTTCCCTCCCTCTGATTATGAACTTGTCTCCTGTTGGCTGCCACCTCAAATCCAAAGTATTTCTTATTAACGCTCCTCATTACCCCCACCAATTCAATATCCTAACCACTTTTCCTTTTTTGTCCCAGGCTTATTCCTGCACCTATGGTTTTGTTCATAGTAGTCTCTGCCCTAGAATTTTCTTCATCTATTCTTTCTCCTATCAACCAGTGCCATCTTTCAAGACCTATATCATTCCCACTGCTCTGTGTTCTCCTTTTCTCCATGTTTCAGCTTACTTTGATCTCTTTATTACTTAACTCATTCTTCTTGGCTAGTTTCCCTTAATGTATCAGAGAGGATCTCAATCCTGGCTGCACATCAGAATCACCTTAGGAAGGTTTTGTTTGTTATTGTGATACCTAATCCCAGGACCACTCTTGTAGACTCTAGTTCTGGGTGGAGCTTAGTCATTATACTTTTGACACAGTGGTTTGAACATTCTCGTGGTTATATTAACTGTTTCATTTTTCTTTTCCTAACCAAGGATTTATAAGTACCTTGGTGGTGAGAATGGTGATGATTCATGGTCAGTAATTGATCATTTGACTGATAGTTTGAATTTTCACTTTTCTTACTCATTCTTAGCTTCTTTTTAATTTTCTTATTCATTTTGTGCAAAGACTATTTTTTGCATCCTACCTCTCCCAGTTTCTCACTCCATGACTTTGTATAAATTACCTATAAACTTTTAACTGCATGTATCTCCATAGGTAGAAAGATAATAATAACATCTGTGTTTCTAAGTGTGATGAGTAGAGCTAAGATATAAATCAACTATCACAGCTAAATAGTTGATAAATGGTGGCCTCTTTTATTAGTATAGTTGGACATCCTGTTCACTTCTGACACTGTGAAGTAGAAGATTTTTTTTTGTGAATTTAGCTCACTTTTATTTTACAGTTTATAGTTATTCCATTTAATTTTAAAATTAAGGGATTAATAAGATTATTAAATTCAGATTCATAATATTGATCATATTCTTGTGAGAACTGCACGAAAATATAAAGCACTTTGTTTTCCTTAGGAAAAAAAAAGTTGTTACCTAAATTACCTTTGTTAACTAACTTCTATCTTAAATGAGTCATTTCTCATATTTTTCTTTTCTTACTAATGAAAAAACTGAAATTTCATTTTTAAATAAAAAGTATAGACATATGAAAAAATAATATTAGCTAATGACTTGTCTCTATTACATTAGATGAAAACAATAACTAAGGAATTAACCATAGTGGCACATTGTCAACCATAAGACAGGAGAAAATGTCCAGAACAATTAAATGAAGTATATCATTTCTTCAACCATGGTCATTTATACTGGTTTTTCAGGTTCAAAGATGTAAAAGTAATATATGGAGTCCATCCCCTCCTGCACTAGAACTAGAAACTGTACAGGTGAGTTTGGAATGCCCATTAATCATGCAGGCTATTCCCATAAATAGTAAAATCTAAAGAAACAGCATGGCTAAATAGTGCACATTTTCAGTTCCCGTAATATTTATAGCTGAAAGTTACACAGATGTCAACAATACTGAGGGCTCAGAGTTAAAATGAAAGCACTTGAAAAATTTTGTGAATTAACCCTCCTTACAGTAGATTTATGAGGTCAGACAAATGTATGTTTGATTCTCATCTCACCTGTTACATGAATATATTGGTACGTCATCAAGTTATCGGAAGGATTGAATTCTCTTAGTATGAGGCCTGCCACGTAGTTAGTTCATTGCATTAATGGAACATGCTGTTCTGAGAAGATGGTATGGTGAGAGGAGTAGCCCTGACTGCAGTCATTCTCAAGAGGCTTTATTTTCTTACTTGTGTGTTATTATGGGCCTCAAATGAGATTTCTAAGGGGAAAAAAAAAAAAAAAAAAAGGAGTTCCTTAGTTAGATCAGTCTTGAATATCACTGACTTCAAATTTAGCCACACCTGGTTATATATTCCAGATCTATCACCTGATAGCTGGCTGATTGGGGCCAAATTACTTAACTTCTCTGAACTCAGTTTCCTTGTCAATAAAATAAAAATAAATAGCAGCCTCATAGGGTGGTCCTGAGGATTAAATGAAGTCATCCATGTAAAGGGCTTTCCAGTGCCTGGTACACATTATTAGACTCAATAAGTAGTAGCTGTTATTACTCTTATTCTTACTACTAAATACAGTGTTTCAGGTTCTGCATGTCTTCGAACAATATGGAAGAGTCAAACACCTACTTCCCATAAGTGGATTGACTTTGAAGCTGATGAACCTTAAGCCTAAAGGCTCCTCATTTGCACAGGCCCCTTCCAAAGACTTGTACTTACTACTGTGTTCTCAATTTTATTAAAGAGGGCCTCCAAAACTCCAAGACTCCAGCAAAACCTGGATCTAGGTTTTGCTACCCTGAAGGTTTTGTTGTTGTTCTTGCTTTTTAACTGACAAATTCAAGGAAAGTCTTTAAAAGGAAGTCCAAAAATTTATCCCACCTAATGAACACATTGGCTTATATTAAATTACTATTTTAAACCCAAATACCATAAATTCTGTGTTGTACATTCAACTCCAAAATGATGCTGCAAGTAAAAATGGCATGCTAAGAAATGAAAACTAGAGGTAACTTGAGTGTGGCAGTAAAACTCAAAACAAATGTAATCAGTGATATGGAATTGTCTAATTTTTTATACTCTGTTTTCTAAGCTCTTTTTCTTAAAGAAAGGAAAATAGTTTTAACAGATCAGTGAGGAATTTAACTGATTAAACTTATTCAAAATAAATATCAGTCCCTCTTCAAGTTAGATAGTGTGTCAAAAGCATATTGAAGCATAGATCTTCCAACAAATTATAAATTGTCTATTACACACGCAATAATTGAAGCTGAGAAAATTACATATTTGAATCAATGAAACAAACCCTGGTATTACAAAAATAAGCTGCAGTCCACAGAAAATATATTCTTATTTTAAATGGTTAGCTTCAAAACTTTGGGAGCAAATGATTTCGGGTCTTTCTGGTGATATCAGTTAGTGAGTTTGAATAAAGCCTTAATAAAATTACTAAATTAATAAATGCCTTGTGATTTATATTGTTAATCTTGGCCTTTAAAAGAATTTATTGATGGATTTTCTTATACCTACATGTTCAGTAGGTGTGACATATGAAAAATATAATGTAAAACAGTTCAGAAAAATACTCTTGATTTACAAGGCAGGTTTTAAAAAAAATGTGTACCCTCCCCTTTTAAAAGTGTATATCTACTTCAAGGTAAACAAAGTGTATTAAAAATGTTCACCTAAAAAATATAAAATTTTAATCTTAATGAACAGATGATATTAACTTTTTAGGAAGCCAGATTTTATGGAAATTGAAGCACACTTAGTAACAGAAAAAATCTATTATCTATCAAATATGTTACCCTAACATTGTGATACAAAACACCATTCCCATTTTAAAGAGAAAGAAATATAAGAATAACCAGGATTAACTCATTTCCCCAAGGTTACTGATGCAACCAGAGCACACATTCACAGGATGCTTGCTTCCAGTCTGTTTCTTAATCTTGTTCACATCATCGCTCAGCATTTTTAGAAAGTGCATTTTTTATTATGTCTTCAGCAGATTGTGAATCTAATATACCAGCTTTCCTCTTTTCTATGCTTTCCTTCCTTGAGAACACTTTCAGGAGAGAAATCAGTTATGGTTTTCCATCTTTTCCAAATCGTTAAAAATATAAAAGATCATAGTGTAGTAAATCAGTTTAGAAGCTCAATGACTTGATGGGGAAGCTCAATTTTACTATAATAGCCTAATCTGAAATGTTATCTGAAATGCTTACTCCTTCATAATTCTTTTCTACACTACAAAAATTGTTCATAACAAGAACAATCTTGGAGAAAAAAATGAGGTGAGATGTTTCAGACAGCTTAATGGGGCTGCCACTGTACTAGATAACCATTGTTTAGAGGAGTCTTGGATTTAGCCGAAAGCTGGTATAGACTGAACGTATTGAACAATGTCTTAAGTTGCACTTTAAAAGTCAGGATAGACACTCCTCATAAGAAATGAAAGCTCCTTTGACCATTACAGGGGTTCTGTGGCTAGAGATGAAGTGCCATACTAACAGAACAGAGCTTGCAATTTGTGGAATTGGACTCCAAGGTGAAAAAGAAGGTTAACAATTTTTTGTAAAAATTCTCCTTTCCTAACAACAGAAATTCCAAAATTATTGAATACAGTATTCACAAAGACAATTTTATACTATGCCTGGTGCTTACAAGTAGGAGTTAGAGAAATAGCGTATTGCTCAATATTTTGGCAACTAATTACAAAAGTCTCCCTAACCAAGTCTAACTGAATCGCTCCCCTACAAAAATTTCAACCTTATTAAGTATCTTACTCATTGACATGGTCCATTTGAAGAAGCAATTTATTAATCTAATGGTTAATACCTGTTAGATGAAGCTGAGAAATGAAAATATTTTAATTGAAAGCAAATGCAGTAAATTCGGGCTCTTCTTTTTTCTAGTTTCATGAAAGATTGATACACACACATCCACACACACAATCTCCTTTTCCCTGGACAATTTTAATACATTTTTCTTATGAAATAAAAGCCATAAGTATCCCCACAGATATTTTTTTTGCAAGTGAAACTGCTTTTCATTTGGCAAAAGCTAAACCTGTGATTCATAGCAGCTTAGAGCACTCAAGGTCAAAGAGTACATCTTGCCTGCTTTGACTGACATTTTTGCAGGCTAAATCAGACCTGCATGATTCAGCTGCACTGAGATTCATTATGCTGCAAGAGGAGAGATTTGAGGGTGATGTAAAAGAGCATAAAGGGAATTGTCTTGGAAATGGTGGCTAGTGACTGAGGTAAAAATCAACCATAGCCAATAGGCAGTGTCAATTGGTATTTGATTGGGGACACAATGTTTTCCTGCTACCCCCTTTATACAAAGAGCTAGCAAAGAACATCAGGGAAGATTTAGTAAAGAAAACTGTTTCTGGGAAGTAGGAAAAGAGGGACTCTCCTTTGCTGCGAGAAGTGATGTCAAGGTAGAGAGCAAGAGCAGGGGAAATGGCTATTTTCAATAGTTCTCAGCTCGGGCGTTGAAAGTAAATCAAGTGTGTATGTTTTATAAAAGGAAAGGAAAATCCATCACCAAAACACTTCCCCTAAACGTCCACCATTAGCAATTCATTCCTTTTAGATTTCTTCATCATGTTTGTTCATCAGTTCCCTTTAAAACTCATATTCCCAGAAGGAGTTAAAATATTTCTACATCAGGTAGGACTTGCACAAGGAGAACACAAGAAAATTGCTTTGGGAGGATGGGGCAACAGAAGAGTGGAGTGTTTTAAAAAGATTGCTGTATGACTTAAACCTCACCAGCACCCCATTTTTGCTTAATATTTGGTTTATTGTCTCCCACATTTGGTATATAACCTAGTCATAGTGGATCATATTCTGGACCAACTACATAAACTACAGTACAAAATAAAAATATTTTGTTTAAAAATGTCAAGAAGGAGAATTTCAAGAATTTCAGCAGAGCATTTACCCAAGCTTGGGACCCTTCTAACCGTAGGGCTCTGTGCAACTGCACAAGCCAAATGCCAGTGAAGTCCGCCCTCATTTTAGTCATTATAATGGTAGAAACGGTGAACTCTCACCTGGGTTAATGAACGTTTCATTAAAGATATCTAGGGCTTCCCTGGTGGCGCAGTGGTTGAGAGCCCGTCTGCCGATGCAGGGGACACGGGTTCGTGCCCCGGTCCGGGAAGATCCCCCATGTCGCGGAGCGGCTGGGCCCGTGAGCCATGGCCGCTGAGCCTGCGCGTCCGGAGCCTGTGCTCCGCAACGGAAGAGGCCACAACAGTGAGAGGAAAAAAAAGATATCTAAACATTTTGACTTGTGAATTCTCAACACTAATACCAAAAATTTGAACCCGAATTCTTTTTAGGTTAATGTGGAGCTTTAGAAGTCGCTAAATGTAACTTTTTTTTTTTTTCTATCCAACTGATCTATCTTATCTGCCTATCCATCTTTCTTTATTTGCCTGACTTCTGTGGGAATACATAGGATTCATGAGTTCCTATCTTATCATTGCAGGTTTGGACCTCGTGCCCTCATCACTAAACCTGAGGTTCAAAAGCGTTGTCCCCACTCGCCATTCCTAACTCATGAGCCATCCAGGTGCAAAACCCCAAGGATTGCTCCCTCTAGCCTCTCCAAGCCAAGACTCATCCTAGAACAAACAACCAGCCATTTTCCCAGCCCCAGGTTTGAGGTTAGCATGCATGTGGATGATACCTGGCTATGCCAAATCCTAGAATTAAATTAATCAGAGCTAGGAGTTCTTTAGGGTAAGGATCTCTGAGGTCCCAGGTAATAGGAAAATTAAGCCTACAAGAGTCTTCATCACCTAAGCTATAAAAAGCACCTCTGGGTAGAATAGATTTCACATTCCTATTCAAAATTGAGTAAACTGCTACGTAAGCCATTATTCATTTCCTTTCTAACATATTTTGACTTCAGTCTGACAGTAGCTTGCTTTTTTATCCCTCTATTAAATTTTCTACTCATCTTTTGTTGACATGTCACTGTAATTAATATTACATTAATCCCATGAGAGACAAAATGCCCCAGGACTTCTTTTCTTATTTTATTTTTTAAGATTAGGTATTGCTGATAACACTTTTTTTTTTTTTTGCCGTGTGGGTGTGGCTCGGCTTGGGGGATCTTAGTTCACAGACCAGGGATCGAACCCTCGCTCCCTGCTGTGGAAGCACAGAGTCCTAACCACTGGACTGCCAGGGAACTCCCTTAAAAAAAAAAAAAAAAAAAAGGTTGATAACACTTCTGACCTTCTAATCTTTCACTCAGTTCTGTTTGGAGTAAATGAGGTCATTCTTTTGATTTAAGGCTGTCATTTCTTTCTCCGAGCCTTATCCCACAGGCATCAAGAAAAGTTAAATGAAACAATGGCATTTTTTATAATGTTGATGAATAGTAATAAGACATTAGCTGAGAAATGAACAGCATTGAGTGTTTGAACAATCAACTGTTAATTTTTAATGTTACACTTAGAATATAATGATAAATCCTGCCTTTGATCATAGTGGACCATTAAAAACTCATTTTTAAGTAGTGTATAGTAACTACATTTTGTCTAGTGTAATTCTAAGTACCTACTTCTAAAATATTTACCTCCAAATTTTGCCTTCTAAAACATATATAACCATAGCTTGTCAAATTCATAGCAAGTGAATGTGAATAGTTTGGTTAAAAAATGTTGAATCATCCTGGTAATATCTGGCTGGATTTTTAAACTAGTATAATCATTTTATCTTTTTAAAAGAAAATACCTAAATAAAATAGTACTCTTTTAAAATTCAATGTATTATATTCTAAGTGTTGCATTATCAATAGAATACTTTGACTTTAGGAAACAGTATTAATAGTATATTCTCTTCAAACAAAAAGTGTTTACCCACTAAGTGTCATTTTATGGTGTTGTATTATTCTTCTGAACTGTATCTTTTAAAAATTTAATAGGCTTCCAATTATAATCCAATATAACAAAATAAACATGAAATCAAGTCTCTATAACAAAATATGAAAAGTTATCATGTTTGAACTTAAAAAGACAAATGTAGTATATGCACTTCATAATATGTAAGAAAACCAGAGGGGTCAGTACAATAATTTTTAAGGTGGAATGTTCAGGAGAAAGTAACCTACAGAAAAGTCAAATATTCTTTATTGAAGGAATTTCAGTGTGCTAGAGGTAACATTTAAGCAGTGTTATAGGCGGAGCACAGGCTCCGGTCGTGCAGGCTCAGCGGCCATGGCTCACGGGCCCAGCCGCTCCGCGACATGTGGGATCTTCCCGGACCGGGGCAAGAGCCCGTGTCCCCTGCATCGGCAGGCGGACTCTCAACCACTGCGCAACCAGGGAAGCCGATGCTTCCTTGATGGCATAGCAAATTAGTCTATGATCTAGTGGATTACCAAGCTTAATCACATATGCAAGATAACACATCTTTAAAATAAATGAGATACTCCAAGAGTCAGTAGTATATTATGTAGAAAGTATGTGCAGTACCAAAATCAGTCTCTAAGACCTTACTCCAAATTAGACTTTTGCCTCCAATCATATAAAGCATATGTTGATCCTGACATGGAGTATCTAGCAAGATGTTACATATCATTACACAAGTGCCATTTGGCCTCCTTGGAAGAATATGAACTGGTGAAGAGTAAAGAAGCTTTTCATAATAATGAACAGGATGTGGAAGCTTCCAGCCTCTTAAAGCATGAACCCCGAAACTGGAAAGCTTCACTTCCACAATACCTTCACTTTTGTTATCTCAACACCATCACAAAGCTCCAAGACAACTGTCAGGAGGCCTTAGGAGGCCAGTAGCAGCTTAAAAATGACTCACTGACAATTATCACCAAGCAAACAAGTTATCACAGTAGCATGTAGTGGGTACAAAGGGTAAGGTGCCTATGTGCATAACTGTCAGAGAGATAGGAAATCTTTAGAACACATGAATTGTTTTATTATTAGGGCTCTTGGATTATAAGTGTCACAGAAAATACCATGACATCACTGGCTTTTTTCTTCTATGCATGTGTATCAAAGAAACTGGACAAAGACAACCTGAAGAGGCTGTCATTTTCAGACTTGGGCCTACCAGCTTGACACTGACATTGGGAGTAGAATGCTCGCCTCATTTAAAGAAATACAAGAACCAGCACTTTCATATCACATTCCATATGACACAGATATATTCTTTGAAAGATATGGTAGAGAAAGTTTGAAGATTTGAATTGCCACATAGAGAAAAATGTTTCTAAAGAATTTTTGAAAGTATGTGTGCTCGATAAAGTGCCACCTGATCAAATTAAGATTCTCCCCAGAACAAATAAGCTTGAACATCGATTAGAAATACATACTGAAAGCTTTAGCAATGAAATGTATTGAACTTATTATGAAATGTCTCCAAAAAGATGGATTAAGAAAATGGACAAATGGATAGATCTGTGATAAAGCTGTGATAAAGCAAATATAGAAAAATGTTAAGATTTATAGATTTGGGGTGGCAGGTATATGGGGGTTACTATACAGTCCTTCTAACTTTTCTGCATGCTTGAAGACTTTCATAATGACATGTTGTTGGGAAATGCATTTATTGGTAGAAAAGGGGAACAATCATTTCTCTGATTGGTAAGGCAGTCAACCTACACACTTGAACACAGAATTTATAGGCAGACAGGCTAAGATGAGACGCCTTATTCTTCCACATAGTGTCTGTGTCACCCTGGCCAAGTTAATTTAATCACTAAGCTCTTATTTTATCGTCTATAAAAGGAGTGTAATAATACCTGCTGTATAGTGTAGATGTAAGAATTAAAAATATGTGAAGTATCTGACATTGAGTAAACATTGAAAAAGTACAAGTTATTGTTTTTTCAAATTTTTACTACTTTTTATGTCTGCTAGTAACTGAATAGAATAAAATGATTTATACATCTTAATTTCCTTTAAAAATGTTTCTAAATTTAAAAGATTAATTTCACTACTGGAATTGTGACTTTAATTGTTATGTCGAAAAATGTAGGACTTCCCTGGTGGCGCAGTGGTTGAGAGTCCGCCTGCCGATGCAGGGGACACAGGTTCGTGCCCCGGTCCGGGAGGATCCCACATGCCGCGGAGCAGCTGGGCCCGTGAGCCATGGCCACTGAGCCTGTGGGTCCGGAGCCTGTGCTCCGCAATGGGAGAGGCCACAGCAGTGAGAGGCCCGTGTACCGCAAAAAAAAAAAAAAAAAGAAATGTAAAGTTCTTGCTAAGGAAATAATATATTTCCTATAATATCCAAATTGAGCAACAATTCTGTAGCATTAAGGAAAAGTAATTGACGTAAATTCCGGTATTTAATGTATTTTAAGATTAGATTTACCAAATTTAAATTTAACTCTAGTTTACTAACAAGAAAGTAAGAGATATCTAGTATAAAACTCTAGCCAACACATTGTTTTCAACAAAACAATTCATTCAACAAAAAATAGCCCAGTGTTAGATGCTAGGGGAGAGAAAATGTAGCCTAATACAAGACCTTCACCCATAAAAGACTCTCAGTGTGGTTAGGAAGAAATATCCAGCCCTTGGGAAAAAAAGAACAATGCATGAGTTAAAAATATAAGACAAGTAACAAAGAAGTATATGATTAAGAACTGAATGAATAATATAGATAATATGTGCTGAGAGTTCAGAAGAGGACAAAAAATCATTATGGCCTTGAAGTGAAAGGTTTGGGGCTTCCTTGCCTATGTAGGTCCTTTGAAATATGAAAGAATCTTATTGAGAACATGTGGTTTTGGAGGAACACAAAACACAATTGAATAGATAGCAATGTTCGGGGCAGGTCTTTCCTTGAGACTTATGAACAGGAGGGAAGAATGAGACCAGAATATGTAACAACAATCACAAGATTAGTAGCTGAATGTTATACCCTTCCTTCATTTCAAGAGGTATTTATTTACTGTCTAGTTCATATAAAGAATTGGGATAGGTGTCGAGGGCTAACATGAATGAGATTTGGCCCTAACTTCAAGGAGTTTATGAGTGACATTAAACAGCATTAGCTATTAAATGCCAAGTATATGGCAGGCTAGTCAAAGTTTACAGTCTATTAGAAGAGCTAAGAAAAAATTCTGATACAGAGTATAAAAGAGCAAATGCAGTAAAAAAAGATCCGATAAAATGCTAGGTGAATTTAAAGAAGCAAGTTTTCTTACATTTGACATATAAGGGAGATATTCATGCAGGAGATAATACTGAGTTGATCTTCGAAGAGGAATGAGTAGAATGTTGACAGAGAGGCAGTGAAAGAGTAAGATAATCGATAAGAATGAACCAAGGCATAGAAGTAAAGCCTATATATGAAATAAAGTACATGGTTCTTTCTGGAGACTGTAGGGAGAGAAGGGTGGTTGAAAGGGAGATTAAGCCAGACCACCAGGGCCTTGAATACCAAGCTAAGTGCTTTGAGCTTTATTCTGTTGGCAGTAGGAAGCTATTAAAGGATTGTGAGCTGAGGAATGAAATGTTCAGAACTTTTTTATTTGTTTTTAATCTGGCAGGTTGTGTAGGGTGAATTGGAAGAAGGAAAGTGTAGGTGCAAAATGACCATAAGGCAATGAGAGCCTGAACGAGGGACACAGGTGGAGCTATTTCAGAGAAATAGCCGGGGGACAGCAGAATGTACCAAAGTAGAGTGTGGTGGGAGATTGACATTGTTTAGAATTGCCAATAAATGGCGATAATAAAAAGACAACCGGTTTTTAGCCACTTTTATTATTCTTTAATTCTCTACAGGCAAAGCCCCCTTCATTGCCTGCACCCAGGGAAGATTGCTCCCACCACCTCCCACCTTTGTATGCCACTGCACAGGCGTGGAAGCGGTTCAAGAAGTCTCTCAGATTTAAGTTTAACACCTGGGCATTTGAGGGAGCTTTTAATAGAAAAATAAATTGGGAAGATAAAAGAGCAGATTTGAGAGTGAGTTCAATTTTGTACATGTTAAATATGAATTACCGCTAGAATAGCCAAGTGATAATATCCTACATTGGAAATGTGGGAGTGGGTGTAGCTCAGCTGAGAAGTTAGAGCAGACATCTAGATTGGGGAGTCATCTGTTTAGAGGTGGGGACAACTAAAGAAGGTGAAATGTGTCTAGCTTTGAGGGCTGTGATATTTATAATTGAGTATCTATAATATCACCGACTTATCTGGTCTCTAAAGCATATGGATCATAAGTCAAATAATACTCAGGATATGTACAGTCGGGGCCACTTGCCAGAAAGCTCCAGCTTGAACTGCCTTCCTTTCAGTTCCTGCCAGTACTACAGTTGAAATCATTGATACTTGAAAGCTAAGTATAAGAAGAATTTTAAGGAGATTCCTTTTATTTTTTTTCTAAATTCTATCACTGCAACTTAGTTGGTTGACTAATTACTTATACCTAAATAAATTTAGAAAATTATAGAATGGACTTGACAACATGGGCGGTGGGAAAGGGTAAGCTGGGACAAAGTGAGAGAGTGGCATGGACATATATACACTACCAAATGTAAAATAGATAGCTAGTGGGAAGCAGCCGCATAGCACAGGGAGATCAGGGGGTGCTTTGTGACCACCTAGAGGGGTGGGATAGGGAGGATGGGAGGGAGGGAGACGCAAGAGGGAAGAGATATGGGGATATTTGTATATGTATAACTGATTCACTTTGTTATAAAGCAGAAACTAACACACACACACAAAAGGAAAATTATAGAATTTAGATCGCCTACATTAGAAATTAACTGCCTAAAGAAATGCTTTCAGTGATTTACAGGGCAATATTCTGCCTTGGCATTCCTCCGGGGTTGGTAAAAAAACAAAATGTCAAAGTAGTCTGTGAAACTAGCATTAAACACATTGTCTGTTATACACACTAGACTTGTGCCTTTTATAATTTAGTTCCTGGCAAATGATTCTCTTTTCCCAATAATTGTTATGCTCCCTCTTGTCTGGCAGTGAAGATCACTTTTGATCTTGACTGTTAGGAATTTTAGAACTATATTTAATGATCAAGTGCATTAACCATTTTATCTTAAACAGCTGGTAGAACAATCTCCCTAGTTCATCTATATGGCTATGGACTTCTCTTTTAGGCTTTTTTCTTAGTTGCCTTGGTATACATATGAGTTTTATTGTTAGCTATTCCAAATATTTTAGAGGATGAGTCAGGTTATAAATTATGCATAATAATAATAAATAGTTGAAAGAATGATGCTAAACAATATTTTTTATTTATTTATTTTTATTTTTTATCTTTTCTTGTGATGAGAACTTTTAAGACCTACCCTCTTAGCAACTTTCAAATATACAGTACAGTATTATTAACTATAGTCACCATGCTGTACATTGCAGCCCCATGACTTATTTATTTTGAAATAGTGATTTTTTAAAATTTTCACAAACATTTCTTTTCTTTCTTTTTTATTTTTAAAATACATTTATTTATTTTTGGCTGCATTGGGTCTTCGTTGCTGCGTGCGGCCTTTCTCTAGTTGCAGTGAGTGGGGGCTACTCTTCGTTGCGGTACACGGGCCTCCCATTGCAGTGGCCTCTCCCGTTGCAGAGCACAGGCTCTCGGCACGTGGGCTTCAGTAGTTGTGGCATGCAGGCTCAGTAGTTGTGGCTCGTGGGCTCTAGAGCACAGGCTCAGCAGTTGTGGTGCACGGGCTTAGTTGCTACATGGTATGTGGGATCTTCCCGGACCAGGACTCAAACCTGTATCCCCTGCATTGTCAGGCAGATTCTTAACCACTGCGTTACCAGGGAAGTCCTTAAACAATATTTTTTAAAAGTTTGGTTGAAGAGGTAGCCAAAAAGGAAGAACCAGAAAGAATAACACAGTATATTGGGGGAAAAAGTACTATTCCTATAATTTAAATAACAACAATAGCTGCCATTTTTTATACATATATGGTGTTAGGTAGTTTACATAATTATATCTAGTAACCAGAATATCACCATATTATAGGGGAGAAAATTAAGGCTCAGAGAGCCAGTGACTTTTTCTAGTGGTGAAGCTGGAGACTGAACAAAGATCTCACTAACTTCCACAACATGTGTTTTACCCACTCATCAAGGCTCTATCCTTAGAATATATATCCAAAATATGTTTTTATCATTTGCTAGCTATTTTTTCTGGGTCTGTAAGGAACATTTTAAGCTTAATTTTCTATGATTTTAGAATGAAACTGAGATAGCAGACAACCAACACAATACAAAATTAAAAATTTTTACTGTTTAAAATAACATCAAAAGTATTAAATATCTAGGAATAAATATAACACAAGGAATGTGTAAAGCCTCTACAATGAAAACTGAAAACATTATTGAAAACCAAAAATGTCATAGTAAGTGGAGTGATATGCCATGCTCAAGAATCAGAAGACTCAATATTATAATGATGTCAGTTCTCCCCAAACTGAGAATAGACTCAATGTTATCCCAATCAAAGTCCTAGAGATATTTTTTTTGGAAATTGGCAAACGGATTCTAAAATATTTGTGGAAATTGAATGGCAAAGAACATCCAAAGAAAAAAACTGTGCTACTAGATATCAAGACCTATTATAAAGCTTTATTAATTAAGACAATTTGGAGTTGGTACAAGGATAGCCAGATAGACCAATGGGTAGTGTAGTATGAATATGACAAAGGTGATGTGGCATTGTAGTAGAAAAAGAATCACCTTTTCAATAAATCATGATAGGTTAATTGGATATAGATATAGGAAAAAATTACTGGGACTCCCATCTCACAGCATACACAAAAATGAAATTCAAATGGATCACAGACCTAAAGTATGAAAAATAGAGCAATAAAGTGCTTAACGGAAAACAGGAGAACATCTTCATGACCTGGCAATATTTAATGATTTCTTAAACATGACACAAAAGTGGTAGCCATAATGGAAAATGTGATGTATTAAACTATACTAAGGCCCTTTTTTTAAATTAAAAGATATCATTAAGAGAGTGAAATGTAACCCATGGAATGGGACAAGGTATTTACTACATAAATATCTAACAAAGGACTCATGCCTCATTATATATAAAGAACTCCTTCAAATTAATAAGAAAAGATGCAGTCAAAGCAATAGAGAAAAAGAACAAAGCACTTGAGCAAGTACTGTTCATGACAGCCATATGTCAATCAAGATTAAAATGATAAGCTGGGCTCATTTGTTGTAAATTAATTGACCGTATACGCACGGGTTTATATCTGGGCTCACTATTCTGTTCCATTGATCTATGTGTCAGTTTTTATGCCAATACCATACTATTTTGATTACTATAGCCTTGTAATATAGTTTGAAACCAGGAACTGTGATGCCTCAAACTTTGTTCTTTCTCAAGATTGCTTTGGCTATTCAGGGTCTTTTTGTAGTTCCATACAAATTTTAGTATTGTTTTTTCGATTTCTCTTCAAAATACCATTGGAATTCTGATAAGGATTGAATTGCGTACATAGATTGCTTTGGGTAATATGGACACAGTAACAATATTAATTCTTCCAATCCATGAGCACAGAATATCTTTCCATTTATTTGTGTCTTCTTCAGTTTCTTTCATCAATGTCCTGGTTTGCAGTGTACATTTCCCCCACTTGGTTATTCCTAGGTATTTTATTCTTTTTTAATGTAATTGTAAATGGGTTGTTAAGCGGTAGTCTCTTCAATACACGATACTGGGAAAACTGGACAGCGACATGAAAAAGAATGAAATTGGATCCCTATCTTATACCATCACAAAAATCGACTAAAAATGGATTAAAGACTTAAATGTAAGACCTGAAATCATAAAACTAGAAGAAAACATAGGGAGTAAGGTCCATGACATCAGTTTCGAGAATGATTTTTTGGATTTGAGACCAAAACCAAAGGCAACAAAAGCAGAAATAAACAAGTGGGACTACTTCAAACTAAAATGCTCTGAACAGCAAAGGAAACCATCAACAGAATGAAAAGACAGCCTCCCAAATGGGAGAAAATATTTGCAAGTCATATATCTAATAAGAGGTTAATATCCAAATTATATAAAGAACTCACACAGCAAAATAACCCTCCCCCCACCAAGAAAAAACAATCTGATTAAAATAGCTAACAGGTACTCAACATCACTAATCATCAGGGAAATGCAAATCAAAACCACAATGAGATATCAGCCCACACCTGTTGGAATGGCCGTCCTCAAAAAGACAAGAAGTAGCTAGTGTTGGTGGGGATGTGGAGAAGAAGGAATTCTTGTGCACTGTTGGTGGGGATGTGTTTGGTGAGGCCACTTTCAAAAACAGTATGACAGTTCCTCACAAAATAAAAAATAGAGCTAACATATGACCCAGTAATTTCACTTCTGGATATTTATCCAAAGGGAATGAAACACCAAGTCAAAAAGACATGTACACGCGCATGTTCATTGAAGCGTTATTCACAGTAGCCAAGAAACAACCTAAGTGTACTTCAGTGGATGAATGTATAAAGAGAATATGTGACTGGGCGGGTGGTGAGGGAAATAGAGAAAGGTTGGTAAAAGGGTACTAACTTTCAGCTATAAGATGAGTAAGTTCTGAGAATCTAATGTAAAACATGGTGATTATACTTGATAACACTGCATTGTATAATTGAAATTTGCTAAGAGAGTAGAACTTAAATGTTCTCACCCAAAAAAGAGATAAAAATAGATAAATTGTAGTATATACAATGCACCTCAGCAGACTCATTTTGAAAGAGGCCAATAATTCCTAAGTCTGTTCTGAATTAGATATGATAATAATGTTAAAATATGTATAAATTATAAAGTACCTGCAAAAGCAGACATTATTAAAATAGTAATATTTTTATTCATAGTTAATTACTTGCTCAAGTTGAAAATACCAAGTGTTCTTTAAATGATTCCATGAATTGATATTTAGTACATGGTCTGCCATGGTTACCCAGCCTGGGATTTGTTACTTTAACATGTCAATGGCAAAGTCAATCTGTAAGTTGCTAGTGATTTTGAAAGTGTCTTTGTACTCAGTAGTCTTGTACTTTGTTTGTAATTGAAGGTCATTCTTTAAGAAAAGAATGATATCCA
Source organism: Kogia breviceps (assembly GCF_026419965.1). Taxonomy (NCBI): domain Eukaryota; kingdom Metazoa; phylum Chordata; class Mammalia; order Artiodactyla; family Physeteridae; genus Kogia; species Kogia breviceps. The sequence continues at coordinate 14,877,214 of NC_081311.1, read as the reverse complement.
AGACCACAAATCCATTGTACTTTCTAAGCTCTTGAGAGTAGAGATTTGCAACATAAATGTGTGGTTGAGCTTTTCCTATTCAGGTTACTCAGGCTGATGCTCACAGCTTTATTCCTTTCATATGATGCAGATAATTCCAAGAATATTATTCTTTACTTGATTGATTCTTAGAAAATGTATATCTGTGTTATCATTTGAAACCTATGAAACAATATCCTTTTTTGCTTTAGGGAAGCCCCTTCTCTCACCAATACACTTACTAGATTTTACTTGTCTTATCTTCATAGCAATCCATGTACTAAGGATATTATATTTAGAAATTATACCTCATACTAGCTGTAGGCTGGGGCGTTGTCTCTTGAAGTTCTTGATGAAAACATGCTCCAAACACCTATCTCATTTAGGTATTGTTGTAGGCTAAAACTCTCCCCGCTCCAAAAAAAAATCCCAGCTTTCCTCTGAAACCTGTGAATGATACCTTATTTGGGAAAAGGGACTTGCCATGATTATGTTAAGGATCTAGAGATGAGAGATTATCCTGAGTTATCCATGTGGGCCCTAAATGCAATCGCTAGTGTTTTCTTTTAATTTTTTTTTGTTTTTTTTTTGGCTTCATTGGGTCTTCGTTGCTGTGCACGGGCTTTCTCTAGATGCGGTGAGTGGGGGCTACTCTTCATTGCGGTGCATGGGCTTCGCATTGAGGTGGCTTCTCCTGTTGCAGACCACGGGCTGTAGGCGCGCGGGCTCAGTAGTTGTGGCGCACGGTCTTAGTTGCTCCGTGGCATGTGGGATATCCCCGGACCAGGGCTCGAACCCGTGTCCCCTGCATTGGCAGGTGGATTCTTAACCACGGTGCCACCAGGGAAGCCCCCGTGTTACAAGACAGAGGAAGAGGGAGCTTTGACAACAGAAGAGAAAAGGCAACGTGGCCACAGAGGCAGAGATTGGGGTAATGTAGCCACAAACCAAGGAAGGCCAGCAGCAGGAAGAGACAAGGAACAAATTCCCGCCTGAAGTCTCTAGAGAGAATGTAGCCCTTCCAACACCTTTATTTTGATCCAATGAAACTGATTTCGAAATTCTGGCCTCCAGACCTGTGAGAGAATAAATTCTGTTGCTTTAAGCCATCAAATTTGGGTTATTTTTCACAACAGCTTTAGGAAACTAATATAGGTGTATAACATTTTCTGTCAGAAGATGTGAGATACACCATACCCTACCAAAAACATACTGGATTTACATATAATAATTATGTTTCTTAGCAGTTCTATGGAGTAAGCACCTCCTGTGAATTTTTTGTTTTTTCTTTTTTTGTGTGGTACGCGGGCCTCTCACTGCTGTGGCCTCTCCCATTGCGGAGCACAGGCTCCGGACGCGCAGGCTCAGCGGCCATGGCTCACGGGCCCAGCCGCTCCGCGGCATGTGGGATCCTCCCGGACCGGGGCACGAACCCGCGTCCCCTGCATCGGCAGGCAGACTCCCAACCACGGCGCCACCAGGGAAGCCCCATCCTGTGAGTTTTGAGTAACATCTCTCCCCTTTGACCTTAGTAGTAATACCTAACCTGGCAATCAAAATTAACTCTGAAATTTCCTACAGAATTGGGAGACTATTTCAGGGATGTCTTTTCAAAAGAGGCACATCTTTCTCCACCTGAATAGTATATTTCAGATTTCCTCCTGCTGTAAACATTCATATTCCTTTATAAAGGCTCAAGTTCTGTTCAGTTTTCATTCTACCATTATAAATTACAAATTAAACCAAGCTTCCTTCCTTTATGGGTGCCAAATTGATGGTACAACTAATTGTTCTCTCCAATGGCTAATTATATTTCTAGTTGCCTACTTGAAGGTCTAATTAGCCAATTGCATATGCTTATGTTGGGGCAAGGAGATAATTGGCATTCTCAAGCAGATAAATAGAAAAGCAATTAGTAGTGCCCATACCTAATTACAAGAATGAAAAACTGTACCCACCAAAATGGTACCAATGCCTACTGGGCAGAAAAACCAGTCTCTGGAAAGTGATAGGAGACTTAGTGCATCTGGCAATATCATAATGAGAAGCTGTAAAACAAACTACAAACTAGACCTACCTGGATCTATATGCAGCCTTCTCTGAAGGGGCTGTCAGAGCCTTTCTACCTCTGGCAAAGGACTGCAGTTGGGACAGTTTCTCTATTGATGATAATAACCTGCCCCCAAATTTGCACCTAAACTTAGATCCATGTCAGGAGCATTATGATCTTCAAAGTTCTTTCATTTCTGGGACCAACATATTGTGAAATCGTTTCTGGAGTAGCGATTTTTGGTGGTAGTATGTTATCAGCATCCATTTTTTCACATGTTGTAAAATAAAGGGTCCTGTGAGGAACATCATTTTGGTTTTGGTTGCTTTTCCACTGTACCCGACCAGCCCTTCAAGTTCACAGAATTTCAGTCAAATGTTTCAGCAAATTCACCTTTAGCAGAAATCTTCCTGTGGTTAGCAGGTTTTGTTGTTGAAATCCCCGCAGGTTTTGTGCCCGATTAAGCTTCTGACTGTGCTGTTTGTTCTTTGTTACCCAATCATAAACCAGTGACTCCATGTAAATGAGAAGGGGTAGCAATAGGGAAGTTTGGTATATCTGACAACAAGTCAAACAGTTTCTCTCTCAAGTAACAAGAAAATAAAACTCGATGAGAAAGTTGGTGCTCTAAATACCTGAAAATACTAAATCTACTGTCAAGAAAAATGCAAAAGCCTGAATCACCACCTCTCCTGACACATTTCAGAATGGGTGCACACAGCACAAATTATAGTGTGCTCAACAGTAATGGCACTGATGGTAATGCTGGTGGTAATGGCACTGCAGAGCTCCACCCACAGCACCAAGTCTTACCGCTAAAAGGGTTCAACTGTGTGGGTTGGGCACAGATAGTTGCCTGGAAGAGCTAAGGAGGGGTAAGGTCAGAGTTTGCAAAAATAGAACAAATATGCCAGACGAATTAATGATTAAACTGGGAAAAATGCTTTTTTGTTCCTATTTTTAAATTTCTTTGCTCTGTATTCTATTTTCCCATCATGACTCTTGCCCCACCTTAGTCATTTACCTCAGTCAGGACCTCCTGCCTAGCAAACCAGGGCAAAATGTCTAGGACTATGGAAAAAATATACCTTGAAATAAAAGTCAAAACAAATGCAAATCTGCTATTATGGTTGAGCAGCTTAATGTTGCAGCACAATTGAGGTTTAAAATCTGGAAAACGTATTTAAAATAAGTATACCATCAAGAGGTTATTTTTTAAATTAGCAATGATTGAAGGATATACCACAGAGGAAGGATTAAAAACAGGACAAATAAAGAATAAGCAGACTTTGCTTCAAATGTAGATTAAAACAATATTACTGACCAGAGAATAAAGATATTTTCATGCCACTAAACATTTTTTTGCTTTTGTTTTCCAAAAACGCATTTTATTTCTGTGTTTGCGTGTATTTGTATATTTTCCAAATCAGTTTTGAGGCCGTAGAATATGTGGTCTGAGATACCATCTACTGAGAGAAGGACAATCTGACAAGTAGTCATCCAGCCTCTTCCTAATGGTGAACCCAGTGACTCCCAAAGCAACCTTATTAGTTTCAAAAAAAAAATTCTCATTGTTTGAAGGCGCGTCCTTATTTGAATTGACACCCTCATTGTAACTTCCGCCCACTGGTCCTGTCCTATTTCTATACCCCAAAGCTGCCACAGAAAGTATCTGACCCTAATACAATGACAACCTTTCAGACATCAAAAGACCCATGTACTAAATTTTTCTTCCTGATCCCTGATCCCTCTGCAGGCCTCCCTTTTCCTATTGTATTTTTAGCTGTCTGTTCTTTTCCCTTTTTTTTTTTCAACATATTTATTGGAGTATAACTGTTTTACAATGGTGTGTTAGTTTCTGCCTTACAACAAAGTGAATCAGTTATACATATACATATATCCCCATATCTCCTCCCTCTTGTGTCTCCCTCCCTCCCGCCCTCCCTATCCAACCCCTCTAGGTGGTCACAAAGCACCAGCTGATCTCCCTGTGCTATGTGGCTGCTTCCCAACAGCTATCTATTTTACATATGGTAGTGTATGTATGTCAATACTACTCTCTCATTTCGTCCCAGCTTACCCTTCCCCCTCCTCGTGTCCTCAAGTCCATTCTCTATGTCTCTGTCTTTATTCCTGTCCTGCCGCTATGCTGTTAAGAAATTTTTTTTTGAATCCATATATATGTATTAGCATACGGTATTTGTCTTTCTGATTTACTTCACTCTGTATGACAGACTCTACGTCTATCCACCTCACTACAAATAACTCAATTTTGTTTCTTTTTATGGCTGAGTAATATTCCATTGTGTATACGTGCCATATCTTCTTTATCCATTCATCTGTCAATAGACACTTAGGCTGCTTCCACGTCCTATCTATTGTAAATAATGTTGCAGTGAACACTGTGGTACATGTCTCTTTTTGATTTATGGTTTTCTCAGGGTATATGCCCAGTAGTGGGATTGCTGGGTCGTATGGTAGTTCTATTTTCAGTTTTTTAAGGAACCTCCATACTGTTCTCCATAGTGGCTGTATCAATTTACATTCCCACCAGCAGTGCAAGAGGGTTCCCTTTTCTCCACACCCTCGCCAGCATTTATTGTTTGTAGATTTTTTTGATGATGGCCATTCTCACTGGTGTGAGGTTCCTTACAATACCTCATTGTGGTTTTGATCTGCGTTTCTCTAATGATTCGTGATGAGCATCCTTTCATGTATTTGTTGGCAATCTGTATATCTTCTTTGGAGAAATACCTGTTTAGGTCTTCTGCCCATTTTTGGGTTGGGTTGTTTGTCTTTCTGCTGTTGAGCTGCATGATCTGCTTGTATATTTTGGAGATGAATCCTTTGTCAGTTGCTTCATTTGCAACTATTTTCTCCCATTCTGAGGGTTGTCTTTTCATCTTGCTTATGGTTTCCTTTGCTGTGCAAAAACTTTTAAGTTTCATTAGGTCCCATTTGTTTATTTTTGGTTTTATTTCCATTTCTCTAGGAGGTGGGTCAAAAAGAATCTTGCTGTGATTTATGTCATAGAGTGTTCTGCCTATGTTTTCCTCTAAGAGTTTTATAGTCTCTGGCCTTATGTTTAGGTCTTTAATCCATTTTGAGTTTATTTTTGTGTATGGTGTTAGGGAGTGTTCTAATTTCATTCTTTTACATATCACCATCCAGTTTTCCCAGCACCACTTATTGAAGAGTCTGTCTTTTCTCCATTGTATATTCTTGCCTCCTTTGTCAAAGGTAAGGTGACCATACGTGTATGGGTTTATCTCCAGGCTTTCTAAACTATTCCATTGATCTATATTTTGGTTCGTATGCCAGTACCATACTGTCTTGATTACTGTGGCTCTGTGGTATATAGTCTGAAGTCCAGGAGCCTGATACCTCCAGCTCTATTTTTCTTTCTCAAGATTACTTGGGCTATCCGTGGCCTTTTGTGTTTCCATACAAACTGTAAACATTTTTGTTCTAGTTTGTGAAAAATGCCATTGGTATTTCGATAAGGATTGCATTGAATCTGTAAATTGCTTTGGGTAGTATAGTCATTTTCACAGTGTTGATTCTTCCCATCCAAGGACATGGTATATCTCTCCATCTGTTTGTATTGTCTTTAATTTCTTTCACCACTGTCTTACAGTTTTCTGCATACAGAGCTTTTGTCTCCTTAGGAAGGTTTATTCCTAGTTATTTTATTCTTTTTGTTGCAGTGGTAAATGGGAGTGTTTCCTTAATTTCTCTTTCAGATGTTTCATTGTTATGTAGGAATGCAAGAGATTTCTGTGCATTAATTTTGTATCCTGCTACTTTACCAAATTCACTGATTACCTCTAGTAGTTTTCTGGTAGCATCTTCAGGATTCTCTATGTATAGTATCATGTCATCTGCAAACAGTGACAGTTTTACTTCTTTCTGATTTGGATTCCTTTTATTTCTTTTATCTCTCGGATTGCTGTGGCTAAAACTTCCAAAACTATGTTGAATAATGGTGGTGAGAGTGGGAAACCTTGTCTTGTTCCTGATCTTAAAGGAAAGGCTTTCAGTTTTTCACCATTGAGAATGATGTCTGCTGTGGGTTTGTCATATATGGCCTTTATTATGTTGAGGTAGTTTCCTTCTATGCCTACTTTCTGGAGGGTTTTTATCATAAATGGGTGTTGAATTTTGTCAAAAGCTTTGTCTGCATCTATTGAGATGATCATATGGTTTTTCTCCTTCAGTTTGTTAATATGGTGTATCACATTGATTGATTTGTGTATATTGAAGAATCCTTGCATTCCTGGGATAAACCCCACTTGATCATGGTGTATGATCCTTTTAACATCTGTTGAATTCTGTTTGTTAGTATTTGCTAGACAAACCATCTTTGTCTGGTTTTGGTATCAGGGTGATGGTGGACTCGTGAAATGATTTTGGGAGTGTTCTTCCCTCTGCTATATTTTGGAAGAGTTTGAGAAGGATAGGTGTTAGCTCTTCTCTAAATGTTTGCTAGAATTCGCCTATGAAGCCATCTGGTCCTGGGTTTTGTTCGTTGGAAGATTTTTAATCATAGTTTCAATTTCTGTGCTTGTGATTGGTCTGTTTATATTTTCTATTTCTTCCTGGTTTGGTCTTGGAAGGTTGTACTTTTCTAAGAATTTGTCCTTTTCTTCCACGTTGTCCATTTTATTGGCATATAGTTGTTTGTAGTAGTCTCTCATGATCCTTTGTATTTCTGCAGTGTCAGTTGTTACTTCTTTTTCATTCCTAATTCTATGATTTGAGTGTTCTCCCTTTTTTTCTTGATGAGTCTGGCTAATGGTTTATCAATTTTGTTTATCTTCTCAAAGAACCAGCTTTTAGTTTTATTGATCTTTGGTATTGTTTACTTCATTTCTTTTTTATTTATTTCTGATCTGATCTTTTTGATTTCTTTCCTTCTGCTAACTTTGGGGGTTTTGTTCTCTTTTCTCTAATTGCTTTAGGTGTAAGTTTAGGTTGTTAATTTGAGATTTTTCTTGTTTCTTGAGGTAGGATTCTATTGCTGTAAACTTCCCTCTTAGAACTGCTTTTGATGCATCCCATAGGTTTTGCCACGTCGTATTTTCATTGTCATTTTTTTCTAGGTATTTTTTGATTTCCTCTTTGATTTCTTCAGTGATCTCTTGGTTATTTAGTAGCGTATTGTTTAGCCTCCATGTGCTTGTATTTTTTACAGTTTGTTTTCTGTAATTGATACCTAGTCTCATAGCCTTGTGGTTGGAAAAGATACTTGATACGATTTCAGTTTTCTTAAATTTACCAAGGCTTGATTTGTGACCCAAGGTATGATCTATCCTGGAGAATGTTCCATGAGCACTTGAGAAGAAAGTGTATTCTGTTGTTTCTGGATGGAATGTCCTATAAATATCAATTAAGTCTATCTGGTCTGATGTGTTTTTTAAATCTTGTGTTTCCTTATTTATTTTCATTTTGGATGATCTGTCCATTGGTGAAACTGAGGTGTTAAAGTCCCCTACTATGATTGTGTTACTGTTGATTTTCCCTCTTATGTCTGTTAGCATCTGCTGTAGGTATAGAGGTGCTCCTATGTTGGGTGCATAAATATTTATAATTGTTATATCTTCTTGGATTGATCCCTTGATCATTATGTAGTGTCCTTCTTTGTCTCTTGTAATAGTCTTTATTTTAAAGCCTATTTTGTCTGATATAAGTATTGGTACTCCAGCTTTCTTTTGATTTCCATTTGCATGGAATATCTTTTTCCATCCCCTCACTTTCAGTCTGTATGTGTCCCTAGGTCTGACGTGGGTCTCTTGTAGACAGCATATATATGGGTCTTGTTTTTGTATCCATTCAACCAGTCTGTGTCTGTTGGTTGGAGCATTTAATCCATTTACGTTTAAGTTAATTATTGATATGTATGTTCCTGTTACCATTTTCTTAATTGTTTGGGGTTTGTTTGTGAAGGTCTTTTCCTTCTCTTGTGTTTTCTGCCTAGAGAAGTTCCTTTAGCATTTGTTGTAAAGCTGGTTTGGTGGTGCTGAATTCTTTTAGCTTTGCTTGTCTGATACGGTTTTAATTTCTCTGTCGAATCCGAATGAGATCCTTGATGGGCAGAATAATCTTCATTGTAGGTTTTTCCCTTTCATAACTTTAAATATGTCTTGCTACTCCCTTCCATCTTGCAGAGCTTCTTCTGAAAGATCAGCTGTTAACCTTATGGGGATTCCCTTGTATGTTATTTGTTGCTTTTCCCTGTGCTTTTAATATTTTTTCTTTGTATTTAATTTTTCATAGTTTGATTAATATGTGTCTTGGTGTGTTTCTCCTTGAATTTATCCTGTAAGGGACTCTCTGTGCTTCCTGGACTTGATTGACTACTTCTTTTTGCATGTTAGGGAAGTTTTAAACTGTAATCTCTTCAAATATTTTCTCAGACCCTTTCTTTTCCTCTTCTTCTGAGACCCTTAGAATTCGAATGTTGGTGTTCTTAATGTTGTCTCAGAGGTCTCTGAGATTGTCCTCAATTCTTTTCATTCTTTTTTCCTTTATTCTGCTCTGGGGCACTTATTTCCACTATTTTATCTTCCAGGTCACTTATCTGTTCTTCTGCCTCAGTTATTCTGTTATTGATTCCTTATAGAGAATTTTTAATTTCATTTATTGTGTTGTTCATCATTGTTTGTTTGCTCTTTAGTTCCTCTAGGTCTTTGTTAAATGTTTCTTGTATTTTCTCCATTCTGTTTACAAGATGTTGGATCATCTTTACTATCATTACTCTGAATTCGTTTTCAGGTATACTGCCTATTTCCTCTTCATTTGTTTGGTCTGGTGGGTTTTTACCTTGCTCCTTCATCTGCTGCATATTTCTCTGTCTTCTCATTTTGTTTAACTTACTGTGTTTGGGGTCTCCTTTTCGCAGGCTGCAGGTTCATAGTTCCCATTCTTTTTGGTGTCTGCCCCCAGTGGGTGAGGTGGGTTCAGCGGCTTGTATAGGCTTCCTCGTGGAGGGGACTCATGCCTGTGTTCTGGGGGGTGAAGCTGTTTCTTGTCCTTCTGGTAGGCAGGGCTGCGTCCAGTGGTGTGTTTTGGAGTGTCTGTGATCTTAGCATGACGCTAGGCAGCCTCTCTGCTAATGGGTGGGGTTGTGTTCCTGTCTTCCTAGTTGTTTGGCATGGGGTGTCCAGCACTGGAGCTTGCTGGCCATTGGGTGGAGCTGGGCCTTAGCATTGAGATGAAGATCTCTGGGAGAGCTCTCGCCGATTGATATTACACGGGGCCGGGAGGCTTCTGGTGTCCAATGTCCTGGACTCAGCCCTCCCACCTCAGGGGCTCAGGCCCAACACCCGGCCAGAGCACAAGTACCCTGCCAGCCACACAGCTCAGAAGAAAAGGAAGGAAGGAAGGGAGGGAGCGAGGGAGGGAGGGAGGGAGGGAAGAAGGAAGGAAGGAAGGAAAAAACAAGCAAAAACCTAAACCGACAAAATCACACAGAGAAGCATACACATACACACTCACAAAAAGAGAAAAAGGAAAAAAACATTTTTTTAAAATTAAAAATTTAAAAATTAAAAATAAAAATAAGAAAAGATTTTTAAAAATTTTAAAGGAAGAGAGTAACCAAACCAATAAACCAATCCACCAATGATAATAAGCACTAAAAACTAAACCAAGATAAACATAAAACCAGAAACAAATTAGACACAGAAAGCAAACCCCAAGTCTACAGTTGCTCCCAAAGTCCCTGCCTCAATTTTGGGAATGTTCGTTGTCTATTCAGGTTTTCTTCAGATGCAGGGTTTATCAAGTTGATTGTGAGATTTAATCTGCCTCTCCTGAGCTGCATGAAGAAATTTCCCTTTCTCTTCTGTGTTCTCACAGCTCCTGGTGTTCAGCTTTGGTTTTGGCCCTGCCTCTGCTTGTAGGCCACGCTTAAGAGTCTGTTCCCTGCCTAGACAGGAAGGGATTAAAGCAGCAGCTGATTAGGGCTCTCTTGCTCACTCAGGCCTGTGAGAGGGAGTAGTATGGTAGTCATAATTGGAATGCAGGGCGAGCCTGTGGCGGCAGAGGCTGGCATGACATTGCAACATCCTGAGGTGCACCGTGTGTTCTCCTGGGGAAGTTGTCCCTGGATCTCGGGGCACTGGCAGTGACATGCTGCACAGGCTCCTCGAGGGTATGGGTAGTGACCTGTGCTTGCACACAGGATTCTTGATGGCGGCAGCAGCAGCGTTAGTGGTTCATTCTTATCTCTGGGGTCCAAGCTGATAGCCACAGCTCACACCCATCTCTAGAGCTCACTTTGGCGGTGCTCTGCCTTCTGGGGGCACATGGGGAAGGAATTCCCTCTCCGCGCGCACCCTGAAACAATGGCCTCTTGCCTGTTTGGCAGGTCCAGACCTTTTCCCTGACCCCTTCCCAGCTAGCTGTGGCACACTAGCCCCCTTCAGGCTGTGTTCACACAGCCAACCCCAGTCTTCTCCCTGGGGTCTGACCTCCAAAGCCCAAGCCTCAGCTCCCAGCCCCCACCCACCCTGGGTGAGCAGACAAACGTCTCAAGTTGGTGAGTGCTGGTCAGCACCGATCCTTTGTGTGGGAATCTCTCTGCTTTGCCCTCTACACCCCTGTTGCTGCACTCTCCTTCATGGCTCCGAAACCCTTCCCCCCCTCCCTGCCCACTCCCCATCTTCGCCAGTGAAGGGGCTTCCTAGTGTGTGGAAACTTTTCCTCCTTCCCAACTCCCTCCCAGAGGTGCAGGTCCTGTCCCTATTCTTTTGTCTCTGTTTTTTCTTTTTTTCTTTTGCCCTACCCACATAACATGGGGATTTTCTTGCCGTTTGGAAAGTCTGAGGTCTTCTGTCAGCATTCAGTAGGTGTTCTGTAGGAGTTGTTCCACATGTAGATATATTTCTGATGTATTTGTGGGGAGGAAGGTGATCTCCACGTCTTACTCCTCCGCCATCTTGAAGGTCTCCCTCCTAGCTGTCTGTTCTTAAGCAATGGTACAACAATCGCTTAATTAAACTTACATTCAACCAGAGGTACACTATTCAAATTGGGATGAGTCTAGAAAGAGGGAGGGAAAATGAAATACTCTGCCTCAGTTAGCTATAAAAACTTGTAGCTTGACTTTTAAAAAAAAATTTTAACTGAATATGTTGGTTTCAGAGAGACGTAGCCTGGATATGTTTTTAGAATGTCCATGCTTAAGGTAATATTTCATTTACTTTTCTAGCTATATTCTCTATCTTCTACTACTTTATTTTAATAAACTTAAAGTAGAATAAAATTAAAAGACATCTATTTTCTTTACTCTCAGTTTCCTATTTCACATATATTTTATGCTTCATGTAGAAATGACATTAGTATTAAAGAAAGGAATGTTAGGGGATTTTGTTTTTGTTTTTGTTTTGCTGTACACGGGCCTCTCACTGTTGTGGCCTCTCCCATTGCGGAGCACAGGCTCCGGATGCTCAGGCTCAGTGGCCATGGCTCACGGGCCCAGCCGCTCCATGGCATGTGGGATCTTCCCGGACCGGGGCACGAACCCGTGTCCCCTGCATCAGCAGGTGGACTCTCAACCACTGAGCCACCAGGGAAGCCCCGTTAGGGAGTTTTGAACAAACACATTTTCTCTTATTCTGCTGTCTCCCAACCGAATGCAGTTTCTATGTGATTCACACAAAGCAACCCAAAGGAGTTAGAGACATGAGTGAAGCTAAGAATCTGTCAGGCAACTACTAGTAACCATGGTAATTTTAAGAAAAATATATTATGACATGTTCCTGTCTCAGGGCCTTTTAACTTCCTGTTACTTCTTCATGGGAGTCTTTTCCCCCCAGAGATCGATCCACATAGCTTAATCCCTCACCTGCTTCCAGTCTTTGCTCAGATGTCACCATTTCAGCAAGGCCTTGCCAAGTCTGCCTATTTAAAATTGTATTTCCCCTTTCCCCATGTCCACACACTCTAAGTCACCCCCCCCGCCTTACTTTTCTCCATAACACCCATGAGCATCTTACATATGCTTTTTCTCATTTTATTTGTGAAAGATATCGTTCATACAGGAGATTGTATAAACATGTATGTACAATTTAGAGCAAACACCTAGGTAAACAAATACCTGTGTAACCGCCATCCAGGATAGGAAATACGAATCTTCCCATGTTCTTCCCAGAGGTAACTGCTATCTCAACTTTTCTGATAATCATTCCCTTACATTTCTTTATTGTCTTATCATCTGTGTACATATACATTAATAATAGTACATAATTTACTTATTTATTATAGTTAAAGCAGTAGACCAAAGTATCTGGCATTCATTGTACAAATGAAGTTCTAGACCTATTCTAGAGCACCCCAAAACCCATTCTTAGTCCAACTAACTTGCCACTTCCTTCACCAGCTATCTCAGCTATATCTATTCTACCTCCAATCTCCCACTTCCTCCCAAGTTTTATTCCTTAGCTTGGTATTTATTCAATCTCTGATATTTACTCTTGTTGGATTTTCAGATTTCTTCCCAGTTCTCTTAACAGGACAATCTTTACTGTTGACTTAGGTCAGAATCAACTGACCAAGGTAATCTAATTTTACTGAAAATTATTCACCTCTCAGAATCCAAAGTACCTACTGGGCAAATGGCAGGTATTTCTTTTATTTCTTTAATTCCCAAAACAAACTTCAGGGGTTATAAAGTTTCTGATATTTGCTACCCATTCTCGTAGCAGGGAAGCTCGGGCTTGTGTTGACAGCCAAAGTATCTGTTCTGTGGTCCAGTCCTCAGAGTGACTTTGCTTTGCTGAGGGTTATCACGTGAACAAGTCACCATTTCCATTTCCATTTATTCCAAAGATTCTAGGAAGCATACTGCTTCACAGGTGATCTCATTTTGTTTTGATAGTGTGCTCAATCATTTCATATACAATCAAAATGTGTAATCAGAGGTTATGCAAATGAAACTTTTTCATCATTGGGACCTCTGCCTATTTGCAAGTGTCCTTCATCATTATCTAGTTGAAGTTAGCTATTATTCTCTTCTACAGAGTTTCAGTTGAACAATGTCCACTTTTCTTTTGTACACTATGGAGTCCAGAGAACTGTGCTCATTTTCTTTTTATGTTGTTAGAATTAGATGTATCATTCATCCATAATCTGAGTTCTACAATAGCTGCAATCACTGTGTCACTGGCCCCTGAAATGAATTTTTAGATTCAGCAATCACTACACTATCAACATATGTTAGGTGTAGCATTTAAATCTTCTATTTAGAATATTGTCATTTTACCTATCCAAAGCAGTATGCAGTAAGGGTAACAGTATGTATCTAAATTAACTTCCCTTGTAGCATTTATCATTATTTTACCTTTTCTCTACATTGATTGCATTTTACCAGAAACAAAAGTCGTGGAGCAATGGAGTATCTAGACATAGTCTAGGAATTACTTTGGTAAGGGAGAAATACTGAAAGTTCTGTAAAAATGTAATTTTTTGGCTTAGTTCTCTTCTTCAATAATGTTAGTATTTTTGCATTCCTTTCTTCATTCAAAGAACAGATTTTCAAGTAATGGTTGAGATTATTATATCCTCTGCTTAATAAATTGAAGTTTAAATAGGCTAAAGCACACAAAAAAACTGTACTTCAAAACATATAATTGAAGTATCTATTTTCAGTTTGAGAAATGTATAACAAAAGTCATTCTTTGTAGAGATAGTACCTATTTTCTGTGGCAAATTAAACCAGTTCTTTGAGAGATTTATTATTGCTAAACATTTAAAAATAACTAGTATTTGGAAGAATACAATTATATAAGTGATTGTATCCATGTAAGTACTAAACTTTTAAGGAGATACTTTAAAGTGGAGACTTAAACATTTTTTCACCATTACCACAAAATAATAATTTGATCATTTTTGAGGTTGTTCATTGAATTGCTCTTGAAAAGAAGGTCTCGGTGACAGTCTTAAATAAAAAGAAAATCTGGTTTATAAAAAAGGTAATTTATGGTTATGCATAATCTGTGCTCACTCTACTTTTTTATTGTAAGGTTATGTCGGAAGAAATATCTTCTTTTATGTGTTTGTCTCCAGCTCAATCATATAATAAAGTTATCCTGCCTTTGAAGAATTTTGTTTAGTCTGTCATCATAGTAATTGATGGTCGGTTGCCAGTGTGGCAAACATTGCAAGTTCAAATATGCTGATTATTATCATCTATGTTAAAGTGACCTCAACACTTTCCAAAATGTATTGATGGAACAGTAGCTCATCATCCATATTTTATTAGGCCATACTAAAGATAATACTACTACCATGGCTTTATAAAATAACTTTCAAGAAACTGAAAGCTTCATTTATTTTCATACAAGATGCTTGAGAACCACTTTTTTAAAAAATGCAAATACGGAAAGTAGCAGATGGGAAACACCCATAAAGATGCCAGTCATAAATAGCTGTAATATCAATCAGTTGGCAGTGCATTCATTCATTCATCAAATATTTATTGACCACCTCCTATGTGCCACCACATCCTGAACCAGTAGAAAATTAAGTAAGTTTTAAAAATAAAATCAATAAGAATGGAAATGAGCACTGACTGCTAGTGGGTGTGGGATTTTGGGGTGAGATGATAAAAATGTTCTAAAATTAGATTGCAACGATGGTTGCACACTTTTGAATATAATAAAAACTGAACTAGGTACATGCACTTTAAATGGGTGAATGTTATGGTATGTGAATTATATTTCAATAAAGCTATTTAGAAACAAAGCTTTATTGATGGAAGACAAAAACATCATAATGAGAGTATAACATTGGCTTCAAGCCAGTGTTGACCAACGAGGCAAGTGTGCATCAAATAGTTTAGAAGGCGGTCCTGAAGAAGGTAGACCACTTGGATTTGGGATTAGTGGTCGCTCTACTCTGGATGTGCAAGGAAGCTCAGGCCTAGCAACACATTACCCTTTTTTTTTAAACAATCACAAATTTACAGAAAATTTACTTCTTTCTTTTACCATTTGAGAGTAAGTTGCTACCTGAAACCCCCTTATTTCCCAATACTTCTGTGTATATTCCTAAAATAGGAACATTCTTCTCCATACCTACAATATAGCCATCAAAATGGAGAAATTAACATTAATATATTACTGCTATCTAATCTTCAAGCTCCACTCAAGTTTCCTCAGTTGTCTCAGTCACTTATAGCAAAATTATAACCAAGAAAAGATCCAGTTTAGACCCATGCATTGCATTTAGTCTTCCTCCATCTGGAATAGTTTCTCAGTCTTTCCTTGACTTCCATGAGCTTGACACTTCTGAAGAACAATTTTATAATGGATTTAGAATGTTCCTCACTTTGGGTTTTCCCACGTTTCCTATTGACTACATGCAGGTAATATAATCTTTAGCAGCTGTATTGCAGAAGGGATCCTATGTTCTTCTCATTGTGTCCTAGCAAAATGTGCACAATTTCAGTTTGTCCCATTACTGATGATGTTCACTTTAATAATTTGATTCGGGTGGTCTCTGCAGGGCTTCTCCAATATAAAAGTTATTCTTTCTCTTTTTATAATTAATATTATGTGAAAGGTGTATTGAAACTGTATAAATTTCACATTCTCCATCAAACTTTCAATTTATTATTCACTTATTTATATAACAGTTTTTCCTATTTTATTCACTGAACAATAAATATTTTGGATGTTCAAATTGTTCAAGATCTGGGCATTGAGAGCTTCATTAAGATGGCTTCCGTGTCCTTTGGATAAGTCTCCATATTCTTTGAGCATTTCCTTGCTTTCTGGACAAGATGTTCCCAGTATCATCTTGTTCTTCCTCTGCTGCAGTCATTTCTCCAAGAAGTCCTCGTTCCTTTTGGTGAGAATGGTATGTAGAAGTCATAGGCTGGCATTAGGTGTTCTCTTGCTATTTGAGGTGTTGCTGCTCCCAGGCCTCTTGGTGGACAGAACTAGAAAATATGTGCATGTGTATATACACTTGCATGTGTATCTATCTATCTATCTATCTATCTATTGATAATCATGAGTTTATGCTAACAGCTATAATTTCAACCCAGTATCACAGGGTTCACTTCTCCCTTTTCCACATTAATAACTCCTTTCCCTAACCAGTTGATGAACCTGGTTTCCATTACCCTTAAAATATTTACTTTAAGAAGAAAAGGATCCCTTTTAGGTAACCAGTCTCCCATCTTAGCTGTCATCCCCTCCCCAGTGCAGAATCCCTTCTCCCCGCTACTCAGTCTCTAACACCCCGTACAGGGCTGGCCCCTGTCCCACTTGGATGCCCTCCTAACCCTGCCAAGGCTCTCCCACTGCACGCCAGACCATGCCTGCATCTGGACTCCCTCCTCATTCCGCTTGTATACCAGGTCCCTGAATCCCAAATCCCTGTGGGGGGATCCCTTCTCACCACACTCAAGCTCTGAATCCCCACACTGGCCACACGCTCCCCAGCCAGCTGGGGCTCTGACCCCTCGTGCTTGGCTGCTTCTCTGTAGAGGCGCCTTCATCACTCAGCTTGGGACAGCTTTGCACCAGGCCACCAGGGCTGTGACAACCTGTTCTGGCACATTGTGGCTTCCCCTTTTCCCCTGGCACGGACCCCTCCCTCGCTCTGCCCCACCTAATGGCTGTAGACTGAATTATTCAGAAAGGGAGGTGAAGGGAAGCAAAAGGGAAGGAGAGGGGGGAAAGGTCACATGATACTTTAACTGGCCATGTCTTCCTCACCTACTAGACTGAAGTCTGTGGGGAAAGGGACCACATTTTTTACATCTTTTATTTCTCAGCTCTTAACACAGTATGTGACACACAGAGACAGTTACTCAATAAATGCTTGTTAAATTAACCTTACCCAAGTTGAAAGCTGAGAACTTACCTAATTCCAGGCTTTTGCTGTTATCAATCATCTCAGTAAAATCTTCTGGGCACTATTATAGAGAGGAAAGTGAATCTTAAGCAGTTTTTTGCCAGTTGTACTCCAAAGAGGGTAGTTCTAGAAGAGTACAACAAAATGAACTTATTTTTTCACAGGACTGAGCCTTCTATATACAATCTGTGATAATTTGAACCAAATCTATGATTTATTTTGAAGTCATAAATTTAATAACAGCAATGTTAGATGCACGGCTTTTATTCTTATTTAGTAGCAAAAATCATAGGTGATTAGAATTATGCATTATTTTCTCAATTTTTATAATACAGATAAATGAGTTAGCTTCTATATATGCTCAGTCTTAATAGCTAATCCAAGAAACATAATACATTGAAAGGAAATTAAAGTAAATGATGTTTGGAATCAAGCAATACATAGGAATACAAAAAAATGAGGGTTTATTCTGAAATATAAGGCCTTGACTTTTAGCTCCATTCATTGGCAGGAACAAGTTTTATTTGTTTGTATCATTCCTGGGAAACTTGTTCATTCATTCAAAATGTAATTATTGAACAACTAAGGGCCACCTACATCGTTGGTAGGGACCAGTGCAAAATGAAAATGCAGGACCCCTCGGTCAAAAAGTAGGAACAAGGGCTTCCCTGGTGGTGCAGTGGTTGAGAATCCGCCTGCTGATGCGGGGGACACGGGTTCGTGCCCCGGTCCGGGAGGATCCCACATGCCGCGGAGCGGCTGGGCCCGTGAGCCATGGCCGCTGATCCTGCGCGTCCGGAGCCTGTGCTCCGCAATGGGAGAGGCCACAACAGTGAGACACTCGCGTACCACACACACACACAAAAAGTAGGAACAAGATACTCTTAAAAGCACGAAAATATAACTTTTCCCTTTGTTGGTCTCTCTCTTGACCTGTATGGTGTTTTTATTTGCTCTTTAATTTTACCCTTCCTCAGGCACTGGGATACTCGCCAGGCAGTGTGTATCTTTGCAGGCGCTGGGAGGTGCAGCTGGGGCAGGAGGAGGCCGGGCTGCAGACGCACAAGGCCACCTCACGTAGGTTTTCTCCTCCTGCTGGTGGCTGGACTGACATGGGGACACAGTAGTGAACAAAACAGGCAAATCTTTGTCTCTGCATCATAAAACTTACGTTCCAGCAGAAGACACAATAAAAAGTGTGTGTGTGTGTGTGTGTGTGTGTGTGTGTGTGGTATCTGTTAGACAGTGATAAGTTTTGTGACACTAAATAAACAGAACGGAATAGAGGGGTTTGCTCAGCGTAGGGGATAGAGTAGGGTTGCAATTTAAAATAGGGAGGTGAGGAAAGCCTTCACGAAGTAGGTGACACTCAAGCAAAGACCCAAGTGTGACAGAGGCTGCCTTGTGGATTTCTGGGGCAAGAATGTTGCAGGCAGAGGCCAGAGCAAATGCAAACTCTCTTCAGTAAATGCCTCAACGATTCCAGTTTAGAAAGTCTGTTTTTCTCAGATTCAGCTTTGACTTTTCCCCCTCCTTCTGTCCCATCTTCCACATCACTAATCTTGTTTCTGGAATCTATTCCATTTTCTCCTTTCTCACTTTACTTCTCCCAGTTGAGATTTCTCATCTCTCACTTATTACATGAGGCTTCTAACTCCCTGCTTCAAATCTCTCTGCCCCTTTCCCCTTTTGCTGCCCATCTTCCTTACACAGCTGACCGTGTCCTCTCACTCAGAAAACCAGCCATGTGGCTTTCACACATCCAACCAAAATATGGAAGTATTGGACCATTGTTATTCCCAAAGTGCCGTAAGAAGATTTGCCCCATATTCTAAGCAAACTGATTATTTCTTATTATGGAGTATCACCTGGACATTCATACGTCCTTGCCTTTTCTCCTTTTGGAATAACTTCTTTCAGTCTCACAACTATCAAAAACTTACTCATAATTCTAATCTCAGTTCTAATGCCACCTTCTCCCTGCAATGTTTCCTGATCCATACAGTTACAATGAACTACTCACCTGGCTTCAGTTTTATTTAAATATTACTCTGTCCACTAGACAATAAGCTTTTTCTTAAGTCAGAGATCCTATCTTATTTATCTTTACATTCATAATGCCTGTCTGTTTGCTGTGCATATAATATGTACTTAATACTTGTTTGTTGAATTTAATATTATTGATACAATTAATATTATTAGTTGTAAAGTGATAAATCCTGTATAGTGTACCTGGCAATAATGCAAATTAGAATAACTTGAATTCAAACATAGACTAATTGGCAAGTGATTCCTGTCCTCTACCTGATCTCTCTACTCAAAGTTCCTCAGAAAAAAGAGGGGGAAACATGGAGGATTGGGTGGTGCTGGACAGGGAAAATTCAGGCAATCCTATCTCAGGAAGCAGGGAGGCGGGGAGTAGGTCCCCAGTATTCTCCCAACTCAGTCTCTCTGGATCAGACTAATAAAATGTCTATCAACTAACCAGAAGATTCCTGGAATCACAGCTGCTTTCCAAGAGGTCCCAGCAGTTTCCAGAATTGTCCTTATCAATTTTAAGCTGGAGTGATCACACTAGGTGGCGCCAAACTTCAAACCAGAGTAGGTGGAGTTTGGATCAGATGGAGGCTGCACTCCCAGGTGGCCTGCTGCCCAGGCTCAGCTTGGTCATTTTGTTAATCTTGTAATATCACAACTTCACATTTCACACAGCTAAATTTTTTGAATACTGTCTTAGTCCATTTGAGCTGGAATAATAGAATGTCATAGATTAATTTATAAACATCAGAAGTTTATTTCTCACAGTTCTGGTGGCTGCAAAGTCCAAGATCAAAGTGTGGGCAGATTCATTGTGTGATGAGGGCCCATTTCCTGTTTCATTGAGAGGTGTCAGCTCTCTGGGACCTCTTTTTTTTTTTTTTTTTTTTTTTTGCGGTATGCGGGCCTCTCACTGTTGTGGCCTCTCCCGTTGCGGAGCACAGGCTGACGCGCAGGCTCAGTGGCCGTGGCTCACGGGCCCAGCCGCTGCACGGCATGTGGGATCTTCCCGGACCGGGGCATGAACCGCGTCCCCTGCATCGGCAGGTGGACTCTCAACCACTGCGCCACCAGGGAAGCCCTGGGACCTCTTTTATAAGGCACTAATCCCATTCATGAGGGCTCTACCCTCATGCCCTAATTACCTACCAAAGTCCTCAACTTCTAACACCTAGGACCATCACAGTGAGAGTTAAGATTTCAGCATATGAATTGCAGGGGGGACACAAACATTGTCTACAACAGACACCACTGATTGCATTATGGCAGGGCCCTACTTTTATACCATTTTCTAAGATCTTACTGTATACCAGATACTGTGCCAGCCAGTTTACATGCTTTATTTCTAATCCTTACAGTAGCCTACAAGGTGGTAGGTACAGATATCTTTATTCTGTTGGTAAAAAATCTGATGCCAAGAAAAGAAAAGTCCCTGGCCTAAGATTGTACAGCTAAGTAACTGGCAGACCTAAGTAAGAATTGGATTTAAGCCTGACTCTCACGTCATACTCTTCATAATTCCACTCATAAAAGAAGGAAGGAGACCAGGAAAAAACAGTGGAGAAAGAAAGGTAGAGAAAGGCACTTTTGAAACAGGAGAAAAATAAATGAAGTATGTTGCCTTCTCTGTTTTCTTTACCCCAGAGGTCGATTCTGCCCAGGAAAAAAGAAGCTTCTAACTTTGTCCATTATTTTTGTTCCTTTCCTACTTATTTCCCACACCAGAGACTCCCACCAAGACTCTTATGGACTAAATGTTCATGTTTCCTGAAGGTTGAAGCTGTAACCCCTAATGTGATGGTACTAGTAGGTGTGGCCTTTTGGAGATAATTAGGTTTAGATGAGGTCATGAGGGTGGGGTCCTCGTGATGGGATTAATGCCCTTATAGGGAGAGACCTGAGAGATGAGAGCTAACCACCTCACAACCCATGTGAGGATTCAGCAAGAAAGCAGCCTCCTGCAAGCCAGGAAGAGGGTCCTCACCAGAACCCGACCATGATGGCACCCTAATCTCAGATTGCCCAGCCTCCAGAACTAGGATAAATAAATGCCTGTTTAAGCCATCTAATCTATGGTATTTTGTTATAGCATCTGAGCTGACTGAGACAATGACTTTGCATTTTCTTTAAACATTCAAGTGAAAGGCCTTTTGCCCAAGCAGACCCATCTCAGAGGCAGGTTCACATTCCCATTTTCCAGCTCTTGATGGAGATGGCAGACTTTTTGTCTTTGTGGTCATTTTCTGCACCTGAACCCAAGGTTTTCCCAGCCATCTAGATCTAGTGTGGTCCTTATCTCTGGTAAGGGTAAGCCCTTCCTCTCTTGCTTTAATGCCCTGTATTTTCCATCATTTGGGGACTCGAACCTCTGGTAATGGTGGCTAGTTAGCCCTTTGTCTTGTCTGACCTTAAATGATTGCCTGTTTTGACCTTGAGGAAATGAGTCCTCTAGGAACTATAATCTTTATGGCCACTTGGAAAACTTACAGTGGAGTAGGGTACTTTGCCATGGAGGAAACAAAGAGGAGAGAAAGAGAGCAAAGATCAGTAAGAGGAAAAGAGAAATAATACTTTGGTACAGAAGGTTCTGAAATTTCAGTGAATTGTTATGCTTCCAACTGTATTCAATAAGCCATTCTCCCCTTTATTTGCAATAAGCATGTGTTGGAATATTATCTTTGAAATGCAAATTATGTGGTTTACCATTGTTCACTTTCTAAACTCTTTGATCATTTAACTTGTGGATAGGGGATATTGTTCATGGACTACACCCAATGATCTATACCCACACAGCTTAGTGTCTGCATTACTGCGACTTTATTTTTCAGTTGTCTTCATTAACACGACTTTACTGTTCTACCATCTTCATCAGCATGATTTTACCATTCCAAGAAACGCTTGCTCAGGAAGATGAAAATTGCAAATAACTTTCTTGTTCTTTTAGGAACTTTTGGAAAATCTATTTAAAGGACTATTAAACTACTCAACTTTCAATAGATGGAATCAAATAGCTGATTAATCTCTAAGATCGACTTTGAAACTTTCACCTTGTGTGTCCAACAATCCTAAATTATTATGTTGTAATCCTTAGCCAATCTCAGTCAAGCCCTGCCCTCGTGAAAGACCTGCCTTAAACCAGAATGTCCACCCTCAACTCCCTCCCAGAAAACTCCTTAAATATCCAGACTTTGCCCTCCTGCTTCTGAAAGACCTCTAAAACTGTGCCTAGGAAGCTGTCTCCCTCTTGCTGGTAAGCAGTGAACTCAGCTTATTGATAGGCTTGAAAAAGCCTATTTTGATGATATTTTGAGGGAGCCAACATTCAACATGGAGGTGATTGAAACCATTTCCTCTCAGGCTTAGGAAATTAAATTAAAGGTCTAATTCTTTAGGAATTAGAGGAAAGAGAAACCTCTCATCTTTATCCTGTAGAATCTGTAAACTCATCGCATTTTTCTTTGGGGAGAAAGTATACCAACTGTCAAAAGCTTACAGTAGTAAGCGCGGAGATGGAAAAAAGAATTAATCATTTTTGTCAGAGGAAACTAAATGGGAAAAAAAAAACAGAATCACTATAAAAACAATTCATTTGAAGTTACTTTTTGAGATTACATTATTTTCTCGCTGGCATTCAGACACCTGAAATTCACTTTAAAATATGTTGGTGAACAATTCTTATTCTCCAGAATTACATTTTTAAAACAGCAATATTTCATAATAACAGTATAAAATGAAAATAATTGACTCTTGCCTTGTGGCACTTGGTTTTTAATCTAAATAGATATGAAGCATACTGACATTCATCTATATGAGACATTTGCAGACATAAGAGAAATTAGGTCACAAGCCTGTAAGACTAGTTCATAAATCAGCCAATCAGAAAAGTGATAAAACTTTTCCAGAACACTATCCAGGGACTCCTTATTCCTTTGCAATTCGTTACCTGTTTTATATGTCCTTTTAGGAAGAGTTCTTCTCCCATTGAATGCTTGGCAAAAGGAATGCATACAGTTAGAATTTACAAGAGCTTACGTACAACATTTATGTCATTTTTGATTTAACAATTTTGGAAGACTTGTTCAAAAATTACTCCTGATTTTAGTTTCTTTGGAGTTTTCTAAAATGCTACTGCTATCAGGGCATAAAAGCCATGCAGCCAGTAGTAGAAATCCTGTCATGTAACCATTAAGGCTGCACTAAAAGGCAAAATGTTGCAGCTAAGAGTATTTTTAATGACTTGAAATTGCTTGGAGTGCTTTCTGGAAGTAAAAGGATGCTGATTTATTTACCTAGTATACTTATCTAAATTAATTTGGCAGGATTACTTTGGACCTAATCCTCTTACAATGAAATTTATATGTTAATATTTTTAAATGGTGCATCATTCTTTTCTTGAAGGATATAATATATTGCAATGACATGAATCTACCAACAGTCATTAAAGAAAGAAGTAAATTAACCCATTGCTGAATCAGGAGCAAGGACTACGTTTTTACATAGACTACATTTATGATTTTATATGACCTTGCAAATAAAACATCACGATTTACACTGTTAATGAGAACAAATAGAATCACATTCTATTTCTAGTTTCCCCTCATGGATACTTTCCACTAGAAATATGGAAGGGGCTTTATTTACTCTGGCATAATTTTTTGTCATAGTGGTTTTTTTTTTACATTTTAAATGAATGGACTTTTTGTATACCTTTCTTATTAAGCACAATCTTTATTACAGGTTGAATACTAATGAGAGGCTCAGTATAGAGCATTTTTGTGTATTTGTTGCCTTTTTATGGAACTAGTAACCATAATTACTAACATATAAATAGACTCTTCCAAGAGCAAAGTCAGAACAGGTGTCCTTTGTGATGTAGCTATTCACTTATTCCAGTTTTATATCTTGTATTTTTCTCCAGTGATGAACATCTCCTTGGTCCTTAGGGTCATGGCCTTGCCAATAAGTATAAATATCATGAGATGCATATGAATCATGAAATACATTTTTGATAATTAATAATTGATGTGCATTTTAAATGGACGTGTAAGGTTCATATAGCTGACATTTAATTCGTTTTTACTGTGTGCCCGGCACCGTGGTGAGATGTTGAAACCCTAATCCCCAGTGAGATGATATTTGAAAGTGGGGCCTTTGGGAGCTAATTAGGTCATGAGGGTGCAGTGAATGGGATTAGTGTCCTTAAAGGAAGAGACGTGAAAGAGATCTCTCTCTCTCTGCCCCGTGAAGCACAGGGAAAAACTGGCTCTCTATACAAGAAAGAGAGTCCTGAGCACACTGGTTCTCAGACTGCCAGCCTCCAGAACTGTGAGAAATCAATGTCCATTGTTTAAGCCATCCAGTCTACGGTATTCTGTTATAGCAGCCTGAAATGACTAAGATGGCACATCACATAACTGTCTTCTAAATTTCTTACAAGAACTATGGTAGCATTACTTTAGAAAGGAACACAATTAAGGTGGTAGAGGTTAAATAGCTTGTCCAAGACACACAGTAACTAAAAGTTGTCCAGGATTTGAATCTAGGTTTGTCTACACTCCCTAGATACATAGAGCTCTTAACTAATGGGTTGGCCAAAAACTTCATTCGGGTTTTTCCGTAAGATGTTATGGAAAAGCCCAAACGAACTTCTTGGCCAACCCAATGCTTTCATGCACTGCTTTTCAAACTTACTTGTCTTGATTGACCATTTGACTAACATATCCCCAGGACACACAAAATACTTGAACCCGTGCACACCACAAAGAGCAAGGCACAGGAACCTTAAAATGAAAGCCATGACTGTTTGTTGTGACGTTATGCTGAAGAGGTAGATTTTCTACCTCCTACACATTTCCCAAGTGGGAACACATTAAATTATAGGGGAGTCAACTTGAAAATAGTATTAAATGTGCAAAGTATTTTCTACAGTTCCTTGGAAATATATATCAATTTATTTTAAAGACTGTAGGTTAGTTTATAGGTTAGTCTAACAAAGTATAGGTAAAATCAAAAGAATAATTTGCATACTGTGTATATGTTATATGTGTGTGTTAGGTGGGCAGAGATGGAGTTCAAAGCAGTATGACCACTAGGAAAAGATGTGAAAATGTGGAGATATTTTTCAAGAGGGTACACATCCCACACCCAAACATTCTCTGTCTCCCTACGAATGGTAGAAAAGGATGCTCCTTCGTTATTCAGCCTAAAAATCCAGTATGGCCTTATCTACAATCCTATTAGTCCATCCTATTCCCTGGACTATAGGAAGTTCTTCCAGGCCCAGAAGAGGACATTCTAAGGTTGTTCTTGCATGCCTCACCGTCCCGTGAAAGCATATTGTGTTGGTTTCAAGATGCTGCATTATTTTGTTAACAGTGTCATGATTCTTTCTTCTCTTTACATCTTGTAGTTATCTACTTCCACAGATCCGTTCTCTCTCTGTTCACCATTTATGATTCTGTAATTTTCATAAATACATGAAACAGTGGTTAGATAATTCAGAAATTCATACCACTCGTGTTTTAGCTGTTCTAAATCAAACATTTACTGCTCACTATTTCTTTCCAGCTATTTCATTCCACTGCTACATCACCTACTTGCCTCTGTTTTGCTAGAGGTGTGTTGAGAGAGTGCCAGGGAGTTTATTTAGTTCTATGTACTAGGACAGAACCAAAAAGCAACTTTAACTTGACAGGATCCTGTTTTCTCCAGCCGCAGGATGGGGGAGGATGCTTATGCACACAGGCAGTCTGTGGCTTGAAGACATAGCTGGCAGTTTGTCCGTTAGTGACTTTTACAGACCTAGGTTCTAAAAATAATCCCAATAATAACCTTATATTATGTAAGAAAAATCTACAATGGAATAGATTTTCACATTCAGAAATTATGTTCATTTTCCCAGCATGATATCCACTTACCTAACACTTTATGCTACATAAAACGATAAATTATCCAGTGTGATCTAAAACCATCAGAAACATTTAAAAGTTTTATAGTACAGTATTTTAAAGTTTACTAACCATTATATAAAATTAATAAGATAGTTTATACAGTTTCTTGCTTTATTGATTGTGGGTAATAACCTGTAGATGGGAATATAGTAGAATGATGTGACTAACTGCCTTTAAAAGAAACATTTAAACTTGAGTCATTTTTTTGTGTTTTCTCGGATTCTTTTCACTTCTGAAATCTTAGAGAGAGCCGGTCAGATATTGAGTTGCTTTATTCACTAAAAATTTTCTGGAGAATTTCTTTAAGGGATGATGTGGATTTTAATGCATAAATTTTTTAGACAGACTATTGAAGTTGAAATTTCATTTCAAGAGGCAGTCAGCTTTGTTTAACTCTATATTTTTAGGATCCAAAGTTACTGAACCAGACTTTGCTTTAATTAATAACTATAGGATGTGAGGCAGTTCCACTGCTGCTTTTTCTATTAACTTGCAATTTCCTGTAGGAAATTAATAAAATGAAAGAGGGGGTGGCCAGCAAGAATAAATACATGCTACAGCTGCAAGTCACTAAAATTCATCAGAATAAATTAAGCTACACAGTTTTGATTTTAATTCTATGAAGTTTCTTAATTCTTAAGGCAAATTTGACAAAGGAACAAAAGTGACAAAGAATCCAAAAGTGTTCAAATTTAATATAAAATGCATTATTTAATTAACTGGTTAAGATGTGGAAATTTGCTAAGTAGTGTTGCTCAATGGTTAAGAAAATAGATTCTAGAAATAAACTCCCTGAATTCTGCCTCTGCCATTTACTAGCAGTGGCAATTTGGGCAATTTATAACACTTAACCTTCTATACCTCTTTACATTATGTTTAAAATCAGAATCCAAATAACACCCATCTCATAGGGTTGATGTGAAAATTCAGTGAGTTAATATGTATAGTACCTGGAACACAGTAAGTGCTACACTTGACGGCACTTAGCATTTGTTTTTTCTTCAGTATTATTTTTCGAGTATCTTTTCATTAAGCTGTCTCTTCCCATAACCACTGGAGCCAAATCTTTGGAAGAGAAATTGAATTTTTGAAAATACTGCCAAATTTTGTTTTGTTTTTCTGAGTCTTTCACCATTTATTTGCTTACTTTTTAAGTGATTTGCCTGGGAATCCAATGGGTGCCCCTTGGTTGTACATACGTACTTTTAAGTCAATATTACGAGTACTAAATCCAAGTGTCTGATATTTTTTTTTTTTTGAGTAAAAAGATTCCTCTTGCTGAGATTCTAGAAAATTCTTGAAAACATTTGGAAGAATACTGCCAATTGACCAGGATACTTAAAGAAACACAGGGACTTTTAATTACCAGCATCTAGATATGCAACTCAACTGCACCGGGAAGGGCAGCCGGCTCTTCAGTGTGGTTACCTTTTCATAGCTATGCCTATGCTCATTCTACAATCAATATATATAGCAATTTAAATAAAGACATAATAAAATGTAGAATTAAGGCGTGTGCTGCTTTGACTGTATTGTTTATCTAGTTAATAGCACTAACAAATTTTAGTTGTGGCTTCCTTTGAATTCCTTTGAAATGCCTAGTCAGTGATATACCTGAGATAGCTTCTTGTTCTTTTTTATTACGTGCTTATGTGCTCACCTGGATGTGTCTTGTTACTAGGATTGCCTTTTAAAGTTGCTTTTAATTTCCCAAGTTAATTAAAGGTTTCTCTTACATTTACAGGCTCCCTAGTTTTGAGAGTTGTTGTTTTTTTTTTTTCCTGGGACGGGGAGAAGTTGGAGGAGTAGTACCTTTTATCATTCCATCTAATATGATTTATCTTTGCTATATGAATTATTAAGCTATTATGTTTTATTAAGTAATAAGAATAATGAGTGACTGAAACAAATGTTAATAAAATGACTAAAATATACATGCTAATACATTCATTGATGTGTTATTTTTTTCTTCCTAGCACTGGTTTAAGTGGACTATAATAGAGAAGGTTATTGTTTGGAAAATGTTGCTAATTTGTTTTTCTCGCTTAAGATGACATTTGCAACATTTTCAAAGTGATGTCTTTTTCAGTGTAGCACACTTAAACTAGTGCTAGGAGGAAATTTTTCCTTTTTACTGAAGGTAAATAGAATTCTTTAGTATGAACATTTCATAATTTGTTTATCTTTTCATCAGTTTATAGACTTTCATCTTGTTTCCAGTTAGAAGCTATCATGAATAAAGCTGCTATGAACATTTATGAACAGATCTTTTTTTGTGGACACATGTTTTTATTTCTCTTGGTTAAATACCTAGGAGTGTACTGTACTGGTAGATGGTGTGATAAATAGATGTCTTACTTTATGAGAAACTGCCAAACTGTTTTCAAAGGGGCTACACTGCTACACATTCTCACCAGAAAAATATGAGAGTTCCAATTGTTCCACATCCGATCACTTGGTATAGTCAGACTTTTCAATTTTAGACATTCTATAGGGTACCTTATTGTGGTTTAATTTTTCAGTTCCCTAATGACTACTGATGTTGAGCATCTTTTCATTTGCTTATTGGCCGTTTATTATATAATTTGTTTGGTGAAGTCTCTGCTCAATTTTTTTTTTTTTTGCCCACTTTTAATTGGGTTGTTTGTCTTGCTATTAAGTTGCAAGAATTGTGAGATTTTTAAAAATACATTTTGGATACAAGTCTTTTATAATATATGTGTTTTGCAAATATTTCCTTCCAGCTTGCCCTTTCCTTTTCTTAAGGTTGTCTTTTGAAGAACGAATGTTCTTTTGATAATGTTCAAATTATTTAATTCTTTTCTTTTATGAATTATGCTTTTGGTGTCAAATTTAAGAAATCTTTGCCTAAGTCAAGGTCACATAGGTTTTCTCGTTTCCTTCTAGAAGTTTTATGCTTTAGCTCTTACATTCAGATCTATATAGCACTTTGAGATTTTGTTTTGTTGGGTTTTCTTTTTTGTTTTTTGCTTGATATAGTGTGAAGTATGGGCTTAAGTTATTTTTATTACTATGGATATCTAATTGGTCCAGTACTTTCCTTGCCCCCGTTGTAGTACTTCAGCTGTTTCATTGCAAATCAATTGACTATATATGTGTGTTTCTATTTATTGACTCTATTCTGTTCTCTTGATGTATATGTCTGTCCTTATGCCAATCCCACAATGCCTTGATTATTGTGGTTTTATAGTAAGACTTAAAACAAAGTAGTGTAAATCCTACAATATGTGCTTCGCTTTCAAATATGTTTTGGCTATTCTAGGTTTTTTGAAATTCCGTGTAAATTTTAGAATCAACTTTTCAATTTCTAAACAAACAAACAACAACAAAAACCCAGCTGATTATTGATTGGAGTTGGGTTAAATCTATGAATCAATATGGGGAAAACTGATATCATAACAGTCTTGTGTCTTCTAATCTATAAACATGATAGTACCTCTCCATTTATTTAGGTGCTCTTTAACTTCTCTCAGCAATGTTTTGTGGTGAAGTATTTTGCTAAATTTGTACTTATTTCACTTTTTTATGCTATTGTAAATGGCACTTTTTTCATTTTAATTTCTAATTTTTGTGGCCATTGAATACTGAAATACAGTTAATTTTTCATATTGATCCTTTATCTTGTGATATTTCTAAACTCAAGTTATTAATTTTAATAGTTTTTTTGGTAGATTCTTTAAGGTTTTCTACATAGAAAATCATGTCATCTGCAAATAAAGTTTTAATTCTTCCTTTTCTATTCATATGCCTGTTATTCCTTTTACTTGCTTTACTGCATTGGTTAGGACTTCTAATACACTATTGTATTAAGGTGTTGCCAGCCAACATCTTTGCTTTATTGCTATACTAGGAAGAAAACATTCAGTCTTTCACCATTAAATATGATGGATGTTAAATTTAGGTGTTTTTTTTAATGTTCTTTATCAGGTTTAGGAAATTTCCTTCTTAGTTTGCTGAGAATTCTTGTCAGGATTCACTGCTGACTTTTGACAGTGTTTTTCTGCATTTTTAAAGATAATCTCATGGTTTTACTTTTTTAGTTTGTTGATATGGTAATTTAAGTTGATTGATATTCCAGTGTCAAATTGACATTGTCTTTTTGTTATTAACCTCACTTAGTTATGGTGTATTATCTTTTTTTATATGGCTAAATTCAATTTGCTATTTTTTAAGGTTTTTATTTTACCTCTATGTTCATTAGGTACATTGGTCTGTAATTTTGATTATTTGCCATGTCTTTGTGCAACTTTGGTATCTTAAGTAATGCTGGCTTCATAAAATGGGTGGGAACATGTTCCCTCCTCATCTGTTTTCTTGAAGAGCTTGTATAGAATTGGTATTATATCATGCTTAATGTTTGCTAGAAATTATTAAGTAAAGCTATCTGGTCTCTGGGTTTGTGGGGGTGGGGCATGGGAGAGGGGGATAGTTTTTAAAAATTCTTTAGTAGATTATATTTCTTTAATAGGTATGAGATATTCCAGTTATATAGTTCTTTCTGAGTACCTTTTGGTGTTTGTGTTTTTCCAGGAATTAGTCATTTTATCTAAATTGTCAAATCAATTGGCATTCCTTTATTATCTTTTTAATGTTCCATTATTATTATTATTATTATTATTATTATTATTATTTTGCGGTACGCGGGGCTCTCTCTGTTGTGGCCTCTCCCATTGTGGAGCACAGGCTCCGAACGCACAGGCTCAGCGGCCATGGCTCACAGGCCCAGCCGCTCCGCGGCATGTGGGATCTTTCCAGACCGGGGAACGAACCCCTGTCCCCTGCATCGGCAGGTGGACTCTCAACCACTGTGCCACCAGGGAAGCCTCCCTTATTATTTTTTAATGTTTGTAGAATCTACAGTGATGTTTTCTCTTTTATTTCTGATCTGTGTCTTCTCTTTTTCTCAATCAGTCTGGCTAGAAATTTATCAAATTTATTGATATTTTTCCTTGAAATAGCTTTTGGCTTTATGGAATTTTTTCTTTTGTTATTATTTTGTATGTAATTGATACTTGTATCTTTATTTCTTTCTATCTGTTTGGGTTTAATTTACTACTTATTTCCTGGTGTCTTAAAAGGGGAGCTTGGATTACTGATTTGAGACCTTTCTTCTTTCTTAGTATAAGCATTTTGAAGTTATAAATTTCCCCCGAAACACTCTTCAGCTACATTGCACAAATTTTGGTATGTTGTTTTTTCATTTTCATTTAGTTCAAAACACTTTCCAATTTTCATTATGAATTCCTCTTTGATTCTTGGCTTAATGAAAGACACGTCGTTTAATTTTTAAATATTTGGGAATTTTCCAGATATCTTTCTGTGATTTATTTCTAGTTTAATACTGTTGTGGTCAGATAATATTCTTGTATGTTTTCCCTACAAAACTACCTTTTAAATTTGTTGAGGCTCAGAATATGATCTGTTTTGGTGAAAGATCCATGTACACTTGAAGAGAATATATATTCTGCTCTTGTGCAGAGTTCTAGAATTGCCGATGAGGTCAATTTTGTTGATAATATTATTCAAGTTTCCTGTATCATTAGTTCTGCATTCTTACTGATCTGTCCTTAGTTTTATGGTCTTATTGAATGAGAAGTGTTAAAATATCTTAACTATAGTTGTGGTCTTATTGATTTCTTCTTTAAATTCTATCAGTTTTTGCTCCATGTATTTCAAAGCTTTTTTATTAAGTGTGTACACATTTAGGATTATTACCTTGTGTTGATGAATTGACTTCTTTATCATTATATAATGTCCTTCCCTTTTCCTGGTAATTTTATTTTTGGTTTGATATTTACTTTTCCTGCTACTTATGTATCCACTCCAGCTTTCTTTTAATTGGTGCTTGCATGGAATATCTTTGTTTCATCTTTTTACTTTTCACCTATCTGTGTACCTATATTTAAAAATGGGTTTCTTGTAGACAGCTATAATTAGGTTTTGCTTTTTTTATCCAATATGACAATTCTGTCTTTTAATTTTGTATATTTAGACCACTTACATTTAATGAAATTATCATTATGGCTGGGTTAAAATCTATTATCTTATTATTTGTTTACAAGGTGCTTGTTTGGGCCTTGCCCTATGTCTATAATCTCATACATGTTTCACAACATTTCTTTTCTCCTACTCTACATGTAGACATTATAAGCTTATTCTAATTCCTTCAGTGGGCCACAGTTTGACAGCCTCTTGATAGTTTCACAAGCTCTTCTCTCTGCCTAATTCTCTCTGCTCTGTCTTCCCCTGTTTCTCAACCTCACTTGACTAATTTTTGCTCATCCTTTGTACTGCAATAATAATTGTATTCCACTAAGAAGCTTTTCTTATAGTTCAAGTCTGGGGTAAGTGCCTTTCCCTACCTTTGGTTCACCTACACTAGAGTTTGTCATATTAGCATTGATTGTTTAATTTAAGCTCTGTATGGAAGGAATAGGCTAGAGAATGAATGAAGATGCCTTTCTCTTCAAAAGGAGAACCCCTCAGAGAGATTGCCATGAGAGTCTGACACTCCCCCACTCTTGGAATCTCCTTTTGAAGTGCCACTATGAGTTCTCTTACCCGTCCTGCCTGAGATCATCTCAATAAAAATAATGAGAGTCCCCTGACATCCCTGCAGAGATGTATTTTCCTTACCTATAGTCTGTTTCACCACAGTGTAGTTAGGCATTTTTGTTTTGTCATTTTTTAGAGAGTGAGGCCCAAAGGAGACTCTCTTTCAGGTAATTTCTGTTTTTTTTTTTTTTTTTTTTTGCGGTACGCGGGCCTCTCACCGCCGCGGCCTCTCCCATTGCGGAGCACAGGCTCCCGACGCGCAGGCTCAGAGGCCATGGCCCACGGGCCCAGCCGCTCCGCGGCACGTGGGATCCTCCCGGACCCGGGCACGAACCCGCGTCTCCTGCATCGGCAGGCGGACTCCCAACCACTGCGCCACCAGGGAAGCCCAATTTCTGTTTTTCTGAAACTAAAAAAGCATGTGTATATGTTTAGAAAACTGAAGCTGAGTTGTTGAAAATTCAGTGCTGTTGTTTTTCACTAATAGTAATCTGAATTGTATCACTGGCAAAGTATCAAAATCTGATTTTATGCTATTGTAATAGTATAGCTGCTGATTGTGCTTGGTACCCTTAGATTATCACAAAAAAATCTAAATAACTTCTTCTAAATTGATTTTTAAAGTTTCCACCACAAAATTCATTACCATTAGTATATCAAGACAGCAGCAATTGTAAGTGGTACTAAATAATAGATAGACGTCTAAAGAACAATATGTAGTGTTTTAAAAAATCCTTACAAGGCAAATTACAGTAATAGGTATTGATGAGAAATGTAGTTTATCTATTTATAGAAAACAATTATAGCAGACATTTTCAAGTATATTTTTTCTTACTCCCTTAATTAACTTTAATCAGACATTCTTAGAACATCTTGTACCTACAAAAAATGTTCTTTGACAACCAAATGCAATCTGAAGAGAAGAATCTTGTAAGAGTTATTTATTGTTTTCATTTGAGCCATAATGGTGAATATCATTTTCATTATGCTGGTGGTAGGAAGCTACAGTTATGTATTATTTTTTGGAAAGAGGAGAAAATGATATCCTATTTTTAAAAACCTTAATAAAATAGGTCAAAACCCAGTTCAATCCCTGAGCATCACATAAATGTAAGATCAAGTAACTGAATGATCTAATTCAACCTTCTAAATATTCTTGTACCTTAATTTAGGGAGAAAATATGAAAGTATAATTTGTAAATCATTTAATACTTTTAAAGATCCTACCTGAGTCTTCATAATGTCAGCCATATTGGGAAAATATCATGATGTTGATTTGGTCAGCAATGGTAATTTACCTTCCCCCATATATATATATATATTTTTTTTTTTTTAATTAAAAAAATTACTTCCAAAGCGATTTTTCAGAACTAGTCATTGACTGAAGATCAGATATTGTAGTGGTCCCTTTTTGAACAAAAAGGTTACGATTATTTTAATCTACCCAATACATCTTATTAAAATCAAAATATAGAGTTTAATTCTTGAAAATAAATTCCTAATTTGCAGGAAGCATTGTAGGTATAGAGGCGTATGCAACGCTGAGCTACTAGATATGTAGAGACAGAAGTGTTAAAAAGAGCAATTGGCCAGCTGGACCAGGCAGTCTGAATGTTGTTTTCCTTCAGCGTGGTTGTTTAGAGTGTTCTTCAACATGTCTTTGAATTACTAGAGAGCATTAACCATAAGGGTTCAAGAAGGGCTTTAGCCAAGAGGGTAAGGCAGAAAGAACAAGAGGAGAGGCAGTTCTGGTGTATTTATAGGTGAAAGCACTCTTAATTTTCACAACGCCTATCTTACCGTCTAGCTTGTCAGAAAGCACACAGGAAGTAGTCATGAGACCTGGGAGTGAGTTCAACCTCTATATACCTATTAGGTGTAAAATCTGAGGCAAGTTATCAAGCCTCTGTGGGCTTCAGTTTCTTCATCTATTAAAAATATGATAGTAGTATCTACCTCACAGAATTATCGTGTTATCTAAATTCCATAGTCATGTGGGAAAAAAACCTTTCTCAAATGGCAAAGCATGGTACATTTATTAATCACAGCTCACATACATAATCAGGTTAGGAGCACATTTCCAGAATTACATCCCTATGTTATGCTGGTAGGAATAGGTGGTAGCCATTGAGCAAACCAAAAAACAAACACCAAAACTTCAGTCCCTAGCTTGTCCCTGTAGTAGTATGAAATCCAGTCTATTTCTACACTTCTTTCAGGCTTATCTTATTCTCACTTCAAATTGAGTATAATAAAGACTCAGAAACTGAGACAGTGCAGAGAACGTGCTCTACATTGTGAGAACCCTGCAATGTAGAAAAATACAGTTTTATTATTTGAAAGTAATAAAATTACTCTGTTCATGTATTTGAGTTTTATTTCAAGTACCTAAAAATGAAGTTGCTATCAAGTTACACCACCACAGATCCAGTTTCTTTTTTAAGTTATGTTTTCTTCACTGCTTTTCTTAAGTCACAGATTGAGTGAAGCTTGACAAATATCCAAAGAGATTTACTAACCTAGCAACAAATTAGCCTCCCATCTTTAAGTCAGTGTTAGTGGACTATCTTCAAGTGGAGGTTGACTTAAGAACAGAGATTTTTTTTCTTTAACTTTCTCTCCTTATCAGGCAGGATTTAACAGAACAGAAATATATGTACACATAAGTAGAAATGTGCGCACAGAATCAGTGAAAGCAGCGGGGGGAGCCTCTAGACCCGCATCGCATCTATGTTGTAAAGCCTAGAAATTGAGAAAGTGGTGGGACTCTAAATAGATGTTGTACATTTTATCTTCTCAGTGATTTCCTGCCTTAAAATTCTTCTAAAAATTATATTTCAATCTCAAATTGCTGGGTAAGAGGGAGAATAAATAGGAAGCCAAGCTGATTCCATGAACCTCCAGTGCTGTTCCACGTAAGCATGCAGTATGGGGCTAATTATGTTCTCTGGGAACACTCTCTAGAAACAGATTCAGTGAATTACGGTCTTGGGGCTAAACAAGATAATTTTAAGTGAAAAGAAATCCCTCTTCAATGTGACAGTAGAAAGCAAGAAACATTCGCATTATCACTAAACTTCAGTCAGTGAGCACAGACTTTCATCACTTAAATCTAGCTCTACCTGCTAAATTGCTGGGATTCTTCGTGTCTGTGATCACACGACATGATCTGCCAACTGCAGCTTCTCACAGTCTGCCAGTTTGTCTGCCAGGGACCCCTGGCTGCCACGTGTCACTGAGTTCTTTTGGCTGTTGACCCACATGAGTGACACTGAACAATGGGAAATCCAGTTGACCATGGCAGGAGGTTAAGAATGAGATGTACCAACTTGTGTTATAGTGTTTGTTTACATCTTTTAATTCCTGAGTGGAATTCCACTGTGTGGATATACTATAGACTTTTTATCCATTCAGTTGGGATGCATCCAGTTTGGGGATGTTACAAAAGATACTTTGAAAATGTATATACAAGTTTGTGTGTGAATATAAATTTTCATTCTCTAGGATAAATCCCAACAGAGGGATTGCTGCATCCTATGTTAAGTATATGTTTAACATTTTAAGACGTTGACAAACTGCCTTCCAAAGCGGCTGTTCCATTTTATACAGCCACCAGCAATGTAGGAGAGACCGATTTGCTTCACATCTCTGCCAGCACATTGTATTGGTAATATTCTGCCAAATCTATTATAATAAACATATAGTGGTAAAAAAGAAAAAGGATGAGGTGTATTATAAGTCATTCATTCAACAAATACTTAATGAACATCTGCTGTGTGCCAGACACTTGGGCACCCATCGTAAGAACTTTTATTTGGAATCTAAAAGGTCAAATACATAGAAGCAGAGGGTCAGGTGGTGGTAACCAGGAGTGGGGAGATAGGGAACATTGGGTAGCAGGGATGGTGGTCAAAGGTACAAGGTTGCAGTTACGTAGCATGAGTAAGTCTAGAGATGTAATATACAACGTGATGGATATAGTTAATAATGTTGTACTGAATACTGGGAGTTTGCTAAGAGAATAGATTTCAGGTGTTCTTATCACACACTAAAAATTATCATTGTGTGGAGATGATAATGAGCTTGACTGCAGTAATCATTTCCCTATGTATATCAAATCATCATGCTGTACACCTCAAATACTTATAGTTTTATTTAAAATAAACAAACAAGTAAATAAATAAGTATTTCAAATCCAGATATTTCTGGCTGTAATGCCTTAATGCCTGTCCCCTTTCATCTATATCATAGACCCTCACTATGGGGGAAGAAAATTAGTAGCTCTGGTCCGTAATGTACCTCTCAACTCTCTTTCAACAATTAGAATAAAATCATGTCTAGAGTTGCATGTGGGTTATGGCAGGTATTCCCAAATCATATTTGTCTGTTATGTAAAATAGAAACTCTTTTCCTTCACCTAACGGTTCCTTTTCCTACTGAGCTGTTGGATAATTTGCAAGGGAATCGCTTCTCTAAACACAAATCCCAGGCCAGATTGAACATGAAGAGCGTGTAGTCCATTGGGGATATTATGTTTCCTCCCACTTCTCCTTCAGAATCCCCGTGCTTCCATCTGCCTGTTTACTTGTACAGATTTGGCCCCAGAGCCAGTGGGACACAGGAGGCCTCTGAGGACATCTTTAAAGCCAAGAATTTAAGCTCCACCTCTTGGTCTACTTTAAATAACCAACAACATAAGGTTTTTTCTTGACCTTTGAATCGGGGAGCAAATATGACTATGCTAGCCTACTATTATTTTTTAAATTTCAGAAAAAAATTATGAAATTGTTTATGAGGTAATAATAAATGGGATTTAGATTCCTAGTATGGATTTCATGAGACTAAAGTATCTGAGGGCTTCAAGCACCTGAAAGATCATCATGTGTTTATTGAAGCAATGTTTATAAACATTAAGTATGAAATAAAATGTTCAGGCAAAAATGAAGGAGACACAGCTTTTGACCTTAAAGTTATATGCAATCTAATAAAGAGAGACATGTGCATATATGATAGAAGAATATAAAAAAAGAGTGAGCCACATGCGTGCACCCAACCGTAACTACTTACGTACGAGTGACTGTGTGGACGTCGACCTTATTAATCTTAGTTTTCCTTCTTATACCTTTTGTGTTTAACTAGGAAAATAAAACCACCTCGTATGGAAGAAGGAAAAGAAAAGAAAACTGTCGAGATGGTTCATGAGCTGAATTAGCACTTAGCATTAAATATCTAAGCTAAACCATAAAAAGTGGGTTTTTTGTTCTGTTTTGCTTTTTAATTGAGAGCTATTTAGCCCTGTAACATAGGATACTTCCCCAAATACAAAATTTTAGTGTATGGCTTTGATTTTATGTTGTATGGTTTTCTGTTTCAATGTGCAGTCACACAAACCTGAAGTTATCACGGCACCAACAGAAAACCCTAGATATCATTAGCCAGTGGTTCGTCATGAGGGAAAGACTGTTTTACAGCAAAATTCCAAAATGAAACCTTTCCGCTATTACACAGTTCCCATTCTCCACTCCTCTTTTAGCTTCTCCGTTAGTCTGTGCAAATTGCCTTTCATTTTATTGCTTTCCAGGCCTTCTAAGTGCTTGCTTAGAAACAAATTTTCTTAAGTCCAAGCTGAAGTCCAAGATTTATTTGATTTAATTTTTTGACAATCAGCCAACCCTTTACTCAATAATTTCAGTTTCTGTGAATAAGAACCAGAACATGGAGCTGCTGAAGCCTTACAGATTTGGAGTCCATTTGGTCCATGAAGCCACACCATAAGCTGGTCTAACAGTTCCTAAACTTTTTCTGGTTAAGCAACATTGCTTTTTTTGCTTCAGGATTTTAGAATGATTATTCAGGATTTTAAAGTAATTTGGCATTATACTGATGGATGTACGCCATTTAAAAAAATTTTAATACTTTTATTATAACTTTTATTCTGTATTATATTTTCATATCAGTCTAGCAATCAGCACGTAATTAATGTAATGCAACTCCATTTTAGTGAAAGAAACTGTTGTCAGAGAAAGGCTTATTGTCAATAAACTAGGTGTTTACTCTGCCCTCCCTAACAGTTCTTTACACATCTAATAGTTTAAAAGCCAGTGATATTTATTATGGGTCTTTCCGTCCACTTACTTAAATTGTTCTTCCCTCACACGGCCAGGAATCTCCTAATTGGTGAACCCAGTAGATGTTCTCCAGTCCTTGTCTTACTTGACTTGGCTGTAGCATGTTTTACGGCTGGTTTGTCCTCTCTTAAGTCTTTCAAAAATATGTGTTAATTACCGTGCTCGTCATTGGGAAGACAAGGTGAGCAAGGTAAGGATGGTCACTGCCCACACTGAGGTTATGGTCCAATGAAGAATTCAAAGAAAACAGGCAATTACAGAAAACAAAACTCTCTCCCCTTTATTTTTATGACTTCATTCAATCCAGAGTTTATTTCCTTTCTCAATCATTTCCATCACAATATCTGTTGCTGGAAGCTCTTTCTTTGTGTTAAATGTTACTGATACTCAGGCTTCCTTTCTAGGCCCTCTTTTTGCTCTACCTGTTCCCTGTAGGTGATCTCATCAGACTTCATCCGCCTTCGACGTGCCCGTGATGCCAGTTCTTTTGATCTGAAAACCCATTAGCCAGCAGCTTGCTAGACATCTCCACCTGAGGGGCCCTTTGGCTCTTCAAACTCAGCATGTTGGAAGTCGAACGCATTAGCTTTAATATCTATTCTTCAGACCTTTATTTCCCCCTCCACTTATACTTTTTCTTAGCTAATAGCATCACTCTCTACCTAGAATGTTTTCACTACTGTTTTCTGTGAGCACAGAGCAACTTTCTGCCCAGGTCTGGGTCTCTAGTTCTTAATAAACCTACATATGAAAAGCATGTGTTGAGTAAAGTAGAGGTTTTCTTGAATCTTCTGTCTCCCACACCATTAATAAGATTGGTTCAAGTGACTCTTTAGTCCTGAAAATCGTACCACTGAAACCTCTCTGGAATTCATCCCCTCATCATTATAATCACAACATTCTACCTAGTTTAAGCCTTTTCTTTTATAATTTTAAGACACTCTTTTTGTCTCTGTATCTGTCTCTATCTCTATCTCTTTCAATAGGACCCCACACCCATTAAATTTTGTTTTATAAAACACCTAGTACAGCTGCAGTTCCTTGAGATATGCTGAGTCTGTCGTGTTCTTTCACCCCATGTCACTGGCCCTTGCCACTAAACACCAAGTTAAACGTCATCATTGCCTCATCTCATAAGCAGCTCTCTTTACTCCCTTCTTCTTCTTCCATTTGGGAGGTAGAATTCTACTTCGAGGGAATAGATTCTTTTTAAATCCTAACATCTTTTTTTTTTTTTTTTTTTTTTTTTTGCGGTACGCGGGCCTCTCACTGCTGTGGCCTCTCCCGTTGCGGAGCACAGGCTCCGGACGCGCAGGCTCAGCGGCCATGGCTCACGGGCCCAGCCGCTCCGCGGCACGTGGGATCCTCCCGGACCGGGGCACGAACCCGTGTCCCCTGCATCGGCTGGCGGACTCTCAACCACTGCGCCACCAGGGAAGCCCCCTGACATCTTTTAAAGTGAGGAATAGGCCTAGGTGGGGGGAGGCAGCAGTGAGGCTGTTTCGTAGGAGATGAAACTAGAATATGCCCTGACGCCACTCTGCCACTACAGCCCCAAACCCGCATGTAGAAATGGTCTCCAGAGGTAGCCCAATACGAGGCTGCTGTCCTGTTGTCATTTATGTAAATCCCTTTTTAAGGTATGGGTGACATACACCTCTTTCTCTGAGCCTCACTCTGAAAATCACTGTGGTTTTAACACTGGCAGAAATTCCATAAATTATCAGAACGTAATATTCATTTTCCTCTCCGTCATTTCCTTCTGTCACACGTAAGTCAGTCATCTTCCTGCCCATCACGTTCACTTGAGGACTGATTAGTAAGGTTTGGTCACAGTAGAATATCTTGATTTGGCCCCTC
Organism: Kogia breviceps; assembly: GCF_026419965.1. Classification (NCBI taxonomy): domain Eukaryota; kingdom Metazoa; phylum Chordata; class Mammalia; order Artiodactyla; family Physeteridae; genus Kogia; species Kogia breviceps. Next base: position 14,836,727 of record NC_081311.1, on the reverse strand, counting down.
TGCTCCAGCTCTGTGCATCTTTACCTTTGCACAGTGGTTTTTGCAGGGGGCCCCATTACCTGAGTGCCCCAGAACTATAATGCTTCCTTCATCAGGATCCAGAAAGGAGATAGAGCTGTCTTTGAGGAAAATCACTAAGTGCTTTCTGCAATACCTGTCAAGGCCTTGGATTTTCATGAGTTAACAACTGACCTCTGAAAATTTTTTTTTTTCCTATTGAAGGCAGATAGGCCTGAACTATACATCACACCAAGTTACTATAGTCTGTCAGAGGCAAAGGGTTCTGGCCCCAGTGTTTTCTGGGTCCAGCTCACTCTTCACAGTCTCCAGACCTCCTCTTCCTCTGGATCCTTATCTGAGAGGCCGGTCAGAGTTGCGGTAAAGAGTGTGCAGTCTGCAGTTAACTGTTCTGACTGCGTTACGTATTAGCTCTGTCACCTCTGTCTCTCCTCTCTGTGCCCCAATTTCCTGGTTTACTAAAGGGATGATAAAAGCTCCTACCTTGTAGGTAATCATAATGGTTAAACATGTTTATACATGTGACGTACTTAGAAAAGTATCTGGCATATGGTTAACCTTCCTATATATGTTCGGCATTATTAACATGCTACACCTTTAAAACCTTTCTAGCCCTACCGCCTGCCCAACCATGGCTTCCTATTACCTAAAAGGTATTTGAAGTTTTAAATCCTTGGCCTTTAAATCCTTGGCATTAGACGTCCCTTTGAGACCTGTCCACACTCTGGCTTTCTAGCCTTATCTCTTGCCTTTTCCCTATTTATGACCCCTGTTTTTAATCATGTCAAGCTGCATACCAGGTTCTCTCAGGACCTCACACACACACACTAATAAATGCTAGTCCTTTAAGACCAGCTCTCAGGCCAAATACTGTCTTCTTTGGGAAGGTCCCTGGCCCCAGCATTTAGTCCTTGACAAGGCAGTCAAGTCGTATAAGCTTACACAGCCCATGTTGGCAATGTCATGACCCTTTGCTTTCTTAGGTGTCTTTCCCACTGTAACTCCTCCACCTGGGGAACTTGGTGCTCAGTGTCTAGCACATAAATGATGCTCAGTTAAGTCTGCTGAATAAGTGAGCACTGTAAGCAGAAATTAGTATATATGCACGTGAGATTTTAACTCTTATTGATTTCGCTTTTAGTCATTTATTGTTAAACATCTTGAAACCTTTTGCCAGGTTGAACTCACATGAAATATACACATTTGATAAAAACTAGCTTCCTGAGAGCTGTTTCCTGGCGAAACCATAGATGGTCACACTAGCCATGATTGTAACCCCGTTGCACTTTCAGAAACGGATTAGCCGGAACACTATCCCAGTTTTTTTCAGATCTCTTTGTCTCAATTTCTCTCAAGTTGTTGGCATCCTATGTTCAGGTATCACACGTCAAGGAGCTACACTTTATTGAAGTGGACAGCCCCACAGAGAGATGCATTTGTTAAACTGCGTGGAGGTGAACATCGTGGCTGCCCCGCTCTTGACATGCGTGATAGGACGTTAAAAATGCCAAAGTCAGAGCTCCACAAGACAGTGTCCCTGCCTTAGAGGGTCCCCGGAAGCCTGAAATCTGATGGCATGACTCCAAGTCACTGCCTTATTAAAAGTATAAACAACTAAACCCATGAGGGAAGAGCCAAAGTATTGCAGCTCAGCCTACCAATTTTATAGGCTTACATTCCTATAAACTGCTTCAGGATAGAAAAAGCATAACATCGGCCCAAGCTCTGGAATTTCATAATTTAAAATATACTCGATTAGTGCCTGCAATTGACGTGTTATCTAAGCATTCACACACCAGTTGAGCAAAGAATGCTGGCAGGCTTCAAGCCGTCTCAGAGATTGTGTTCCCCACGTTTGCTGCATCAGCCTGAAGCCCTCTGAGGTCAGAGGCAGGGTATCGGTTGATGTTAACGTTGATGGTTCTCCAAAGGAATAAGCACATCATGAACCTGTTGCAGAATGTGGTGTGGGTTTCACTTTCCTGTGGGCAGAAGAATTCTGCAAACATCCTAACAGCTGTACAAAACCGCTGCCTAGGATAGATCTTAAATCAGAGAAGGGATGAGAGCTCCCTTGTCAACAGGATGGCTTCCATGTGCCACATGTTGGCATAGGCAAGAGATGACGTAAGAGCAAAGACAGTTGTCAAATACTGTCACAAGGGAACGACCCTGGACTCCGTGAGCGTGCAACTGGTCAAATATGATACCCAGACTACCCTTCAGCAGTGGTCACAGTAAATCATGGCTAAAGAATGTTCCCAGAGGGCTGCCTCTGAAGGCACTGCCACCAGAGCTAATTCTCGCTCAGCACCCGAGAGAAGTGGCCCTCAGAGAACTGTGGCCGCCTGGACGGAGGACGGGCAGAGACGTCAACAAGGGCCCTAACACACGCGGACTGACATGCATGCTTCAGGAAGCACAAAGCCTGGCATGAGGCTCAGGAGAGCCGACTGCACGCAGCTGTCGAAGCTGTATGGGAGGGTGCTGTGGAAAATAGAAATCAAGGAAATAAAGAGGAGGTTCTTCATGGCTTGTCAATTATTTTACTCTAAAGGACATTTCAGTTGCAGTGGAAGGTTGGAATAGCTGGACAGCTGCAGCTGCAATGTTTGCTTCTCCTTGGGACGCATAGCCCATAGCATGGTGGCAGCTGTCTATCTGTTTCTCTCGCTGGAGTTGTCTAATTTCTCAGGGTTTTATTAGTGTTTTACATGTCTGTATTCTTTGGACAAGCTCAAAGGGCAGTCATTATAGTTACCTCCCTAAATGTCATCACTATCTCACCAGTCTGTTTGTGGGGGTTGGTTGCTAACCTAACCTTCACAGTAGCCTATGCAGGTCCAAGTTTCTCTTCAGTCCAGCCTGTGCAAATAGTGAAAGATGTATTCATTTGTCAGCCTCCGTAGGACACACCTAAGAGTTTTCAAATAAAGTTAAAAGAGTGTTACTAAATTCCTGTTTGAAAAAAATGCAATGTTGCATTATTAGCCCTTTGCAAATTCCTGATGTTATTAGAAACTCCAAGATCTAGGTATGTTGACAGCATTTTCAGGGGAGAGGACCTTGGATTAAAGATAAAGAGTTCTAACTTCTACAGATGGACATTATTCTATATCATCCTTTTTCTTCCCCCAATCTTCCTATCTGTAGAATTTCCCTCCGTAAACACCACCTGGGGACCATAAGCAACAGGTAATGGTTTATAAACTGTTTCGAGCACGAGGTTGATGTGCCACATAGCATTTGAGGGAAAAAAATGCAAAGAATGACCAGACCTGTAGCAAGATGGTCCTCTATCCCTACAAACGTTCCCTACTCTAGGATAAAAAGGAAAACTGTTGGCAGACGAGAGTGGAGGGCATCAGAGGTGTCAGGAGGAGGGGCAGAGTGTGGAGAGGGGACAGCCCGGGTGGGGTTAATGGGGAAGAGCAAAGAGACAGTTGCAGGCGAGACACAACCCTAAATAGGGAGGAGTTTTCGGAAAGCTTATTCTGTGTTATACGATCAAGTTTATGTTGATTTCCACTTTGCAGTCTCTTCTTCAGGATATTTCCCAGGCTTCCTTTCTACATTCTTTTCAGAAAGTCTTTTTAGAAAGTAAAGTACTGCTGCTTGTAACAAGGGCTGAGCAGCACGGTGCTCCCTGGTGTAGATGATGCCTTTCCTCTCCTGATTATCGTATTCTTTTAAGAAAAAAATAAAGAAGAAGGGCTTCCCTGGTGGCTCAGTGGTTGAGAGTCCGCCTGCCAATGCAGGGGGCGCGGGTTCGTGCCCCGGTCCAGGAGGATCCCACGTGCCGCGGAGCGGCTGGGCCCGTGAGCCATGGCCGCTGAGCCTGCGCGTCCGGAGCCTGTGCTCCGCAAAGGGTGAGGTCACAACAGTGAGAGGCCTGAGTACCGGGAAAAAAAAAAAAAAAAAGAAGAGATATCCTTTCCCAAGATTCTGTATCTTATTATCTTATGCCACCAGGGAATTCCAATTCAATAGTTGCAGGGATGGGGGATGGGTTTGTTTTTGTTTTGTTTTGTTTTGCTTTGTTTTCTTTCTGGTTGTGGGGACTCCCTAAGAGCTAAAGCAGGAAAAACGTCAACACTAGATGGCCCTAGAAGATATATTCTTAATGGTTCAACCTCTTGTCTGATTAACCTGGGAATGGTTCCGTAGGCGTTTACCAACACACAGTGATGCCACCCCAGCCCCACTTTTTCTGGACTTTACATGATTAATGCTCCGTAATTTTACTTATATGATAGGAATTCATCTTGGTCTATGCTGTGTGAAACAGTTCATATAAGGGCTCACCCTATTCTACAGGAAGTGCAGTGCAGGTTACCTACTATTTCTTAATCAGTAGACCTGCAACAAGACAATCCTTCGTTAGTGCAAAATTCTCCTGCCCACAACTGCCGAAGGCCTGCAGCTCTAGCTGCATGTGTGCAGTGCCCAGTGCCTTGTAGGTGCTCAATAAATACTTGGTGTGTGGATAGGTACAAAAGGGTTTTTTTTTTTAGCAAAATCTAATTGATCTGGCCAATTGAGCTAAGAATATATAGGCATAGAGTTAACAACCAGAATAAGTTCTTTTCTCCTTACGCTGTTGGAAGTGTTTGAGGTAAGATTCGAGGCGTCTCTCGTTTGGAATTCAGCAAGACCAGCCTTCTCATTATGCGGAGCAATACACTGAATAATAAGAAATCTGGCATGGCTATAGTATCTTGCACATAGGCTATGCTCAATAAACATTTATTGAATGACTGTCTTGTTACCAAGACTTTGCAGCAATAAGCTTTAGAGGGTTTAGTCTGACCATCTGCTAGAGTAGGATGAGTTGTGATGATGGTAGTTCAGATCAGGTTTGTGTTCACAAATTCCTAAAATTCAAGTGAGATATAGAATGCAGACCCTCTGTCAGAAAATATTGCAGTATCTGGAAATCTATTGCTTTTCAAACAAAAGGCACAGAGGTGGGAATATTTTACTGTAGGTGGGACCAGGAGCACTTGGAAACATATTGAAGAAGCTTTACAATTGAATTTTGCTCATTGGGGAACCTTGGCCACAGCTTCCTGGTCATTTTTCACGGAAAATGAAGTGCCTTTGGCCAATGGTGCTAAGATGGCTTCTTGATAGCCCTTCTCCTGTCAGCTAATTTCTATTCATCCGTCCTCACTATGACTGCCCGAGTGACTTTTCTCTTGTTCATATGAAAATCTGCAGTGGGAAAACTGAAACATAGATCAGCATTCAACCTTATTCCGTGGCTGTGGGCTAACACTTATCCATGCCATCCTGGTTATTGTTTCCTTCCCTTCATATTCCTTCAAAAGATTTCCCGTATGCATATTTTGTGAAAAATATCAGGAAAAGCCATTTTCTTCAATAATACCTTCCCTTTGTTCACCAAGAAACACACCCAGGTTGGTTGGTTTGTTGATGTTTGCTTGTTTCCCTTTCCTTTGTGGTTCGGTAGCCCCAGGGAAGTTTCCCTGAGTACCACTACTGACTGTCTGCAGCCAGGAGAGAAGAGAGTGAAGACAGAGGACGGAAGGACGCTTGTTTGTGGTTCTCTCCTTTCCTGGCACTTCTTGTCCTCCTTCTTCCTTTTGCGTGTCTCCCTTCAACCTCTCAATCTTACATCTCCATATTTAACAATAGTGTATGGAATTGTCAGAGGAGAGAGAACTGGAGGTCTAGAATTTTTTTTCAACAAATTATATTTCTTTAATAAATAGGAATAAGCATCTCACAGATGAGTACAAATGGATGGACTTGATAAAGCCCACGGTATCCCATAAGAAAAGTCTCTGATGGCAAAGGTATTGGGGTGAGGGTGGAGCAGGGTATGGAAAGCAAACCAGAAGGTGTGAATTTGTACTATGAGAGCCCAGGAGTCGGTACTTAGACGTTCACATCTTGTACTTGCCAACATAGTACAGCAACTTTGTGTCTTCATGACTCAACACCCAGAGCCCCAGCTTTATTTGTAAAGTTTAGATAGTAAGTAGCTATGAGGGTCATGGGAGGTTTGTTTTTTATTTCAAGTGAGATTTTGAAGAATTTTGTCAACTCTTCAGTGCTGAAAAAACAAAAAAGTCGGTAGAGATTGCTATTACTGAAAGAGACCTTAAAATTACTATAGCTGCTTGCTATTAGCTACTGGCATTAAGCAACTGTTACAACCAACAAGAAGAAAAATAATATGATTAAATTCTCTGACAAATAGTAATTTCATCTTATTCAAATAGTCTTCTTCTGAGGTGATCTCCAAAAATATAGAGGTATTTACAGAGATTAACAGGTCCTAACTTCCCTTTTATGAGATAAATAAAAGAAAAAAGCTAAGGTCATGAAAAATGTGAGGCCTCGTGATTGCGAGAAATGGAGAAATTAATTTGTATTTCTGTTTTTAAAAATAATCTAAGTTCTGTGGAAAGGGGGCATGTTCCTTTTTAAAATAAAGCAGTAGTCTAGGTCAGAGAGCTGTCTGGGAGCCAGGGTAAAATAAAGAAGCGCGTAGGATTTCCTCACAACGGGTTTGTTCTGATGGTGTCTGCCCTGTGAGCCTCATCTTGGGTCAGGAGCTGCTGGTCATCTCTTGCCTCCACCAACCCTGTGGGGAAATTGGCTCCTACCACCAACAGCCAGAAGACAGTGCTGAAGGAGGGATAGAGTTTGGAGGGTCATTCTACGTTTCCTCTAACTTGATATTCTTTTTGCTCTTGTCTCCTTCCTTCAAATCTCACAGAGTCTCTGGGTTCTGAGCCTTGAACTTTGAATGAATGTGTCTGCTTGTCTCCTGTGATATCTCATAACTTCTAGATACTCGTCTGGAGAGAGGGAAAGAGCCAGGCATTAGAGTCATGACAGGCCTGGGTTCAAGTCCTGACTCTTCCACTTCCCTTGCACAGGCAAGGGAAATATTAGGTACCCAAAAATGTCTATTATAATTACATATATCACTTCTAAATCCACAGCTGACTTGATGCATTCTCTCTCTTTACTTGTGCTGTCCCTGCTTGTTTCACATCCACCCCTTCTTGACGCTTCATCTCTCCCTCTCTTTTGGCCACTGACACCTGACTACCCCTGCCCCAGCTCTGACAATAACATGAATTACAGTTTCAGCGTACAAAGATCTATGGTTGAGAGCTGCAGTTAAGTAGCAAGGTAATTCCCTTCTAAATGGAAAATGACCATCACAAGTATTTTCATGACACGGTATTTCATTTTAGTGAATTTTTTTAAAATTCTTTCAGGACATGTAAGAAAGGAGAAAAGAGGAAATTGAAATAGCAAACTAGAAATTTATGGTATTCAATTATAATAAGCAGGCAAGTTAAAGGTATCTCCAATCAAGGAGAAAAAAGGGCTAAATAATTACATGGCTACCATTTATTGAACGCCATACATTATACCAAGTACTTTACATAAATTATCTAGTTTACTCATTGAAAAACCCTATGAGTTTTTGGCACTATTATTATTTCCGTTTTACAGCTGAAGAGACTTGGGCCTAGAAATATTGTCTCATTGCCTAGTTACATGCTCTATAAGTGGTAGAGCCAGGATTCAAGCTCGGTTTTGCTTTTCATAGTACAGTGTGCTGAATCTAGAACCTGCCTGCAAAGGCTCCTCAAACTTTGTGTCATACCAGAGCCACATATAAGTGCCTAAGATGTTCCATCATAAATTAGAAGATTTAAAGCTAAGTTACAAGTTATTCCTAAAGTAAAAGTGTATGATGAATTAAACAGACCATTAAAGAATAACAAAGCAAAATAGCAATAGCTAACATTTATCGAACACTTGGCTTATGCCAGGCAGTATCCTAAATGCTTTAAACGTATCAACTTATTTTATCCTCACAACAACCCGATGAAGTAAATATTACAATTATTGTCATTTTACACATGAGGAGACTAAGTACAGAGAGTTAAGAAATGTGCCAAGGTTCACATAGGAAGTGGTAGAGTTAAGAATTGAATCCAGGTTGCATCGTATCAGAAGTTATATTTGTAACCTCTATCCTATATCAACTGCCTACTTAATTTTACTCCTTTATTTTCGTTTCTTTGAATTCTTTTATCCAGTGTACTGTCTTTGAAAGTTGTAGTGAAAAGGTGTCTCTTACAAGCAGCAGTGACCTTCAGCAGCTGTATTTAGTATCTGGATGTTCTCTGTGAGGGATGCTAGGGAGCAAATACTTCTCATGGAGAGATTCCGCGTGGCTGTGCCCTGCCCAACCTCTGGGGCACTTCCCTCGTGCACCAGAATGGACTTGCCTGTAACTGACCAGTTTTCTACCTAGCGTTACAATATTTGCTGTTACTGTACTCTCAGGAGCCAGCTGTCTTATCACATCCCTCTATCCCTACATCCTTGGTGCACTCGTAGAAATTGCTCCCCCTGTTGAGTCTGAGGTTGTATCTCTAGCTTACCTTACTGCCATCCATTAGAAACACAGAGTTCCTTTTTTTTATCCTTTTTATTGTGTTTTAAATGACCTTTCAAACCTTCCTGTGTCTTGAGCCATATTTTAGATTCTTTTTGTGAAGGGGAAGATCCTGTCTGTCTTGCTCAGTGCTCTGTGCCCGACGTCTGGAACAGCCGTACTCAAAGTATGTGCTTTAAAAGTAGCTGTGGGGCTTCCCTGGTGGCTCAGTGGTTGAGAGTCCACCTGCCGATGCAGGGGGCGCGGGTTCGTGCCCCGGTCCGGGAGGATCCCACGTGCCGCGGAGCGGCTGGGCCCGTGAGCCATGGCCGCTGAGCCTGCGCGTCCGGAGCCTGTGCTCCACAACGGGAGAGGCCACAACAGTGAGAGGCCCGCACACCGCAAAAAAAAAAAAAAAAAAAAAAAGTTGTATCTGTGGGATGATGCTTTTGCCCAGTATTTAAATTCTAAGAGAGCATGGTCACACTCTTAAAAGTTCTTATCATTCCTGTTAAGTTCTCTGTTGTTTAGAACCAGACCAGAATATCAGCTTCTTTATTCTTTTAGCCTGAGAAATGAACCTGTCTGTTAGGTTCATAAGTTAGGTAATATGACCGGTTTCCCCTTGAATTGAACAGAACGGGACTGACAGGAGACGTAGCTAGTGTTAGGTTCAGAATCGGTATTAAGAAAGCATCGTGCTCATTTTTTCTCCAGTTGGATGTCTGCACTGTAGCACTGCAGTTTTGTTACCTCATATGTCACCCTAGTACTTTTTATTCATCCTCAAGTTTATGTATTCTACCCTGGTGTGTATCATCTTGCCTTACTGTGATAGGAGCCGATCTTTATCTTAAAGATATTGATGGAAACATTCTCCCCAAAGGGTTTAGTTTGTTTACAGCAGTAATTTTTTTTTTTTTAACAACCAAGCATGACTTAAATATGCTCTGCGTTCAAAAAAGTTTTAAATCTTGCTACTACTTAGAGCATGTATTAGTATCTAGCACAGCGGCCAGTAACTGCTTTTCGTTCCAGCTACCCCCTCTGCTCAGCAAATGATATAAATTTGCAGTTTACCAGCAGAGAATATGACTTAGCAGGCAAAAAGAAGAAATTGATATCTTCTCTGCCATCCCTTCTGATGCCTTATAAAACTTCACTGATATTAATTATCTCATCCTCCACTGTGCCTGCATGCAGAATAAGGGTGACCTCTTTTTCTAGAAGCGTCATGACTTAACGAAGACTAAGATACATTGAGTCATTTGCAAAATAAATGTGAAGGGTAAGCAATGCTTACTCAGTTTTTTAGACTATTAACCTAGCCATGGAATTAGCACTGAGATCATAATTTTTGCCCTTTTTTGAAGAGAAAAGTAGCTATCAGAGTTGCTAGCCAAGGTAGGAAAATCAAAGAGGGAAATCATGGCTCCGAAGAGCAAGCATTCTTCTGGGAAGATTAGTGATGGCAATAACACAGCAGCTCCACCCTGTAAGGCACAAAAGTGTACATGTCCAATAACCTTATCTATGCCATAACGTATCTCGTATGGGTCTGGCCCACGTCACTTGCTTAGCTCACAAGGACAGTCGTTTACTTGAATTATGAATATTGTGGTGGGGCTGGGATATGTTGCCCAGATCCTCCTTCAGGGCTGAGCCTTCTGTTTCACAGCCCACAGCTGAGTTGCCCTCTGCTGAAAGAAGCCGCTTCACCCAATGCTACGCCACCTCCCTGGCGACAGCCTACGCTCACTGGGAGGTTCAAAGGCTTGGCCTCTTGCCTCAATTTGCTACAACTCCCCAGGACACCCTCTGCTCCCGAGGCCTCTGTTGCAAATGCGTCACAGGTTAACTTCTCTCTCTGCCCGTTTCTGCCTCCAAAACCCTGCGCGGATGTCACTCTCCAGGGTCCTTCCCAATAAACGTCATGCACGCAAATCTTGGCGTCTCGGGATCTGTTTCCTAGGAAACCTTGACATACAACATATACTATGTCTACATTCTAAGGAACGATTATTCTCACTATTGCCAATTTTATGAACGTCATCAATTTTATGATGATCACAAAACTCCCATAACCTAGTGAGTTTTCCCATTGACATTTGCCATGCTGTGTGCTCTGTAGCTTATTTCTCAAATGAATGTAGAGGAAATGCCCTGAGAGACTACTCTTAGTCATAGTTTCAGTATTATGCGTCATGATCATTTCCAAAACAACGGGGACAAAGGGTGGCAACCAATCAGTACTCTCTGGCCATTCAACTAGGCGTCAGATTGTGACTAGGGAGACTGTATTCATTTCCTGGGGCTGCCATAACAAATTACCACAAACTTGGTGACTTAATACAACAGAGATGTATCCTCGCACAGTTGTGGAGGGCAGAAGTCTGAAATGAAGGTTTTGGCAACGTTGCTTCCTTCAGGAGGCCCTGAGGGAGAATTTGTCCCCTGCCTCTCTCCTAGCTTCTGGTAATTGCCAGCAAACCTTGGCATTTCTTGGCTTGTAGATACATCACTCCAATCTCTCTGCCTCTGTCTCCACATGGAATAATTTTTCTTCTCTGTGTCGCCTCTATATGGCCTCCCCTCTTTTTATAAGGACACCAGGCCCACCCTAATCCAGCGTGACTTTGTCTTAACTAATTATATCTGCAAAGGCCCTATTGCCAAATAAAGTCACATTCCGAGGTTCTACGTAGGCAGGAACTTTTGGGGGATACTATTCAGCCCACTTCAGAGACCAAGTCAGGAGGCAAACAAGATTTGCTTCCCTGCTGGTACCTTTATTTGTGCTGTGAATCTTTTAATTAACCCTGCTGTTCTTTTTGAAGAACATACAGTGAGACAGTTTTGTGCAGTGGGTCACACCCAGCGACAGAAGGCTCCTCGAAGGCTTAATCAATTAGATAATTAGTAGGACCAAGAGGGAATTGGTAAAGCAGCAGGAGTAAAACCGGAGGAAGGATCATTACACAGACTCTGACCATTAACTTTTAGTTATACTGAAAAAGGAGCTTTGGGGCAGGAAAAAAACAGAACAGATTTGGAGAGAGATTTTTCTCACTTTTACATACTTCTTTTTCCAAAGCAAGCTCTGATGAGGTAGTTGAGTTCACACAATCAAATCATTTGAGGAAAAAGCCAAAAGGAATGCAAATATATTCAGTTTGGTCACACAAGGGATCCACACATGTCAGATCATGGGTGGGGCAGCAAGCCTATCCTGTGAGTTCCAGAGACCCTGGGAATGACCAGGATGACTGCATGAGGACCCCATGGTCCTGCTAAAAGCATCTACTGCCTGCTATCCACTTTCCTCTAATTTATTCCCTCTTAGCCCTCTTGATTATAAAACTAAGGCAATTTTAATCTAGCAAAAAATGGTGAGAGAGCTAGTAGGCAAAGAGGCTTCCCGGGCTACACAGAGACACATAAAAGCACACTTAGTAACCATTTCTACATATGCCCATAAGATTGTTTTCTCTTTGCTGTTTAGGCAGAAAGGTTTCAGGGAATCTTTATCTTTTTTATGAGTATTTTCCCTCTGAACTTTTCACCACTTTCATTGATCAATTATCATCTCTAAAAAACTTGGAGCTTGGTTCCACCTTTAATGCACAGACACTTGTAATACTGGTCCCTTACTCGGAACCAAGTCTTAGACAGTGAAAATCTCAGGAGGGAAAGATTAAAAAAAAGAGATCTGGATATAGAAACCTCCTTTACTGCCCTACCATGTATCACCAAAACAAAGGGGAAGGGAAGTGTTAAGGTGGAACCCGATAAAAATGGCTGATATTCAATTGGTTTTAATTAACAAAAATTGCATTTGCAAATGATTTGATGTAATATAAAAATTTAAACATCTGCTTTTTGTCAGGCACTATGTTAAGTGCCTTATTCATACATTATCTTTTATAATCCTCAGAGAAACCTTGCAGGATTGGTGTTATAAACTCTAATTTCTATTGATGAAGCAGAGGGAAAATTAAATAATTTGCCCAAGGTCCCATAGGATTTGAACCCAAGTCTGCTTCACATTTAGTAAAGTCATTTGGGCCTGATGAAGTACTTCAAGACTTTATGATAAGATTATTCCCAAACACTATGGTCAAAATTCTTGAAATCAGAAAGACTGCTGTGCCCACAAACTTCAAATGACATACGAGGATTGTTATAAACTGTCAAGAAGATGTCTGTGGTCCATGGGATTGGTGATGTAGTCACTGCTTTGAATGATGCTGACAGGTCACAGCACACTGATAGCAACAGGTAAAAAGATACTGGGGAGGATGTGAAAACCCCTTGAGAAGAAGATCACTTTAATTTTTGCATTATTGATGGGTTTTACAGAAAAGCGGCCATGTTACTCACTGGCAGCTGTGCAATTTGCCTTTATATAAAGAGGCAAACAAAAAGCAAGCTCTGCATTGGGAACTTCTTAGAAAGAAAAGAAAAGAAATTCCTAGGGCTATAGCTATAATGTACATATTCAATATTATTTTAGTTTCAGGTATATAACATAGATTTAATATTTTTACAAATTTTACTCCATTTAAAGTTATTACAAATATTTCCCAGTGCTGTACAATATATTCTTGTGGCTTATCTGTTTTATACATGTAGTTTGTATCTCTTAATCTCTACCTTGCCGCTCCCCCTTCCCGCTTCCCACTGGTAACCACTAGTTTGTTCTCTATATCTGGTGAGTCTGTTTCTGTTTTGTTATATACATTTGTTTGTTTTATTTTTTAGATTCCACATATAAGTGATAACATATTTTTCTTTCCCTGTCTTACTCATTTCACTAAGCATAACGCCCTCTACATCCATCCACATTGTTGCAAATGGCAGACTTTATTCTTTTTTATGGCTGAGTAATATTCTTTGTATACATATACCACATCTTCTTTATCCATTCGTCTGTTGGTGGACACTTAGGTTGCTTCCGTATCTTGGCTATTGTAAATAATGCTGCTGTGAACATTGGGGTGCATGTACCGTTTCACCTTAGTGTTTTGTTTTCTTCAGATATATACCCAGCAGCGGAATTCCTGGATCATATGGTAGTTCTATTTTTAGCTTTTTGAGCAGCCTCCATACTGTTCTCCATAGTGACTGGACCAATTTACAATTCCACTGACAGTTTAATAGGGTTCCCTTTTCTTTACATTCTTGCCAACATTTCTTATTTGTAGACTTTTTGATGATAGCCGTTTTGACAGGTGTGAAGTGATATTTCATTGTGGTTTCGATTTGCATTTTTCTGATGATTAGTGATGAACATTTTTTCATATGCCTGTTGGCCGTCTGTATATCTTCTTTGGAAAGATGTCTACTCAGATCTTTTGCCCATTTTTTAATCAGGTTGTTTTTTTATATTGAGTTGTATGAGCTGTTTATATATTTTTGGATATTAACCCCTTATTGGTCATTTCATTTGCAAATATTTTCTCCCATTCAGTTGATTGTCTTTTCATTTTGTCAGTGGTTTCCTTTGCTGTGCAAAAGCTTTTAAGTTTAATTAGGTCTCATTTATTTATTTTTCCTTTTGTTTCTTTTGCCTTAGGAGACAGATCCAAAAAAAATATGGCTATGATTTATGTCAAAGAGTGCTCTACCTGTGTTCTCTTTCAGGAGATTTATGGTTTCAGGTCTTTAATGCATATAATGTACATATTCATACATACATTTGAAACTGCATGTGTCTTCAGTATATTGTGGAAGTTGATATTCATAAGGGCGATCACTGGACACGGAGACAATGCCAGATTACCTTTAGTATATTAGAGTCTGGTTGAGAAGCAGAGAAGTGGGTATCGAAAGAGATTTCACACTTACTAAAAAATATACCTTAAAATAGCAAAGTCTTTAGAGGGTTAATGTTCAACTTTCTGGGAAAACTCTGTCATCCAGAATGACTCATTCCCTTAGACATCTAGGTAGGTTTTACTGTATTTTAATTATATACATATTTTTGTAACCAGTCAGATAAGATCTTTCATTCAGAGTTTTGTTTTCGTTACTTATAATAGGCTGTGATTGGCATAATAATCATACCAGAAAGTCATTTATTATGCTGGATCCATTAAGATTTGATTCCTCATTAAGAATATTGCCATGTCTGCACTTGTATTTTTTCTGCTGACAGTTTTCACAGAGTTTCTTGATTTAGTTTTATGATTGACGTTTCAGAAATAAATGTTTTAATTTAATGTTCACTTGGTGTAACAGATTTGAACGATAGTTTAGTAAAAAAGCCCTGGGAGTTCCTGATAAAGAAAAGTTTGTTGCTGTCCATTTGGGACGCTGCACAGAGGCCACTATGTTCTGCACTTGTCAGGTTCCGTCTGAGCATCTCTAACTTTCCCAGCAGGTATTGATAATCTCAGTCAAGACCAGGAAGAATGAGAAGGGAGTGATGAGAGCCCTGTTTCACAGAGGACCTCAGCCTCCTCTCTGACCTCTTCTCATCCATGTCTAGTCAGCACTTCTGAGGCTCTATCCCCAATGAACCGCTAGCAATTTCCGAAATAAGCGATGTGCCTTTATGCCTCTGGGTCCGTATGCTTTTCCTGCTACCAGAACTCTCCATCCTTCATCCTCCTAGTCATCCTCTGCAAGGTACCGTCCTTCCCCATGAGAGCTACTCGTCCCTCCTCCTCCTTCCAGTCCCACCCCAGGGCTCTGTGCATAACTCTGTGAGCACATTTAGCCCTTGACATAGTCTTCGTTGCCCTCAGCCTGACTGCCCAGAAGGAAGCTTTACCAGGGCAGGCACTGTGCCTGTGTAGCGCTCTACCCCCAGTTGCCAGCAGGGGGCCTAACACATTTACGTTTTAAATTGAATTGATCTATCAGCAGCACGACTAAGGTCACATTTTGCATTTACGACATAATGTGTTTTGGAAAGGACCAACGTGGAGGGTAATACCAAGATCCTGATTTTCTAACTTTCCTGCTGGTTTATATCCATCTGCTATAGACGAAGCTTCTCTTTATAACTTTTTGTCACAACATGTAGATGTGCACAATTTGGAAAAGAAAAATCAAATACTCATTTATCCATGAAATACTTATTGAACACACAGCTTAGGTGCCAGGAAAAGTTTACTGTATGTAGCACACAATGCTCACCATCGGATCAGACTTTTTTTTTTTTGCGGTACGTGGGCCTCTCACTGTTGTGGCCTCTCCGGTTGCGGAGCACAGGCTCCGGACGCGCAGGCTCAGAGGCCACGGCTCACGGGCCCAGCCGCTCCGCGGCACGTGGGATCTTCCCAGACCCGGGCACGAGCCCGTGTGCCCTGCATCGGTAGGCGGACTCTCAACCACTGCGCCACCAGGGAAGCCCAAATAGCTTACTTTTGAGTTGAGCATATTCTTTAGTGGAACAGAAAATAATTCTAAAGCAAAGTGGGAACTAGGAAGAATAGCATCATAATAATAATAGCTGGTGACCTTTACCAAGTACTGTGATATGTATACCTATGTGGGTATGTGTATATATATATATATATATATATATATATATATACACATACAGGTACATAAAATACATATATTCTATATGTATATTATATCTGTATATAATACACATCCTATATGTATATAATATATAACATTTAATCCTCATAACAACACTATGAGGAAGGTATTGTTAGCTCCATTTTACAGCTGAGAAACTTGAGGTACAGAGAGGTTATGTGATTGAACCCAGGTAGTGGTTGCTAAAGGTTGTTCTCTTAATCACTACATTACACTTCCTCTCAATGGCTACAACAGGAAACTAACTTACTCCTGATTATTGAGACAGAATAAAGTGAGGAGGTCCTGGAGTGGCCTAGGACGACCTGGGATGGCTTCTTTCCGACTGAGAGTTTTGAGCTGGATCTTGCAGAAATGGTAGACATTGGCAAGTAGTCTGGGTGGATGAAATGACCAAGAGCACAGGGTGGGCTGAAGCAAGATGGGAAGTCAGTTGATTTGGCACATTTGTCTCTCATACTTAGCAGTATTTTTTGAGGTCAAAAAGGACGGTCTCAATTTTGAAATTAGTATATGAAGTAGAATGGTTAGGTTGCTTTTGGCACAGAGCTATGGAGAAAATTACAGGTTGTAAAAAATCTAATTATGGCAATTATTTAATAGATCATCTATTTCAGATTTTTGAAAAGTACTATCAGGAATCAACTTTTAAAGATAATCTGCTCAAAGTCATCCCCTATTAACATGCATATGTATTGACCAACTAAGGGGCAGAGCATGATTATATAATATCTCAAAAAGAGATAATATGCTCATCTTCTGGGACCTAAATACCTGTGAAAAAATAGGTGGCAAAATAACTGCTATCACAGTCCAGCCTCTTCACTCCCCAAATCAGTGCCACACAATTAAAATAACAGCAAAACTCAGTTAAACTATATATTTTACTATAGATATTAACCTTAAATATGTGTGTGTAGGGGCTTCCCTGGTGGCGCAGTGGTTGAGAGTCCGCCTGACGATGCAGGGGACGTGGGTTCGTGCCCCGGTCCAGGAGGATCCCACATGCCGCGGAGCGGCTGGGCCCGTGAGCCATGGCCGCTGAGCCTGCGCATCCGGAGCCTGTGCTCCGCAACGGGAGAGCCCACAGCAGTGAGAGGCCCGTGTACCGTAAAAAAAATATATATATATATATATATATGAGTGTGTGCGTGTGTGTGCATATGTGTGTAGTGAAAGATTTTCAACAGAGATTGAAAGTAGAGACATTTCAACAAAGGAAAAAATATTTGGTACGATATGAAAATTAAGTTTACGATAGAAATACCTTTGAAACCGCAGGAGCAGCATACTAATTCTGTGAATATTATGTTTTATTCCTTTACCTATTCCCACATGTAATACTTTATTCTCTTTGAATTTTCTTCTAATGCAGTTTAACACTGGTTTTGAGAGTGTCCATCAGCTTAATTTCTTTTATTAATATGAATTATTCTCCTAGCAAGTAAAGCTAGCTAATGTGTTTTTCCCTTTATCATTTCATACAAATGGTAAATAAGGAGACAATATGATTTTCACTTTTGGTTTTTTCCCCAAGTCTAAACAATGAAATCAGAGAATCTTCTGTTTCTGAGATCTGGAGTCTTGGTATTTGTTGATCCTATAGAATCAACACAGTTCATCAGCTGTGAGTCAAATCATCAGGCTGACTTAATTCAATGTTCAGTAAATTCATTCTATTTTACTAATGTGACTAAAAACTAAATTTTAAATCAATATAAACAGTCATTAAACTGCAAATACCAACTTGTGCAAGCTGTTGAAAGAAACTCATTTTTAATTATAAATGGATTCTGATAAGAATAGCATTAAAAGTGTTCTAATAGGGAAATGTTAGAGTGATTAATGTGCAGTTGTTTGCATTTTTAATATTTCACTCATATATCAGATTAGTATTTGTGCATACTGTCAGACTTTATTCTGTCCTTGTCAAAACACTTATTACTGCTGACAGGTATAACATATCCACATTAATCCTTAATTCCTTGATTCAATTTTCTAATTGCTTTTTTGGCATGCAATGGTGGCCATTTAGTATTATGTGATGTATTCATCATATGGTATAATAATGTGCTTTAAAAATTAGATGTGTCATTTAAAGTACTTGAACAGGAAAAAAAAATTACTAAGGATTGGAAATTTCAAATTTCACTGTACTTAGACTAAGTGTTAGATATTGTTATGTCACACATTCTAGAGGTTGTCCATAAATCATAGTCACAGAATGTTGAAGAGATCCTAAAATCATCCAGCCTACTTGTTCATTTTCTAGTTGGGAAAACTGATTCAGTAATATGCCCAGGATCACACAACTAGATACTGGCAGAACTGGTCCTAGAACTCAAGTGTTCCGAACCCTGCTCAGAAATGGGGCAAGTATATGCATATAATTTTTATATTCCTCCTATTAATAGTCAAGCTGAGAGAATGAGAGACTCCTTGGCTTCTTAAGCTATATTTTTTAGCAGTATTGTGTAGTGGTTAAGAATAAAGATACTAGAATCAAACAGACCTGGGTTCCAATCCTGGATCTGACACTCACTAGCTGTGTTACCCAGAGAATATTATCTGACCTCTCTGAATTTCAATTCCCTCATCTGTATAAAATAAAAAATAACACAATAATGCATATAAAGTGCTTAGCACAGCTCCTGGTTCCTAGTAAGTACTCAATAAATGTTGGCTGATATTATTTTTCAGTGTTTCATTTTATCCCTTTAATATCCATAATTTAATTTAAATCAGTTTCTACCCACTCATACGTTTGATAAGTGTGTAGAAACTGAGTCATACCTCCCAGTTATCTCACCATGTGACAATTGCATTTATTCTTTCATTTACTCATTCACTTACCATGTGTAAAATGCACTCCATTAGATGCTATAAGTAAGGCAAAAAGGAATCCAATATGATACCTGCCTTGGAAGAGTAGGAATCTAATAGATACCTATGCTGTAATCTAATACAACAATTACATCAATACCTGTATTAAAAGACTGGTAAACATCAGTCCCCAAAAGGTAACACAGGTGCCATGCTTAGGCTTTTCAAAGAGAAGAAGTAAGTACAGGGCCAATAGACATGAATAAGAAACTGGACCTGCCCTCAAGGAGCTTGTTCCAGTGGGAGGACAGGGCAGTTGCCCAAGTGTCACTCAAGGTGGAAAATGAAAAGGGCGGTAACAATTAAAGAACTGAGGAGGGAGAGACTAAATACCTCAGACCAGGGAAAGCTTCATGGGTGAGTTGGCTTTGAGGGATATATAAGTTTAGGAAAGTTAGAGGCCTATAGGAAGGATCTCCTGGACGGTAGGAATATTATGAATGAAGGAAGAAACAGATTCTGGAAACCCGGGGCACAGACGTTAAAGAGTGAGCACTTACATTGACTAAAACATGGAGCTTGTGCAGAATAAAAGATGAAGTTTGATGAATGGGGAGACACAAGAGCCTGGCAACCCTGAAATGACATCTTGGACTCCATTTTACAAAGTGGCATCTCTCAGCCCATTTTGACACATAGGCATGTTTTTTTGTCAGCAAAATTTTTGAGATTTAATGTTTTAAATAAATCTTGTACTTTTCAGCTCACTGTGGTACCGACGGCTTTTTTTTGTCTTATTCTACAAGTTAAGGCAGTCTTCTTACCTATTATAGACAGTGTGCATAACGGTTAGGCATACAAGCTCAGAAAATAGACTATAGTTTTCCAAATCCTGGTTTTGTCACCTATTAGGTCTGCAACCTTAGTTATGTTATTTAAACTCTTTGAGCTTCAATTTCACAAATTATGAAATGGAAATAGCCCCTACCTCTTGTGGTAGAATTAAACCCATGTAAGCATTTGGCATAGCATAAGGCACTTAAGCACTTAAGAAATGTTAGCTGTTCCTTGAAGAGATTTGAGTTTGCAAGCCCTACTGAGGCAGTACTGAAAGTTTTGCTTTTGTTTTCTATTTCATTTTATTTTTTAATGAAGTATAGTTGATTTAAAAAGTTTCAGGTGTACAGTACAATGATTCAGTTATATATGTGTGTGTGTGTGTGTGTATATACTGTTTTTCAGATTCTTTTCCATAGTTCTGAAAGTTTTTTGAGAAGGGAAATAGCATCCTTCTAATCTTTGGAGTTCTAGAGCATTGAACTAAAACCCTACTTAAATTGCAATGACTAGTCCAAGGACATCAGATAATTCTCTTAAATCCTTAGCTGCTGGGGTTAGTTTCCAGTGTCACCCACCTACTCCTTCACTCACTCTTTGAGAAGGCCAGTGGAGGAAGAAGCAAGTAGCCAGCTTTGCCTGTTGGTATCTTCTAAACATCCCGTGATTCTTATAGCAGCAGTTTCCCAGGCTAGATCCCAGGTTCAGATGGTGGCCTCCCCTTTTTAGGACATGTTATTATGAGTTTTAAGACTGTAATCTTGAAAATCCTTATGATTCCAGGAGCTTCTCTGGTAATTTGTTTGTCTTTAATAGCTGAAAAATGAAAAGAGTTTAACATAGAATTGTTGCTCCAAAAAAACAAAACACTAGTGTGAACAAAACGAGTCTTTTATAAAAGCTCCGTGTGCTTAATAAACAAGGACTGCTAATTACATAACTGTCAGTGATATTTTCTGGCACGGTCTAACGCCAGCTTCTTTCGGTACAACAAATATGAAAATGCCTAGAAGTAAATCACATTTGCTGAGTGCTGTGGGCAAACAAACCCATGCCTTATCTCTTTCAAAGGCAGCCATGGAAAATACATGATAAATTGCACAGTTCAGTGAACATGGTATGTCATTGTGAAATGATTTTGATTCATGGTTATGTATTTATTGCTAAACAACTGACAAACCTCAAGGTATCAGAAATATCATTCATGGGGTTTTGATAGTTTCTCTTGCAAAATTCAAGTGCTATAAAGTGTTTTTCTTTTTTATTTAAAATACTTTATTGAAAGTGATATTTGCCACAGTCTTTGGAAATAATTTTTTTAATTATATGAATTCCTTCCAGAAGTGTCCAAGAGCTGTGCTAGTCACTAATATTGTTATCATAATGAATAATTCATATTTTGCTAATATCCTTTTATGAAAATTTTATAGCTAAAAATAGACAAAGTTGTAAGCCAGTTTGATTTCAGAATAGGATAATCTCCTTTCATATAGCTTATCAATATAATGAAATTTTTGAATGTTTTCTGTGCAATAGCAGCAGAATTAAGAGTGAGAGAATTATATTAAAGAAGATTTTACAGAAGTGGCTTTTATGCAAACATAATTCCTTTCCCATGGTCAACATATCTTACTATACTCTATCCATTGCTGACTCTCTTCAGTTTAAAGTATTAAATAATTAAGCCATTTTCTACTTGAAACTTACAGTTATTTTTTACTGATTTTTCTCTCAATTGGTGCTTTTGGCCTCAGCATTTGATGTTTAAAACCTTTTCTCCTAGTGTTAAAAGCAGCAGGAGGGCTTCCCTGGTGGCGCAGTGGTTGAGAATCCGCCTGCCGATGCAGGAGACACGGGTTCGTGCCCTGGTCCGGGAAGATCCCACATGCCGCGGAGCAACTAGGCCTGTGAGCCATGGCTGCTAGGCCTGCGCGTCCGGAGCTTGTGCTCCGCAACGGGAGAGGCCACAACAGTGAGAGGCCCGCATACCGCAAAAAAAAAAAAAAAAAAAAAAGCAGCAGGAAAGGTAGCCTGACAACACACAATATGCACAAGGCATATCATAAGCACTTAATAAATGTTAGCTATTAATCAACTGATGTACTCTCAAATTGTGTCTTGTTTTTCTAAATCTCGTAAACCAAGAGCCACTGTTTCTTAACTGGTGGTTTGGTTTTGTTTGTATTGTTTTGCTTTGTTGTAATCATGAAATTCTTCTTTTCTGAGTTTTATAATCAAGTATTTTAACTTGGATATTTTGAGCAGTGCCATTGAGCTCTTACGAATAAAATAACAAAGAAAACCTTTCCTGATGGTAGAAATGATAAATTATTTCTTAGGTATATTAAAAGGGATTTGGGTATTTCTAATATATCGCCATCATTTAAACCTGAATTCATTTTATTTTCCTTTAGTCTATTTTAACCAATTGACCTTTACATATACTTTGCATTTATTAAATTAGGATAAATTTTAGTAGCCTAGAAATACGATTCAAAACATTCATAGTGTTTTTCTTTTAGCCTTGGAATATGACAAGCCTATTCTCTAAATATTTACATCATTGTAGAATATCTATGTACTTATGCTGATTTTGGCTTAACATTTTCAAAAATAAGTCTGTTAAATTAAATGTAAGCTTTAAAGGGGAAAACCATAGATCTTGTAACTTGATACAAGTATTGCAACATTGCTTACAGCATTTTCTTAGAAGATTTTTATGCCCTTTACTTCTACTACCATGGCTACTTTCACCTTTATATTGAAAATTCCCAAAATATATCTGTATGAGGATAATTTTAAAACATGAGATTTATGCAGTTATAAAGGAGAAATCCTTTATAACCACATAAAACCGTTGTCACCAGAAACTTCAGTCCAAGTTTTACATGAAAGGGAACATATTTTATCTTTAATGCCTCATTAAACTTTCTGAAAACGGCAATATTCTAAAATATTCTAGGTGGATGAATACATATGTCTGTATTCCTTTTGAAAAATTCAAATATCAATAAAAGAAAAAAGACTAAACAAATCATTTGTTCTAATAATTAAAGTAGTGGTATTTTTTCCTCCATTTAATTTTGCCTTTATGTATAGATGTTACTTTAAGTCAACCATGTCTCGCCTGCACTTTTTGAGTGAAATAGCTAAAACCACCATTCCTCAGCCAAATGATGTTCCTATTGTTTCAAAGGTGACGTTGTATTTAAAGCGAAATTCTCTGTGTGTTTTTGTTCGTGTGTGTGTGCCTGGATTGTGTATGTTCACACACATGTGCTTGCACGTGTGTTTATGTTTGTGTGTGGGGGTGCATGATTTTTTTGTACATTCACAATATGATAAACTGCATTGTGTGGCTAAGAACATGGACTCAGGAAGCAGCCTACCTGAGTGTAAACCCCAACCCTGCTACTTCCTAGTTGTGTGAATTTGAGCAAGTTTTTTTAACTTCTTGCTTTCATGTTCTCATCTTACAGGGTTGTTGTAAGATTTAAATAAGTTAATATATGTAAAGCATTTTGAACACCTAATCCATAGTAAGTATTTAATGACATATTAGCATTACCATTATAATTATTGTCATATATTCATTTACTCTATTTTATTTCTAAAGTCATATTATTTATACAAATGCATTGGTGGGTGATTATTACATATGTATTTCACTGAAATGATATTAAAGATATGCCTTGCTGTATGTCAATTATAGCTCAATAAAACTGGAGAAAAAATTTTTAAAGATATGTCAACAGAATATTTTGGATTGTGATAATTTGATTAGATAAACTGTTATCATTGGTGAGAGGAAACAGTTGCAAAAAAGCAACAGAAATTGCATAACTTTGTGGCTCACAGAGGACATATCAAATATCAAATATACTAAAATGCATTCAGGGACTTCCCCTGGTGGTCCAGTGGTTAAGACTTCGCCTTCCAATGCAGGGCGTGTGGATTTGATACCTGGTCCGGGAGCTAAGATCCCACATGCCTCGTAGCCAAAACACCAAAACAGTTTCATTGTAACAAATTCAATAAAGACTTTAAAAAGGGTCCACATCAAAAAAAATCCTTAAAAAATGCATTCATTTATTCAAATGTAGGCCTGTTGCACATCTACAATGTGCCAGGATTTAGTGTTAAAATGACACATAGTACCATATGATCCAGCAGCAATCATGCTCCTTAATATTCACCCAAAGGAGTTGAGAATTCATGTCCACACAGAAACTTGTACGTGGATGTTTATAGCAGCTTTATGCATCATTGCCAAAATTTGGAAGCAATCAAGATGTCCTTCAGTAGCTGAATGGATAAATAAACTGTGGTACATCCAGACAATGGAATATTATGGAGCACTAAAAATAAATGAGCTATCAAACAATGAAAAGACGCGGAGGAACATTAAATGCATATTTTTAAGTGAAATAAGTCAACCTGAGAAAGCTGAGTACAATATGATTTCAACTATATGACATTCTGGAAGAGGCAAAACTACAGGGACAGTATAAAGATAGTACAGGTGAACCTATTTGCAGGGCAGGAATTGAAACGCAGACATAGAGAACGGACTTGTGGACACGGGAGGATGGGGAGGGTGGGATGAATTGGGAGATTAGGTTTGACATAAACTCACTACCATGTGTAAAATAGATGGCTAGTGGGAACCTGCTATAGAGCACAGGGAGCTCAGCTCGGTGCTCTGTGATGGCCTAGATGGGGGGGATCGGGGGAGGAGGAGGGAGGTCCGAGGGAGGGAGGGGATATATGTATACATAGAGCTGATTCACTTCCTTGTGCAGCAAAAACTAACACAACATCATAAAGTAATTATACTCCGATAAAAAAAGACACGGAGGAACATTAAATGCATATTTTTAAGTGAAATAGGTCAATCTGAAAAAGCTAAATACTATATGATTTCAACTATATGACATTCTGGAAAAAGCAAAACTATGGAGACAGTCAAAAGATCAGTGGTTTCCAGGGGTTGGGGGTGGCATGAGGGATGAATAGGTAGAACAGAAAGGATTTTTAGGGCAAGAAAACTACTCTATGTGATACTATAATGAAAAATACATGTCATTATACATTTGACTAAGCCCATAGAATGTACAACACCAGGAGTGAACTCTAATGTAAACTATGTATTCTGGGTGGTAGAAATGTGTCAGTGTTGGTTTCTCAGCTTGTACACATGTGCTGCTCTGGTGGGGGATGTTAATGATAGGGGAGGCTGTGCATGCATGAGGGCAGTGGGTTTATGGAAAATCTCCGTAGCTTCCTCTTTATTTTGCTGTAAACCTAAGACTTCTTTAAAAAATAAAATCTATTAGGGAAAAAAAAAAAACAAGATAAAAATAGAACAAAGCAATGAGTACTTTTCAAAAATCGCAAAAATATGTGCTAATATATAATGCCCCAAGAAAAATGTCTTCTAAATGTAAACGACCACCATTACAAAAAAAACCTACATATTACTACAATAAAATATTCAATTGACCTATTAAAAAATGAGAAATGGTGTGCCTTCGACTACTAGGAATAAACATTTTAGCTGCCTGAAGCATAGTAGGAAAAAAGTAAAAAAGCAGTGTCATGTAAACCATGCAAATTTAGAATGGGTTTTCTTTTTCAGGGGGCACCCAAACCAATAGCCATTGAACCATGTGCTGGCAACAGAGCGGCAGTTCTGACTGTGTTTCTTTGTCTACCACGAGGATCATCAGGTGCCCCTCCCCCAGGGCAGTCAGGTAAGATGAATGAGGCACCACCAGCAGTTAAGCAA
This sequence comes from Kogia breviceps, assembly GCF_026419965.1. Taxonomy (NCBI): domain Eukaryota; kingdom Metazoa; phylum Chordata; class Mammalia; order Artiodactyla; family Physeteridae; genus Kogia; species Kogia breviceps. Next base: position 14,811,273 of record NC_081311.1, on the reverse strand, counting down.
AACATGTAGACTGAACAGAAGAAGTAAACAATACTACCAGATAGGACAATAGAGATATTTACAAGGTTCTAATTTACAGCATGGTAAAATTTCATTAGAATACAAACTTCTACCCAAATATCTAGATATCTGCCTCGCTATAAATTCAGATTTGCAAGTGTTTCTCTTACAAAATATGTGTGTAGAATATATGTGTGTATTTGTGTATAACATAACACATGTATGTACGTACGGACACACTTCAATTGGTTGTTGTCATTACAATGAGTAATCTCACTAGCAGGGCAAAGTGACCCTTTGGGGCAGCTTCTTTTCTCCCAGTATGTGTGTCATATGGGATGCCAAATTATAAATATGATTAGAAGCTTGTTTCATAAACATGGAATCTAATTAGGGAACTTACTTACATGTTTGGAATGTTTTGCGGCATCGGAGGATAAAAGCTTGATGCAACCATCCTGGAATATTGAAGATAAGTTCTTGCTGTCAGCACCAGACAGGTGCGGTTCATGGACCCAGGGACCCTCTCCTTCACTTGAGCACAGCCAGCCTTTCCCTCTGATTCTCCTTTTCCTGCATAAAAAGTATATTTTGAATTGGAGGTAACTCTGTGTATCCTCTCAGAGATCTTCTCATTGCTTCCTCGTTGTCCATGTTGTAAACATGCCCCCTGTTGAGTATAACTTGTAACTAAGTCACAAACCACGCTTATTTCTCTCTTTGTGCATATCCTCTTCCATCTGCTTACAATTTCTGATTATTCTTTCTCCCGATTGTTTTCTTTAAAGACTGTCAGTGAAATGGATGCTTTTTGAGGGTCAGGGTGATTTCAAATCTTTCTCTTCAATTCCCCTTAAGGATAAAATTAAGTGCCAGAGATCTGGCAGGTTCTCAACAGTAGTTGATGACAAACTCAGCTCCCTGCTTATTTTTCTTTCCTTAGTTCCCTAGTTAGCTTTGACCTTGCTCCCCACTTTCTTGATTTGTGTCCAACGAGACACAAAAATGGAAGCTCCACTACTTTATACCTTATAAATTTTAAGATATTTACGTAACGGAATTTTTCCCATACAGGGACAGAGGAATTCCATCACCTTTAGACTTGTCATTTATGGTACCTGATGATATCTTGTTGCAGGAGTTTCTACCCAAAGTTCATTTGTAGATGTTTATTCAATGAAACAAACTTTCTCATATGTTGAGCCAATGCCTCACTTTTCTCCTTTCAGAACAACCAAGGTAAAATGGGATGCAGTAAATAAAATAGCTTGGCGCTGGTCAGATAAGATGGATCATTGTAGGTACTGTGCCCAGCTAATGGAAGTATTGTTTCAAAGCTGGGATGATTTCCAAAACAAACACTTTACTAATGAAAACAAGTCTATGTGATATACACCAAGGTTCTTCTAGATCCTTGACAAGATGATGTACTGATGGGTAGAGTCAAGGCAACTGCCAATACACTGTCCCTTTAACCTTTGAAATCTTTTTGACGGATTTGAAAAAGCCAAATAGCAGTGTGGACCATTACCTCAGCTGTGTTTTATTACAGATGCATTGCATTTACTAATGGTAATGCTAAATTAGATGTGCATAGTGTTTTACTCTTTACAAAGTATTTTCCTATTTTTCACGTTTGATCCTTATGACAAGCCTATGCCATAGGTATTATAAAGCTCACTTTATAAATGAGAGACTTGTGTATAGAAATCTCTGTATTTCTATACTTAAGGAATAATTGGAAAAATATTAGAATAAAGAGCAAAACAACAACAAAAAGTACTTATTACTAACATTCCAGGTAATTTTTCCTGATGATCTATAGCAGAGAGCTTATTTCTCTATAATCTACAGCCTATGTCTTCACAAAGCCAAACATTTGGAGGAGTACTGAAAATGTCCCCAGGGTTAACACAAGTCGACAAAACCTTGAGTCCATTCACAACGCTTTTTACAGTGACTGTAGATTGAACTGTGTTGGATATCTGTGTGAATAATTCAGGATGAGTTTGTTCTTTATTTAAAAAAAACTAATAAAATTTCTCTAGCTAACTTTATAGGAGTAGGAAGAGAAAGAGTCGTTGATTCTACTCCTTCAAAATAAAGCATTGTCTTCTGTCTGCAGTCTACTTTGAAATGCATCGAAGACATAATGTTATTGATGGCTGGATAGTAGGATGAGTAGATGGACAGATATGTCATAAAGCAAGTAAAGCAAATGTTAATGGTAGAATCTAGGTGATGGGAATACTGGCGTCCATTGTAAAATTCTTTCCGCTTTGCTGTATGTTTGAAATTTTTAATGGTAAGATGTGGGAAACAATACAATTTTTTGAAAACTCTTGACTTTACTGGGAGAAAGTAAAGGCAGTGCCTATAGAGAGAAATTTTCCAATGTTCACATCTATGTTTTCCCTAAACAAGGCAAATGCTGACGCCAGTATACAAACAAAATGACTTATTTTTTCACTTTTCATCAAGATATTTGGTGTGTACCCAGTCAATTAAAACTTAACATAGTATCATCCAATATTTGAGAGGAAATGCCTTCCCGTGATAGTTTAGGAACCATATTGGCTCTCGGGAGGGAAATATTGACATTGGTTATCTCATTGCTAGAGTTTGGCTTATCTCATATCTTTACAGCAAGTCCATCTGTGCACCTAGGCTTATCATAGTGCGCTGTGTTTAGAAAGCAGTTCATAACTGTTCTTGATGATTATGATAATGATAGGAGACCTGGGAAACATGACCTTGAGCAATGACTTCTGTCTATGAGACTCAGTGAACAACAATAAAATGAGCAATTGAACTAGAATCCATTCATTGATTCTCAGATTGCACAGCTAGGAGCCTTATGTGCTGAAGAGCCTCCTCGAGCATTGGTGCAGGGTTAGAGGTTAGGGGGAGTTAAGAAGGAGGTAGAGGAGTAGCTTCATGGACAGACTCCTGACCCCATCCCCACAGTGTGAGGGACAGGGCGCCCAGAGTCTTCTCTTGGCCCTTGGGCTATTTATGTCTCCTAATGTCAGTGTATCTTTTCAATGAGGACTAAGCATTAATTATTAGATTAAAAGTCCTCTTGCAGTACTTTGCCCAATTTCCAATTTTTTTTATCAGGCCCTTTTTTGAAATGTAGCTTCCTAAATGTCGAGTGATGCTTTCATAATGCACTCTTCATTACTATGAATAAAAGCATTTAAGAGAAGGATGAGTTTGGGGGTATGGAGAAGGTGGAAGCATCCTATGAGCATGGTGGTTTTTCTCTCGGAACCTGAATGTCAGCACTAACAAATAAGTGATTCGGAAACACGCAGGGGCTAGTTCTGGCCATCTCTTTTAAGTAGCAAGTAGTGGTTTGTTTTTTTTTAAATTCAAAATAGCATATATTTCAGTAATACTTAGCAAGTAATAATTAGACATGGCCCTTTAATGTCTGTCTAAAATGTGTGAAGTCCCTTCCATGGCTCTCATCTTAACAGAGGTCAAAAGAGAAACTGCAGATTCATCCTTTAGATTACCCCATGCAGTAATCTTTTCCTTTTTCTTCTTCTTCTTCTTTTTTTTTTTTTTTTTTTTTTTTTCCATGTAATGAATTTAGATGTTTATGAGCAATTCTCCCTCTAGGTGGCTTAGAAGAGTAAAAGCAAAAAATATTAAATAGGCTTTTTGGCACTCCTGGAGCTGGGCTAATTAGGTTCCCTGCTCCCCAGCCCTGTAAACCTGCTGCTTCATTCCTGTATTTTCTGTGAGCAACCACTGCCAACAACGCCAGACTCTCTTGGGCTAAAGTGGGATTTCTGCTGTTGACATATGTACACAGCCACTTTCTCTTCTGCCTCAAAGTGGTTGGAAGACTGACGTCCCCATAAAAACAGGGCATATCAAGTAACCCTGCTGCATGTCTCCAATCACCTTGGACAGCAAGGTCCCCAAGCATTTTAGAGCCACATGAAGATGAAATGTGGACAAAGTAAATAGAGCTCTTCAAAAGCATAAACTGAAAATGATCATGATTGTGTCACTTTGTGATGAAGGATTATGGATTTCATAGTTTATGGATTCTTAGTAATATGAAGCAGATTAACTTTTCTCACTGGATTAAAAATCCGGTGGCCCAAATTTCCACTGCCAAAAGGGAGCTAAGTGCTTCACCTAAATGTAGAATTTTGCCCTGATCTTGCCTTATGTTTGGCAAAAAAACAAAACAAAACAAACAGAAACTGCTGGAAAGTCTAAGATTTTGAAACTTTTCTTTAGGCTTAGAAGTTTTGGCAGGATGACCAGATTATTTTGAAAAATCCAGAAATATTCTACGATGTTTAAAAAATGATAGTCTACCCACAGTGTCATGGGTAATAATGACAAAAAGAGAACTTTGGTTTAGTCAGATGAAAAGAGGAGAACAAGAACTAGTAATTCTGAGCACTGAAGCAGGTTCTTTACATCTACTATTTCTTTTAACGCTCTTAAAGAACCTGAAAAGTAGCTATTATTATCCCACTTTTACAGATTAAAAAAAAATCTGGAAACTCAAGAGAGATTAAATGACTCATCCGAGGGCCAATACAGCCAGTGAGTGAGTGAACCAGAATTCAAATTCAGGGCTATCTAGATCCTCAAGCTCGGAGACTCTCCCTCATCACTGTGCTTCCCTGAATAAAGATACAGGGGTACTCGGGATAGCCCATATTCCAGAAAAAGCTTTATATTCAGATCAAAGAGGAAGGACCTGGAGTGTTCTGCTAAGCATTGGACTTAAGGGGGCAAGAATCACCTTTCCTGGTGATTTAACTCCAGAAATTTGGTAAAATGCAAAGGTGCACGTGCCATGACACATCTGCTAATGAAAGTATGGCTCCATTGTATAATAACAACTTGGGGCATGTAGTTATAGGAAAAGACCTTCGGCTTGTATGTGTGAGTTATGGACTTGGAGTCACAAGTCCCAAGATGTAGATCCAGTTCTGCCACCAGCTAACTGTTTCGCCAAGTCTTTTCATCTCTGGGTCGTAGTTTCTCATGTATAAAATGACTGGATTGGGCTAGGAAATCCTAAGATGGATTTCACTCTACTCCTAGTGTACAGTTCTACTACAGATTATGCTAAGTCACACCAGTTTGGGGTAGGAAGAGCAAATAACTTGTTTCTAAGTAGTACCTTATCTTTCCAGCTGCTCAGGACCAGTTAAGAAGCTATATTCCTATGTATATTGCTTGTTAGTGAACAAAAATAATTAGCACCAATCCTTAATTTTTTAAAATAATTTTAGTCCATTTCTTTTTTTTTATTAATTAATTTTATTTATTTATTTTTTGGCTGCTTTGGGTGTTCATTGCTGCGCGTGGGCTTTTTCTAGTTGGGGCGAGCGGGGGCTACTCTTTGTTGCAGTTCAGGGGCTTCTCATTGTGGTGGCTTCTCTGGTTGCAGAGCACGGGCTCTAGGTGCGCGGGCTTCAGTAGTTGTGGCACGCGGGCTCAGTAATTGTGGCTTGCGGGCTCTAGAGCACAGGCTCAGTAGTTGTGGCGCACGGGCTTAGTTGCTCCGTAGCATGTGGGATCTTCCAGGACCAGGGCTCGAACCCGTGTCCCCTGCATTGGCAGGAGGATTCTTAACCACTGCACCACCAGGGAAGTCCCAGATCCTTAAATTTTAAAAAAATTCTTAATAATTTTATTAATAAAGGCTAGTTCTCAATCTTCTCAGCATGTTTAGAAGATGTAGATCATTCATATTGCCCCACTTTAGAAATAAGTAAAAGAAATCTCATAGCACCAATGAGAGGTAGAGGGTCTCTACAATCTCAGAGAAGAATTGGGAACAGACTCCAGGTCTGCTGGCTCTCAGTGCAGTACTCATGCCTCTGAAGCCAGTTTTTTAAAGCTAATTTGCATTTTCCAGAACCTTCTGGAGTTTTCTGTCCCTTAGGACTCTGTTTTCCTTCCATAACTCTGCCACAATATCTTCACACTTGTAGAAACACACCTGTTGATCTAATCTTAGCACTCTCTTTTTTTGAGGTGGCTGGAATAAGAAATAAAACTAATGAATTGTATCAAAACTTCATTATAAAAATCTGTCATGTTAGTGACCTTTTAAGCACAAATTCAAATATTGTTTACATCCAACATGTGGGTCTTCATAAAAAGAAAGAAAAAGTGGGCGCTCATGGCAAAACAAACTACAAAATTAGGAAAGAGAGCCCAGGAAATGACAGAGATAAGAACAAATGTCTGAGATTATTGTTAATAATCCGACTTTGTGTCAAATTAAAAAAAACAACCCTGATATTAAAAGTAAACAAAATCAACAGTAGGAACTAATTTTTCTCTTCTATCCAAAATATAGTTATTATGAATCTTCATTTGTTACCTTTATTCATTTCAAGAAATATTTAAAAGTCTCTGCTACATGTCAGACACTGGATATATGGTGGTGAACAAAACAGAATAGATTTTAGAGCCCACATGGAGATAAACATGAACAAATAATCATGCAAATAAACCCATAATTATAAAATATGTTGTTTTATGAATAAAGAGTAGACAGTGTTATGAGAAAGAGGTGAAATAAAACTGATGTACAATTGCTAAGCTTTAACATCTTTCCATAGTAGTAACAAAATGGTAAACGTAGTCATTAAAATGCCCTTTCCTCAGTTCTCACTTGTCATCACGTCTCTGTAGTGTTTGTTGAATATTCCCCATCATGCCTCTCCAACTTCTGGAAACTCCCTCTGGTGTTCTTTACCTCAGTCTATCACAGGTGCCTACTTAGAATTTCCTTAGAGATAATGGATGTAGAGCACCTCCCCTTTGTTCGTTACCTACTTCTTCTGCCCTCTGAGTACCGATAGGCATTCCCTGAGGATTAGTCCTTAGCCAACTTCTCATCCTTGTCCACTCTCTCCCTTTAGGGTGATGCTCTCTTTGCTCATTTACGGGGTTTTCAGATGATAACTCCCAACTGCATGGGTCTCCAGCCAACAATGGATTTGCTAGTGTTTCAGTATAAAGTCAGTCTTCCTTCCCCCTCTCCCCTGTTACCATCCCTACTCCCCAGACTAGCTCTTCTACCCTGACTTCAGTGTTTTTGTAAAGTCCATTTCAGAGTGACTCAAGTTTGAAACTTTGGAGCTAGCTTTTTTTCTTCTCTCTTTCTCCTCTTTGGCCTCCAAGTAACCACGAAGCTCTTTAGATTTTACCCCTGAGGCAGAGAGAACAGAATTCCTCCTGCCATTCTTACTCCCTCCAGTTTTTGCTCAGGCCCTGGTTGCCTCTGACTTGGACTTCTGCCAAAGGAAAGCACAGTTCGAATCATACCGCTCCTTTCCTCATAGACCTTTGCTGACTTTTCATTGCCTGATGAAATAAGTCCAGACATTTACTCTGGGCTGTAAGGTCCTCCTTGACCTCTCTCCAACCTTCTTTCAGGTTTAGCAGGCACAGAGTCCTTGCCAGTGCCCACCTGCACAGCACCTCTGGCTAGTTGGGGCCCTTGTGCAATTATTTTAACCTCTTGAACCCTGAGTTTCCTCATCTATAAGGTAAGGAAGATGACTGGGGAGAACGTCTTTATGACTTGCTCTTAGGCCTGTAACTCCGCATGTGTATCTCTCCCTGTGACTCCATGAGAGTATATGTGTTGTTGTCACGTTCACTATTGTTCCCTGTTCCTGAAATGCCCTCTCCCTCTCAGCTGCCTGTGCTCAAAGCCCAGTTCAAATGCCACTTCTTCTTCCGTGAAGCCTTTTCAGTTTCCTCCATACAAACGGGACCTCATTCTCCTTGAAATCCTATAGAATTTGCTGGGTCACTTCTTTACTGCTTTCTAACATATATCAAAGTCACTGTGTACTTTTCTTAACTTTCTTCCCAGGTAGTGAGCTCCCTGAGGGCAGTGGTTATATCTTAGGTTATCTCTGAATCCCTAGTAGCTAACAAGTTCTTGGTACTTAGTAGTTGCTTGATAAGTATTTAATTAATGAATAAAGTTAATTATCCTTAAATGGTAGAACTTCTTCACCAAAAAAAATATGTAGATATATACTACACAAATGTAAACTTTACCAGGTAAAATTTCACTTCAGGCCCATACTCTTTGATAGAATGGATTTTATGTTTTCATGATTCATGTAGGAGTCAAGCTACATTTCTTAGGGACAAAAATCAAGCCCAACACTGAACCTTTGATAAAAAATATCTATAAAACTTACTTGCTCAGATTTAAGGTTCAATGAAAATCAGAATATTAGTGAAAGATGACACAAAATAATAAAGCAAATTATATTTCCAATGTAATATATACTAAACCTATCATAAGGTTATTCTATTTTTATAATTTGGACTTTGTTTTCCTGGATAATAATTTTTACAAAACCATTTTATTTAAATTTGAAAAAGCACAACTCAGTTCCACCCTTTATGATCAGAAAAATAATATTGAACCTTGTGGAATAAATGTCCACATATTACTTATACACAGGACAGATAACCTCACAAGATACACCTGGCAAATAAAAAGTATCAATTGCTCTTATAGCTGTTACCATGAGCATACACCATTAACACAATCTATTCTATGCTCATTACTATTCTTTGAATTATCCCTTCCCTATGAGGTGTACATTATCACTTTTATTTCACAGATGAGGAAAATTAATTCATGGAGCTTACTTGCCTACATAGTAAATAAGTGATGGAGCCAAAATTTAAAACCAGAAAATTTCACACCATAGTGCTCTTTCCATATGATTTTTTGGGGATGTGGGGGGTGGATTTTTTGGTTAGCCAGGTGCGTTTGGGGATAGCACAGGCTCACAAGCTTTTTCTTTTACTGACAGTATCACTTTGAAGTAGCATGGCCATCGTTCTCTCATTTGAGATGTTAAAAAAGTTTATCTCTGTGCTATTGTCAATTGAGAGAAATGGATGAATATGTAAATGAAACAAAGAAGAAAATAAAGATAACAATTTTGAAGAATAGTGAACATGCTGCAGAAGTGAGTGAAATACCCTAAAAGTTAACCCACTCAAGTACTTTCAAGATAGAGCAATTAGAAACAAACTCACATCAAAAGTCAGAATTTATGGACATGGAAAATGAGACCACCAGCACTCAAAGCATGGCCAACACATTTTTCTTTTCTTTTTCTTCTCCCCACGTGCCACCCCTTTCAGGTATTTCTAGAATTGACTGGTAGATAATTACTGTGGTCAAAGAGAACAATAGGAAAATGTAAGCAACTCAACAAATCAACTTACAAAGTGAAAGGGGAAAAGTCAAGATTTGTTTGGAATAAGCAAGCTGCCCTTGAAGCCACAAAACAGCAAAATAAGAATTTTGTGGGTATGAATAAAATTTAAAGGCTAAATCACCCCCGCCCCCGTATTTCTTTTGATAGGTAACACCATGGTCTATATATAAAACTGCCAATTAGTAAAACATTTTACTTTTAATTGGTCATGAATTAAGTAGTCCTGCATTACATAGGTTTAGGGGAATTTAGCAGAAGGCTACGTCCTGCATTTAACAAGGACAGACAGGTAATCCTGAGTGTCAGAGAATTTTAGAATTTTTGGAGCTTTAGAAATCACTTGGTTCTATCCCACATTTTGCAGAGGAAACCTGAAGAGCCAGAGATGGGGAGAGACTTGTCTCAGGTCAACGCTGAGCAGGGACTACAGCCAGGGTCTCTGGATCCCTCATGCAGGAATGGACTTTACCCCTCCCTCATGTTTATTTATGCCAGGTTGCAAAATATAACCATAAAAAATTAATAACAATCCACTTCTTACCAGAAGGCAGTACCGCATATGTTCTGCCACCAGGGCAGAAATGGCAAACAGAAAGGAACTCCCTAGATCCAAAAAGGGAAATTAAGTAACTTATGAAAATATGTCTCCTTATCAGCAAACTGACAAAATGCTAAGAAAATGTGGGTCAAGGGCCCTGGGAGTTCCTTCTCACATAAACATTTTTCTGGGGACCACTTCAAAGGGCCAGTGGGCCCTTAGCAAATCCGGTGGGAGTACACTCAAGTTTTCATAAAAATTCTATGTTACACTGTTAGCTGATTTAGTCTCAGATCCTACTTTTCCTGTAAAATGGTGCCATATCTACCAAAGGCATTTTCGAGTTTTGATATGCCTTTATTCTTAATGAAAGGTCCAGTGGAGGAACAAGCACCAGTAGTAGTAATGTTGAATTCTATAAAAAGATAAATGTTGCTTATAATTACATTAACTCCTTAAGACCAGAAGGCTTAAGGGCTTTCAGGGAAAGAGTTAACGGGCCTTCTGAAAAGTGAGTGACTTACCTCCTTTCATTCACCTAATTATTTGCAAATTAGCATAACCCATCTAAGTTGGGCCAGCCTCCCTAACTGATGGGCAGCAAGTTCAGGTAAAGCACTGGCAGAACTTAAGAGAGAGCTCATCCTCTTCCTTAAGAGCTGGGAGGCTAAATGGGTCCACAGGACTCCCAGGAGGTGGTTTGAAGAGTCTGCATGGTCCCTGGGATCGTCATTTAGAAGCCTTGGAGGAATATGGATTTCTGCCCCATGAACCTGCTGTCTGACATAATTTGAACTGAACCTTGAAGGCCCTAGAAGTCTGGATTCAGTGACCATACACTGAATTCCATTTATTCAGTGAGCCAGGCAGGGATCATCAAATCAATAACATGACTATGCCATCTGCTTCCATCATAATGAAAAATGACTCCTTAAGTTTTCTGTGAGGCAATTAGCTCTGACAGTAGAGCTGCAATGTCGAGAGGCCAAGTCACATTTGTATTCAAAACTCCACCAGTGAAATAGAAAGGAACTGTTGTCCATATTGATAGATACACAAAATGTATAAATAGGGTACTTTAGGGCTTCCCCGGTGGCACAATGGTTGAGAGTCCGCCTGCCGATGCAGGGGACACGGGTTCGTGCCCCGGTCCGGGAAGATCCCACATGCCACGGAGCAGCTGGGCGCATGAGCCATGGCCGCTGAGCCTGCGCGTCCGGAGCCTGTGCTCCGCGGCGGGAGGGGCCGCGGCGGTGAGAGGCCCGCGTACCGCAAAAAAAAAAAAAAAGGGTACTTTGGTCTCACTGTATTGATGGATATTATTATACCACTGCAGAAACACAGAGATAGGAAGGGCACTGAAATGACATCTGGCTCATCCAACTGCTTGCAGCCACAGCCGGTGACCCTGTCCAGAATCATCTCGGGCAGACAGACTGTTTCTGAAGACTTTCCCAAAAGACATACCCATAACTTCTGGGACTAATTCATTGTTATTTAACAGTCTTCACTGCAATTTGATTCCATTTTCTTTTGTTCTCTTTCTTCTTGTTCTCATCTTTCCAGAAATAAAGAACAGCTGATTTATCTATCACTTGGGTGCTGGAAGGCAGCTCTGAAATCACCTCCCAGCCTTCAGTTCAGGTTCCGTACAGGACTCCAGGTCCTTCCATCGCTGCCTTAGGACTTCCAGCTTAGGTCACGTCATGACGCTCAGAATGCTCTTTGACCTTCCCAGATGTCACTGGCTTAAGAACCATGAAACAGAAAGGGCTTCTAGAAGTAGTTCTGTCCCTTTGTTTGACAGATGAGGATACCGAGGTTCACCTGAACACTTCCTTAGAGTCCGATATTTATTACATGGCAGGACCAATGCTAGAACCCAAGGGGCTCTCTCTGGCTTTATTCTCACTGTTTTTCAGTGCCTAACCTCTCTTGTAAAATGAACTGCCCTGCCTCGCTGGTTACTTTCCCACTTACAGTTCAGTGGGACTCCTCTGTAGGAGGAGTCCTAACCTTTCCTGCCATTCCGCATTTTGTATTTATGCTCACTACTTTTCTTGCACAAGAAAAGGGAGCAGTGAGTTTCAGTTCATTTCTCTGATGTTTCAAGGTTACTTTTGAAGTCTAATCCTATCATTCCAAATGCCATTCTCGTGCCCTCCCCCTATTTGTGTTATTTGCAAATATGATGATTTCAGGGAGATATTAAATGCCTCACACTGCTGGATTCCAATGTGACTTTTGAAATACCACTTGTTCTGAATACACCGTACCTCTGTCCCTTTGCAGGTACTAGTCCTTCTGCCTGGACTAGCCTCCAATACGCACACCTACTCTTTCCCCCAAGAGACTTTCTAATTCAAGGGTCACCTCCTCTGTGGGGCTTGTCCCCATCTCTAACCAACCATACTTTTTTTTTTTTTTTTTTGCGGTATGCGGGCCTCTCACTGTTGTGGCCTCTCCCGCTGCGGAGCGCAGGCTCCGGACGCGCAGGCTCAGCGGCCATGGCTCACGGGCCCAGCCGCTCCGCGGCACGTGGGATCTTCCCGGACCGGGGCACGAACCCGTGTCCCCTGCATCGGCAGGCGGACTCTCAACTACTGCGCCACCAGGGAAGCCCCAACCATACTTTTTTAAAAAAAAATGTATTACTATAAAAATTTTATTACACTGTGACTACTTTACCCAGACAAGCTAAGGGCAGAGGTTTCCCCATTGTTTACCATTATATCTCCAGGGGCTAAGTGGTGCCTAGAGCATAATAGAAATGCAATATATTTGCCTAATTATTTTCCTTCTTTCTCCTACTCACCTGTCTTCATCGGTGATAACTTCCCAGAGTCCAACTCTTAAGCTTCCTGTGAATTCATACTTTTGACTGCATTTTATCTATGTACTTATTATTTGTACCTTAATGTAAATTAATTCTAAATACTTATTAGGTTTTAAAAAAAACACCCTCCTTAATCTCTGGTCTAAATTTTGGCTTATGAAGTAGAATTGAAAACTTTACTGAAGTGAAAATGACTGATTCCCCACCACTGACCAGGGCTGTTATTCAGCCTCATTCTGGAGACCTGTTTGTCCTGGGTCATGTTATTCATTTTGCAATATGATTTTTTTCTGTGCTTACTAACAGATTTATTTGGGTGTTTTTTTTATTATTTTCCACATAGAAAAATCTCACTTTGATGGTTTGGTCATTCTTAAGATCATTGTTTGATCATTTCTAAGACCATTCTTTTTTCCTATTCTTAAAAATGAATGTTTCACAGGCTCTTCTTCATTCTTGGTGCTTTAAGCGGTATCAGAGTCCCTACCAGGGACTTGGTGGCCTACATGGGTCACCAGATCCTGCTTGTGCTACTTGGGCCATGGACGATACTCAGCCTCTTCTAATTCTTGATGGGCTATGTGGCTTTTTTTTGTGTGTGTGTGGTATGCGGGCCTCACTGTTGTGGCCTCTCCCGTTGCGGAGCACAGGCTCCGGACGCGCAGGCTCAGCGGCCATGGCTCACGGGTCCAGCCGCTCCACGGCATGTGGGATCTTCCCAGACCGGGGCACGAACCCGTGTCCCCTGCATCGGCAGGCGGATTCTCAACCACTGCGCCACCAGGGAAGCCCTATGTGGCTTTTACATCTCTTGTTGCTGGTATTCAGATCACAGAGTTGTTCTTAAGACTGAGATTTTTTCTAGCACTTTGAGTCTGTTTTTCAGGCTCCAGAAGCACAGGCTCAGCGGCCATGGCTCACGGGCCCAGCCGCTCCGCGGCACGTGGGATCTTCCCGAACCAGGGCACGAACCCGTGTCCCCTGCATCGGCAGGCGGACTCTCAACCACTGCGCCACCAGGGAAGCCCCTTGAGTCTGTTTTAAGCATAATTTTTATTAACCTTTTCTCTTGCATGTAAAAACAAGTCAGTCTTTTTAAACCTAGCTCATGCTTGGTGTACAACAGATAATGTTCTGTTTCCCTTTATATCTCCAGTGGGTCACTTCAGTCTTTTCATTAATGCGTTTCACTTTCTCCAGTGCTTCAGAAACGTCATGTTTTCCCAGGCGCCTTAGGTGACTTTTAGTCTTGTTAGGACACTCCTAAGTTCCATTTGATCTCTTTGTGAAGGTCTTGCCTGTCCATCTGAGCTTCCCTTCAACTTCCTTTGTCCATCTGCATTAAAAGTATTTCTAAGAAATTCAAATTAAAACAATACTGAGATACCATTTCTCACCTATCATGTTGGTGAAAATTTTAAAGTATGACAACACATTGCTGGTTCGAATGCAAACTAGTACAGCCCTCCTGGAGGAGAATTGGGCAATACCTAAAAACACTACACTTGCACTCTTTTGACCCAGCAATCCCACTTCTAGGAATGTACCCTAAAATACACCTCCAGCAGTATGAAAGTACACAACCATTGGTTATTTATTTCAGCATTGTTTGTAATCACATAATATTGGGAATGAACTAAATGACCATACATAGGAAAGTAGTAGAATAAATTATGATACATTCACAAATGGAGTATAATGCATCAGTAAAAAAGAATTAAGAAGATCTCTATGAAATGATATGAGATTGTTTCCAGGATATATTATTAAGTGAAAAATGTAAAGTGCAAAATAATACCTAGAGCATGCAGCCCTTTATGTAAGAAATAAAGAAATTTAAGCAAATATACAGATAACTACTAAATTTTGCAAAAGATTATAAGAAAGATAAATAAAAAACTAATGATATTGGTTACCTACAGGAAGTGAAGTGGGACTGGAGTATAAAATGGGGAAATAAGAGAGGGAGTTTTAGGGATGAGGAGGAAGTGACACTTCTTTGAGGGGACCTTTTTAAAAATCTCTGACTCTTAGATACCCTAGAATGTTTCACATACCTAATAAATAAATAAATAAAATCGGGATGTGAAGAACCCAAAATGGAATACAAATGGTAAAACATGAACTTAAATGCATTACAAATGAATAACATAACTACACTGAGGAGATAGGAAAGAAAAGAGCAACCTAAGTAATTTTGGAAAATAGTATTTTGCCTGTATAGTGTAAGGCTAAAGGCAAAGAGAACCACACACAAACATCGTACTATGGTTAGTACATTTGTTTCTTCTGGAAACGGGGGCATGTGTTAGCAATTCTGACATTACTATGTGCGAGGATACAGGTAGATAAATAGTGAAATATAGAAATACAGATGTGTGTAAGTGGGTTAGTATACATATGCGTGTTTCCTAGCTGTGTCCACTGAGAGGGCCTGGAAGCAATGACAACTCAGTAGCAGTGAACACACCTAGCACCCATATCTTGGTTTCTTAACACCATTTTCCAATAAAAGGAACCAGGGCTTTCCAGGGAAATAGTTTACTCCAAGGCTAGGAAGGGAAAATGCAAGTTGAAACAGAACATCTGGTTCCAGAAAGTAAGTGTTCAAAAAATTATGAAGACATGTTGAAAAGATATAGAAGCCCACCTGAAGGAGCACCTATTGCCAAAGCTGGAACAACTTGAACAAAAAATAAATAAGTATACTATTGGATTATAGCTCAAAGAATAAATACCTATAAGTCTACACTAACACAGATATATAATTGAATAAATAAATAAATGAGAGAGGGGGCAGCTCTTCCTTAGAATTCCAGTTAATGAATATATAGAAAATAAGGAAAACAGAAAAATCACCATAGATAAATACTAGAGTAGTACTTATTGCAGGCAAGAACCATTGATGAAATCTAAAATTAGTGGGAGAAAATATAATATAAGTAATACATTTGCATAGCCTCCAAGTATCTTCCCACAAGACATTTATTAATTACAAAGGGGAAAATAATAAATTTATGGTAGAAAAATGTAGCAGACATGACATTATCCAAATGATCAAAGTTAATATCACCAATAATAAGACATAAAAATCGTATACCCCTGATATGTTGCACTGAAAAAAGGAAAACATCACTTCTGCGGTATTCTTGTTAAATGCATAATGCCAATGTGATCATGAGAAAAGACAAAAGACAAATCCACATTGAAGAACTGTCTATAAAACAAACTGACCAGAACTCTTCAAAAGTGTCAAGGTCATGAAAGACAAAGAAAGACTGAGGAATTAACACCGATTAGAGACTAATGACATTACATGCAGTGAGATCTTGAATTAAATCCTGGAACAGAAATCAAACATTAGTGGGAAAACTGGTGAAATTCAAGTAAGGTCTACAGATTACTCAACAGTATTATATCAATGTTCATTTTCTGATTCTGACAGTTATACTGTGATTATGTAAAATGTTGTCATTAGGAGAAGCTGGGTGAAGGGCAAATGAAAACTCTTAATCCTTTGTAACTTTTCTGTAAGTCTAAAATTATTTCAAAGTGAAAAGTTAATAAAGAGTATTTCTCAGGCCTCTTCTCCAAGTGGGTCATATTCCAAAACTTAATCTATAGTCCGTGTTGGTGGTATAGTGGTGAGCATAGCTGCCTTCCAAAAGTTAATCTATAGATTACAGGCTATATTTTCTCATAGAAATTATATTTCCCTGGTTATATGGTTCCTGGGCTAGCACTCAAGAGCTCACTTAACCTGGAATTTTTGTATGTATGTGTGTCTCTGCTTATTTATTAGCTATCCTCGCCGTATTCTAGAATGTAAACAATTTTCTCTGGCCATGTTCCTTAGGGTTTTAAGAGGAACAATAGATTAAGAATAGATAATACATATTGAGGGTCCCTATGCATGTGAGTTCACACACACACACACACACACACACACACACATACACACACACCTTTGAACACTGGGGACACAGATTTCTCTAATTCTAAATTCTGAAAATGGTCCTGCACCAGGATCTAGTAAAGTAGGAGGGACTGGTGGCAGAATAAGAAAATAGCTTGCCAAGAAGCTCTGGGAGAAGAGAGAGAAGAGACGGTCACAATGATCATTTTCAGGATTGCTCCCTGGCCCCTCCTGTGTTTCTAGAAAGAATGACTGATCATCATCAGGAATATCGCTGCTTCTCACTGTAGGAAATGCTACGCAGAGTTGCCCAGATGAGAAGCAGCTTAATCACAAACCTGCTCTTGTTCTCGCAACTCAGTTGAGAGTATCTGTCCGTGTGACTTTCAGTTTGGGGCTCAAATATTGAAAGCTCTGCTGTCTGTGCCCATGACCTCTCCCAGTCAGCAGCCACATGAGCTTTTGGTGCCTCAGTTTCAGCTGTTCAAGCGAATGGGTATCACAGTCTTTGAAGCTCCTCCTCAGAATTTCCAAAGTGAATCTTGTATAAACCACACAAGCTTATATTAAACCAGGCCATCCCAAACATACCTCCGATTTTGGTGAAAGTCTATCTAGCCATTATGTGATGTGTTAAAATATAAATGAAAACTTAATTTATAGTAACTAAATAACAACATTAGATTTACTGAGTACCTGCCATGTACAGTCACTATCCCAGGGGTGTGTGTGTGTGTGTGTGTGTGTGTGTGTGTGTGTGTGCACGCGCATGCACGCATATATGTATAAAAGCTCATTTTCTTACTACAACCCATAGGGGAATTTATGCCTATTTTACAGCTAAAGAAACCAAGCTTCAGAAGGGTTTTAGACTTGCCAAAAATGTTTTATTTGCCTAAGATTTTAGAGCAAGCAAGTTGTAGAGCTGATTTTAGAGCCAGGTCTATGTGACCTGTGTGCTGAGCTGCCCCATTGTTGAAGTCTCTGAGGCCCCATCTGCCAGTCTACTTGCTCACATACTGGAGACATTGAAAATCTTATGGATGCCTCTGTGCTATCCCATTGAATCGTTCTCTGATCCTTGAACTACATGTTCATTTCTTATTTTGTCCATTAGAATGCCTTACTCTTAAAATATTAACTTTAGGGCTTCCCTGGTGGCGCAGTGGTTGAGAGTCCGCCTGCTGATGCAGGGGACACGGGTTCGTGCCCCGGTTCTGGAAGATCCCACATGCCGCGGAGCAACTAAGGCCGTGCACCATGGCCACTGAGCCTGTGCGTCCGGAGCCTGTGCTCCACAACGGGAGAGGCCACAGCAGTGAGAGGCCTGCGTACCACAAAAAAAAAAATTAAAGTAGTTTATGGATTTTTTCTTCCTCCCATCTTTAAATCATATTTGATGGGTAAATCAGAAAGTGTAGAACTTCTCATGCAACAGGAGGAGCAAGGTTAATAAAAGCTTAAAGCAAGATGATACTCATTTACTGAATTATTTGTATAGATACTTACAATGTGTTACCATATTTTTGGTTAAAATTTTGAAAATGTTTGAAATAATTAGGCATCTCAAGGCCATGTTGAGACTAAGAAGCTCTTCCTATTAAAAATATTCTTAAATTATGTCGACATAGACATGTACTGAATAATTATAGAGGGTGAGGCTTCTAATGCAAATGCCATTTCTATTATGGATCCTTCTCAATTTAAAAAATATTTTCGGTAGGCTACGTAAATGTCCAAAGTGAGCAGATACACACACAACCAAAAAAAATCTACCATTTATTGGGTACTTACTATGAGTCAGTTGCTATAACAATTGTTTTCTTATTTTTCTCATTTAATCTTGTAATAATCCTATAACTTAGATACTGCTACTTGTATTTTACAAGTTAGGAAAATTGAGGTTCAAATACTTGCCAGTTGTCTACAGAGCTAATAACTGACAGAATCAAGATTTCAACCTAGATTTTTTTCTGACTCTAAAGTTTATACTGTTAATCCCTATACTCTAATGCTTCCCTGGCAGGGAAGTATTAAATACAGCATAGAAAATGAAGAAGGAAAAAAGGCATTTACATGAAATATATTAAGCTTACATTTAATTTGCTCCATTTTATTTTTTTTTAAAAAAGAGCCAAAAGAAAGGAGGGATTTTAAAGAGTGATTCAGAGATCAAACATTATTTTATCTTTTGTCCCAGAGCACTTCAGATTCAAACCCAAGGCTTCACTGCTGCTGACGTACATCCATCTCTGTGTCTTGTAATTGGTAAAGTTACATCATGTGTGTCACCAGCAGCTTAAGAAAGGCACAGATGTCAGTTTCAGGAAATCTTGGGAATTTCAGGCTTGCTCAGGCTAATTGTTGCAATCAATAAAATGCTAATGAAAAAGTAAATCCAACCCTTTACCATAGTAACTCTGAATTCTGACCACAAAGATTAATGTAACTGCCTTTCTGAAATCCCTATATTTTCATACAGTAAAAAAAGAAAAAAATTTCCCTTAAAAAATAAAGACATATTTGCATTTTTTAAAAATATATTAGCATTAAACTGGTAATGTAAGGATTACCAGAAATTCTAATTGCAAATATTAGCTGCTTTATAAAATTAAATTCCACTGTTGCATTTTTTAGAACAATAGAATTCCGTGTTGTCACTTGTTGGCTTTAATGTCATCTTGATAATACGTCTAGGAATTTTAAGCCACTAACTGCTTAAGCATTAACATCTCTCTAATGTCATATAATCAGAGGAAGCTTCCATTTATTTACACCATCTTTAGTAGCAAAAGAATGGTAGAGACAAGGTCAAGGCCTGCTTACTGGAAGCAGCAGCCTGGCAGGCGGCTTAGGGTTCCTGGTATGCTTTTTCCTCCCTGAACTGGCCCTCCTTCCTCCCTTCCTGTCTCAGTATTGTTAGCATAACAGGATCAGACAACTAGAGTTCATTTGGTTCAGCCCCCTGTCTTGCTCAGCTCCCATCTCATATTTTTAACATATCCACGGATTGAGACAATACAGGTTCTCACTGCAATCATTTCCAGATCTTAATTTCCTTTTAGTATTTGGAATGTGGCCACTGCATGATTGATTTTCATACAAACATACTAGAGCTTATGCATTGAATTTGTTGCTGCCCACTTCAGGGCTAACCCTTGAAGTTACCAAGGCTAACCCTTGGTTGCTGCTAACCCTTCAAGGCTGTTACCTTGGAAGGTTAAATATACCTATCGGAGTGATATGACTCTTAACATTTTAGAAGTGGAAAGGACTTAAACTCACTCTAGCTCTTGCCCCTTGCTTCTTGTTAATCTTCTTCTCAGACTAACTTCATACACAGTGTCTATTATCACCATCTTCATTTACCTCCCCATCCCACTGTAATCGATTCAGCAGCCACTTCTCTATTAAATCTCTCCTACTGAGGTCACCAGTGACCCCCATCTCTCTTAATGGGGGCAATTTGGTGACCTCTCACTTTCCCGGACCCACCCATTACACTGTAAGCTTCCTTACCTAGACTGTGAGCTCCATGCAAGCAAGGACCATCTTCCTTTATCACAGTGTCCTGTGTGTCCAGTACAGCGCCTGACACGAGTCCTCAACACTTAGCTGAATGAAAGAATGAATGAATACATTCACAGATTCTGTCCCTCTAATTTTACGTATACAAAGACAGAAGCCCTAAAGAAGGCATACAGTTTGCCCAAGGCAGTAGAGCTTATTATTGGCAGAACCAGCATATGACCCTAGTTCTTCTAACTCCCAGGCCAGTTGGTTTCATACACTACTGCCATTGCTCAAAATAAGTTTTGGCTTACTCGTTTGAACTGCTTTCAAAGCCTGCAATGTATTCTCTTGAATCTTTATATTCTCTTGATTGGTGGATTTTATATTTGGCATCAGGGGTTACCAGAAGCCTCTGTGATCTGGCCTTAAGCCACCTTTCTCCACTACTCCCACGTGCAGATCTGTCATTCCGCAGAAGCAGGATCCTCACTGTTTCTCATACAGAGCCCGGTGTTCCCACCTCTAGGCCTTTGCTTATGATGTTTCTTCTGCCAGGAATGTCTTTCCTCTCTCGCTTCTCAAATGCCCAAATCCTACTCATCTTCATTCATATTCTTTCCAAAACAATGATTTAACCTGTAAAGACAGAGGGAGGAAGGAAGTGAGCACTGATTGACCTAGTGTCTTCACGTGTCTTATATTATTTTATCTCACTAAATGGAAGTTAGAAGATGCACAGGAACTTGGTATTCAGCAAAAAGATGAAGAACCAATGAGTAGCACAACCTATAATGTATAACACAAATCTGTGAAGGTGTGTGTAAAAGGACTATTTTACCCTAAAGAATTTAAGGCCCCATTGTGGGAGCATTATCAGAGCCAGGCTTCAGAGTAATTTGCTTAAAAATATGCGTTGAGATGAGTTAGCTTTGTTTATATTCGTAGTCACCAGAAATCCTCAACTTTTGTAGGAAATAGCTACACAAGATTGGTGATCAGGTGTTTGTACATGTGTATGTACAGGTGAACGCACATCATACACACAACTGCTGAAGACTGGGCAGGTTGAGGAGGATGAAGAGGCACTGGGACATTTCTTCTGGAAAAGGAGGCCTCATTTCTCTTCTGCAGCTCACCTCTACTGCCTCCCACCACCACAGCCAACAACACCATCACCACCACCACCAACACCACCGTCACTGCCACCACCACCACCACCATCACCATCACCACCAACACTGCCACCAACACCAACACCACCATCACTGCCACCAACAACAACACCATCACCATCACCACCAACACCGCCAACACCAGCAACAACACCATCACTGCCACCAACACCACCATCACTGCCGCCACCAACACCAATACTATCACCACCACCATCACCACCACTACCACCAACACCAACACCACTAACACCACTGCAACCATCACCACCATCACCACCACCACCACCACCACCATCACCACCATCACCACCACTAACACCACTACCACCACTGCAACCATCACCACCAATAACACCATCACCACCATGACCACCAACACCATCACCGCCACTGCCACCAACACCAACACCACACAAATACCTACCAGTTCTTCTCCCTGTAGCTCATGGGTATTTATGTTTTATTGGTTGGTTTTCTGATTTTAAAATTAATATCTTTTCATTTTAGAAAATTTGGAAAAGAGAAATCAAAATCTTACAACTCAGAGATAACAAACAAAAGATATATTTCCTCTCAGGATTTTAGACATACTTGGATTTCTTTTCCTTTTTATAAGTGCATCGTTTCTTATGAAGTTCTGTATTCTGACTTTTTACTGAATGTTATATAATGAGTATTTCTCTGTGTCATTGACAATTCTTCAAAAACAATTTTAATGACTGTATAATACCACATTTATGGATGTATCATTATTCTCCTCTTCTTGGCTATTTATGTTGTCCCCAGGCAGCTGCTGCTTCTTTTTGGGGGGGGATGGGGGAGGGTGGAGTATTGTAAGTAAGGCCATGATAAAGATTCTCGTGTAAAACTTTTGTCCACATCTCTGATTGTTTCCTAAGGTTACAATATTAGTTCTGAAACTGGTAGGTATGAACCTTTTTGGGGGGGCGGTTTCCAATAAATATTGTTAAGTTGCTTTTCAGGAAAATTTTACCAATTTATAGTCAGCCAACTGAGGCATTTTGAGTGTTATGACAACCATTGTTGTGAATTATGGCCACATCCCCTCCCTAATGAAAATGCTCATGGGACACAGGGAGACAGATTCCACAATGAAAAGATTAATTGCAACTGACTAGTGACAGGCCCCTGCATTCATCAAAGCAGAGCCTCTGCAGAGGCCTAGGAGAGGAAGAGTACAGTAGAAGTCATCTGAAACTGAGACAAGGCCACATATTAGCATATGAAGAAGCTGGTAGTAAAGTTTATCAATATATATCTATACATTTGGTAGCATATGCTTTATTATCTACACCCCACCGGCATCCTAAAAGCGTTTGAAGTGAGCTCTGGCCACCTGAGACTGTTCCTGCTAGAGTGTTCCCTGAGCTCCCCCACCTGTATAACTCAGTAGCCAGATTCCAAAGCAGAGGTTATTATCCCCATGTTCAGTGGGACCTAACCAATCCATCTCTACGTGATTACTGATAACATCATTAATATCTTTATACATCAATCAAGAAAGGCAGTAAAATATGTAAATGGTTAAGAGCATAGACTCTGGAGCCAGACTGCCTGAGGTTTAATTCCTAGCTCTACCATTTAATAGCTGCGTGATCTTGGCAGTTTACTCAATATATCTTTGCCTTAGTTTGCTCATCTATAAATTGAGGATAAGAGTAGTTCTTTCGTTTAGAATTGTCATGAAGAGTAAATGGGTTAATACATCTAAAATACTAGGAATTTAGCATATGTATTCAGGCCCATAGTAATACTATATGTGAATCTCCTATTTTTATTTTTTCAAATCCCTAAGAATTAACTTCAACAGACAAACAATATTAGATAATAAAAATATTTTAAAGCAATTGCTTGTATTCTGTGGATAAAAGGAAGACTATTTTTCAAATAGGTTCCCAAGAATATTCTTGTTCTGTTCTTGAAAAGGATAGATAGGTAGGTAGGTAGGTAGATGATAGATAGGTAGGTAGGTAGGTAGATAGATAGATAGATAGATAGATACAGGAAGAAAGAAAGAAAGAAAAGGAAGGAAGGGAGGGAGGGAGGGAGGAGGAAAGCTTTTGGTTACAACTATACTTAGTAAATTTTTGCATCTCTCAGAAATATTTGAAAACTATATCTTCTATGAGAGACAAAGACCATTAGCATTACCATCCCATTTGATACTTTTCCCTCTAATATCAAAAAAAAAAAAAAAAATGGGGCTTCCCTGGTGGCACAGTGGTTGAGAGTCCGCCTGCCGATGCAGGGGATACGGGTTCGTGCCCCGGTCCGGGAAGATCCCACATGCCTCAGAGTGGCTGGGCCCGTGAGCCATGGCCACTGAGCCTGTGCGTCTGGAGCCTGTGCTCTGCAACGGGAGAGGCCACAACAGTGAGAGGCACGCGTACTGCAAAAAAAAAAAAAAAAAAAAAAAAAAAAAAAGATACACATTAAAATCAAACATCTTTTAAAAATCTAGCCCTCTCTTCTGTTTAAGGCAAGGAATTTCCTAAATTAACACTTTAAAACCATAAAACTTTCCCATAATCTCACAACCCAGATATAACAATGATCATGAGAATAAACACCCTATTTCCTTTCAGAACTGTTTTAGCCATATCCTTTCTCTTGGATTCATTTGGACAATCTCGCTAAGATATCAGTGTGTGTTTAGAATTTGACAGTTCTGTCCCTGGAAAGGCTTGATCAGATTTTTCATACATATATTGGACTTCTGACAATGAACTGTTTGACATTTAACTCCACTGAATGATCCTGGTGAAAAACTAAGCTAAATGAGAAAGAATCCAAGTAAACGAAGTGTTCAAAGAATCAGAAACTGCTTGAGCAGCAGAAAGTGGGCCATGGACTTGAGAGTCTATAAACTCTGGGCCATCATAGATAATTCAAAGTCATAATCTTCCAAAGGGCTTTAATTGAATATTTGGAAATCTGTATAAAAATAAACTGAGTCAACTAACTAAGAATAAACACAGCTAAACTAAATAGTATAAATCTTCAAAAGATGAACCCTAATTAAAAAGATATGCTGCACTTCCTGAACTTTGCCATTCTGGTTGTTTTCAATATTATGCCCCTGGGAAAATACAACTCTTTCTAATCAAATAATCTAAACCCCCATGCTGGGGCTTAAGGGTGGGTTCTCCCATTTTGCTCTTGCTACTTGTTTGGGGGATAAAGCAGTGCAAATTATTCAGACACCAATCAGATTTATCATCCTGTGCCTTTTGATGACATCCATCTGTTTATCTAAGAAGCCATTAAATACTTATTGAGTTACAGTGCTATGGAGAAAATTGGGTTATCATCTATGGTTAAATCCAATTCTTGCATCTGCCATCTTTTCAGCTTATGTGGTATATTCTGAAATTACCCTGACTTGCAGACCTGTACCACAAGAATACATTTGCTTCGTAGCTTTTTTTATGTCATTTCTAGAGAATTTCTGATGCATGAGCAATTTGTGGTTCAGAAAAATGTTGACAGAAAGATGTCAGTGCTTTCTCTTGTTAAAAGTTCAAAAACCTGACAGAGACTGTGCCAGCTTAAAAGTCTTATTCAGAAGTGGGTACTGTTCATTTCCGAGGTTTGTGTTTAGAGGAGCCTATTCAAAGAAAAATTTGACTCTAGGTCACAAAGGTAGAATTGTGTTAATCAGAAGATAAAGATAAATTAATATCAAGTCAGCATTCAAATGGACCAAAAAAAAAAAGGGAGAGCTCATCATAAATGTTGTTAAATAACTACCAGCAGGTAAACTGATAAGACACAAAAGACTCAATCTTCCTAGGGAATGACGGGGTAGGAGTTCAGCGCTTATCTCACAAGTCAAGCAGCTTAAGCAATACTAAAAGTCAGGTTTTCTGAGATGGCTGAAGAGGCAGTGGACTGTGTGGAGAAAACTAATTGAAATAAAGTGAATATTTGCAGTTTCCTAGAGATACTGTTATATTCTGACTGCAGGAGCTCCAGAGAAAGAGCAACTGTAAATTAGGCAGATGCTTCACTTTGCCAATTTTTCTACCGTTTGTCAGAGAAATAATGAAGAATCCATGAGTAAAACATTTTCTTGATTTGTTTATGTAAATCAGGCCAGAATTCTGGGAAGCCTAGATTTTCTGGGAATCTTCAAAGATTACAGCATAGCTGCTCTTCCTTAAAATCAAGCTGTACACACTATTTACTGGCCATTTAAGAAGATCCTTCCTATCATATTTCACAGAGTCCTTTCATTGTTGTCCTCTTTGTGAGGTAAGTACCCTGAAATGGGAGACAATAGCTGTGGAACAAATGAGCATAATCAATTGAGACCCACATGCCGGATATGGCTGGCATGAGAAAGATATCCCTTTGTCTACCTGTTTGCTTGTCTGTGACCTTCATACAGCTCAGTCTGTGCCATCAACAGAGAAGCTGTTTTTGTGAGTCACTAGTGATGCCACAATGAGAAAGAGAGCTATTGCCAAAGCAAGGATGACCAGGAGCTAGGACCTAGGCACCAGAGATGCAAATATGAGGTAGAGGAGTCTTCTTGGTATATTTCACATCCTGCTAAATTCATCCAAAAGGTGAATTTGAGTAGGACCAAAAAAGCTCCTGTTGAGAGTGAGAAGTTGCATACTGTATGATTTTTAACAACTGTGGCCTTTCTCTCTTCACCACTCTAGTCCATCCGTGAAATACTTCCCCCTGACTTGCTCAGGTCTGAAATTCTATGCCTTAAAGAAATATCTCCTGGGGAAAGGGAGGAGTGAGGGCCCTTTGGACCAGAAGGAGAAAACACTCTTGCTCCAAAGTTTTTTCTGGGATCTACTCTGTTGATTGTCTATTAGGTAAACATTTTTACTTTCAGTCAAAATGACAGAGGAAAATAAACTTTTCATTCGTTGTTCAAAGACTAATATCAGAACACCTATGGACTATTTCACAACATTTTAATTAATAACTTAATTTTAGTGTGCAGGTAGGAAAAATGATACTGAGAATTCTCTTTTTTTGTCTTTTTCTTTAATAAATTTATTTTATTTATTTATTTTTGGCTGCGTTGGGTCTACACAGGCTTTCTCTAGTTGTGGTGAGGGGGGCTACTCTTCGTTGCAGTGTGCGGGCTTCTCATTTCAGTGACTTCTCTTGTTGCGGAGCATGGTCTCTAGGCAAGCGAGCTTCAGTAGTTGTGGCACATGGGCTCAGTAGTTGCGGCTTGTGGGCTCTAGAGCACAGGCTCAGTAGTTGTGGTGCACAGGCTTAGCTGCTCCGCAGTATGTGGAATCTTCCCAGACCAGGGCTCGAACCTGTGCCCCCTGCATTGGCAGGTGGATTCTTAACCACTGTGCCACCAGGGAAGTCCCTTATTTTTGTCTTTTTAAATTGAGGTTTAGTTGTATTAGTTTCAGGTGTATAACATAGTGATTCAAAATTTTTATAGGTTATGTACATTTAAAGCTATTATAAAATATTGCCTATATTCCCTGTGCTGTACAGTGTATTCTTGTAGCTTATTTATTTTATATGTAGTAGTTCATGACTCTTAACCACCTACCCCTATCTTCCCTTTCCCCTCTCCCCCCTCCCCACTGGCAACCACTAGTTTGGTCTGTATATCTATGAATCTGTTTGTTTTGTTATAGTTGTTTGTTTGAATTCTTTAGATTCCACATATAAGTGATGACATACAGTATTTGTCTTTCTCTGTCTGACTTATTTCACTAAGCATAATACCCTCTAGGTCCATCTATGTTGTTGCAAATGGTAAAATTTCGTTCTTTTTTATTGGTGAATAGTATTCCATTGTATATGTATATATATCTATATATATCTATATATATATATATATACCACATCTTCTTTATCCATTCATCTGTTGATAGATGCTTAGGTTGCTTCCATATCTTGGTGGTTGTAAATAATGCTGCTATGAGCATTGGAGTACATGTATCTTTTTGAATTTGTGTTTTCATTTTCTCTGGATATATACCCAGGAGTGGAATTGATGGATCATAGTGTAGTTTTATTTTTTGAGGAAATATATTGAGAATTATTTAAGAAGGTTTTAAGTAATTCCATTGATTGATCAGGTAGGGATATTAACCCAAATACAAATAACTGCTGAAATGGTTAAAAGCAAGGTTCTGAAAATGTAGTGGGAATTGTTAGGGGTAATAGGTCTAATAGAACTACACCGAGACAGCACAGTAATGCCCAGAGGTGGTACCACCACTCTTTTCTCTTTTGTCTTTCCCGTCCCCTTATTTCCTGCACAGCTCTCCATGCTTCTCAACTTGGGGGCAGAGTGGTTGCTGTTGCTGTCTCTCTGACGGCCTGCTGGAGAAAATCTCTTGCCTTTTCTGCCTGTCAGTGACATATGCCTTCACATCTTGGCTACACCATATGGCTTCCTTAGAATACAGAGTCCAAGGCCAGAGGTGCCTTGTACTTGCTAGGCTGAGTTCCTCCACCTTGAAGATTACCTCCCTCATCGCCCTACCTCTCAACTGAAGTTTCCATTCCTGCCTTATTTTAGGTTGCCCTCCATTTCTGACTTGGGGAAACATGTTGTTTACCTTTACAGGTGCTTCTTGAGAATCTGTTTCTCAAGTACTGGGCATTATTGAAGAAAGAAATTTATGTTCATTATGCACAAACTTTAGGAATAGAAAAGAAAATATGGATAATTATTTTTCTAAAGGAGACTGTAATCTCCTCAGACAGCTGATAAGTATGTGAAAGTTAACATTTCTACAAAAGATAAAAATGAGGAGAGGGCTTCCCTGGTGGTGCAGTGGTTAAGAATCCACCTGCCAATGCAGGGGACACGGGTTCGAGCCCTGGTCCGGGAAGATCCCACATGCCGCGGAGCAACTAAGCCCGTGAGCCACAACTACTGAGCCCGTGAGCCACAACTACTGAAGCCTGTGCACCTAGAGCCTGTGCTCTGCAACAAGAGAAGCCACCACAATGAGAAGCCCGTGCACCACAACGAAGAGTAGCCCCCGCTCATCGCAATTAGAGAAAGCCCACTCGCAGCAATGAAGACCCAACACAGCCAAAAATAAATAAATAAGATAAATTTATATTTTAAAAATGAGGAGAAAAAACACTTACTACGTGTTATGGACTGAACTGTATTCCTCTGACTTCATACACTGCCGCCCTAACCTAGAATGTGGAGATAGGGCCTTTAAAAAAGTAATTAAGGTTAAATGAGGTCACAGGGTAGGGCCCAATTCTATTGGACTGGGGTCCCTATGAGAACAAGAAGAGACACTAGGGGTGTGTGCACATAGAGAAAAGGCCATGTGAGGATACAGAGAGACAGCAGCCATCTGCAAGCCAAGGAAAGAGGCCTCAGGAGAAACTAAATCTGCCAACACCTTGATCTTGGTGTTCTGTTGTTTAAGCCACTCAGTCTGTGATACTTTGTTATGGCAGCCCCAGCAGACTAATACATTAAAAGTTAAATGGAGTCAGTAGAACTTGAGATGTTCAAGTGATGGGCAGGACATGGGCAGACAGTGTAGGAGGAAAAGGTCAATCTAAGCCAAGGGACTCATGAGCAAAGAAGAGTCAGAAGTCAGAGTGACTTGTCGGTGGGGAGTTGCTAAGGTGGAAGGAAGGCCCTCACTCCCAGGATGCATTTGAATTTGATCTGGTGGGTATTAGGAAACCATTATGGGCTGCTGAGCAGAGAAAGGCCTAAAACACAGGGTTTTAAGAAAATTAGCTTTGCTGCAGTACACAAATTCAATTGTACAAGATTGAGTAGAAGTGGAAGACTACTTAGGAAAAAATTACAGTAATCCTGGCAGGTAAGGGTCCAGATGGCGATAGGAGAGGAGAGTATCTGATGAATCTGAAAGTTATTGCAAAGTAGGAATTGATAGGATTTGGTGACAAAATTGAATTCACTAAATATATCATTTATTCTTTTGTGCATCTCGGCATTATATATCTCTGCCAGTGAACTCGTTAAAGATATTTTTATATTAACAGCAAAGTTCTTAATGTAAGTTGATTTGAGAGCTCTTTGCCAGTTGAATAAATGTTTTACACTATCAGAATTACCCTAAAGATCTTAGTAAGCAAGACATCATCAAAAATTAGGTAATCTATATAAATAAAACATTGAGACAATTGAAACATAATGTCATTACCCAGTTTTAGGAGGAGAGTGACTAGCCAGTCAGAAAGTACTTTCAGGTTAGATATCCTGAGGGACAAATTGAAGAAAAAGTTCAGGATGGATTTTTCTAAGAATAGCCAGGAAAGGGACTCCAGAACAAATCCCTCTAAACCAAGGTATCAGTCCCTGAGACAACATGGAACATGGAATGAGGTAAAAGATCCAAGGATCTAAGTAGAGTTTATTCATTCATGCAATAATATTCCTAATGTCTATTGAGCACCTATTTTGTACTAAGGGCTTTGCATAGACTGTTTCATTTATGTGCATTGAGCACCTACTAGATGTGAGCTCAGGGTGAACAAAGCAGGAATGGTCCCTGACCTTCTGGAGTTTACTGTCTGGTGTGGGAGACAGGCATCAAACAAATAATCACATGAATACGTATCCAATTACAAATTGTGGTCATTGCAGTGAAGAGTATAGCGAGGGTTCTTCGTTTGGATTTGACAGTCAGAAATGGCCTCCCTGAGTAAATGACACTGCGGTGGAAACTTTGAATTTGATAACTTTGATAACCAGGAATTAGTCAGGCAAAGACTAGAAGAAAGAGATTCGGGGCACAAATGAAGCCAGTGATTTGCAGGGGGCCAGAGGGCTAGCTGTTAGCATTCCAAAGATGTGGCAGCAGGGGCTGAGATCTAGTCATCAAGAGACTTGAGTTCATGTGCAGAGAGCTTAATCCCTGAGGCAAACCCACCATTAAAGACCAGAGCGAGGTTTGAGGCAGCATTCAGTCATAGGGACATTGAAAGGCAAATTAAGAAACCAAATACTGAGAATCTTGGAGACAGAGTGAAAATGAGACAGAAGTAAACATAAGCTGGTGAACTACTACCTGTGCGGTTCCCATGTTATCCTTCCCAGAACCTGTAGGCACAAGCTAAATGGAAAAAGCAGTGTGGCTTAGTGGTCAGAACATTGGATTTGCAGTCAGATGCATGTGGAAACTTACTAGGTGTTTAGGTGTTTTATCTGAGAAGACACTTTTAGCGTTTCTTACCTTTAGTTTTTTATTCTGTAAAATGGGGAAAATACTACCTATCTCTGAGGAATAATGTAAGGCTCAAAAGAGATAATGCCTATAACTTGCTTAATTCAGTGCCTGACAGACAAATAGGCTCTTCCTTCACATGTCACCAATCCTTTTGCTGTTCTATTCAGTTCATGTTTGTTTGGGTAATAACATGAAGATATCTATATACACAGTAAAATGTATGAACTTTACAACTGACATTTTCTTTGTTGCTCAGAAGCTTGTCTGAGTCGTTTCCACCTTTTTCTCGACTTCTAATTGTGTTTCATACTTTTGAGGCTCTCTGAAATGAAATCTTCAGATCAGAGGAGGGTGAAGAGATTAGTATGTAAATATAGTCACTTAGACATAGGATTCAGTGTGTGCTCAATTAAGATTTGATGAATGAATGATTACTGTATAATTACAGAGATTTGACAGCAATAAGAGTAGTTAATTAATTGCTAAGATAGTGTATATTAAAGAATAATTTTAAAACATCTTTATGTATTTTGTGTTTTGAAGTGATTGGTAAACTGAATTCTAACCTCTTGCTCTCTGAATATCCTCTTAGCTATAAGCCTACCATATTTTAATTAGAGAACTGTTCTGACAGTTCCAGGAAAGGAAACATTTTTTTCTGTTAAAACATTTCTAGCATTTTAGCTAAACAATTTATCTACAATGATTTTCCCTTTAAAAATAATAGCAGACAATTAGAAGCATAGTACAGTAAATTTTCTGCCTTATGGATCCCAGCCAAAAGCCATACAACTTTTGTGCTTTATAAGCAATTGCAAACTAAAATGAGTAACTGGTATATTGTAATAGAGCTGCTTTGAGCTGCTATTACCATAGAATACTTTTCCAGCTTTCTTAGAAGCATGAGATCAAAACTGAGAAGGAATCTATCTGATTGAAGCTAGGATGTTACTTGCCTTGTACTTCACTTTAGGCAGAATGGCAGTCATTTGATTCGCTATTAATGTGAATAGAGAGATCCCTCCTTTTCGGAATGTAGCCTGCAAAAAAAGACCTGTAGCCAATACACCTGGTTAGAAATGAAGCTGCCTGTGTAGACTTAGACATCCCTGAGTCTGGTCAGGCCCGAGGAGACCATTATGGAAATCACAGTGGGAAGAGTATTATAGATTTGCTCAAATCAAGAATGTCTGCAGGGAGTTACTGAAAACTCCCCTTCGCTCTTCCTTCAGAATATAGCAGTGCAGATAGACCCAATCCAGAGAGTCCCTATTCATATAAACAGTTGGGTCAGGAATAGGTTAGTGACAAATCAATAAGGTACACTCATGTTCAAATATTTCTCCTGTGATAATACCTGGATAAGATTATTTTATTTGGATTTTGGGGAACAAAAGCATGACTTGAAAATATGAAAATCCTAGTAAATACAACCAGTAAACAAAATTTACACAATTAACTTCAAATATTTCAGCCAACCACATATCTACATAAATGCTATGTTCGCTTAACCTCACTAAGAACTTGGTGGTATTTTTCCCCTAACAAGTAGATTTGACATATATTTACTCATTTATTCAAAATGATTTACGAGTACAGGCAAAATCCTAAGCACTGAGTATACAACACTGGGTATACGGTGCTGGGTATATGGTAAACACTGACTCCTGCCCTTCTGGACCCTTACAGTCTAGTGCAGGAGACAGGAATCAAATGGTACCACAAGATCCTTTCTGCAAATGACATCTTTGGAGGACTCCCAAGAGATTAAAATGGAGCAGCTCTGGCAGAAGTGGAACAGGGCAAGAAACCTGCCATTCCTCTTCCCTTCACTGCCCTCTGGTCAACCTCCTTAGGGCTCTGAGAACCTAGCTTGAAAACTGCTTTACATGTGGTCTGATGTATAGAAAGATGGGGAAACCTCTGCTCTGCGGGACTCCATCCTGGCTAAATCTATTTCAGACCTTGCTGGCCAGCCTAGCTACCCTGGCCACACTCCAGGGGCACAGAACTGCATCCCAAACAACCGAATGCTCCACAATTTGCTCTTTGCGATGAGGGGCAAATTTTATTTGTCACCATGGTTTAGGCAGGAGAGAGTACCACCAGGAAGACTCTTCTCCTAGGAAATGGGTGACTGTGAGAAAGAAATAGATTCAGATAACTTGGAAGAAACCTCAGTGTACCTGAACACACACACACACACACACACACACACAAACCTGCATGCCAGCCAAATGCTTTGAACCTGCCAAAAGGATCTAAACTTGTAGAGTATCATATTCAATAAAATTCAGTCACTGTGTCTCCAGTCTTGGTAGATAAATGGGGCAGGGGCCATATACCCTATAGGAGTTTTCTTTTGCTCTTTCCCTATTCAAGAGGGACCTGGAGATGTGCTTCAATTATGAGAGTAAGAAGGTACAACTTGACATTGTGTTATGACCCTGTAGTTTCAAGTTTCAACAAGTTTCCATGTTCTCTGCTGTATAACGTATATGTTTTGTTAATAGCCTTACCATTTAATGCTAGTGCCCCTGATACTGTGCCTACAGAGTAGTACAAGTAGCTTCTTGGGCCAGCAGCAACATGGCCTGTACAGGTAGAAGAATTTACCTCCTAACCCCTCAAATATTAACTGTTTGATTGAAGGATTGGCCGATTCCAGTGGTGGAATGAAGAAAGGTGAAAATGTGCGATTTTAGGCATAATAATAGTATAAGAGAAAAATTATAATGGCTATCACATATACGTCGCATATTCTAACCCAGATACTATCAATATTAAAATGATATATGTGCGTGCATTCACATACTCACTTAAACATTACAAAAGCCTCATAGATAAACACACGGACTACTGAAATTGCATTGATAGGGAAGCCAAGGTAAAACACCTTGCCCAGGATCACACAACTAACAAGTGACAGTCAGAATTTGAATCCAGACAGTCTAGCTGTCCAGCCGATGTTTTCCGCACAATGCTATGCAGCCACAGGGCTAGTTAAGCCCTCTGCAGGGTATGCAGGTAGAGGGCAGATTTGTTTATAAGCTGAAAGGAGAGTGTGAACTCAATGAAGCTGTTTAATAGGGTAAAGAAATTGTGAGGAAAGAAATTAGGAACTTTGAAAGGAATCAAAAAAAAAGGTTGACTGGGGAAGACCCTCACTGTGATGATTAAATAAAAATAATAAAAATAGTAGTTGCTTAGCTGCTGTAAATTCTTTCTAAGAAACAGATAGTGGATAAATTATAAATAAATAATAATCACCAAGAGTTTTTTTAAAGAAGTAATGAGAGATTCTCATCAAATTGTGGCTCAAGTAGCTGCAAGGAAATTCAAATTACAGATGTAAGGAAAACATTTTCAACCTGAGACTAAGGTTGCACTCACTCGTGCGCACCAGTAAATCAAAGCCAAGATGGATGATCTATGGATGATGGGTGGGAACTAGATGAAATAACAGTGTGAAGGAGCCTGGAGTCACAATGGAGCGGTAAAAGCTGAATTCAGGAGCCAAGAAAATTTTCAGGAGCTAGAAATCAAAATGCACCAGCTGGTAAAAGCTGACACAGCAAAGTTGATGCCAAAAAGTATCTGGAAATGAGGCAAAGATTGCCTCAGACATGAAGCATCTTGTATGCCGGACCAGAATTATTTCAGGATAAAGTCACCTTGCTCAAGCCCTCATGTAGAGTGCTTTACCTAGACTGCCACGTGCTGCCAGCCCAGGACGTAGATCTGTAGCCCAGACTGAAAAGCTGACTTTTGGAAGGACCCAGGGATCTGAGACAGTGGGTTCAACCTGAGCCTGGGCATGGGAGAGGGTGGACTTCGGGCCTCTGGCTAGAGAAGAAGACCTGTTATAATTAGAAAAGGAATGGAACTGAAAGGGCCTAGAAGAATGTAATTAATGTTATAAAACACCTAGACCATCTGTGTCCCTGTCATTCGCCTAATTAGGATTGAATTTTTACCCTGACTCTTTGGTGCACTTCAGTGTAGTTAAGCCCTTTGCGCTCTTAATTATTTACTATGTATGTAGTGAATGAGGGTGAAAGAACTGCCTTAGAAGAGATGCGAGAGGCAGTGAATCCCAAGATAAACGTTTTTTTTTTTCCCTGTGAGAAACCAAAACAAGCTCTGGGTGGATAGTTACACAGCTGCTTCCACTTTGACATATCCTAAATCTCTAATCACATGATTCCCCTTGAGTAAAAATTACTCAGAGATATGGGGTACCCATGTGTTTGTGGAGCTGCACTGGTACACGTGTCCGCATAGCCTGACCTGTCTTTTCAGGGGCAGGGGGCTGCCTCTACCAAGGGCTTCCTCAGTTTTGTGCTTGGGGCAATGGCTGGCGGGTGCGAGTGGGAGCTTCCCCATCTCTGAGCACTCCTCCGGGGGCCAGGATGCCCACCCTGCTCACTGCTCAGTTACAGATGAGGGTCTTGTATTGCCAAGGCCACCACTAGCTCCCATATTGCCTTTGAGCCAATGCAGTTCCACCCCAGCGTTCGTGGATTGACACCCAAAGTGTGAGCTGCACGTCGGGCCACACTCGCCCCTTCCCCAGGCATTCTTGCACAGTGGTGAGCTTGCACAGCCACTCAGAGCACCCCTGAGGATTGCTTCTGTTTCTGCCTGGATGGTAATGTACGGGCAACTCAGACGCACCGAGGCCGTAACTGAACCCAGTAGCTTTCCCCCACAACTCCTTATCCTCTGTGCTTGCTTTAATCAGAATATTAAAATAGGGCTTCCCTGGTGGCACAGTGGTTGGGAGTCCGCCTGCCGATGCAGGGGACACGGGTTCATGCCCCGGTCCGGGAAGATCCCACATGCCGTGGAGCGGCTGGACCCATGAGCCATGGCCACTGAGCCTGCACGTCCGGAGCCTGTGATCCGTAACAGGAGAGGCCACAACAGTGGAGAGGCCCGCGTATCGCAAAAAAAAAAAAAGAATATTAAAATCACTTTTCACTCCTCCCTCAACCTCTCCATGCAGTGGAACACTAGTGCTGATCCCAACTCTGATTTCTGAAAGACTATTTCTGTAGTTCAAAAAGCTAGGAACTGTATATCTTTTATCTTTCTCATCCATTATGTCCATTTGATAAATGTGGAAACTCATGCTTAGACGATTTAAGTATCTCGACTCCAAATGAGCCTGCGTGACTGCAAATCCCATGCACTTTTCCACTGCATCGCACTGTTCTCGTCACTTGCTCCAGGGCCTCCAAATGGCTTCCCTACCTCACTCTCACCTCCCCAGCCCATCTTCCACCCACACAGGAGCTAGAGGTAAAGACCTCAAACACATTCAGCCTATTCTTTCAAAGATCGTTGAGGGCTAACCCTTTCTGACATGGAAAATTCAAACCCCACAGCATGGCAGCCCTCACTTATATTTTCAGTCCAATTTTCTAACACGCAAGCCTCATCTCCAACACTGCCAGACTGAGACCAGCACAACCAAGATGCTGGGCACAAATGGTAACTGGGGGACCCTCAGGCTCAGCAATCAGCCTTCACACTCACGTGTTGTCTCTGGCAAAGGGATTTGGGGGTGGGGAATCTGAGCCACAAAAGGCCTTGAATAAAAACTGAGAGCTGAGCAAGTAAGCACATACACTGGGATGCCCACAGGGTGCCCAGACGACTGGACGTGTGGTGAGTGTCAGGAGAAAACTAGTGGCCAGGTTCACCCCACCCAGTGCTGTTGGGGCAATTTTTACTGAAAAGCCTACATAAGTGGCCTTAAAAGCACCACTCAGTCTCTGACACTCACATTCTGCTTTCTAATCATACTGAGCTATTCATGGTTTCCTGAAGGTGCCCTGTATGTTCATACATCCATTCCTTTACACATGATATCCCTTCAGCCTATAAAGGCATTTTGTCACCTGGAAAAATCCTGTCACTCCCTGCGGTCAAACATCATTTGTCTCCTCTGTGAAGCCTTCCAGACTCTTCTAGGCTGGGTTAAAAGTGTTCTCTGTGGTTTTGTAACAGAGGGGTAGACAGAAAGTTTGGGGAGGAAGGGGTCTGAGTTGAGGAGTGAGAAGCGGAGAGGGGAATGGAATGGCATTTATTCATTACTGGCTCTTGGGTATTTGCTCATCATACTGCTGTAGCATTAACCACTTTGTGTATTGACCAGTTTTATAATTGGCTGGATGTCTGCAGATACCTCCACCCTTGCCAGACAGTGAGCCTTTAGTCCTCCCTGCCTCCCAATGGGCTGCTAGTTATTCTTAGAAGTCTCCAAAGAAATGAATCACTGTTGCCATGTGACTTCAGCTCTGTTTGAACCCTCTCTTCAAAGGCTCGAGCTGTCCCTTGTCCATGCCCCTGCACACAAAGCTTTTTAATGCCTCCACTCCCTTGGCCTATCAGGGGAACAGATG
This sequence comes from Kogia breviceps, assembly GCF_026419965.1. Taxonomy (NCBI): domain Eukaryota; kingdom Metazoa; phylum Chordata; class Mammalia; order Artiodactyla; family Physeteridae; genus Kogia; species Kogia breviceps. The sequence continues at coordinate 14,774,428 of NC_081311.1, read as the reverse complement.
CCAGTAGCTGTCCAAGGCTGCAGCCTCTTTATAATCCCAAATCCCTACTTTCTACTTTCTTGGTTCAGCTTTGCACAGGATAGCGGGAGTGAGCCATCTGGCTTACCTCACTTCATACCCATCCCAACCTGTAGGCACCTCTTTACCCCTTCTTCACAGGGAAATTACATCCAGTCCACAAGCCCCAGTGGGAAAATAGACGCCATTTCTTTCTATACTTCTCACTCCAACTCAGACCCATTCCTCAACAAAACTCTCTGTTATGAGTTAGTGAGTTACAGCTGTTAGGAGTCAGCAGTACAATTGTATCTTTAGGTATAAGCCCAACAGAAATGGGTAGATATGTATACAAAAGGACTTGAACAGGAATGTTCATGGCAGCATAATGGAATACCTAAAAGTTGGAAACACGCTAAACAGCCATCAGCAGTAGAATGGATATCTAACGTGTAGTATTCACAGGAATAGTCTGTAACAGCGGAATAAACTATGGCTACCTGCAACAATGCAGATGAGCCTCACGTGAGGTTGAGCAAAAGAAGCCAGCCACAAAAGAGTATGTACTGTATGGTCCCATTTATATAGAGTTTTTTAAAACAACAATTAATCAGTGGTGATAGGAGTCAGTTTGGTGGTTACCTTTGGAGAGGAGAGAGCAGAGGGTTTTGGTATAGAGAGAACTGTGCCTTTGGGGAGTGAATGTTCTGACTAAGTTTGGCCTTCTGCTGCAGTAAAGATCTCTGTTCAAAAGTTGCCGGGATCTTTTTGTACTCTTTACTTACAGCCTGTGGTGGGGCATTTGAGGTGGGCATGGGGAATGACATTTTTCAGTAGCTTGTTGTCCACTCTGCTCATAGGAAGAAACCTAGTGGTAGATTCTGTAAGTAAAATTCCAGGGAAAACAGTGTGCACTTAAATATGGGCTCTGGTAGCAGCAGTGCTAGAGCTGAGGAAAAAGGGAACCAGCTGTCATAACAAGGCAAAGAAAATAGCACTTTCCATGTGGACCTTACCTTTCCGTGGCTGTTTTAGCCATCCTCATTCCAAAATGGATTTGAACTTGTGTCTTATCTCATTTCTCTTTATATCTGGTTCAATATTTCTTTTGGTAATCCACGCTCATAAAGCACTTATAAACAAAATTCTGGCCTATTTTTAAGGATGGGAGATATGACACACCAATTAACTATAGAAAGGTTTGGATTTAGGATGGTTTTCTTTCAGCATGCAGAATGTTTAAGCCGTTTCTCAACATAGCCAGCTACTGCAAACCCCAATATCAGAATCATATTATTCCCAGAATGGATCCCTTGGCTGTCAGGAGATTCTCAGCAAACAACAAAAACAACAAAAAGCATTAAGCCGCTTCTTCCTAATTATGGCTTTCTCTAAATATCTAATTATCACTGAGGACAAATTGCATGTTACAGAGATAATATTATGGGGAATCGTTAATCTGTTGGGCTTCTGCTTCTGAATTCCTGAGTCGGTACGGCAGCTGCTGGAGCAAAAAATTTTGCCACCTGGACACTTCATTACGGCTTCAGATTTAAATACAAAAACTGCTGATGGACTTGGCTTCTTTTGGCATTTTGTACTTAAATATGCACCGCATGTACAGCTTTTCCAAATTTCCCAGGTAGCTGGGAACATTGAATAATTGAGCATTTACAAGGACAGAATTACAAGGAAGCAATGGGAATATAGTAATACCAATAAAGTGACAGTGGAATTAACTTCTCTAATTATTCTTTCTTTTCATCAATGCACAAAGGTCTGCAGCTTTTTATGACATTTCCTCAGTAACTTCATAGGATTTCCTTAATAAATGCTGATCCAAAAAGTACACATTCTCAAAGATTACCTGATAATTGCACCTACTGTAATATGCTTAAAGCTAATTAACATTCCATCTTCACTTTAGAGAATGGAAATTACCAGGCACTTATCCCATAATTACATCTTTGTGCACTTGCTGTTGTAATCCGTGGCATTAGCTATATAATAATTAATTGATGAACAGTGCCTGTGTAAGTAGAGAGTACTTATGTAAAATGTGTGCCTCATCCAAAAATAAATAAATAAATAAATAAATAAATAAACAGTTTCAGAGAATCACGTCTCCTTGTAAATTACATTGTTCTCAAGCAAATTGTATACCATGTCAAGAATTAATAATAATACTGTCAGCTCCTTGGAGGTGGGAAGATGGCAATACTGCCCCACCGTCAGGAAGATGTCCATTGTGATTCATCTCACCATGAGGGATGAGTTGCACCAAGCAGTGCTCACTGCTTTTTCTGGGTGTACATCGAAACCCAAATACTTAGAAGTTGTCTTACTAAATATGGCCTGTCTCTAAGCTATTAAGTTCAATAGTTTTGTGTCAGATGCTTTGTGTAAGAATTCTTTTCAAATATAATGTTTTTATCTGATTATAATGCTAATATGTATTCTTTGTAGAAAGTTTGTAAAATATTGAAAAACAGAAGAAAATAGAAATCACTTATAATGCCATATTGTGTTAACTTTTTGTTTTATATGCTTTCAGTCTCTTTTCTCTTTTTTTAAATGTAGTTTATTGAGGTATAGTTGATTTACAGTGTTGTGTTAATTTCTGCTGTACAGCGAAGTAATTCAGTTATATATATGTATATATATAATTTTTCATGTTCTATTCCATTATGGTTTATCACAGAACATTGAATATAGTTCCCTGTGCTGTATAGTAGGATCTTGTTGTTATCCATTCTATATATAACAGTTTGCATCTGCTAACCCTGAACTCCCAATTCTTCCCTCCCCCACCCCCTCTTCCCCTTGGCAACCACAAGTCTGTTCTCTATTTCTGTGAGTCTGTTTCTGTTTTGTAAATAAGTTCTTTTGTGTCGTGTTTTAGATTCCACACATAAGTGATATCATATGGTATCTCTCTTTCTCTTTCTTACTTACTTCCCCTAGTATAAAGATCTCTAGGTCCATCCATGTTGCTGCAAATGGCATTATTTCGTTCCTTTTTATGGCTGAGTAGTATTCCAGTGTGTATATATACCACATCTTCTTTATCCATTCATCTGTCAGTGGACATTTAGGTTGTTTCAATGCGTTGGCTATTGTGAATATTGCTGCTATGAACATAGGGGTGCATGTATCTTTTTGAATTGTTTTTCTCGGGATATATGCCCAGGAGTGGGATTGCTGGATCATATAGCAACTCTATTTTAGTGTTTTGAGGAAGCTGCGTACTGTTTTCCATAGTGGCTGTACCAATTTACATTCCGACCAACAGTGTAGGAGGGTTTCTTTTCTCCACACCCTCTCCAACGTTTGTTATTTGCAGACTTTTTTTTTTAACATCTTTATTGGAGTATAATTGCTTTACAATGGTGTGTTAGTTTCTGCTTTATAACAAAGTGAATCATCTATACATATACATATATCCCCATATCTCTTCCCTCTTTCATCTCCCTCCCTCCTACCCTCCCTATCCCACCCCTCTAGGTGGTCACAAAGCACCGAGCTGATCTCCCTGTGCTATGTGGCTGCTTCCCACTAGCTATCGGTTTTACATGTGATAGTGTACATATGTCCATGCCACTCTCTCACTTTGTCCCAGCTTACCCTTCCCCCTCCCCATGTCCTCAAGTCCATTCTCTAGTAGGTCTATGTCTTTATTCCCATCTTGCCCCTAGGTTCTTCATGACATTTTTTTTTTTAGATTCCATATATATGTGTTAGCATACGATATTTGGTTTTCTCTTTCTGACTGACTTCACTCTGTATGACAGACTCTAGGTCCATCCACCTCATTACAAATAACTCAGTTTTGTTTCTTTTTTATGGTTGAGTAATATTCCATTGTATATATGTACCTCATCTTCTTTATCCATTCATCTGTCGATGGATACTTAGGTTGCTTCCATGTCCTGGCTATTGTAAATAGAGCTGCAATGAACACTGTGGTACATGACTCTTTTTGAATTATGGTTTTCTCAGGGTATATGTCCAGTAGTGGGATCGCTGGGTTGTATGGTAGTTCTATTTTTAGTTTTTTAAGGAACCTCCATACTGTTCTCCATAGTGGCTGTATCAATTTACATTTCCACCAGCAGTGCAAGAGGATTCCCTTTTCTCCACACCCTCTCCAGCATTTATCGTTTGTAGACTTTTTAATGATGGCCATTCTGACCAGTGTGAGGTGATACCTCATTGTAGTTTTCATTTGCATTTCCCTAATAATTAGTGATGTTGAGCATCTTTTCATTTGCCTGTTGGCCATCTGTATGCCTTTTTTTTTGGAGAAACATCTATTTAGGTCTTCTGCCCATTTTTCTATTGGGTTGTTTTTTTCTTATTAAGTTGTATGGATTGTTTGTATATTTTGGAAATTAATCCCTTGTTAGTCACATCATTTGCAAATATTTTCTCCCAGTCCGTAGGTTGTCTTTTCATTTTGTTTATGGTTTCCTTTGCTGTACAGAAGCTTGTACGTTTGATTAGTTCCCATTTGTTTATTTTTGCTTATATTTCTATTGCCTTGGGAGACGGGCCTAAGAAAACATTGGTACGATTTATGTCAGAGAATCTTTTGCCTGCATTCTCTTCTAGGAGTTTTATGGTGTCATGTCTTATATTTCAGTTTTTAAGCCATTTTGAGTTTATTTTTGTGTATGGTGTGAGGGTGTGTTCTAACTTCATTGATTTACATGCGGCTGTCCAACTTTCCCAACACCACTTGCTGAGGAGTTTCAGTCTCTTTTTTAAATGAATCAGTCTCTCTCTGTGTATGTGTGTATATGTATATATATGTATACATGTATGTATATAAATGTGTGTATACATATATATAAAACATTGCAACCTGCTTTTTTTAAGCAGTGTATTAGGAACCTTCTAATGAAGTATGATTTCTCATCATATTTCCCATGATCCTGTAATACACTGTAATACTGATAGTCCCAAAATTATTTAACCATTTTAATGGACATTTAAGTTATTTCCCGTTTTTCACCATTAATCATTATTATTTTGCTCTTCACTGTTTCAGGATTCTCTAAGAGAAGTTTTCAATATTATATTTCCATGAAAGCATATTCTAGGTTCTCCATCCTAAATAGTTACCTTGTGACAGTTCCAGTGCCTGAGTTTGCATCTGTATTCACAGTGTACTGGAGCTCTGGTGTGTCACTTTCATTGTCATGGACTAATAAGAAATGGCAGAGGTTGACTTAGGCAAATGCTAGTATACTTTGTACCACAAAACGAAACCAAAAGACTTCATAGTGTGCAGGACAAATGGAAGTTAAAATAAAGAAAAGAGGTGGCAGGATTCAGTCATCACATGGCAGTAGCGCAGATACAAAGGAAGAAGATACCAAGATACCAAGATACCCAAGAAGTTGATACCATATTCACATAGCAAACAGTAATCAAGTTTCAAATAAATATCATTAGTCACCCTAACTTAACACTGTTGATTTAAATTATGTTTGTAAATATTGTATTTAATTTGTAGATTTGTATTAAATTTGTTTAGGTTGTATAAGAACTGTAAACACAAAGACTTACTATGTAATTTCATATTTTCACACATTTAAGTAACACAGTAAAAATAATTTAGATTAACATTGAGGGGTCTGTAAGAAGCTTTTTTTTAAAGTGGATCTATACATTTTCTCAATTTGGGTTGCATTGTTCTCATAGCTACAGCTTCATGCGTATTCTTAGAATAAAGTATTTCCTTGGGGAAATTTCCTAGACATAAAATTACTGTCAAACATTGTAAACATTCTAAGGCTTTTGATGTTCTTGTCAAATTTGAGTTCAGAGTCTTGAAGCTACTTTCTCTTCCTTTAGTTTCACCTTCATTTTTAATATTTTCTGCAATAATTCATTCACTTCAGTTTGCAAATATTTATTGAGTGTTGACCATGCACAGGCATCATGCTTGTCACTGGGCCTTCAAAGACTCAGTCTCTGCCCCAGATCCCACCCACTCACAGGGAGGTGATAATTTAAGACAGCAGTTCTCAAATGTTTGTTTTCACTTTTAAAAATGATTGAGGACCCCAAACAGCTTTTGGGGGTGTGAGTTATGTCTTGATATTTACTGTATTAGAAAACAGATAAATTTTTTAAATGCCATGATTCTTACTTTCACTTTAAAGCTTATATTTTATCATTGGCCACATATACTGTTACTTGTTTTCCTTGAAATGACAGGCTTCCTTTTTTCATTTTTGAGAAAATGTCTGCCATATACCCAAATCTAAATAAGCATACTTTGTCAGTCAAAGTGGATGAATGACCCCAGAGTGAGGGACAGCTGCCACCGCCTCTACAGGGTACTCCAAGACCAGCAGCCATGTGGCTGACAGGGTCTTGGTGCTCTTGCCGGGTGTCAGGCCTCAGCCTCTGAGGTGAGAGAGCCGAGTTCAGGACATTGGACCACCAGAGACCTCCCAGCCCCACATATATAAATCGGTGAGAGCTCTCCCAGAGATCTCCATCGCAATGCTGAGACCTAGCTCCACTCAACGACCAGCAAGCTCCAGTGCTGGACACCCCATGCCAAACAACTAGCAAGACAGGAAAACAACCCCACCCATTAGCAGAGAGGTGGCCTAAAATCATAATGAGTTCACAGAAACCCCAAAACACACCACCGGACATGGTCCTGCCCACCAGAAGGACAAGATCCAGCCTTACCCACCAGAACACAGGCATCAGTCCCCTCCACCAGGAAGCCTACACAACCCACTGAACCAACCTTACCCACTGGGGGCAGACACCAAAAAGAACAGGAACTATGAAGCTGCAGCCTGTGAAAAGGAGACCCCAAACACAGTAAGTTAAGCAAAATGAGAAGACAGACAAATACGCAGCAGATGAAGGAGCAAAGTAAAAACCCACCAGACCAACCAAATGAAGAGGAAATAAACACTCTACCTGAAAAAGAGTTCAGATAATGGCAGTAAAGATGATCCAAAATCTTGGAAACAAAATGGAGAAAATACAAGAAATGTTTAACAAGGACCCAGAAGAACTAAAGAGCAAACAAACACCAGTGAACAAAACAATAAATGAAATTTAAAATTCTCTAGATGGAATCAATAGCAGAATAACTGAAGCAGAAGAACGGATAAGTGACCTGGAAGATAAAATAGTGGAAATAACTGCTGCAGAGCTGAATAAAGAAAAAAAATGAGAAGAATTGAGGACAATCTCAGAGACCTCTGAGACAACATTAAACACACCAACATTCAAATTATAGGGGTCCCAGAAGAAGAACAGAAAAAGAAAGGGACTGAAAAAATATTTGAAGAGATTATAATTGAAATTTTCCCTAATATGGGAAAGGAAAGAGTCAATCAAGTCCACGAAGCACAGAGAGTCCCATACAGGATAAATGCAAGGAGAAACACACCAAGACACATATTAATCAAACTATCAAAAATTAAATACAAAGAAAAAATATTAAAAGCAGCAAGGGAAAAGCAACAAATAGCATACAAGGGAATCCCCATAAGGTTAACAGCTGATCTTTCAGCAGAAACTCTTCAGGCCAGAAGGGAGTGACAGGACATATTTAAAGTGATGAAAGGGAAAAACTTACAACAAAGATTACTCTACCCAGCAAGGATCTCATTCAGATTCAACAGAGAAATTAAAACCTTTACATACAAGCAAAAGTTAAGAGAATTCAGCACCACCAAACCAGCTTCACAACAAATACTGAAGGAACTTCTCTAGGCAGGAAACACAAGAGAAGGAAAAGACCTCCAACCCAAAACAATTAAGAAAATGGTTATAGGAACATACATATCGATAATTACCTTAAATGTAAATGGATTAAATGCTCCAACCAAAAGACATAGACTGGCTAAATGAATACAAAAATGAGACCCTTATATACACTCTGTACAAGAGACCCACTTCAGACCTAGGGACACATACAGACTGAAAGTGAAGGGATGGAAAAAGATGTTCCATGTAAATGGAAATCAGAAGAAAGCTGGAGTCGCAATTCTCATATCAGACAAAATAGATTTTAAAATAAAAGACTGTTACAAGAGACAAAGAAGGACACTACATAATGATCAAGGGATCAATCCAAGAAGAAGATATAACAATTTTAAGTATTTATCCACCCAGCTTAGGAGCACCTCAATACATAAGGCAAATACTAACAGCCATAAAAGGGGAAATTGACAGGAACACAATCATAGTAGGGGACTTTAACACCCCACTTTCACCAATGGACAGATCATCCAAAGTGAAAATAAATATGCAAACACAAGCTTTAAAAGACACATTAGACCAGATAGACTTAATTGATATTTATAGGACATTCCATCCAAAAATAACAGAATACACATTCTGCTCAACTGCTTATGGAACATTCTCCAGGATAGATCATATCTTGGGTCATAAATCAAGCCTTGGTAAATTTTAAAAATTGATATCATATCAAGTATCTTTTCTGACCACAACTCTATGAGACTAGATATCAATTACACGAAACAAACTGTAAAAAATACAAACACATGGAGGCTAAAAAGTATGCTACTAAATAACCAAAAGATTACTGAAGAAATCAAAGAGGAAATCAAAAATACCTAGAAAAAATGACAATGAAAATATGATGACACAAAACCTATGGGATGCAGCAAAAGCAGTTCTAAGAGGGAAGTTTATAGCTATACAATCCTGCCTCAGGAAACAAGAAAAATCTCAAATAAACAACCTAACCTTACACCTAAAGCAATTAGAAAAAGAAGAACAACAACAACAACAAAAAACAACCCCAAAGTTAGCAGAAGGAAGAAAATCAGAAAGATCAGATCACAAGTTCTTACCTCTCTGCCTTTGTTCATGAGTAGTTCTTCCATGTTGAATTCCTTTCTCCCCCATTGTCAGATAGCAAATAATACCTGTCTTTCAAGATTGAGCGCCTGCATGTGGTCTTCCCAGCTGAAGTCCTCTTCAAAACCTCTTATATGGTACTTACTACCTTCTACAATAATTACTTTATATATTTTTTCTCTGTGTGTGTTAATTGGTGTAAATAACCCCTACTAGCTAAAAAATAAACAAAGGTTTAATTTTCATCACACCCAGTCCAATGGGCTGAGTGAAGCAGTCCTCCATCCAGTGACTCAGTGGTTATGTTCCCTTCATCTTTTCGTGCTGTTTTCCCAGCATGTGGCTTCCAAGGGTGTCACAGGACATGAAGAGGCCTCACAGTCTTTTAAATGTCCTAGCCCAGAAGAGGCATGTCATTTTTACTAAACTAGTAATCTGACCCCTCCTAAATGGATGGGACAATGGAGTATAATCTTCGCATATGCCTTGGAATGTGCACAGAACCAGATATGAGTGAAAACTAGTATTCTCTACCAAGCCATAAACTCCTGAAAGAGGACAAGGTCAAAGTCTGAGTCACCTTTACAAGAACCCTGAAGTATTTGAACTTTCACATGTTTGGCAATTAATACAAATTACTGGTTTAATGAATAATTGAAGATTTCAGAAGGTAAAAACTGAGAGGGAGATAAAACCAGAGAGAAACAGAAAGGCAGATACAAAACAAGACTAGCAGACATTTCTTTCATAACCCATTGCTGCTTCCTGTAGTGACATACATTTGGGTAATACTAACTAACCTGGTCAACAGCCTGAGCCTCACCTCCCCTCAAAAAAGTCAGGTTTTGTTGTAATATTATGGCTTCCTATACTGTAATGAAATTAACAAAAATTTTCACAATACAGGCATACCTTGGAGATATTGCAGGTTCAGTCCAGACCATGCAATAAAGTGAATATCTCGATAAAGCAAGTCACATGATTTTTTCCCCAGTGCACATAAACGTTATTTTACACTACACTGTAGTCTGTTAAGTGTGCAATAATAGCATTATGTCCAAAAACACAATGTGCATACTTCAATTTAAAAATACTTTATTGCTAAGAAATTCTAACCATCATATGACAGTGAAGGGTTGCCACAAATTTTTAATTGTAAAAAAAAGAAAAAATGTCTGCAAAATAGAGTTGTGAAGTGCAATAAAACAAGAATGAGGTATGGTGTAATGTTTATGTGCTGGACAGTGTGCAAGGTAGTCTATATGCACTGCCATACAGTCATTCTGTCAACAATTCTGCAGTCTAGTCATTTTTATCTCAGAGATTGTGTGTCTTGTTCCAGAACACAGAGGTCACAATTAGCTGCCTCAGGATGTGGGTCAGATCTGCCTGACTCTAAAACCCATGTATTTAGCCACGATGCCACACAAGAGTTTGTTAAACATCTGAATATTTATCAACTTTGAGAACGAGTACATACAAGTAGTGTAATTAATCTACCCATTGTAATCCCATGACCTACCTTAGGTAATCGACTCTGAGGGATCACTTGTAGAATTTTGCCAAGACTGTAGGCAAATTCTAAAGAATGTAAGTATCTGTATTTAATTGAGTTATGTATTCTAAAGCCAAGGCGATATTCCCACAATCGGTCAGTGTTGTTTTGGTTGTGTTTCTTGTGGGGGAGGGAGGTTTCCAGCTGAGACAATGGCCACAAAGTGCCTTGTCCTTTTTTTATTTGATGTATATACTCATCTACATTTGCATAAGTCAGACTAGCCTTGGCTTTATGTTTAGCTTTACATACAGTCAAAACATTAAATCGTGAAAGTGTTCATCACAGGAAAGCCAGAGAAGCCCTCGTAAGCCCTTTCATCATTGTCTCTGCACCCACATCGCTGTGGGTGGTGGTCATGAAAACACACTGGGAGGAGTGGCAGCCTGTGTGGTGTTAAGAATGTGGAACCTATTAGCACAGATTGAGAAGTTGAAGGATTCCATTTTTTTCACAAACTCTAGTATGGTTAATTTTTAAAGCTGTTTATTGAACATAAAGACATTTGATTGAGCACTTGGTAGTATGACTCTTTCTCTACCACTCTCATTCATCACCTGTTTTCATGGTATCTTTGTTAAGATGTGCAATAATGGTGCTGTATAAAGGGACTTTATGTGGCTCATCATGCCTATAAAATAAGATTTTTTTTCTCAGATCATCTTTTTTTTTTTTTTTTTTTTTTTGCGGCATGTGGGCCTCTCACTGTTGTGGCCTCTCCCGTTGCGGAGCACAGGCTCCGGACGCGCAGGCCTAGCGGCCATGGCTCACGGGCTTAGTTGCTCCGCGGCATGTGGGATCTTCCCGGACCAGGGCACGAACCCGTGTCTCCTGCATCGGCAGGCGGATTCTCAACCACTGCGCCACCAGGGAAGCCCTCAGATCATCTTTTGAAAATTGTCATTCTCGTTATTTCACATTTTTTTCGAAATGCTCTAAGTTTGCCTGCTACAGGAAAAGATTACTTAGAGAAACGTACACTTTCTATTTCCCTTAATAGCTTGTGTTATGATATGTTTGACAATTCATGAAGGACACTGTTAGGTTTGAGGAAGGAGCCAATAAACTTTAGGTACTAAGAAATACAGCCCCATAATGATTCCTACTCATATGCAGAGATATTTTATCAGTTTAAGAATACCTCTTTGTATCTGACACATTTGATTTACATGTTTGCTCAATGGCCTGTGTGCCTCTGTGCCAAATTAGTGTTGAGGGAGTTTTCTGATGAGAAGAATATTCAGTTTGAATGTTAAGAGTTATGGTCATCAAGTTGTAGGTGGTCAGCCTGGTTTATCTCTTTTTTTTTTTAATTTGTTTTTAATTTATTTTATTTGTGGCTGTGTTGGGTCTTCATTGCTGAGCTCTGGCTTTCTCTGGTTGTGGTGAGCAGGGGCTACTCTTCGTTGTGGTGCACGGGCTTCTCGTTGCGGTGGCTTCTCTTTTTGCAGAGCACAGGCTCTAGGCACGTGAGTTTCAGTAATTGTGGAATACGGGCTCAGTAGTTGTGGCTCTCGGGCTCTAGATCGCAGGCTGAGTAGTTGTGGTGCACGGGCTTAGTTGCTCCGCAGCATGTGGGATCTTCCCGGACCAGGGCTCGAACCCGTGTCCCCTGCATTGGCAGGCAGGGAAGTCCTGGTTTATCTCTTATGGTACCTTTTACTGCTTATGCAGCCTGGGGACTCATGACATGCCAAAGAAACTCTTGGTTGACTTTAAAGGAGCAAGTCAAGGCGTGTGGTATGTAAGGGCACCTCCAGCCCACAGCATTAATGGGAACTTTTAAAAAAGTGTGTTCTATCTTCCCTGGGTAAAAATAAAACTAAAAATCATATGTTTATCTTATGTTAAACATATTCTTTTTTTGATTTTTAAGAAATTTTTATTGGAGTATAGTTGATTTACACTGTTGTGCTAGTTTCTGCTGTACAGCAAAGTGAATCAGTTATACATTACATATACAGTTATACATTACATCCACTCTTTTTTAGATTCTTTTCCCATATAGGTCATTACAGAATATTGAGTAGAGTTACCTAAAACATATCCTTTAATGATAAATGAAAGCTTGCATTATATGAAATAGGATCCATTGTTATATTTAAAACATGGGTAGCCAGAGAAGAAAATTGAGAGTGAGGACATTTATGGAAGGAGAAATTCAGGTCAGGAAGTAGACAATGTAACGTATAGACTCCTGGAAGTCCCGAGGAAGTGGGAAGGCCAAATTTTAGCCCTAAACTGCCTAAGCCTATTAACCTCATCCAAGAACAGACTTGGGAGTGGGCTTGTTGGCTTTGCCCTTCTCTTTTGAAATGTGGAGTTTAGCAAATAAATGGAGGAATACTTAATTATTTCCAAGCAAAAAGTTCATGTGGACAATATATCAAATTAAATTGTACCTAGAATTATGCTATGTTTGAAGGTGAATTAGTTTCAAGGTGAATTAGTTTAGTTTCAAGGTGAATTATCATAGATTTCCTATCACTTATTTCTCCTTGGATCCATTCATTAGATACTTATTCCTTAATTTCTTCTGTTTCAAAATGTGTCATCTCCAAATACTGTACTATAAGATCATTTAGTTCTTTGTTGTAGAGAGTTTGTCTCCTCAAAATGGATAAGAACTTTCAAATGTCACAAGAAATGATAGCTTTAGTTTTCTTTTGTTTTGGCAATTAGCTTATCTGACTGAGATTCATTTAACGTAGTCCAGTAAGCTAGTAACAGTTTGTTTTTCTTTAATAACACTTTAGTGTTGTGCTATGTTGATCAGATAATTTTACATATGGGAAATAGTCTACAATTTAAATAGGACATTATTAGTTCAATTCGTCAGTTCATTACAAATGTGTGATACAAATGCTCACCCATTTACTTAATGATAGGATGCAGGGAAAGAGAAAAAAACAGCCTCATCCTTATGTGGATGAGAGTAAAATTTGTGAACTAAGGCTGAATGTGAATAGGGATAATAAGAGTCTACTAAGACTGCTGAAACCCTATCAAATAGTTTGGGGAATTTTTTCTCCTAGAAAAAGAAAAAGTTTATTCTGGAGCCAGGTCACATGAGTCTTTTTTTTCTTTCCTCTCAGAATGATATTTCTGAAATTTCAAGACATTACAAAGGTGGTTTTCATTAAAGCAAAATTTGATGGCTTTTGTTTCAGAAACCTGCTAGACAGTACAAACAAAACCAGTTACTATTCCCTGTTGAAGGAGTATGGTAAAGTTTTGTGTAAGAGACCATTTATCAAATAAGGGGGAATTTACAGTTTCCAAAAGCATAATGTAAAAGCTATCCAATTTCTCCTTGTAATTTATGCATCTGGTAATACATTTCCTGTCCTATTTAACCACCACTAATTTCAGTATCTCCAGTAAATTGTAAAAACTTGTATGTGACACAGCATCATTCAGAGTGATACCTCTTTTCTTATTGCCTTTTACTAAGAATAATGGATTCTAGGCTAGCACTGTTTCATGCTGATAATATGTATCTTGTAATACTATGAATTCTTTGAAAGCAGGCATAGCAAGTATATCATTTATACCATACTATATACTTACTGGGGGAGGAAGCAAATGGAGATTACAGAAGACCTAAAGCCCCCTCAAGCCACCCATATTAATAAGTCATAGCACTGCATATTGTACACTGGATTTGAATTCTGATAGAAATCTTTCATGATCAGAGAGTATATTTAGAAAGAGGAAATTCAGACAACTGGGAAAAAAAGAGGGACTGAGTTTTTTCACAAGCCTGTTTATGTACCTGCATTTGTAATTTTAACTCTGATTATATTTGTACTGTATTATATTTGTGTTCAAATTATATATTCTGTAAACTAGTAAAATGTTAGCTCAAAAATTGTTTCAATTAAAATTAATGCTTTAGAATTACTTAATTAAGACAAGTTGCTTTAAAAAAATTGCTGTTGAATTATATGTGTTCATGTATGTCATGGAAACTTAGGGAGGGGTTTCAACAAGGAGAGTCAAATTCTCGTGTCAAATGCCTCAAGAATAGGAGGAGAATAAAGAATATGAAAAGACCATGGATTTGTCAACTCAGAAGCCACTGCTGACTGGCCCGGTTAAAGTTTCATTATATGTTGAGAGCAAAAGCTGAATTTCAAGATATTAAGCTTGAGGTGGAGGGAGATAGGTGTAGGATATGGAGACCTTGACTATGTGGATCATTCAGCAGCCAGGTGAAGTGGTGAGAAAGGAGAAGTTATAGAGAAGATGATCATCTATACCTGGGAAGGACTTTAGTAAAGAGTATGATGCAGAGCAAAAGAGCAAGGCTATGGATTAGCAAACTATGTGACTTTTGGCAGTGTATTTAACTCCTTGAGTATCTATCCATTACTTCTATAAAATTAAAATAATGATAACCTAAACCAAAAGATTGTTGGGTGAATGTAACATCAAAAACATAAAACATTGTGGTGGGGAGAGTAAAAATGTAGAGCTTTGGAATGTGTGTTCAAAGTTAAGATGTTAGCAACTTAAAATAGATTCGGTTTTTTGTGTTTTTTTGTGTTTGTTTTTTTTTTTTTGCGGTACGCGAGCCTCTCACTGTTGTGGCCTCTCCTGTTGCGGAGCACAGGCTCCAGATGTTCAGGCTCAGCAGCCATGGCTCACAGGCCTAACCGCTCCATGGCATGTGGGATCTTCCCGGACCGGGACACAAACCTGTGTCCCCTGCATCGGCAGGCGGACTCTCAACCACTGCGCCACCAGGGAAGCCCAAAATAGATTGTTATAAATATAAGTTGTTATATGTAACTCTCATGGCATCCACAAAGCAAAATCCTATAGTATAAGCACAAAAGTTAATGGGAAAGGAATCTAAGCATACCACTAAGAAAAGTCATCAAACAACAAAGGAAGAGAACAAGAGAAGAAGAAAGTAGTAGAGGAATTACCAAACAGCCAAAAAAGCAATTAACAAAATGGCAATAAGTACCTACCTATCAATAATTACTTTAGCACTTCCCTGGTGGCGCAGTGGTTAAGAATCCACCTGCCGATGCAGGGGACAAAGGTTAGAACTCTGGTCTGGGAAGATCCCACATGCCGCGGAGCAACTAAGCCCATGCTCCACAACTGCTGAAGCTCGCGTGCCACAACTTCTGAAGCCTGTGCACCTAGAGCCTGTGCTCCACAACAAAAGAAGCCCTTGCACCTCAGCGAAGAGTAGCCCCTGCTTGCCGCAACTAGAGAAAGCCGCACCCGGCAACGAAGACCCAATGCAGCCAATAAGTAAATAAATGAATAAATAAATAAATAAAATATATTTTAAAAAATAATTACTTTAAATGTAAATGGACTAAATTCTTCAAGCAAAAGACATAGAGTGGCTGAATGGATTAAAAAAATACCTAGCTATATATTGCCTGTAAAAGACTCACCTCGGAGGTATGGACAAGAAAAAAAAGAGAGAGAGAGAGAGAGAGAGAGAGAGAGAACTCAAATAGATAAAATCAGAAGTGAAAGAGGAGACTTTACAACTGATTCCACATAAATATAAATGATCATAAAAGACTACTACAAACAATTAAACACCAACAAATTGGACAACCCAGAAGAAATGGATAAATTCCTGGAAACGTACAACTTATCAAGACTAAATCATGAAGAAATAGAAAATCTGAACAGACTAATTACTAGTAAGGAGATTGAATCAGTAATCAAAAACCTCCCAACAGACAGCTACACTGGTGGATTCTACCAAATATTCATATAAGAAATAAAATCAATCCTTCTCAAACTCTTCCAAAAAATAAAAGAGGAGAGAACACTTCCAAACTCATCTTATAAGGCCAGCATTATCCTGATACCAAAACCAGACAAGGACACCACAAGAAAAGAAAATTACAGGCCAATCCCTGATGAACATGGATGCAAAAATCTTCAATCATTCATTAGCAAATCAAATTCAACAATATGTTAAAAGGACCATACTCCATGATTCAGTGGGATTTATTCCAGGGATGCAAGGATGGTTCAACATCTGCAAGTCAACCAGTGTGATACACCACATTAACAAAATGAAGAGTAAATATTATATGATCTCAAGGGATACAGAAAAAGCATTTTACAAAATTCAACATCCATTTACAATAAAAATTCTCAACAAAGTGGGTATAGAAGGAATGTACCTCAAAATAATAAAGGCCATATATGACAGGCCCACAGCTATCATCATACTCCATGGTAAGAAACTGAAAGATTTTCCTCTAAGACTAGGAATAAGGCATTGATTCCCACTATTGGCACTTTTGTTGAATATGGTGTTAGAAGTCCTAGCCAGAGCAGTTAGGCAAGAAAAGAAAATTAAAAGCATCCAAATTGGAAAGGAAGAAGTAAAACTTTCACCATTTACAGATATGTTATTATATATAGAAAACCCTAAAGATGCCACCAACAAACTGTTAGAACTAATAAATGAATTCAGTAAAGTTGCAGGATACAAAATCAATATACAGAAATGTGTTTTGGTTTTGTACATAACAATGAACTATCAGAAAGAGAAATAAAGAAAGCAATCCATTTACAATTGCATCAAAAAGAATAAAATACCTAGCAATAAATTTAACCAAGGAGGTGAAAGACTTGTACTCTGAAAACTATAAACATTGATGAAAGCAATTGAAGAAGACACAAATAAATGGAAAGGTATTCTGCATTCATGGGTTGGATGAATTAACACTGTTAAAATATTCATATTACCCAAAGCAATCTACAGGTTCAGTACAATACCTTTCAAAATTCCAATGTCTTTTTTTTCACAGAAATAGAACAAACAATTCTAAAATTTGTATGGAAACACAAAAAACCCCAAATAGCCAAAGCAATCTTGAGAAAGAAGAACAAATTTGTAGGCATCATGTTCCTTGACTATATTACAAAGCTATAGCAGTCAAAATAGTATGGTATTGGCATAAAAAGAGACACATAGTTCAGTGGAACAGAATAGAGAGACCAGTAATAAGTAAATAAATAAATAAATAAATATATATATATATATGTGAATGACACCAAAAGCACAAGCAGCAAAAGTGAAAATAAACAGATGGAACTACATCAAACTAATAAGCTTCTGCACAACAAAGGAAACCTCCAACAAAATAAAAAGGCAACCTACAGAATGGGAGAAAATACTTGTAAGTCATATATTTGATAAGGGGTTAATACCCCAAATATATAACTCATACAACTCAATAGCAAAAACAAACAAGCAATCTGATTTAAAAATAGGCAGAGGAACTGAACAGACATTTTTCCAAAGAAGACTAGCCACTAGGTACTTAAAAAGATGCTCAACATCACTAATCTTCATGGAAATGCAAATCAAAACCACAGTGAGATATCACCTCATACCTGTTAGAATGGCTACTTTCAAAAAGACAAGAAATAATAAATGTCAGTAAGGATGTGGAGAAAAGAAAACCCTTGTGCATTTTTAGAGGAAATGTAAACTGGTACAGCCACTATGGAAAACAGTATGGAAGCTCCTCAGCAATTTCACTTCTAACTATTTACTGAAGAAAACAAAAACACCAATTTGAAAAGATATGCACTCCAGTTTTCACTGCAGCATCATTTACAATAGCCAAGATATGGAAACAATCTAAGTGTCTATCAGTGGATGAATGGATAAAAATATGGGGTATATATATATATACAATGGAATACTACTCAGCCATAAAAATAATGAAATCTTGTCATTTATGACAACCTGGAAGGATCTTGAGGGCATTATGCTAAGTGAAATAAGTCAGACAGAGAAAGACAACACTGTATGATCTTGCTTATATGTGCAATCTGAAAAAAAAAAAAACCAACCGAGCTCATTGTTACAGAAAACAGATCGGTGGTTCTCAGAGGTGGTGGGGAGGAGGGGTGGACAACAGGTGAAGGGAGTCAAAAGGTATAAACTACCAGTTATAAAATAAATAAGTCATCAGGATGTAATATACAGCATGGCAACTGTAGTTAATAATACTGTATTACATATTCGAAAGTTGCTAAGAGTAGAGCAAAAGTTCTCATCAAGAAAAAAATTCTGTTTATGGTGACCAATGTTAACTAGACTTACTGTGATCATTTCTCAAGATCTACAAATATTGTATCATTATGTTGTATACCTGAAACTAATGGAATGCTGTATGTTAATTAAACTTCAACTTTTTTAAAAAAGATACTTGGGTGGATAAAATTAAATGTAGATTATATAGCAGACTTTTTTTTTCTTATTTATATTTCACCTTTCTTCTAAGAAGGGTGAGTCCTGTCCAATTGGAAGACTTTGTACTGTGCTGAGCACACTGGTGGATTTAGCAGAAACACTTTGGGAGCAGGTCTGAGGAGAGCTGAGTTGCTCTACATTTAGAGTGCAGAGATCTGGCTGCTCCCAGAGGTGATTTAGGGGGCAGGGGCTGGGCAGCAGGGATGGCAGTCGGGAGTGGAAGGCCAGCAAATGGGACAGGCAGCTGACATAGAATGAAATGTAACTCTTACCTAGGAACCCCCTCCAAAAATAATTTTTGTAATGTCTGCTGAACTCACAAATGCTCAGTATGGATATTTTTATGATGTAAAGCAAATAAGGATCTTTATTACATACCTGAGTCAACATGACAAAGGAAGGTTTCCCAAGGAAGCCAGAATTCAAGGAAATTTAAAAGACCACTATAATCTCATCTAAAGAATGAACAAAAATCTTTGGAAGTACTTTATGCTTCCACAGGATGAGGAAAGAGGCAAGAGGAATGTAGGGAAATTTCAGTGAGACTTCAAGGGACAAGGAAGCCCTGAGCTAACTCCTGTGCTGCATATAAAACCTGGTTTCTTAAACATAATTGATATTGGATCAGTTCTGCTAATTAGCATAACTTTTGATTGGAGATACACCAGAGGGGATTGTTGATGGCCCACTGTCCAGCAAGTGGTTGGAGGAATGGGACTGAGGTGATGGTTATATTTTTCTGCTTTACAGGCCATGAAATTAATGACTGGAACAGAACTTGGGCATCATGTTGCTTTTCCCTAATTTTGCTGTTCTTTGGGAAGTCACATTGAGCTTTGTTCAGGAACTTGCTGGCCTTGTCACTATTTATCCAGTAAGCAGTACTTTAGACTCACCTCCACAAAAATATAAGAGCTTTGAAGTTGGCTATAGACAGGTGCAATGTATGTAAGGCAGTAACACCTAAGGGAATTTTATTCCTTCTTTATAATTTCAAAGACATTTACCAGGCCTCTGCAAAATACTGGAGTTGTAATATAAATATTCTGGCAATCTCCGAAAACTCCCAAAGAAAATTAGTTTTTGAAGTAGCTACCAAGATATTAATCATTGTTGCATTATTATAATGGTCAAGAGTATGTTCTTATAAAAGAAATCTTTATCCTATTTGTTTAAGATAACAGCAAAACCATGTGGTGTCCGGATGCTACCACATAATACTCCTGGACAGTGAGAGTGGCAATAGCATTTCTTCTAAAATCTACCACAAATATCTACCTCCTTCTGTTCATACAAAGGCAACCATAATGACTTTTGCTTCTGGCAGACTGAAATAACACGGGGGCCTGTGTAGAAACACTTGTAGTCTACAAAATGAGCTTTTAGTTTATCCCTGGTAGTTGATCACTATACCTCTAGGTCAATTAAATGGCTCCTAATCGCTCAGTTGTAACTGTGGTTTTACTCAAGCTGTGTGTGGTCATTCTAGTTTACTTGTTTTCTTAAGTAAAACTCAAATTGCCATGTGCATGAGATCCAGAATAATGATCAAAACTGAAGTACGCCAAAGTGGGCTATGTAATTAAAGAAATTTCATCAAAAGCTTCTTATTTTAAATTGCTGTTATACTGTTAATGTTCTCTTAGTTCCTCCACAGATCATTTCTTAAAAAGCAATAAAATAAAAGGAGCAATTTACCTTCATAACTTTAGCACAAATATTCAGAGATTTGCATGATCTGAAATGAAACAAGAGGTACAAGGTCCAAGGTGGCTGTGTGTATTGAAGGAACAAATCCACACTGGTCCACGGGGGACACAGCTGAATTTCCCAGAGGTATTTGCTCTACTTCAGTATTCTCTAGTGCAATACCTTCCCAGCTGCCAGAAAAGTTACTCCTCTGGCAGTAGGTTTATACACGGTCTGAGTGCATCATGCTATTCTAATGTGAATGCATTACTTCCAGCTCTGGGACACTCCAGCAAGAGCTTACGATCACTTCCTCTCACTTCTTACCTGTGAGCCTCCATCTGAGCAGAAAGAAACATCTTCACCATCCCTCCACCACCCCCACCCAGGATAGCAATCACCCCTGCTTTATGCATTCAACAAACACATAGTGAACTAGAATCTACTATACACAAGACACGGCTAAATGCCAGGCAGGTAAAAGGTGAATAAGAACCGACCCTGTGCTCAAAGATGTTAATGTCCTATGAAGGAAACAGACTTTAGCCAATTAGGTTATCCCTCTCCTTTTTGCTCATGGTATTTTGTACTGTGGGCGTCATGTAAAGGTGATGTGCAGAAGAGGATTCATGGAAACCTTCCCAATGGAGCTAGCGCTTGAACTGGGTCTAGAAAGACGTGCGGAATTCTGTCAGGTGGATCAAATAGAAAGCAGAGATGTTACCAGACAGAGGAAAGAGCATGTGTGAAGGCAGAGGGGATGGCTTGATATTTGCTAATTTGATCAACCAGGTGGATAAGGATGCCATACACCAAGAAAGGGACCCCTAAAAGGAGAAAATGGAATGCATGTTGGAAGCCCAGTTAGCTTTCTTTGTGTTATTGTCATCATCATCATCCTCAAACTGTATTTCTCTAATCCATTCCCCTAATGTAGTCAGCAGATTGATAAAAAAGCCATGTTGCCCATTCTGTATGGATCCAATGGTATGTTGTCTTCCTAATGTATAACATGTACTCTTGGATCATTTTTCTGCCTGTGCTGTACTATTAAATTATAAAGAAACTCATCACCCACAAGTCAGAAAACTTAAATTGACCAGTAATCACAAAATAACTTTAGAAAGCTATTTTAAACCTACGCTCTAAATAGTGCTAGATCCACATGATTTTATAAGCAAATAGTTTTGTTAGACCTGAACGGTCTACGAAGAATCCCAGCTCGCCCAAGAACCGCCAAGAGTCGAGAGTCGCTGCAACACGCAAGAGGTTTATTAGGAGCCGGTGCACCGGGGTTCCTTGGTCCTCACGCAGGAGGCCAAAGAGGAACCCCGCCCAAGCGGAATCACATACATTTTATAGCTTTCATTTTTCATTATGCAAAGTGTGGATATATCAAGGGTTTTTTTCTCATTGGTTTGTTTGTTCCGGACCGGAGTGGGGACTTGGCTCTACTTCCTTGATTGGTTGGCTGTCGGATGCCTACTTTACATTTACCGGAGTGGGGTCTTGGCTCTAGTTCCTTGATTGGTTAGCTGTCGGATGCCTACTTTACATTTTCGTGTTTTTGTGGTGGGGGGTTGAGTCACATGAGTTATGGTTGGCTAGGGCGACCTTTAAACTCTGGCTTAATCATTCTTATCACCCGCCATACTGGTTTGCTCGAGGTCTCATCCCCCGCCATACTTGTTTGCTCGGAACGGTTTCTGCCCAGGGGGGACATTCCAGTATCTTATTGCCAGCCGAAAAAGCTTAAAGCTCAAAAGTATCGATAGGGAAGTAGGGGTGTAAGTATAGTTAAGGCCCTACAGTTTAAACCTTTAAGAAAAAAAATAATTCAAATGCTAATCAAACTATTTCAGAGCATAGAGGACTAAGTCAACTCTTTCTGAAGCAAGTATAACTATACTCTAACGCAAAACCTGACAAAGAAAGCACAGTGAAAGGATATCTTGACAAAATGGTTATACAGTTTACTTAAAACTATAAAGGTATAAAAATATCTAGTAAAAACCTGGAAAAATAATAATGAGAAAAGAATAATTATTCTAGATATTAAAATATAAAGCTATAGAAATTAAAACACTGTGGGGCTTAGACTAAAGCACAGATCAGTAAAATAAAGAGTACAGAAATGTGCACAAATATATATGGTAATTCAAGGCAATAATAATATCAAGTAGAAGAAGGATGATTTTTCAATAATAGTATCAGGGCAGTTGCCTTATACTATTAAAAAATATGAATTCATATATCACTCCTTACTTTCATATAAGTTCCAGGTGGATAAAATAACACTATAAAAAGATACACATAAATATATTAAATCAAAATATGGGTAAACATTTTTATAACTTTTAAGTGGGAAGACCCACAAAGAAAAAGACTAATGGCTGTGACTGCAATACTGACACATAACTTCCATAACCAAAGCCACAGTGAAAGATTAAAACCCAGCCGACAAACTATTTACATTTATAACAGAGTCAATATTCCTAACATAAAGTATCCTGATTAATTAATTTTTAAAAATAAATGTGCCAGTAGGAAACTAGGCAAAGGAAGTGAACAGGAATTGACAAACATACATACTAAAGAAATAGGAATGGCCTATAAGAATATGAAAATATATTAAACTTTGCTAATAATTGAAGAAATGCAAGTTGTGACTCTAATATATGACCTTTAATGACCTATTAGATAAGCAAAAAAGAAACAATTTCATAATATCCATGTTAGCAGTGTTTGAAGAAAGGGCCATGCTCATGCACTGTTGAAGGGATAGTTTGGCAACATTTGTCAAAATGTGGAGTGCAGTTTATCAGTCTCTCTTAGGAACTAACAATATTTGAACGAGTATTCAAGGGTAGATTGAAGGCTATCGATTTCAGCATTTTGTATAATAATGAAATTAGAAATGCCCTAAATGTTAATCAGAAGGAGATGCAGTTTATCTAGACAGATATAAAAAGCTTAAATGCCGAGATGGATTATGATGAGAGTGAACTGAGGGAAGTGGGTCAGCTGTGCAACAGTAAGCAGGGAGCGATGGGGACTGGAGAGAATGGGAGAACAGTTACTTTCTCAAAGGCACAGCCACCACTCTCAGCTCCAGCTACTTCTTGCTGTGAGATAACGCTGAGCCAGGCTGCCAGGTTTTCCAGTTTTCTGGAAAAGAAGCTGGAAATTGGATTCTGAAACCTAATGATAAAAGAAAACACCATGTGGGTTTTATTTACATATATATGTCAAATTTGACTCACAAAACACCGATTTGTGCCATCTGACTTACACAGTGATCTATAACCATCATTGTGGTAGATTGGCATACCAGCCCCACATTTGCTTTCCATTCTGTGAAATCGGATTATCTATCCCAACGTCTGCTGCATGCCTGGCAGGATCTCTTGTGGGAGTGGTGTACTGCCCTACCTTATCAATGTCAAGCTCCTCCAAACAGTTGTGAGTGGAGGCAACACACACCGTGTCCGAGAAGCTATAAGAGTTGTTACACGTCTTTACCCTACCTTTCCCTCTGCTGACAACACGTGGAGCAGAGCCATAGCAGATGGCCCCCAACCACAGGCATGCCATGTACTCAAGAAATAAATATTTGTAGTTATAAGGCATTGAACTGGTGGAGTTGTTACTGCAGCAAAGCCGACCAATAGAAAAACTGTTGAAAGTATGACAATTTTCATTGGCATGGAAAGATCTCTACAATGCTGTTGTGTTAAAAAAGAAATAGCAAGAGACAAATTAGAATTATAATATGAAACCCTATGTAAAAATTTGTACATTAATGTACCTCCATATAGGTATATGTATTAAAGAAAAGTCTGGAAGATATGCAAAAATTGGTGACGGTGATTTTCTTGAGGTGTGGAACTTGGGACAGTTTTTACTTTCGTGTTTTTATTTTTCTGTACTTTTTATTTTCTATAACAAATCATCTTTGTAGAAAGAAAATAATATTCTTAGATGATTGATGGTTGAAAGAAGCTCAGGAGCCACATAGAAGATCATAAAGTCGTCCCATTAGGAGAATTTTCCCCCTCGAAAAAGTAAATGTCTGTCTTCTCCTAAAAATTTGATTGTGGAGCCAAAACTAGACAGGGCAGTCCCCCCAAAAATCAAAGTGCAGAGATTTGCTTATCAGGACTTCAATAATTATTATAGAGCTCTAATAGTTAAGACAATGTTTTATCGGCACAATACAGGTATATGAACCAATAATAAAACATTGCGAATATATACATATCCAGCAACTTGATTCATGACAAAGTTGGCATTGTAGACAAGTGAGAAAGGAATGGACTTTCCAACAAATGGTGTTGGCAAATTGGCTGTCCATATTAAAAAAATGAAATTTGGCCCCTACCTCACATCATAACTCAAAATTAATGTCACATGGCTTAAAAGTTTTAATATGAAAGGTAACATAAAACATTTCTTAGAAGGCAGTCTACAAAAGGTTTTAATGACTTTGGAAGAATGGAGGGATTTCTGTAATATAAAGCCCAAACCATGAAAAAAGTTAATTCAACTACATTATACAACTTCTGTTCATCAAAAGACTTCATTTAAAAATGAAAAGATAAATTACAACACAGGAGCTATTAAAAAATCTGTAACTGGCAAATAATAGTATTTAGTAATTTTTGAGTGCTTACTATGTACTAGATACTGTACTCAGCACTTTGCCTATATTAATGAACTTCATTTTTACAACCCTGTGAGACAAGTCCTATTGTCATCCCTATTTTATAGATAGCACTGAGGCACAGAGAGTTTAGGGAACTTGCTCAGGTCCACACAGTAGGTGGCAGATTTGGGATTTGAACCCAGGCAGACTGGCTGTAAAGCTTGTTCTTTTAGCCACTTGAAAACTGCATTATACTGCCTCAGCTATAGTAAATAAAGCATGATAATCCAGAATATATAAAGAATATCTACAAATCAATAACAAAAAGACTAACAATACAATGAAAAAAAAGGACAAAGGATTTAACAGTCACATCACAGAAGAGGAAATATCAGTGGTCAATAACATTTGAACAATGCTTAATTTCACTGGCAATCAATGAAATGCAAATTAGCGCTACAAAGACCTATAATTGCACAGTTACCTGATTGGCCAGGATTAGAAAGTTTGCCAGTATAAAATAAGAGGGAGGATGTGGACTCCTCCACACTGCTGCGGGGACTGTAAATTGATCAATATATTAAAGTCATCCTCATAAGAGTTAATTAATTGATATTTTGGTCCAACTATCTAGTTGTTATGAAAAAAAGTCCTATCTGTTTTTAGGCTACATTTTTCTTTATTTATCTAACATGGACACATGAAATAGCCCCATTAAAAATGGAAGCAAGGGCTTCCCTGGTGGCGCAGTGGTTGAGAATCTGCCTGCTGATGCAGGGGACACGGGTTCGTGCCCCGGTCTGGGAAGATCCCATATGCCGCGGAGCGGCTGGGCCCGTGAGCCATGGCCGCTGAGCCTGCGCGTCCGGAGCCTGCGCTCCGCAAGGGGAGAGGCCAGAACAGTGAGAGGCCCGCGTACCAAAAAAAAAAAAGAAAAAAAAAATGGAAGCAAATGTTTCAATTTGTAAAATATGCTTATGAAGTTTATTAAATGGCTTGTAAAATATAAAATTAGTCTTTAAAAATTGATGGAAAAATTGGGCCTCATTCAAGTCTATTTTTTAAATAAATTTATTTATCTATTTATTTATGTACCTATTTATTTATTTATTTTTGGCTGTGTTGGGTCTTTGTTGCTGTGTGCGGGCTTTCTCTAGTTGCTGTGAGTGGGGGCTACTCTTGGTTGCAGTGCACGGGTTTCTCATTGTGATGGCTTCTCTTGTTGCGGATGGGCTTTAGAGCGCAGGCTCAGTAGTTGTGGCTTGCGGGCTCTAGAGCGCAGACTCAGTTGTGGCACATGGGCTCCCGGACCAGGGCTCGAACCCGTGTCCCCTGCATTGGCAGGCCGATTCTTAACCACTGCGCCACCAGGGAAGCCCAAGTCTATTTTAATTAAATATCTGGTACATATTTGAGTGAAAAAAATTTTTTTAACTTGAGTCTATTTAAGAAGGATTTTTATACCAATTTGGAGGGGTTGACAAACCAAAATGTAACTGTTAATTGATTGCAGGATTTTAGGCTGTGCATTTTATTCATCATTTAATCTGGTGCCCTTTCCCTCATTTCTCACTATTCCTTGTATGATATTTATCTTAAAATATTGAATCAGTAAGAGAAGTGTCAGAAGATTACAGCTCAGTTCATCTCAAACTACTGCATATCTTTACACTGGCCTGCAAAACAGTCTCAGTGATGTTATTATAAAAAGGCCAGAGAGGAAAAGCATTTAAGAAAAAAAAAGCCTTCCTGTTCTAGAAAGTTTCCTAACATCAGTGCTAAAAATCATCATGCTTTGAACTATCATGGTTTGTAGTGATTAAAAAAAAACAAAAACCGCCCCTCTAAACCTCGGTCCAGTCCTGCAGAATTAAGTCCCGGAGGTGGCACCTGTCCAGTTTGTTTGAGGTATTGATCTGTGAAACATCCCAATGCTATCAGCAGCTTATGGGGCCCAAAGTATAATATTAAGGTAAATTATGTTTTCTTTTCCACAGCTGCACGCTAAGATTGTTTTGGAGATCTTTCAACTTTACTCATTATAATCAAGTTTACCAGCCTTTGTTTTAATAAGATTCTAATCTCGAGGTCTATCCTTCGCATCAATGACTTTACACTGTTAATTGCTTTCTTGTCCTCCATTAAATTGCGGTTGCAATTGCTTCATCTTAACAGGCGATTTGTGCTTTGTATTCTGCCTCATGCTCTGCAGACACACTTAGTAACGTCACCTTCCTAAAGAATGAAATTACCTATTATCCCTTTAATTTTGATGTACTTTTTAATGTATTTGCTTTCTAGCTAGTATCCAACCAGGAAGCTACATATTATTTTCTTTTTAAAAAATATGTTGTTGTTTTTTTAAAGCAGCATAATACGGATGGCCAGAATCTATTTCTAGATAGAACTCACATAGTGCATTCATTATTGTTTTATAGGACCAATTAAAAAGACAAAGGGTTCTAGTCGCCCCTTGATACACAAGGGTGACTTCCATTAACATTAATGGAAGGGAAACACTTGCATGGAGATGAGTGGAGCCATCATATTAGAAAGTGGAAAAGAAAAAAAAAAGCAGAATCTGGAATGAACATCTCCATGTTTTTCTCTAGAGAAGCTGCACCAAGAGCAAACAGCTCAATTTACAAATGTGTTTTCCCCCTACGCTTTCTGCTTGTTTGTATATTAAAGAAAATCGGGGGCTTCCCTGGTGGCGCAGTGGTTGAGAATCCGCCTGCCGATGCAGGAGACACGGGTTCGTGCCCTGGTCCGGGAAGATCCCACATGCCGCGGAGCAACCAAGTCCGTGAGCTATGGCCGCTAGGCCTGCGCGTCCGGAGCCTGTGCTCCGCAACGGGAGAGGCCACAACAGTGAGAGGCCCGCATACCACAAAAAAAAAAAAAAAAAAAAAAAAAAAAAAAAAGAAGAAAATCGGTGAATAATTTTGAGGCACTTCCTTCCTCCACAAATCAATTGTATGTGAATTTGTTATTGTAATACAAATGACACAACTTACAGAAGGAATTCAGTAATGAAAAGCATTTGGGGGATTTGACAGGTTATACCTGAAGCAGAGTCCTGTGAGACCTGCTTTTGGAGGCAGAGGTGAAAGTAGAAATTGGTTACCTGAAGAACTCTGTACACAGAAGCTTCATTTTCAGGGGAGACAGGCTGTCTGTGTCAAGCTTACCTTTTGACACATCTTGCCTGAAATCTATCAAAATCTGGAAACTGCTTCTGACTTTACAGTGTAGCCTCTGAATCTGTGATCCTCTTGGCCCTCTTGTGTACCTTATGAAAGTTTTAAATTTTAGACAAATATCTGACACAAGCTGGGGAAGTATCTCTCTTATTTTATTTCTTGGTTAATTGCCTAGGAGTTAAATTATTTAAAGTGCGACTAGGTCCCCGTGCCATCATCTCTTCTTTAAAAATATTGACACATTCATTTTGCATCTGGTGAATCTGGCGTTCAAATCAGATTTTAACCTTTGAACATGTGCTTCAAGGGTAGAAGCAGTCTTCTGAATAGCAGCCCTCCACTTGGTATCTTTCAGTCTGCCCTGCATTTCCTTAGCCTGGAGGGGCTCAGCAGTAACATTTCCTGCCTCCAATCTCTCCCTTCCAATGACTGCTTAGCACTGTCTCTGGAATGTTGTTACTATTCATACTGACCTGGAAAATGCTTCTGAGATGTTTCCTACTTTAATTCCCTCCTTTCTTAACTGTGACAAATGCCCTGCTTCAGAGCATTACTTGCCGCTTTCTTTGGAGCCAAAAGAAATTCAACTCCTGTAACCGGCATTCTTTTTTTAGCTTAAAATGTGACCGTATACCTGTCCTTTATTTATCACCTTTAATATCCTCTCTTTTGTCTTGGGATCCAATTCAACCTTGATCTGCTTTGGTCCGTATTCCCTAAAGAATCATCCTTCCCCCCCCCCCCAACAAAACCCTGCTTTTTCCATCCTTGGTATTGTTAAGTGGTTTGAGCAATGTGTCCAGTGAAAACTGGTGTTGGGGTACGTGGGGATGACAATAAGGAGGCCCCATAGGCATTTCACTTTAACTTTACGTTTCTAAAGTACTTTTATTTCTCCTAACGTTCCCCAGTGTGTTAGTTCAGGTCCCCTAAGAAGCTGATACCAAGATGATATTAGATGTACAATAGCTTTATTAGGGGAAATGCCTGTGAAGCATACAGGGAGGAAGCGTGGTACAGAGAGCCTCAGACCTGGATGTACATCTGACACCTCTGAAAGGAGAGGGGGGAGGAAGGGTGATTGGGTACGTGTGGCGCCATACTCAGAAAGCTTTGGTCAGGCCAGTGGGGAAGTCCTCAAGCCCGTCACCTGTGAGAGAAGTCCCTCATCAGGCAGGAATGGGGCTGCACTGGTACTCCCACCAAGCTCAGCACTGGCTGGGAACAACCTGGGAGAAACCTGGCATCAGGGACCCGAGGGGTGACAGCTAGGGCTGTCAGGGCACTGCGGAGGAGATCTGACCGGCACCTTTTTAGGCCACCACACCCAGCTATTTGTTTTCCCACTTGCAGTGCGGTTATGGCCCTCAGGGTAAGATATCAGCAAACCATGAGAGCAGTCTGTTCTTTCTGGCCAGTCTCCCAGTACCAACTACTGCTCCTTTGGGAATCATTATGGGATCACTGATGGGCGATGCAGATTGTGTGCCCCCCCCCACCCCGCCTCGGAAAGCTTGGAAATTGATGAAAACCATACATCAATTAAATTAGCTCCAAGGCAATGCTGTAGCCAAGGCTGAAAATCCATTTACTGTTCCCCATTCCAAATTATGCATAGCCATGTTTCTAATAGAGCACGTAACAGGTTATAGAGCTCAAACACCATTAAGACACTTTAATAATAGACTGCCAACACGAAGATGTCCTAAGTTTGAATATAAACCTACTCCCATGTTCAAATTCCTGGAGAAAAATTTAAGTACAAATATTTAATTACTTTACAAACTGAAATTCAAAGAAAATAAAGTCTGCAATCAGGTTCTCATGCCCCTCTTGCCCTACTGAATTAAAAAAAAAATTTAGGGCTTCCCTGGTGGCACAGTGGTTGAGAGTCTGCCTGCCAATGCAGGGGACGCGGGTTCGAGCCCTGGTCTGGGAGGATCCCACATGCCGCGGAGCAACTGGGCCCTTGAGCCACAACTACTGAGCCTGTGCATCCGGAGCCTGTGCTCCGCAACAAGAGAGGCCGCGATAGTGAGAGGCCCGCGCACCGGGATGAAGAGTGGCCCCCGCTTGCCACAACTAGAGAAAGCCCTCGCACAGAAACGAAGACCCAACACAGCAAAAATAAAATAAATTAATTAATAAACTCCTACCCCCAACATCTTCTACCAAAAAAAAAAAAAAAAATTTAAATATAGAGCGCACTCTCTCCAATTTTTTCTGTTGCTCAGTGCCAGCTACTGGGGTTCTTGATACCTACGGGAAGTTAGGGTTTCCTTAGCAGCTTCATCCTGAACTGTCTAGAAACAGGATGGATGTAGTTCCTTCAGTACTTCATAAATTGCAGCATAATTTTGAAAGAGTCCAAAAAGCTCATAGGAACCTTGAGATTATTACAACCCTGACCTCATACTTATCCTCAGTAGAAACGGAGCTCGTCCCCAGCCCCTAAAGTAATTATCCCACCCCCCGGGTTACCAAAACCACAGCAGAGATTCAGTGGTAAGTGAGTGAAGGAGGATAGATGGAGAAAATCTTGGTTTTAGTCTCTCAAGGATTCCAGTCAGTCTATGCCTGATGCCCAGAATCCATGACCTGTGAGAATAAATTCAACTGGGAAAAGTCTTTCCATAAGAGGTTAATTAGACCCTATACATTTATATCTATGGGGGAAAATCCATCTGTGTAAATGTTCCACTCCGGTGAATTTTCTTGACCCGGTACTCCTCCTTTCAAAGCACTATCTTGAGGCCAAGAACTACGTCTGTCATGTGCACCATGGAGTTTCTGGCATCCAGCACTGTGCCTAACATATAGAAGGGGGTTGATAAATAATTGTTGTAATAAAATAGAATTTAATAGAATTTAATTCCTACTCATGTCATTCAAGCTTCTATATGACTTTAATTGTAGAATAGCCTGGTTTACAAGGTGACCTGTTAAAAATCTGTTATAATTTACAACTATGTGATGCACGATTTTCTAAATACTATGCAAAAAAAGAAAAGCAGAAATAAGTCAGGTTGTGAGACCAGTATAACTGTGACTATCATCTATAACCTCTGATTTCAAATTCATCACTATAGCCATTATTTTCATTGACTGACTTTATGACAGATATTTACTGTTATAACTAACTGCTTAAAAGGCTATAAACAGAACTTATATTTATACTAGTAAAATAATTCATTTAACAAAGTATGAGTTTTTTAAAGCTAGTTTTCTGCTAATAAAGTTTGAAAATCACTGATTCAGCAACAGTAAAATTAGCTTTAAGCCAGAGAGTTTTATCTGGATTCAGATTCTTCTCTGCCTTAACATATTTGAGACTCAGGTACCTTTTTTTGTAAAATGAGCGTGATTATACATAACTCAAAGTTTGTTGCAAGATTGAAAGAGTTAAATAAAATTTTAAAAGCCCCTGGCACAGAGCAGCTCTCTATATGCCTTTATACAAAGCAGTCACAGTGGACCATACAGGACAGCAAACAAAATAGGTACTTAAAAAATGTTTTGATTAATTTTATTTTCAATATTTGGAGATACTTTAATTATTTTAAACAATTTCAACTATAAGTGGGTAAAGTGGTTTTTATTATTAAAATGAAACACTTTCCACTGTTTTATGTTACTTTGTTTACACCTCTGCTCCAGCACATACCTCCCATTAAACTTTCAGGGCCCTGAGGACAGGGATCGTGTCCTAGTCTTCATCTTCACAATGGGGGCCATGTAGTCAAACTCAGTAACTTCTGAAACAATACTATTTTTTAATTCAGGAAACACATATGCCAGTCTCTGTTGTAAGTGCTTTGTAAATATTAACCCACTTCATCCTCTGAGACAGCTACTGTCATTACCCCCATTTTATAGATGGGGAATCTGAGGCATAGTGAGCTTAAGTGACCTAACCAAAGTCATATGGCTAAGAAGGTGGTAGAGCCAGAATGGAGCTCAACGTTGCCTGGCAAATTGAAGTCCATTCTCTTGATCCTTGCACTGTGCTGCCTCCCGTTAATGAAAATGATGATCATATCACCGAAAAGGGAGTTGCAAAAGCAAGCAGATTGAATTTGCAGTCATTCAGTGCTAGATTTTGTGTTATGGTTTCCATAGTAACCTTAACTCTTCCATCGTGGGATGTGTACATTATAAAAGAAGCACTGGTATAGTTGAGCTCCGTGTGTTGTGGCTGTGGTGTTGGTACACGGGACCGTCTTATCTAGCAGCATTATGAGCACAGTGCCTAGGACGTAGAAAATGTTTAAGAACAGAAACAAAAATTCTACTCTAAAATAAGAAAACAATAAAACTTAAATTAAGGAATATCTACAAAATGTAATATAATGCCAACTTTATTAATTATTCAATTTAGCATTCATAAACATTTCAGTACACTTGCAAACAATCCAGGTTTAATTTGCTCACTTCATTAGAATTCCTCAGTAAGCAGGATCATCACTGAGTAATCATAATCAATCTTGTGTTCTATGAGATGTTATAGTAAATATTTTTAAATAAAATTATAAAAAGCTTTTCAAATACTGTATAATAAATATTTCATGTCAGTACATTTTACTGTGTTTGGTATGACATATAGAAGGGTTTATGAAGGTCTTAAAGGAGCCTTGTTATGACTCACTTCACTTCAATCCTTAACAAACTACACAGCAAACAGCCTGCTGCCCTGTACTTGTAGCAGAAGCCATGCTGAATGAAGCAAAGAACAAAGTGTACATTGTCTGATTTATGAGTTTCATAAGTAACCAATTTTTAAAAATCAATAGATATTTTTCCTAAGTACTGCCATGCAAATACTTGAATTATTACTCCTCCATTTTCTGACTTGGTAATTCTGAGAAATAGTTCCTGTAAGAAGCAGCAGTATACAGCAGTATCAGGAAGAGGGAAAAGAGCTTGAGAGGGGAGGGCCGGGAGTGACGGATGAACTAGCTCGCCGCCCAGATCATAAACTCCGGGAGGATGATGACACATCTGGGACCCAGAAAACTTGGATTCTATGAATACATAAAATCAGGGCCCTTAGCCCATTTGCATTATTTTGAATATCCCATGACTCCCTCTCAGCACCTCGTACAGTTCTGAGCCTGTCGGAGGCTCTTTAGTTTCCTAATGCTGCTGTAACAAATTACCACAAACCAGGTGGCTTGCAAGGCAAATTTATTGTCTTCCAGTTTTGGAGGCCAGAAACCTAAAACAGGTCTGAAGAGCTGCATTTCTTCTGGAGGCTCTAGGGGGAAAACCTGCTTCCTCACCTCTTCTAGCTTCTAGAGGCTGCTGGCAGTTGACCCCCCCCAACCTCCCCCTTCCACCTTCACAGCCAGCAGTGTCTGGTGAGGTCTTTCTCACACTGCATCACTTGAGCGGCCCCTCCCTCTTCTCTTCCACTTTTCAGGACCTTGTGATTATATGCCCCCCGCCAGATAATCCTGGATTGTCTCCCCATCTCAAAGTCTTTCATTTGATCACATCAATCCCTTTGGCCATGTAAAATAGATTCCAGGGATGAGGACGTGGCGTGGGCGTCTTTAGAGAGCTGGCATCTCCCTGCCCGCCGCGGAGGCACTTGGCAAAGTCCAGGTGAGTAGACTCTTCCGGGCTCTGAGTGACTTCCAGAAGCAAGTTCACCTCCTCTTGCTGTGTTCCCCCGAAGGCTCCGCTAACGTACCTTACGTTCTGCCTCTAAAGCTGATGCTGCCATCTCTTCCTACTCATTAGTTTACCCTTAAACCTAATGATAGGGAAGTTGTATGATTCACTATCGTTCCTTATTCTCTTGATAATAATACCCTGTAGGAGACCCTTAATGGGAGCGAGAGCTGTGTTCACACATACGTGTGTGAGATGTCTGCATATCCAGACTGATATTTTTCTATCCCATATTTATTTCTGTTTTCTCTACTTTTTATTCAGAAAAGAATTTTAAGAAAATTGCCACAAGCAAGGAGTCCGTTCAGGCTGTCATGTGAGTCACTAATGCACGTGGCTAATAATGACCCTGTTCTCCCTCTCCCTGTGCCGGCCCCCTGCCCCCGCGTCTCTGCTTCCTATTCCTTGTCATTGAAAAGAATCAAAGGCAGCAGGGAAGTAAAGCTGTCGGAGTCAGATCTGCCGTGTAGCTGGGAGTCCTCTTCAAATTTCTGATTCTCTCCGTGCCTCAGTTTCCTCACACAGAACATATGAACGGCGGTCGCTTTTCTGCTTCATACGCACTCAGGAACCAGTGTTTCGCTTTTCTCTTTTATTGAAACACGTTTGATTTCCAAAACAGCCATCAAGCCTGCCTACAGGATAGAGGCCAAACTCTTCAGTAGAGGCTCTTCAAAATCGGATCCTACCCTAACTCTCCAGCTTTGTCTTCCGTTGCGTCCACTGTACGCAGCCTTCCAACAAAACCCTTCTTCTTTCCTGGCCCCAAACATGCCAAAGAGAGGAGATGACTTAAAGTTCTCTCTGTGTGGGTTTTTTTTTTTTCCACTTTGATAAATGGGGAAAAATGGGGCGGGGAAGAGCAAGTGTCACCCATTGTTCGAGAGATTTTTTAAAATATTAGCATGATTATCTTGCCTTGGAAGAGGAGAAGAAATATGGTGTGTTTAAATTCAGGTAAAATGCATGCTTCAGTTAAAACGTACAGCTAATCAGACATAACATTGTAGGGGTTAGTGATACCAAGCCAGAAGGGTGTTTTAAGCATTATTAATTAAGCCTTACCTTCCCTAAATAAAGTAGATGGGAGAGTGAAGAATAAATGAGTTTCTACTTCACTCAGTGGACATTATAAGTAAGCAAATAAATGGAAAATCATCTTCTACTTGGGATGTTGCAACCTGCTTTGGGAAGGGTTGGGCATGGAGAAGTCTCACCTCTAAAGGGTCCCTCTTTTTTTTTTTTTAGGGTCCCTCTCTTGAGTCACCTGATATCTTAGCACCAGTTACCTGGTGAAAAGCAACCAAAACCAATTCAAGGGTCATTAACATCACATCCTCCTCAGGTCACTTTCCTATGAGAAAGGATGCCTAAACCACAAGAATATTGTGCTGAGGGATCAGGGCTGTGATAACAGAGGAAAGAAATTGTTGTCCCTACATTCTCAGCTTCATTCTTTGTCTTTGTACCCTTTACCCAGACCTCGTTTACTTTTTAAGAGCTGTGTTAAGGGCGCTCAATTTGATTGTTCTGGGTGGATGAATTTTTGACAGGTTATCTTCCCCAGCACCCATCTCCACCTCTCAGAGAAGCCATCCAGGACCCACGCCACGCTCTTTCACACCTCGAGACCTTTGTACGTGCTGTTCCAGTAACCGAACCACCCTTCTACCCTCCCCACCTGCACACCAAGCAATTCCCGCTCATTGTCAGTACCCAGCATCATATCTATGAAGCTCTTCCTAATGACACCCCATCACACAAAGCAAGGAAAGGTCATTAATTAATAGTGCATGCTAACCTTTAATGAACTATACAGAAGGTATGTGTGTATAACAGAATTTTCCTGCAGACTTTTCATAGTTTTGTTCAGCAGGCTGTGCTGCCCACCACAGGAAGTGGAGTTAAATGACTACAAAGCCTGTGTTTTAGGGACATTTAGATGTATATCACAGGTCAGGGGCAAGAGGCAGAGGGAGAATGAAAAGAAACCAGACTAATCATCTGAGAAAAGCCATGGCTCCTTCTCCTGCTTGCCAATGAATTTATCCTTCAAGATAGTAAACAACAACAGCAAAACTTCCATGAAAATGCATGACTTAATATTTTCTTTTTCCCTTATAGTTCACAGGTTGTTTTCATATCATTATCTCACTGGATCTTGGCAACAACCCCGTTCAGTAACCATTTTACCAGTGGTGAAACTGAGACCCAGAAAGGGCAATTGACTTGTCTAAAGTAACAGAGCCAGTGGGTGGCAGTCAGGAGAGGAGGGTGTGGTCATCCATCTACCCATCCTCCAACAAGCCCTTAGCAGATAGCTGACATGTCCTGGGCATAATTACAGCACAAGGAGACACGGATAAACAAGCTATAGTTTCTCCTCTCGAGGAGCTGCTGCCTTGCTTTCCCCGTACACCATCCTGTGTTTCTCCCCATACACCATCCTGTGTTTCTCCCCCTTACTCCTCATTTGAGCTACTTATTATTTGAGTAACTTGGTCCACAGCTCAGTTGGAAAGTTTGAAATTTGGAAAGTCATAATTTGTGATTCATTTCCTACGTCTGCATACCTTAACAGAGCTCTGTAGGGCTCTAGACACTGTTTTAGGCCTTTAGACACTTTTCCTTACCACCGCACCATGTGCTAACAAAAGACTATAAAATTATTTAATAGTCATGCTTCTGACTTAAATAGCTTCCATCCATCGGGGTGACAGGAAGAACTTGGTTGGAAGAACCACAGGAGGCAGTGGCACCCCAATCCTGAAGGTCCTTATTGATAATGAAGACACCAAATAGCGACCACAGCAAGAGGAGGGGCAATCCAGAGAACCGTCACCGACAAATACAGTAGAATGTTGATTGTTTTTATTTTAGGGAAAGCTCATACAAATAAGGGAAACCTAACGTATCAGTACAGAAAGGGACAAAATACACAAGGAAGCAATTGATAAATAGACTAATGACCAATAGAAAATATTAAAACCCTATAGTCTAACTAGTAGTCAATAAAACAGATATCAGGGCTTCCCTGGTGGCGCAGTGGTTGCGAGTCCGCCTGCCGATGCAGGGGACACGGGTTCGTGCCCCGGTCCGGGAGGATCCCACGTGCCGCGGAGCGGCTGGGCCCGTGAGCCGTGGCCGCTGAGCCTGCGCGTCCTGAGCCTGTGCTCCGCAACGGGAGAGGCCACAGCAGTGAGAGGCCCGCGTACCGCAAAAACAAAACAAAACAAAACAAAAACCAGATATTAAAACAGTGATCCTTGTCTGTCAAATTAGTGAAAAATTAAGTATATGTTATATATATACATGATGAAACAGGCATACTTTAAACTGCTGGTAGAGGTATAAGTCTCTGTAAAATAAATTGGGACTGTGTATGAAAAGCTTCAAAATAGTTCATATTCTTACACTTAGTAATTTAATTTAATTTTTAGGAATATACTTGAAGGAAATGATCAGAAGTTTGGTCAAATAATCGAAGGCAGAGATGGTCAACCCAACAGTATTTATAATAGTATAAAATTGAAAACTTAGATAAACAATGGTAAGAAAAATTTACATGAATTATATAGTTTTGTCTTATATAATAACAATGAAAAGAATATTTAACGACATGGAGAAATGTCAAGTTGTTAAATGTCAAAATTCATTCACCTAAAATCTTGGAAGAATGTAATTGCTCTTCATATGGTGGGAACAGGGAAGTAAGAAGGGACCTTCTCCACACCTGGGAGGGCATATAAGGCAGGGAGGTGACACTGGGCTGAGGACCAGATGGCCTGGCCGCTTCCACTTACTAACCATATGGCCTTGGCAAAGCCACTAGACTACCCAGATCTCCCAATTCCTCCCGGTGCGCCCTGCTTCTACCTCAGCAGGAGAATTGTGAGATGAAGAGTATAAAGCTGCCTTGTGGTGAGAAAGCTGGCTGCTGTTCGCACAGAATGCAGGCACTTGAGAGAGAAAAGTATTAGTAGGATGGAGAATAAACTGTAAAAGTACTTTATAAACTAATTTGTAGTATATGTATAAGATAATATTTTAACTGATTCCTAATTTTCATTTTTTTCCCACATAGAGAGCATGCATCTCCCCAGCTGTCATCAGTGTCTTAAACATAATCACGA
Organism: Kogia breviceps; assembly: GCF_026419965.1. NCBI lineage: Eukaryota > Metazoa > Chordata > Mammalia > Artiodactyla > Physeteridae > Kogia > Kogia breviceps. The sequence goes on along the minus strand of NC_081311.1, from coordinate 14,736,405 downwards.
TTGCCTGATTATGTGATGACCTCCACAAACAGTCTTGGGTCCTTTGATCACACCCACCTACACCAGCACCCAAAGATGGCTTCAGCCTCACCCGGAGGGTAGCGATGTGGTTAAGATGACCAGCTCTGGGGTCAGGACACCTGGTTCAAATCCCAGTTATATCACAATACCTGTTGCAAAACCTAAGTCGGCATGCTTGTACTGCTGTAAAGCTACAGTTCCTTCAACTCTGGGTATGTGGGGATAGGAACCTCTACCTCACTGGGACAGCGGGAGGATTAAATGAAATAATCCAGGTAAGGGCTTGGCTAGTGCCACACCTGGCACAGAGTCAACGACAAATGGTAGCATTTATTATTATTACTACTGCCCCAAACTCCTAGATCACTTTCCATTTTCAGTCACAGAGCAGTGCTTGTGCCCTCCCAGCACTCCCATCATGGTCGAGTTAAGGAGCCCAGGACATGTCAGTCAGTGCAGAAAACATAGATGCTGTTACAGAACATGGAGGAAACCTTGATGGATGTCCAGACTGCTGGTGCATCCCCTCCGACTGTGAACCCCAAACTGTGGACCCCTACCTTGATGTATGTTTTGAGTGTAAGTGCAAACTGGGAATGGTTAGCATTTGAAAACACTTCACGGAGAGACTGGGAGGGATAGCGTGTCGGGCGAAACAGAACACTGGGGAAGGATATGCGTGGAGAGGAGGAAAGCCGGCGTGACCCGTAAAGCACGTGGCAATGATGGAATCCCGAAGTAGTGTGACCAGAGAGCAGGGATTTGGGGGTCAGAAACAGGCCACAAATGAGTCAAAGCAGATGGAAATATGCTTGTGTCACACACGTCCCCAGCTCGAGTTGTCAGGTCCTCAGCAAGCCAGCGAGTGAGGGGTTCAGCCTTCCAGGCACCTTGTGGATTTCTGCTGGGCAGCCAGTCCCGGGCCTTTTCCTTTTTTGTCACCTTACGGCCCTCCAGCTTGTCTGTACACCTGCTCAGTACTTCTCTAGGCTGATGGCTCTGTAATCATCATCCTTTCTCATGAGGCACAGGTTGAGACCCTCTCCAATTTATAAATGTCTTTCCTTTCCTTATTTTTCAAATGTTAAGCAGTGAAATAATGGGAGATAAGTCTGGGCTTTGGAGTCAGAAGATTCAGACCTCAGCTCTGCTACTTCCTAGTTCTGTGCCCTTGGGAAAGTTATTTAATTTCTCTAAGCCTCCATTTATTATTTGTAACATAAATATAAAAATACTACATCCCACCCCACTGTTGTGACAATTCAGTGAAAAGGAAATACTTGTAGAGAAACTAACATATAGTAGACAGTAAATATCTTCTTTCTCTTCAGTGGAGAAATGTTTAAATGCAGATAGTGCGTTTTATACATTTGCAATATTTAAAGGCCAGTATTGTTCTTGTGGCTTTAGGAACATCTAATCAAACATGCTCGTAGTGTTTTGAAGATTAAAAATATTTGACAGTTACAAACAGGTCAAGGGCTAAGGCTGTAAAGATAAATAAGACAAAGTTTTTGCCAGTTAGAACTTTCTAGTTGGGAGAGACAGCAGATAATTAATATGTATACAAATGATGCATACACAGATATTTTTATGGAAAAATAAGATATTCACAGTGCTTAGTTTGCATGACTTTTAAATGGAGATTTTGCTGATTGACTGATTGATGATCTTAGCTGGTGATAAGGGCAAGTGAATAAAATCCCAGACTCCAAGCTATCAGGTCCCAAAGAGATTAGAGTGAGGAGGTAGATTTTGAGCTGAGAAGGCTCACGTGTTGATGTTTAAAAGCGTGCATTTTATAAATTGTGACACCTCTGAAAACGAAGTCAGCTAGCTTTCCTAGGCCAACAAATTGCTGGTGACCCTAGAGAATTGTGTGACGCCACAGTTTAATTGCACAAGCTTTAAGAGATCTGCAGTCCTTTATCCCATTAATTCAACCTGCAACTTTGTTCTCTCATCCTTTTGAACATGCAGTTCTCATTGATTTCAATGGTAGTTACAGACACAGAGAAAGGGAAGAATTGGGCTAATTATCTGTTCAAAGCAGAGCATCATTTAAAGTACAGTTTTAAAGTGTTTTCAGGCACATTAGTGAGTCAGCTCCTTCTCACTCGTTTGTCCAGAGGCTTTCCAGCTTGAATGGGGCATTTTAAAGGGCAGCCTCCTTCCCTAAAATCTCCGTGTCATACTCATGCACCAGTAACTTGATTATGATTGCTGGGAGGCAATGACCTCACATTTTAGTCTCGATTTTACTGCTGAATTGTTTCAGACTGAAGCTGTAGCCTAATCATAATTACCAACCCCAAATAACATGTATTATAAATTCATAGAATGCCTATCAGGCTCTGACCGGTGTCCCACATTTGCAAGTTAAGTCAACGTAGCCTTGACCCTCAGAGACCCTTTGTTTGAAATAGTCTCTGTCAGTCCCGCAGCAACATAGTGCGAAGAGGGGAAATGGTTGTAAATATGACATTTAAAGCAATTGAACTGACATAGCCAGTGAGCACAGCGTTGTGATTTCAGCTCTCCCTCACCTTATGGACTATGTGTTATAGCATTTGGCCACATGGTAAATTTCTGTAAAGCAAATCCTATTTTTCTACTGACTCCCACTCTATAATTCCACATGCATTAGAATTCACGAAAGTCTTATTTGAAAACTTCTGTGGGGAGAGATCCAGATGATGTGAACTGCCAGACTCCCCAGCTCCCCTGGGTCTGCAAGGCACTTGATGCTGAGAGGAGTTGCAGCCCTGGGAGCTCAGGATCTCTCTTCACTGGGCACTCTTTCTCTGACCCTTAGAAAGTTATTTCTCCCACACTGAAATACCCTGCCTTCATGTTCCAACACCCCTCCTTTGCCTTTTGTCCCAGTATTTATAATGCTTAATAGGACCAGTCTTAGGATTGGTCTCGATCAGAAGTCCTCTCTAGGTTGGGCACAAAATTGTGTTTTCTCTTTTGCAATGAACATGAAGAGGGCTGCCATATACAGCCATGCAGGTCCAGCCCACTCACATACGGCAACACTGCAAATGGTACCATCTTGCAGCATGATAAAGGGAATGTTGTAGGGGTTTGGGGATGGGTTCTAATTCTGCCTTCAACTTTAGTAGCTGTGAGACCTTGGGCAATCTCTGGCATTCAATCTATGGCCTTTGTAAGATGAGGCCATAATATCCACCTTCTAGAGTAATTGTGTGGACTAGACATATTAAAGTATGCCAAAAGGCTGCTCAGTATGTAGTGGTTTTCTGTTTTCTGTTTGGTTTGGTTTTGAATGAGAAGAGTTATTTAAATGTTATAGACTTTCTAGGGTTTAGAAAGTCCATATGTGATTAATATTTTAAAGAAAAAAACTCTTGTTTATTTTTCTCAAAGACTCTGTGAAATAAGCTCACCAAATAGTTATGATAACTATATTTTGTTCATAATAATGCTTGAATGAACATTTTCTGCAGGGCTTGATTATTAATATTTCAGGTCAGCTCAGTTCTTACTCACCTGATATTCTCCTTGTAAACAAGCAACAACAAAATAAGTGGGAACAACAGAAACCCCTGCTATTATAATTATGATACACAAGTATTCTTTGATTGGTTGACTTTTCTTATAGGAAATCCTATTTCTAATAATTGTTAAAATAGTAAATAATAGGTACCAGAAATAATGATTACTATCATTTTAAAATCCTTTTAAAAGTGTTTCTTGCCTTGCTATAAATGAGGCATCTGAGACTTGAGTGATATGTATTCTAGCTTACAGCAGTTTATTTTCCAGTGTCTTCCTTTTGCCTTCTAAGTGGTTCTACAGATGAGCAATTAATGCTAGCTTACATGGCTTGTAGAATATAGGGTTAAGAAATTCTCAGGAAAAGTTTAAGTAATTTTATGACAATTAGTTCAGTAATTAGGAAATAATTAGATTTTTAAAAACATTAACAACTGAGTGTTTCTATAGTAGAGGTTTAGTGGGGTGAGGGATTTGAGGATCCTCTTCAGGCTTAGCTGATAAAACAATAAACAATAAAAACCACCAAGAGTTGAATTATGTAATGCAGGCTTCAGGTACTAAAGACGTTCAGGAGAGAAATTTTAGTTCAGTCTTTGGTAATCAGAAGAGCTTGCTGGAGAAGTCAGGTCTTAGCCTGGGTCTTGAAGAATAGATGAACAGAATTTGGATAGGTAGAGGAAGTATATTCCTTCAGTGTTTTGCACTTCTGATCTGTAGGGGGAGTCTGTGAATTCTTTCACATTATTGAGTGTATAAAACATTTCTACATAATTAGCAAACATAAGAACTTGACTGAAGTCAATGGCTGAAGTGATTGGCCCTTACTCAGCAGTAAGACTTCACAGAGATGACCCATGGGAAAATGGAATACTCCCACTGAGGCCCACTGTTCCAGTTGGCATGCACTATTGCCCTGAGTTTTTCCATGCAGATCTTCAAAGGATAAGGGGTCAACAGATTATGTTTATGCAAATGAGATGTTGGAATTCTACTTGGGAGCACAAGTAAATAGTAAACAAGAGAAGCTGAAAGTTAGCTAAATTGGAAAGCTGGCTGAAATACTAAATAGAACATACTTGATAAGAAATGATGGGTTCATTCAGCCTGGAGGAAGTGCAGCAGGATGGAGAATGTTTTCTAATACAGCTTTACTCGTTACGATCTCAGCAACTCCAGTGATAGGTGCAGAAGGCATATGGAAGCTCTCCACATGTCTAGCTATTTCCTGCTAAGTCTGTCATCAACAAATGCAAACGTTTAAGAATGACAGTGAATTTTATCTTCAGATAAAATGACGATGAAGGTATTAGAATTCTGCACTGTAGATGATATATGTAAATATAAGTATAATTCTAGATATATATAGATGATATATAAAGGGAAACTTATAGTTGCCTTAAGAGTCTGCTCATTTGCCCGTGTCATGCCCCGCAGCATCCCCTCCTCATCTCTCTCCAATCCCATCCTTCCTAACTCATTGCAAAACCTAGGCCCACTGACAGCCATTCTCACGCCCTTTCCCATTACTCCATATGCCCATGTTATACTATGTTTGTGGGAATCCTGTTAATTCCTAGGTCTTTGTATTCCAAACAGGGACAGCTTGTCCCTGGCTTTGATGACTTTGGTGGTTTTAAAATATGTCAACCAATTTTTTGATACTCCCTCCTTCAAAAAATGGGGCCTAATTCTCCTCCTCCCAAACATAGGCTGGACTCAGTGATTCCCTTCTGACAAATAGAATGAGGCAGAGGTTACAGTGTGCAACTTTTGATGCTGGGTTATGAAAGGCTTTTAAGCTTCTCCTCGTTCTCTCTCTCTGCCGGGTCATGAGGACACAAACTATGGAGAGGCTCCTGTGGCGAGGAACTGAGGCATCTGGTCAGCAGCCAAGGAAGGAACTGAGGCCTCCTGCTGAGAGCCATGCCAGTGGGCTTCCAAGTGGAACCTCAGATACTAATCAAGCCTTCAGAAGACTGTAGCCATGGCCAACATCTTACTTGCAACCTCATGAGAGGCCTTAGGCCAGAGCCACTCAGCTAAGCTGCTCCCAAATTTTGACTCACAGTAACTGTGAGGTTAATAAATGCTTGTTATTTTAAGCATCTACCTTTGGGGGTAATTTGTTATATTATTGTGACCTAATACAATGACCTAGCAGTGTTATCCTGAAGTTAAAAAAAAAAAAAAAAACCATACAAGGAGTTAGGTGAGAATTCCTCATTTTTTGAATAAGCCTTGGTCCACCAACTATTTTTCACATCTTAGCCAAAGGAACACATTGACAGCAGTGATTCCCAGTGGGGGCAATAATGCCCCCTAAAGTTTTTTTCAGAAATCTGTAGGACACTGGGTTTTCATGATTGGGGCCACTCTAAAGGCAGTTACCAGCAGGACCCAGGGGTCCTAGATGCACGGTAGAACATGGACAGTAGCACACAATAAAGAGTCATCCTAACTCCCTCACCAGTTTAGAGTGCTCTGCTGGACATTCTTGAAGGTAAAAACAAAAACTGTAATAAATGGTCTGAACTTGGATCTTCTTTCTTATATTAAACCCAATTTCAAGTGGTTTTAATATATACTGAATTTTCCCAGAAGTAGAACCACTATGTAAGTTGATAGCAGATTGTACTTTTATTGGTTTATAATCTTTCTAGAGTTGTTCAAGCCTCACCAATAAGACACTGGTAACAATCTGAATTTGTACCTGAAGAATTGTTGGTGATTCTACAAATAAATAAAAGTATATGACTACTTAGAGCCATATCCAAGCATTCCATATTGAGAACCATTGCTCTCAATCATTACAGATGTGTTGAGAGGCAAAGTAGAGTGACAGAGAGACCCAGATTCAAATTCTGGTTCTTCCATTTACTGTGAGTTAGCAGCTTTTACCTCTCTCCGGATTAAGTTTTCTCATCTGTAAAATAAGATAATAACAACTACCTTGCAGATGTTTGGTAGGGTTGGAGTTAATGTTTTAAGCGTTCAGAGTAGTGCATGGCCCACTGTGGGTTTGTAACAGTGATTCACATCTTGGTAAGTAATGGTACCTGTTTTGATCCATATTCTGTGAGAGGCAAATCAGTGTGCTTCTTCCTCCCAGGTGTGTTAGGTAGGATGTCAGCTTGACTCTGAAACCTAACAATAGTTATGCTTAAAAATAAAAATAGAGAAACCCAATGAGATATAAGTTATCATTTAGCTGAAGAGTAAAGAGAGCTTCATTGAGAGCTTGAAAGTAACGCATTAAAATTATTAGCAAGCTAAGGTATCTCTGATTTTTTCCAATATGGAATAACATTTTCAGTTATATTTCTGATGCAGAGAATAACTGTCACCCATGCCATACATGTTGTACCAAAACTTCAATAGAACACAATGAATTTGGGATCTCCGCTTCTCCCATAGTCACCATGGACCCCCGCTTTCCACATCCCTCCTCTCATGAGGACACGATGACTTGGAAGTCAGTACTGAGAGTTGGTGTGTTCTTAATTTTATTTATGTATTTATTTATTGGCTGCGTTGGGGCTTCGTTGCTGCGCGCGGGCTTTCTCTGGTTGCGGTGAGCGGGGGCTGCTCTTCGTTGCCATGCATAGGCTTCTCATTGCGGTGGCTTCTCTTGTTGCAGAGCACGGGCTCTAGGCCCGCGGGCTTCAGTAGTTGTGGCTCACGGGCTCTAGAGCACAGGCTCAGTAGTTTTGGTGGGCGGGTTTAGTTGCTCCGCGGCATGTGGGATCTTCCTGGACCAGGGCTCGAACCCGTGTCCCCGGCACTGGCAGGCGGATTCTTAACCACTGCGCCACCAGGAAAGTACGAGAGTTGGTGTGTTCTGATGCATGCTGTCCTCTGATCTCTCCTCTGGGCTCATTGGTGGATAGAACCTCATCGGACGCTAGCACATGTGAGGAGTTGTGCTAAAACGTATTTTTGTCCTCATCTCAGTCACCACTGCTGCTACTCATGGAACTCAAACCAGCAAAAGCTAAAGTTATCACAAGCACTTCCAAAGAAATGGCAGAAGCCAGACTGTGGGCAAGAAGGGGTAATATTAAGACAGTAATTCTGAGATTCAACTATCTCTGCTGGGGAGGAATCTGATTGTTTATCTGTATTACAGACACCCAAGAGCCTGAGCGGGGCACAAGACCCCAGGTAGCCAGATCTGGCATCAGACTCATTTGGTAGAGATGCTCAAGGGGAACTCCTAGAAGGGGCAGAGCAGCCCCAAAGTGTATAGAATGGATTTAAGCTGTCCCTTAAAGTGACCTTGCACTATTGACCAAAATCTGGATTCACTTCCCTCGTGCCTTTTTTTTTTTTTTCCTTTTGGTCATGCCACTTGTGGGATCTTAGTTCCCCCCGCCAGGGATCAAACCTGGGCCCATGGCAGTGAAAGCACTGAGTCCTAACTACTGGACCACTAGGGAACTCCCTCCATTGAGCTTTGTGAAAAAATCACCTTCATAACCTTAGATGGAAACATTAGTAGAAGAGGGAGCTCTTCTAGTCAGTATACATAAAATGAAGTCATCTAAACTCAATGTTTGGGCTTCCCTGGTGGCGCAGTGGTTGAGAATCCACCTGCTGATGCAGGGGTCATGGGTTCGTGCCCCGGTCCGGGAAGATCCCACATGCCGCGGAGCGGCTGGGCCCGTGAGCCATGGCCACTGAGGCTGCGCGTCCGGATTGGTACTAAAATTGCAAAAAAAATTTAAGACAAAAATGAAGATGTTAAGAATTATCAAAATATCAGTACTTCTTTCTATTACTGATGTAGATATAGAAGATATTAAATATAAATTGTCTGTGAACCAAAATGAGAAGTTAAAAGCAGCACAATAACAGAAATGGTTATTGAAACAATCTGAAATTTCCCCTAAGTTTCACAGTATCAAATACTGATATGACAGTCTAAGTTGCTCAGAGAAGGAGAGAGCATTAGAGAAATTATAGTAGACAGTTTTGTAGTTTCACAAAAGGAGGTCCCTGAAAACTAGAAGATGGCTTAGGTAGTGCAGTTATTTAATCAAGAATGTCAAATCCCAGCCATCACACCACCTGCTTTTTAAAGTAAAGGAAGCTAGGAACTAAAGGGAGTGTTTTTAAAAGAGGCAGAGCATGAATAAATGACAAAAGGAAGCGAAAAAATAATTGCATACAGTCTAAAGGATATGGGTGTAGCTCTGCAGTATTTTTTCCTCAAAAGTTTATGTATGAATTAATATGTATTAAAAGATAAAAAAGAAAATTGTAGAAATTAGCACCTTTTTATAAGAAAAGGATGAGGTAAGAGGCTCAAGCCACAATACCTTTTAACGTTAAGGTCCTTTCATTCTTGTCTACCTCCTGCCTCCTTGCTTCCAGTTCGTATTGCGCTTCAGTTTGAAAATACGGTCCTCATTTACCTGCTAGCTGCAGCTGTTCTCCATAGTCCTAAGGGGACTGCGCAGGTGTTGAGAACAGCAAGTAGCAGGTGCCACACGAGTGTACCTACTACCAATACCAGAAGAAATAGAACGTGAATAAACCTCACTTCGTGCAGTCATTGATTTTCTAAGAAGCATGTCAGTATAAAATATTGGTGAATCCCCTCACATTGAAGTGAAATGTATCTTAAATTTAATAACCTTTTTATAACTCTGCATTTTTAAATATTGTCAAACAAAAACAGATTAACTGAGTATCGTGGATAATTCAGGGTTAACCAAAACTTTCTGTTTCAAACTTATGAGTGAAAGTGTTTCTTAAACACCGGTGGGCTCCCTGTCTCAGTGATTTTGACCCACCTGGAGTAGTAGGCTAAGGCTTGCTTGGCTGAGTGAGGCTGCTATCAGCCTTATTAACCTGTAGGGTAATTACCCTGTCGGGCTGCAGGTGAGATGGTGCAGGACCAGGGCCTGAAACGTCTCTGAACCTGGTCCCACATTCCCACCAAATATTTTGGCACTAAGATTTACCTGAAGTGAAAATTTCTGTGGATATACATAGGCAGTTGTCATTCCCTGAGCTTGGGAGAATATTTTTACTTTAATTCTTATCTTTTAGGAGAAACAGTACGTTTTGTCAACTGGGATATGTATGTTTTGTTAAAGAAAACAGAATGAAGAATGGTTTGTCCATAATCATTTAGTTAGAATTGAGTATCATTAATATTTCCTGAAGTTAAATAGCCCATCAAAATTAAGTATAATTTTTAAAAAATAACGTGACCCTTCTACATTTATAAATAAGTAACCAGGATAATATTCTTTCTCAAAAGTCAGTAGGATTATCTCTAGCAAAAAAATACTCTTTTCCATGCTGACATATGTGGTAGTATAAGAACAGATTTTAAAATTTTAAAACTAATAAGTAAGGCAAGCTCTTTTATATAGTGAATAACATAGAGAGAAAATAGTTGTAAGCTTAGAGAAGAAGAAATTAAATTTATTTCTATAGAAACAAGGAACCAATGGAGTAAAAATAATTTAGGATCTTTAGCACAGGGAAAACACAACCCAAGTGTAGTAAATTTGGTACATGGGTTATTTTCTTCTTTTCCTTAAGATACTAGCGTTTCTTTGCCCCACAGTAAAGGGAGAATATAAATTATTTCCATGATTCAACATAATGTGTGAACCACAAAAAGCTTTTTGATTCTTTATTAAGATCATTCTGTAGGCAGTTACAGTATTTTCTTGTCCAAAGCCTTTACTGGAGGATTGAAAGGTTTCTAATGATGGTGAAGTGACTCTGATAAAATGGTCCCATGATTTAGATTTGTATACCAAAATTTTCATGTAACTCAGTAATTAATGTATATGTATGTTTATATATATATATATATATATACATACAGATATGTAATATGTAGGTAGTGGATCAGAAACAATTGCATTTCATTTAAAAGTGATTTTAAAATTTTGAACATTTGCTTAGAATATTGTGATTACTGTTGCTTTCAGTAATTTTTGTATTTTGTTTAATACCAAAATTTAAATTTAAGAAAGCAATAGAAGACAACATAGGAATACCTTGTGATGGTCTAAGTAGGAGAGGCTTTTCCAAGCAGCATATAAATATAGGAGTCATAAAGATGATCTGTGACTTGCACTACATCTGAAAACAAAAGTTGGATGCTAAGAGAAAGAAAAATGAAACAAAGTAAAAAGACAAATAGCAAAATTAGAGAACTATTTGCAGTACAATATATTGTTGTTGAATATCTTTACCCAAATGTTTTCACAGTGATACAAACTTGTAAATGTATTTGACTTGTCAAAAGAATCAGTGCACAGTGTAGATGTCGGGAACAGTTTTAGTGCTGTTTTCATGCTATTTTTAAAAAATTGAAATTCTGCAATAGGTGTTTCATGTTATGATGCAGCATCATCTCTGAGCTCAGACTATACTCTCAAAACCTTAGGGACAAGAAGTAGCATGGTTCCGGAGGAACCAAAGTCATTTAAAAGCCAAATTAGTCAGCCCTTGAATAATTCTAACTTCTGTGCTGATTTCCAGTGGAGAAAATGAGAATACTCCTTCTTCACTACTCTGCTCCACGGACAGTTTGGGAGATGGAATTGTTCTTTCCGCATTTGTTAAATCAGGGAATTTCTAAGATTCCTTCCAGCTCTAACATTCTCTAGTTCTATGAATATCTCCATTATTATCATTACACCTCATTTTGCTTAAAGAATGTTAAATCAGTAGTCTCTTATCTTAGATCTATCTTTGTGAGAAAGAGTAAAGAAAAGTGAATTCGGTTTCTTCATGATTAATGCATCTGTCAAATTCTTTCCAAGTAGCAAATTAATTTACTGTGTTTTTTCATGAATGCAAATCAAAGCCATGCAAACTATTGTGGTAAAACTTAGCAGTCCTTTTTCATAAATTAAAGCTAACTGATTTAATGTTAATGAAAGGAACTATATTCAAATACAAATTTTAATAACTTTGGTGGAAAGAAAATTCTAGACTTTATAAGCTTTTCCTTACATAAAATTCATGTAACTTGAACAGAAAGTCATTAAAATGTAATTTTCTATAGTGAAGCCTGTATTAATTACCTTGTATGAAACTGAAGAGTTCCTTAATAAATGTCTGGTCCTGTGTGTCCCTGAGAAGAATTGTCTATTGATTAGTTAATTATCTCAAAGCAAGGGCCCCAGATTTAGTTTTTGATGATCACTGTCTTACCTTTTTCCTTGTTTGAATATTCTCGTCAAAACCAGAAATCAAATGTTTTTTTCTTTTTTTACATAGGGAGTATTTTGCTTCTGTTCATATTGATAGTACAAAGAGAACCAGTATAAATTTAATAGAATATTTTGTAAGCTGTTGGTTCTTAGGACTTAGTCTAAAACTCCATGCATATACGTATGTGTTTATATGTGTGAAAAGCATCTTTATTAGTAGGATAAGATTTTAAGAATGATTTTAGAAATGCGTCCTGTGAGCTTGATTCCCTCATACTTTTAAGATTATTGAATTCATTTCAATAGGATTGTAAGAAATAAAGGCATCTCCAAACTCACTGAGGTAACTATCCCACAAACCTCATTTTCTAGAATACTTATCCTGAAGAACATGAGACAATCAAAATCAGTATTTTCTTTTGCATTTGTATTATAACTGCATTTAATGCTTTTTTTTTTCACTCCGTTCAACCAGGAGAAATTTCAACTTTTTATATTGACTAAATAAACGAACTGTAAGAGCTAATTTATGCTTATGTTTTTTAAAAGGAAAAATTTGCAGATGCTAAGTTTGGTTGCAAATATTTCATACTGGGATTTAGGAATTTTTGTATAATAATAAAAGTACCTGTTTTTTTAAATATTAAAATTTGCAATATTCACTAAATTCAAAAGGTAGTGCCAGCTTAGATTTACTCTTCACGTAGTTCTAGGGCTAATTATTTAAATTGAGAAAGGGAAATCGTTGGCACACCCTATCTTATTTTTATGTCATACTTAATCATAAAAATCGATAGAACGATGAAATTAAAACTGAAATACATCCAAAATCTTTTTGTCTCATCATCTAAGAACCAGAGAAGTGCCAAGTATGAAGGAGCTCCTGCTTGAGAAGGTCAGAGGGCCCAATTAGTTTATCTTGACTCCAGGGTCTTAGTTTAAGAAAAAAATGAACTCATTGAGGAGCACTATAGGCTTCCTGTGATGAACATATGTAATATTTTTCACCCACTTTTTAGTTTATCTTGGCTGCCTTAATATCTTCTTTCAAAATGTCAGCAGTGATTAGACTACATTATCGATAATTAATGTGAACTTTTATCTCAAATCTAATTTTGACTAATGCTAGAACAAAACACATGTCAATATATTAAAGACTGAAAGTTGAATAGATTGCTTTTATATATAAAATATATTTTTTTCTCTTTTCAGTTCACCTTTCTTTTCAAATATCAATCCAATGTAAATGTTTGAGAAAGGTTAAATAACCTGTGGGAGAAGCACTTCTTGAAGTTTGGTGGTATAGTTCCTAAAATTTTTTCAAAGATTGTGCTAGAGATCCTTGCATATTAAAATATTGGCCAGGGCTTCCCTGGTGGTGCAGTGGTTGAGAGTCCGCCTGCCAATGCAAGGGACGCGGCTTCGTGCCCCGGTCCGGGAAGATCCCACATGCTGCAGAACGGCTGGGCCCGTGAGCCATGGCCGCTGAGCCTGCGCATCCGGAGCCTGTGAAAACTTAAAATATTGGCCATTTCGGGAAGTTTAGGAAATATTTCCTCATGTACCTGGTCTAAGGTGGTGTGGCTATGGTTGATACGCTACATTTAATTCACATTTTAATGCCAATGCTCCATATTTTAAAGTTATCTTCATGTGGCATCATGTGTCCTGTTTCCTTCTTCTAAACAGGCTTTTTCCCAACTTAACACTTAGTCATTTAAAATTACTAAATAATATATTTCACCCCGCAGGAATACTAGAGATTTATTAGATGTTTGTCCCGAACTTTGCCTCTGCCATGTTTAATTACACATCTGAATAAGGGCCATGCTCAGAACTGGAGTGTCACAACTCTTGATGTTGGATAATAAGCTTCAGAATATGATCTAGTCATACACAAAGGGCACCATAACTGGATACTGATATGAACAGTTCAAACAGCCAGGTAATTCAGTCACCTACAATTCAATTGCTTTTATTTGAATTAAAATTAAATTTTGAATATAACTGGTTTAGCTGTTGATTCAGCTGGGACAGTTCTGGCCAAGCAAGTAGGCTCTTTTTTACAAAGACAGTCATACTTCATCTCAGGTAGCTCACCCAACATTTGTTACAGATCACGTTGTCTATAATCCCCTTCAAAGAGTGCTCTAAACTTGTGACTAAGAGTCCTGCTGATAGACAGTGGACATCTAAGTCATGAGCATGAGGAGGTGCTTTTCTGTAACACTGACTTTCCATCCTTTGCAAATTATTCTAACTCTGTAGAAACAATGGGTAGCCCTTTGGCATTGTGGCTCATTAGCTCAAGATATTTTTGCTTCTCTATTTTCTTCTTTCAATTCTCTGTTGACCAAAGAAATACAAACGGCCGGTTGACTATTTGCAACTCTAGAAAGTGAAATGAGAATGATGTATGATTAATTAAAATCTGCAGTTATTCATAGAGGATTTGCTTTTGTTTTGATTATCATGATCCCAGTTTGTCAAAATGCTTTTAAAAAGGTAGTTTTACACACACACACACACACACACACACACACACACACACACACACACACACACAAAGCAGGGAAGACTCAACATACTTAGTCAATTATAAATAAACCATTTATAGTTTGTCCTTTCAAAATCCCCTTTTACGGTTTTTTTTAGGGCAAGTCATAAATAACCTTTGCGAATAATAATTATCATCTGCATTTCTCCAACTTTAGTGTTTGGAGTAAGGAATATGAAACCAAATCTGACAAAATATATGTACTTTTTAAAACCTGGTAATACCATACTTCTGCTATACTCTACTTTCTTAGATTCAATGCCTCTAAAATATAAGTTTCTTTCCCTTATTTAAAAATTTTTTTCCTCTAATTATGGGAACTCATCATGGACCACTGGGCTGAAAGTCAGCGGCAGCTGGGTGGTGAACTGGCCCCTTGCCCAGATCTCAGAGTAAGACTAATTTGAAAACCCTTTACAAAATGCAGGCCAGAGCCTCGCGCTTAGAAGATCCTGCTCTAATCAACCATTGATCATAAGAGATTTCCTTTATTGACCTGAAAGCAAGTTTTTTCATCTTTCTGCTAGCTGAGGCACTTACTGAAAGTCAGTGGATAACATCTAAAGTGAATATGCCAGATAAAGAGGGCAAAGTCGTCCATCCCTCCCCACAAGTGACATTCTGACTGTGTCCAGAGGGCCTTCTGTAATCACATGTGCTCGTAAGAATTTCTGTCTCCATCCATCATCTCTTGACCCACTTCATTGCTACCTATGAGGAGCCTATGGTCAGCAAGATGTCCCTTCTACAGATACAGTTGGCAACTCACTTAGGAAACTGTAGTCCAGGCTGTGGAACAATGTGTGAGAATTCTCTTTGTGTCTGGAGATAACTTGGAGTGAACGCAGAGCAATGTTTATTCCCCTGGATATAACATCAGAAAGTTCCAGGTGACTCTGAAGTCTACTCCCTCTATGATTTACTTGCCTGTAGGGTTTGAAAGGTTTCCACTAGTGCTGACTCTTTGTGACACTTCTCAATTTACAGTAGCTCAGAGGCCACTTTCATTCCTCCCAAAGGCAAAGTGGGGCAAACTGATACTCTTTTCACTCAGAAGGGTCAGCATTTATGGGATGTACTCAGTCAGATTCTCAAAATTGCATCAGAGAATGAAGGTTTCTTTTATACTATCCTCTGTGAGATTAAAGGAGGTCATTTAAACAACCTACTTCCCCAAAGTCCCTGTTTTGAATTATTGGAGAGAATGTGTACTATCTGCGGTCCTGGATCGCTTAGCAAACATCAGAGGAATGGTTTGAAGTCCATTTTGAGAAATATACTGTCCAACTATACTGCCTTTTCCTTCGGCAAAAGAGATTTATCAAGGATCAATTTGGCTACACACACATCTGTTTTTGTTAAAATGCCTTTGGCCATTATGTTATCCATAATAACTTTTGGTAAGGTCTAAGAAATTTATAATAATATTAATGGAAAAATCATGATTCTGTGTAGCATTTTCTCATCCATTTTATCTAAATGGCCAGAGGTGAGGATTTGCATAATTTTATCTGTTTTTTTCCTCCCATTTGTAATGAGCTGAGTTTTTATATAGAAGACATAAATTTGCTTTACCACTGGAGTTTGTTATAATTGTATTTTGACGTTGCAGAGATAGTTGTATGTTTTCAACGTCTTCTAATGTTGACATTTCTTTTTAAATATTGTCTGTTATGAACTTAGAGGAGCAGAAACACCTCGGACTATACTAAAATTCGTTTTTTTGGTTGATAGCTTGTTTTTTAATATTCAGTGGAGTTTATCTGTGTAGAGGATATAAGCCCTGTAACTGTCTCCTATACTCTTCTGTAAATGCTGTGGGAAGCAATGATTCACATCACCACCCAACAATGTTTAACCTTGATTTTAAATTGTAATCTAGTTTCTTTAAAAAAAAAAAATCATTTGCGTTTTTGTGTTGGCTCTAACTTTGAACAATCTCCAGGGAGATCTCAGAACATGAAAGGTGAACTGATTTTCCCCTTTGGGAAGTGGTCCATCCAGGAACGAGGGGAGCTTATGGTCGAACTACCGAAGTTGATTTAAAATACTAAAAGACATTCAGGGAGAGTTAAATTGCTAATGCTTTGATGCCAAGCAAGTGTGGCAGCTGTTTCCGTTTTTCATCAATATTGTACACACAGCCACACATATTAAAGCCTGTTTAGGGACAGTGTTGACCAGAATACCAAGCTCACGAGTGTAGCTCTCACACTCAGGACATGAGCACGCCCAGTTCTCAGGAAGGGGCTGGACACTTTCGCAGCACAGTGGCATCGTGCAGGCAACTCTCCCCTGGGTCACCTTCTTGGACAGTAGATTAACGAAAGCCACACGGGTCCTGTGGTGTCCCTCCCGTGCCCTGCCTGAATCCCACCCTCCTCTCAATAACTTCTCTGCAACTAAATACAAGGATTAGAGAAACAAGGAGGAGGCCAGCCTATATTTCCAAATACCTTTAAGGTAAAGTAACGTTGAGACTTGTAATCTAATTCTAATCAGAATTCACCTCCTTAGAAGCACACAGCATCATGATACATCATTTAATTCTCATTCAAATAATGTTTATTGACCACCCATCATGGACTAACCATTGGGATATAAAGATGAATGAAAACAGCACCCCCACTTTCAAGGTGCTTCCAGTCGTGAGGGGTAGGCAGAGTTATAAAGACAGAATTGTAATACAATCTGAAAAAATAGAAAACTAAACTTAAAAAAATGTCTATTAGGTTGTTCTCAGATTGCTAGATGTAAGATCAAGTCCCAGGCTGGTCTTTGACGCTACCCAGTCTCTTCACTTTTCCAATTTGAGACTTAGAGCCAGTTTCTTTACCCGTGTTATTGGCACCATCAAAACCACACCTAACAAACAGTAAGTACACCCACGCCTCCTATTACCAGTGTGGTTCTCACCGGGGTACAAGTATGTCCATTCCTTCCCAGCTAGCAAAAGCAAATGCAGATCTCTCACAAGGAAATTCTTGAACCCAGCCAGTCCCCTGACTTCACAGTGATGCTCGTGGCAGCCATGTGAGAGCATGTGCGAGAGAGGAGGCCAGCAATGGTACTGGGTCCTCGCTGCTGGCCTGCTGAAGGAGGGCAGCTGCAGTCGTAAATTCGTCAAGCCGGAAGTGACCTTAGCAGCCACCTACTCCAACTTCCTTCCAAGAGAAATCTCTCAAGGGGCGTTCTGAATTTCAAATCAAGAAAAGCTTGGAAGCCACAGACTCGGCTGGCCTAGAGTTGTCATGGAATTTGGGGGCTATTTGTTGCAAACGGAAACAGGATCCGCAGCTCATAACCAACCACTGCCTCGTCTTACAGAGTCTGTGGACTATCTCAGTCCTGGCTTTCTTCTGCCTCCCTGGGTGTTCGGATCTTCTCATGGGCTCTGCTCCTCCATTACCAGTCCTCTTCTTGGTCGTTCTCTCTGTCTTACTCTCTTTCTACCGGACCTTGCCCACTCCAGTGGCGGAGACTGCTGGCTCTGCACTCAAGACTTCCGCTTCCCTCCCCTGGTGGAGACTTGTTTCTGGGAAGTAGTACCCGCTAACGACATTGAAACAGGGTGTCTTGAGCTTTTCTGGTCCACGGTGGTTTAGAAGGGGTTGAACCTTTTTTACCCTCTCATCTCCCACCTGCCACCTAGACATCACTGCTCAAGGCAGCCCTGGAAACCCCAGATTGAAGATGGCAGAAGCATCATCAATCTGGGTCCCCGAGTAACTACATAAAGCAGGTGCTGTGGTTCTTTCCTCATCCCCCACACATGTCCTGACACCAATCAGGACCTCCCACCTCAGACTTTATACAGTGAGAAATGAACCTCTCTTTTGCTAAGCTACTGAGATTGCAGGGTTTAACTCTTGTAACAACTAGCATTACCCGTCCATACAATCACAGTCCTCAGACTCCATTCATGCAGATCACCACAACTCTACCTCTCTGGGCTAGACTTATTCCCGGGCTTCACACCTGCGTATCCACTACGACGCCCCACAGGTCCTCAAACCCAGGATGTCCGGAACTAAGCAAATGATCCACCACCTTTCACACACCCTGACTGTTCCTGTTCCTCCTTCATATGGTAGTAAATAGCATTTGTATGCATCCAGCCACCCAAGGCGTACCAAGCTGTACTGGGAGTCGTACGAGGCTTCTCCCTATTTTTAATCTCCCGTATTAATCTTTCCTAAATATCTGTCCCGTTCATCCCTTTTCTCTCTCCTTATTGTCACTTCCTTATCTGGTTTTAATCATCGTAGCCTCACCCACCACGCCGGTCTGTCAGTGCCACCGGGAGAGATGTCTCTCTGAAATAAAAATCTGATTGTGCCTCTTCACTCCTAAAAATCATGTGACCCTCTTCTGCTTCCCTCTCTTTCTTCCCTCTCATCATTCTCCCATTTGCACCTGTGTTCCACCCATAGCAGATGTCCTGAAGTTTCCCAAATATCCTTTCTCTCCGTGCTGTTGAAGTTTTAGTTCCCTCTACCCAGAACGTACCACACCCCTCGTGCCAGTGTTCTTTATCTGACGACTTCCGTCTCCTCTTTCAAACCTCAGCTCAGAGATCATCTCCCCCTGGGAATCTTTGATCTCCGCACCCACCTCGCAGATCTCACTTTTATCTTTCTTTCCCTCTTGCCTTGTGCCAACTTCATAGAATTTGTCTCTGTGTGATTGTTAGCAAATCTAGGAGCTCTTGCCTCGTTGTCCTCGTTTGATGCTATTTGGTAATGACTCTGACAACAACCGACCTCAGCCACGCTGCCTGCAATATGCCCTCAATGCATGTTGATGGGTTTAACCTGTATTGTCATCTACTCCTATCTGCATAAACGGATAAAGTAATGCATATAAAGTGCGGAGAGCAATGCCTGGCATATCATATCGATGTTAACAGAATAGTTATTGTTTATATTATTATTGTTTTTATAACATCAACATTAATTAATGCCCTTGACCATAACTGATTTTACATCCCTGCCAATTTTTGCTTTTCTTTTTATTTTGGTTCACAATCGCGTGTTAGTCATTTGCACCAAATCAGCAGTTTCCTTCTAACGGCTATAAAGTGAGCAGAGTGCAAGTCAAAGGATCTGGAGTCCTGGGTTCACGTCCCCCCATGACCACCAGCTGTGCAAGCCTGAACTAGTCATTTAATCACTCTTGCCTCGTTCTGGCCATCTGTGAGGCAAGGACAAAATCAGCTTCCTGACCCAATTCAACAGAACCTAGATAATTAATGTAAAAGCATTTTTAAACTCTAAAAAAATGGATGAAAGTTAATTATTAGTGGTATCTCTAAAAGTACAAGTGATATTAATACAGCGCTTTCTCTGTTGAATATTGTCATTCATCTGTTTTGCCATATTATCACTTTCAATTATTTTTACATCCCTTAGTGAGCAGGCAACACGCACAAGTCATCCATACGTTCGTGAGCAAGTTCTCAATTTTATTGTCCAAAACATCAACATAATTCTGGCTTGAGTTCTAAACACAGTTATCACCTCACAGACGGTGTTGCTCTAAACTGATGCTGTCTGTGAGTCTTTGAATCCATCTTTCTATCCAATTTTGTCCCTTATTAGGCATTCCACATGATAATCGTACTGGGTTTTGAATGCATTATTGAATGAATGAGTGGTCCTAAAGGATAGAGGCAAAATCTTGAGTGCCCAATGTTTTATCAATTTCCAATTTGACTTCAAACTTCCCACGTGTTGTTAACGATGATGATGATTGACATTTTTGAGCTTTTATTTGCCAGGCACTCCTCTAAGCCCTTCACATTCAATCCTCACAATAACTTGGTCCAAAGAATATATGAGCTTGATCCACTATAATGTAATAAGCACCATGAGGTTCAGAATCTTTTATGTCTTGTCTGTCTTATTCACTGCTTAAGCCTTAGGGACCAGAGCAGTGCCTGGCACATAGTAGGCACTCGAGAAGTAATAATTGAATGAAGTGATTTGCTATTTAAACAATTTTTTGACCCTTAGGACTTCGGAGTTTTCTGAATATTTGTAATTTGATTGGGATTTCTTATTATTAGTGGTAGTAACTTATTGTTATTGAAATTATTAACTCACTTTCTATAATACTCTATAGTTTGTAAATACTTTCACGTATAATCCCTTTTAATCTAAAACAAACAATGACATGGTACTACTAGAAATGCTAAAATACAATGTCTCTACCTAATGGAAATTAAAATATTGCTATTTTTACAAAACTGCTATAGTTCAATTTCTTCAATGAACAGTAAGCTCTTCAATTAAATTAAGGATAATTAGGTTTTAAAATAAGGGATTATCATATATCAGATTTTTTTAATTGAAGGAAGGAAATACTAGGAAATATTTTCCCAGTTGCCTTGGAAACAGGAAATTCTCAACTGGAAATTTACTTAAAAACATGGAGAGGTAGCTGCAGAGCTGGTTCTTATGTTTGTGGCTCTAAAAAAAGAATCACAAAATATTTTAAATGAATCAATAAAATTTCCCAGTATATAATTAAAATCAGAACTGATACGATCTAAAAGAAGCTTTACTCGTGAAGAACCGTGAGGATTCGCAGTAAACAATGACTTGAGACAGTAATGGCCGTGATTTGTTCAGCTCCTAACTGCTGAGGGAACAGTTCACATAAAATTCAGGGAGTGCTCAGCACTGTGGTGCTAGAGTAGGGTTACATTTTGTAGAACTTTTACTGTGTGTCTTTAAATTAAACTTTAAAATGTTATGATGTGTTGGGAATCCCCTGGCAGTCCAGTGGTTAGGACTCTGCGCTTTCACTGCCGAGGGCCCGCCAGGGTTCAATCCCTGGTCGGAGAACTAAGATCCCGCAAGCCGCACAGCACAGGAAAAAAAAAAAAAGGATGTGTTAAAGGCCGAACAAAATTTTATAACCAGAATACAATTATCATTTGTATTTAAACATTGACATCTGTAGTTGTCACTGGTTTCTAGTAGGTGAAGGGAAACATTTCTTTAAACTCTCAGACAAATACGCTCCGTTTGTCATTCAGGTGTCTTCAGCACTTGAAGTATTTCAATTTTTGTTCAACAATGTAACCTTTGGCGTTTTGCCTAATAATGACTTCAGTTGTGCTGGCCTTCCAACAGATAAATTAAAGTGGAAATGCATATTTTCTAATTATGCATCCAGCCCTAGTTGCATATTGGCAAGGGTGGCCACACTGAATGTTAAATTAAGTCTGCACAACAGCCAGAATCTATGCAACATCAAAGTTTCCCAAACTCACTTTCTTAACTGTGTGAAGGATAGCCAGGGCTCTGATCAGTAGTCTGTAGCTATATACAATCAGGGGGAAAACATTTAAACATCCCAGCGTGGTATTTCCATTTAAATCTGATTACAGTGAAGTAAAACTGTAGCCATTAGAGGTTTAGAAGAACTACAAATATAAGCCGTAAAAGAAGACAGATAGTAAATGAGGCAGTAAAAACGTTTCAGCAGGGCAAACAGTTAACAGCGCTCATTCGAGTCTTCCTGAAGCGGTTGTGCGATTCACTACAGACCCTGAACCATTCCCGGGGCTCCACTTACACCCGCAATTAACCTTTTACACCTAATGAAGCTGTTTCCTTGGGAAATTAAAATATATAGTGATGCCTGCTCTTACACAGACTTGGGAGGAGAGCATTTCTCAATGAATGACTTATCTGGGGCTTTGTTCAAATGTAAAATGGAAGTGCTACGTTTGTACATAAAATGAGGCAATTTCATCTGATATTCAGTATTTTATTACTGTACTTATTAATTGTTCTGCATAATTGTAAAAAAAACCACACATCAGTAATTTTATGATTAGATTGTTACTGCTGGCGTCTCCTAACACCATTTCACTTCCATTAGGAAAAGCTAGAGTTTTACTAAAGATAACTAAATCCCTGATGTTTCTCCTTGGTGGTTTTGCAAATTTAGTGGTTTTAGAAAGATATATGTATGATTTAAATATTTAGCTGTTACTCATTTCCATCACTTCCTGTTTAGGGCATGCCTGCACATGTTTATTGAGAAACGAAGTTCTTAAATTTAGGAGGAAAATATTGTTTTTATCCAAGGTCCTGGGTGTAAAGGCCTGATTTGGGTGCATCTTCTACTTTTACTAAATACCTCTGGTAGCTCTTAGCATCCAAACCAGTAACAACTGAACTGTGCCTACGTTCGGAAAGAAATCTGCACGGTCCCAAAGAAGTCTGCTTCCTTCCCGGCTTGTCCTGCCCTGCGTGAACCAGAGTAGCCACTGGTGATGTTCCCATTATCAAGCACCAGTTCAAAATGCCAAGAGGCCATGGAGAATGGAATAGGAAACAGAAGATGGCACTTTCTTTCTTATGAGGTTTATAATTCATATTTAAATAATCTAAATGTCATAGTGTCTGGTATTTAAGAACTAAAAGTGCAAAAAAGGTAAAACTTGTAATAACTATTTAAACCCCAGCATTTTTATTGAATCTACTGGCATATTTTGATGTAAATTTTGCTAGCCTGCAGCGCCTGTGCATCATCTTGACGTGGTAAATGAAATTCCTTTAGAACACCAGTCTAAAATAATGAATTGTTCCCCCAGTTAATTGTATTGCTTTGATAACAAGGAACTATGCTAAGCCTAGAGAACACAGTAAGTGGATTTCACCCGATGATTTGTGTGACTTTTCGAAAAATGATCTTCTGGACTGACCCGATTTTAATGGCACTCTAATGGCATGGGGGTGTGCCACTGTGCAGCCTCCTACCAGGAGGAAGCACTTTCTCCTAGGGCACGGGGAGTGTGGGGTCGTCAGCAGAAAACCTCTCACCGGGAAAAAGTTCCTAGAGAAATCTCAACCAGGAGAGAGCGTTTGCATCAAAGGGCGATATGGAAAACTTACTTCTAAGTTGCTTTTATTTTATTGATACATATATTTTTTTTAATCCAGGGAAGATCTCAAGCTACCTTTATTTCTTCATTGTCATTGTGAAAATGAACCAAGACCAACCCATTACAAGCAAAGATTATTTATTCGGAACTTGCCATATAGCAAGGGAGTCATCCACCATCGCTTGCTTGCACTGTGGCAGAGACTTAACAACAGGCAAATGTGCGGTTACATTTTATAATGGAAAAAAGAGAAAGCTTCAAGTATATGCTTATTGGAGGCTGTTGGCACCAGAAAGCTGGCAAGCTGGCAGCAGGCTAACTAGAAGCGGGGCATTCAGTGTGCTTGGTGAGGGGTGCATATTTCCCTTTCTCTGGATGGTCCTAAGTTGGAAGCAGGGACAAACATTAGGGAAGCTGTCAGTTATTAATCAGGTCCTGGCTGTTTGGGGCCCATTGTTATGGGGCAATTGTTTGACTCCCTGGGTTCTTACTAGAGATGGCAGTCTGACTCCTACAAGCCTGACAAAACAGGCGGGCTTCTTGGGCTGGTTATTATAGATAAGAAACTGGTTTCCTGCGCAGGTTGCTACAGCCTGTGGGCCAGAGTTCTGTTTTTATATGTGGTCTGGCCATTGTCTGTTTGTATCCTCGGTCTCTCACCAGCATATAACTGTTACATTTTGGGGGAGAAGGGGAGCAATATTGTCTTTCTTTAAAGAGCTACTGACTTGACTTTTCTTTTTCTCAATTAAGAAAATTAGATTCCTTAGCTGAAAGGTAATGATAGAAATTAATTTCTCTCTCTCTTTTTTCATGGGTCTTCCACACACTAGACAATTTAAGAAGACAGGGTTCTTGTCTCTCCTGTTTACTCTTGTGTCCAGGGCCTCTTA
Organism: Kogia breviceps; assembly: GCF_026419965.1. Taxonomy (NCBI): domain Eukaryota; kingdom Metazoa; phylum Chordata; class Mammalia; order Artiodactyla; family Physeteridae; genus Kogia; species Kogia breviceps. The sequence goes on along the minus strand of NC_081311.1, from coordinate 14,712,321 downwards.
TAGGTTGAAGGAGGACCTAGCAATTTCTGGGTTGTTGTTGCTGTGTTTTAAGGCTCTCCATATATTAAAATATATGGAGAATTCAAGAAATTCAAGCATAGTAATAAAAACTTACACTTAACAATTTGACACAAGGTGTGCACACACACACAGAGTTATTATGATTATTGTGCTGTTTGTAATTAAATTACAGGATTTAAAATGCAGAAGGACTCATGGTGTGCCACCAGCTGTGTGGTCCAGTGAAGGACTCAAGCTTAAATTTGAATGAAAGCATCATTTGGCCCATTAAGACGATAAGACCTGGGCAAGTGGCCCTCTGAGCGTCCTCTGTGAGTACACATGGTGGACACTCAAATATCACTGCCTGGAGGAAAGCAGGGGTTTCCGCATACATATTGCCATTTATACAGAATCTGAAAATTCAGTTGATTGTTCAGTTTTCATAGGAAAGGACAAAAAGCTGTCAAATTTAAAATAAGCATGATTTGTAATTTTAGTATTAAATTAAGGACTGAAATATGGTTTATGATTGATTATTTTCAACTGAATGTGTTTCTAAGCTTACACATCATTAGTAAACCCAGACGTCACATTCACATACCCCGAAATACAAAGATACGGTGACAGTTTAGGATTAGCATAGAATTTCCTGTTTTGGCCACTTCAACTGTTTACTTCTCTCTTGGCTCTGTATCTTCTATATGGAAAACAATGTTTGCAGCCACATGTAAGTGGGAAAGTGTTGTTTCTCAGGGCTGCTTTGGACGAGGTCATGCCGTAGTTTAATGAATAACATGATTTCATATTTGGATGCTGTGATCACTGGAATTAGTGTAAGTGATCTCTGTTCACATTAAAAGAGACGTATATTATTTGTCGTATTTGGCTGTCTCTGGATAAGATGGTACCAAAGATGAAATAACAAAAGGTTGTGAATTTTGCCAGAAGTGTGCCAGGAGATCTGTGGAAACTGAAGGTCTGTCTGTGCTGAACTTTCACTTAGCACAACCACGGTCTCTGATTTTTAGTAAATAATGTGCTTCGGCTCCCTCCCTTACAGAAATAGCAAACTAATTATTTCTCATAGCATAATAAGTGGTTAAAACATCTATTTTGGACACTTCAGAAGTTCATATGTGCTCTTCAAAGGCCAAGTAAGTAAATTTTACTTAAATTTGAACCTTTGAACTTATGTTATCTCTAAGAAACACGGGATAATTATTAATATCCTGAAAGAGTAGGTTACTTAACATCAGCCCTTGAAAGGTAAATATGTAAGATTATCAGCCTAGCCAGTGATGACTGTAACTTTTTAATCCGTTCCCTCTCTAACACCATTCATTTCTCCTTCTCCATAAATACCTTCTCGTCTGTTTTCCAATGTACTTGAAACTCCTTTTATCTTTAAAAAAAGTATATGTACTCAGATAATCATATGCATTCACGTATATCTCATCTGACCCTGCTGCTCCCCCTACGTACCAGCTTACTTACCTCTTTCCATCGACAAACATCTTGCACATGAGACTTACGTCTGTTGGCCACACTCCCTCTCACTCCATTCCCTGCTTAACTGTCAGGCTTCCATCCTCAGTTAAGTATGGAAATGACTCAAGGATCATCAGAATCTTCCTTGAGGAAATCCAAAGGCCTCTTTGGCAAGCCTCACATGCTGGCCCCTTAGGTACTTTTTGCAGACGCCTTGACCTCTCTCCTCCCTTGACTTCCACAGCACTGTGCTAGGCTAGTTGAACTTCCTCTTACAGTGTCCATTTTCCCGCACTGGCATTTCCTTCTGTTCATGAATCTCTGGAGGTCCGTTCTCACCAGTTCATATTTGAGACTTACCTAGAATAAATTGGCCCACAGGAATGAAATAATTCAATGACACCTTGTATAGGATGAGATGCAAAAGTGAGGCCTTCCTCTAAGAGCAGCACATAGAGAAGATGTCTGTGAGAGCTCAGGGACTGGTTGGGCTCAATTCACAGTCAAGTCTCCAAGACCTTAGGGAAGGGAAACTGGTCACCTCTTCTCAAAGCAAGCAGTCTGGTCTTGTGGTTTAGTATGGGGATTTGGCACATTTTATTTTACTCAAAAAACAAAACTAGATAAAATCATTCCTGTGTAGCTGTGATAAACCAGGGTATCTGGTTGAGCCATTGCTTGTATAAACTTAGGAAAAAGACTTTACTATTCTTGAACATCTTACCAAATGTTCCTGTCAATCAATGGACAAAACAATGTAACAAAACACTACTCTTTCTTATGATAACTAGAGATCCACTTTTGTGTAGATATTCTACTGATAATACTAATGGTCTTTTTCTTATATTTAAGACATCAGCTAAATTTCTACAAGTTGTCTTCCTTCTATGTGCATCCACAACTCTATCCCTGGGGTACTTTCTTACTTCTTAAAAGCAATTTAAGAGAATGAAAAGACAGACTACAGACTGGGAGAAAATATTTTCCAAACATTTACAGTGTCTCCTACGTACGAACCTTCAAGTTGCGAACTGTCAAAGATGTGAACATGCGTTCACATGTCCAATCACATAATTAGTTTACATGTCTGGCGTACATTGTCGTGTGCTTGCATCCTCTACAAGTGGTTGTGCTTTTGTGTACTTTACTGTACAGTACTGTATAGAGTACAGTAGTACATTATCTTTATTTCAAGCCCAGGATGTCAGGAAGCAAACATAAGAGCAGCAGAGTTGTAGCTGTACTACTGTACTTTTCAAGGTACTGTACTGTAAGATTGAAAATGTTTTCTTTATTTTTTGTGTTTGTTTTTTGTGTATTATTTGTGTGAAAAGTATTTGAAATCTATTACAATACAGTACTTGTATAGCCGATTGTGTTAGTTGGGTACCTAGGCTAACTTTGTTGGACTTACAAACACTCTCTCAGAATGAAACTTGTTCGTAGGTAGGGAACTTACAGTATCTGAAAACGGACTGGTATCCAAAATGTAAAAGAAATCTCTTGAAGGACAATAAGAAAACAAACAAGAAAATTAAAAATGGGCAAAAGATGTGAACGGATACCTCACCTAAGAAGATTTACATATGACAAATAAGCATATGAAAAGATGCTCAACATCATATGTTATTAGGGAATTACAACTTAAAACAACCATGAGATACAGCTACATGGCTAAAACCCAGAACCTGACAACACCAAATGCTGACAAAGATGTAATGCGACAGGAACTCTCATTCATAGCTGGTGGGAATACAAAATAGCACAGCCACTTTGGAAGACAGTTTGACACTTTCTTACAAACCTAAGACATTGAGCTTCATGTGATCCAACAATTGTGCTCCTAGGTATTTGGGAATTGAAAACTTATGTCCACACAAAAACTTGCACATGGGTGTTTATGTCAGCTTTATTCATAATTGCCAAAAATTGGAAGCAATCAAGATGTACTTCAATAGGGGAATGGATAGACAAACTGTAGTACATTGATACAATGGAATATTATTTAGCAATAAAAACGAATGAGCCACTGAGCCAAAAACAAGATATGGTGGAACTTAAGGGCATATTGCTAAGTGAAATAAGACAATCTGAAAAGGCTACATACTGTATGATTCCAACCATATGACATTCTGGAAAAGGCAAAACTATAGAGATATCAAAAAATGATCAGTGATAACCAGAGGCTCAGAAGAAGGGGAGGGATAAATTGGTAAAGCACAGGGGATTTTTAGGGCAGTGAAGCTATTCTGTATGATACTTTCATGGTGAGTATATGACAATATGCTTTTGTTGAAACCTATAGAACTTTGTGTACAGCACGAAGTGTGAACCCCAGTGTAAACTATGAACTTTACTTAATAATCATGTATCGATATTGGTTCAATTTTTCTGTAAACCTAAAGCTGCTCTAATTTTTTTTAAAAAACCTTAATATACTGACTTTTGTTACACACACGCACAAAACTGAAAATTCTTTATACTTTTAGAACAAACGTGTGTTCAGACATAGAAAGGTGTGGAGTCATGTCCACAACTGATTGTGATGTTTTGTCACACACTGATTTGATGGTCCAATGTCAGTCAGTTAATTTTGTTAGATCCTCGCTCTTCTTCCTGTGTACAGTTCATATGTCCAAGGTAAGAATTTTTTTTTTAATATATGTGTATAACTGAATCACTTTGCTGTACAGCATACAGCAGTAATTAACACAACACTGTAAATCAACTATAGTTCAATTAAAAAATATATTTTAAGTAAAGGGTAAACTACTTCCAATAAGCAGCTAAATGTTTGATTGCTGAATGTAAAACAATGCTAGGCCACCACTGTTGCCATCCCAGAAATATGTAAGCAAACATTTAAGTGTTTTTCTCCGTGTTTTTCCAGGCCTTGCAATTGCCAGTGCCCTAATAGATATTTCACAACAGAAGCCTTCAGATAGTAAAGACAAGACTTCAGGAGTCCGAAATCGAAAACACCACCTCTCAACACGTCAAGGAACGTGTGTCTGAGAAACAGAAACTGCTCCTGGAGGTTCTGTAATGTTTGACTTTGTAAATGGCTTCCATTAAGGCTTGTCTGTGGCCTCGATTTTTACGGAGGCAAATCTCTGTATGGTCCCAGGGCCCAGATACAGTTCCCTGCAAATGGGCAATGACCCGAGTGGCCAAAGAATGTTCATGAGTTTTATCAAAGTAACAGTATTGATGGTCACAGGTGATAAATTTAGTTTTGAAGACTATCGTAGGCTTATCACAGATAACATTACTCTTGAAAAAAAGTGTATATTGTTTCTTAATGCAGATAAAAAATATGTAATTCGTATAAACCAAACTGTTTATATCCCAAGACTTTAAAGAAAGACATTTTATAATGCCTGAATGGTGAGAATTGTACAGTTTTTGCCTCAGAAGCAAACTTAAGTCACTTGTATAGGAACAGGAAATGAACAATTGCAATGGCTTTAAATGCTGTTTTATCTTATGTAAATGTAAAAAAGCAGGATTTTGATTTAGTAGGATGTAAGCAATGTATTTAAATATTTCACAGGACCATATCATGTCCAAATTCAGTTTTCAAATGTGACTACTTTTCACCTAACTGGAATGCAGACCAAAATGAGTCCATTTGGATGGGTGGTATATGCAACTTCACAGGAGGTTTATTAGAATTCTGAGTGAAGAGGACATTGCTGTCGTCCATGCCAACTGCCTAACTCATTATCAGAGCTGATAGAGCATGGAAAAGCCTGTCCAGCCATCAATTTTTGCCCTCCTTCCCAAACCAGCCTCCAATACCACAAAGCTAAAGAGAGCTGAAATAGTTATTTTACAGTGTGCAAGCTTCTGCTCTAATATGGTAATTTTTTAATTGCCTAGGAATCATTGGATCATACCTAAGTGATCCATCTGCATTTTTATAAGAACAGATCATGTTCTTTTGGCCTTCCTCTCCTAGCGGCTAGATTTTATCTACTTTTTACAAACCTTATGAAAAGTATTTCAGAGACAGCACCTCCTCCAAGTCCTAATATGACCCAGGTTCCTTCCTGCCAACTATTTCACTTAGAACACAAGTAGAGAAGAGCATTTGCTGGCAAGCATCTACAGTATTCCCGTTTCTAACACAAGCACATTGGTGTCATGAGAGTGTCTCCAGTTTAAGAAATAAAATAAGTTCATTGTTGCCCAGATTTAGCATATTGTTAATGATTCAAAAATCTGAATTACGGCAGAAAGGAAAAATGATAGAAGACAGCTTTCACATTGGAACATAGAATCATTTGTGTCCTAATTTTGACAACAGTTCGCTAGAACTCAGTAGATTAACAGACCTTGTTTGGAATTGCAGTTTCTTAACTTCAAGGGAACTACAGAATATATGTAGAGAGCAGTGACAGAGATATCCAAAACTGCTTTATACAATATAGTTTTGTTCAATATGAAAGTCATTTAACTATAATTGATGTTTAGTACTCTCTATGTACTTATCATGTTCTTTGGATTTCTGGAAGGTAATGACACTTTACTGTTTACAGCTAATGCATAGTTACTTGCATGCTATGGTTGTGCAGTAGCAGAATATGACCCTATTGTGATATTAAATGTTTATTTCACAATGCCATTTAGACATAGCCAGCTTAATTTGACGGGAACGAATGTAATATATAACAGGAATGATCATACAATATGTAGTTGCATCATATATAAGATTGCTAGGTTGCATCTAACCATGACTATGTCATTGTTTTGATAATTAGGCATTTATGAATTATAGTATATATTCCTTATGTTGGCATGATAATTTTGCTATTTTCCATGCATTAAAAATAAGACTAATTCTTAGATCAATTTAACTATAGCCTATGGGGTTTTGGGGGGGCTAGGGAGTAGAGCTGGTTGTTTTTACCCCCCTATGATATTTTCTCTCTCTCTCTCAAAAAGAAAAGAAAATTGAGCAAAGTTTGTAAATGTCTCCTGAAAACAATCAAGCAATTTTATTAGCTTTTTGGGGGGCCCTTTAAATGTTGATTTTTTTTCTCCTGGAAAAATAAATTGACAAAACTGGTGAATACAAAAATATAATCATTTAAAAATAAAATGATTGCCCAATTTGTTTAATACTCTGTAACAATTTTCGTGCGAGAAAGCATATATAACAAAAATACGGAAACATACAGAGTTGTACGTAAAATCTATTTCAGCTATGTTTTTAGAGAGGCTAAGCAAATAGAATTACTCTGAAAGAATTGTCAAGCCTCATTCACCTCGAATCCCATCAGGTTCTTAAAATTCAGAAATTTGAATCTCAGACAATTACGGGACATAACGCAATGTTAAGTTAAACTCATACTAAACCTTTCTGGGCCAAATATTGCTAACTCTGTAACTAATTATGCAATATCTTCTCGACTTTTCAAAGCTTTTTACTGGCAATAAAACTCTTCACCCTCAGGTGAGGTGGATTGAAAAGACTTTAGGGATAACCACTTTGAATCTGTGTCATGTTCTTTTTTTCCCCACATCCCAAACACTTTTAATTTGGAAGCTTCTTTTTTTTTTTTTTTTAATCAAACCACAAGTATATACAGATACTCTTCAAGAAGTTAGGCATTAAATGACATTCTCTTGAAAACTCATCTTAATGGAATTGTGTACATTTCAGTTTAGAATGTCTTTGAAAAATTCTTTAGATTTTAGGGTTTCTTATTCTTCCAAATATGAAAAATTTTGGTTAAGTAGAATGGAGTTTTAAAAATTAACCTGGGGACATTATTTGGACAGTTAGAGAATTCTCATTGAAAAAAAAATGCACATGCTTACAGATCAATTTAATACATTTTAAGAGGATTGGGATTTTCATAATTGCTTTTAAGTGAAAATTTATTTAGTGATACACATAGAAGGAAAATGTATGCCATATACTACTGTGTTATGTTCAATAGGAAAACTTCAAGTAGAATATATTTCAAGCTGTAATCGCTACTTGCTATGCTTCTCAATATCTCATTTTCTCTGAGTTCCAGTAAGACAGCAGTGAGTACCTAGCTTTGTGTTGCTGCAGGGTCATTTAGAGTGCAGACTGGTGGCTGGACCTGAGAACAGTTGTTGCAACCAGCTTTGAGCTGTGTGGTGCTGGCACGTTTTAACCTTTTGAAGCCTCGGACTTTCCATCTGTGAGGGAAGGTACTGGTGCCCACCTCGCAGAGCTGTTGTGAGCCTAGAAGATAATAGACATAAAGCTTCCATGACGGGCCCTCCGTGCAGTGTAGCTGGTATTAACAATCCTGGGGCCACCAGGCTGCTCTTTTTCTACCGATTGTTTTATGAATTCATCTATTAATTTTTTATTCATCTTTTCACCATAGGTAAAAGCCAAGTAGGTGTTTGCAAATGAAGATTTCATAAAAACTTAAGTTCCTATATTTCTAGGATATAGAGATTTCTAAAAAGCCACTTGGATATTTTGGTCAATAGCGTAAAAAGTTTTAAAAAATTAAGACTCATCAAATGAAGTAATTCTACCCGCAGACTTCAAAAACATATCAGCTTCCAAAGACCATTTGCCATTTTACTAAGGTGAGTTTGGAACTTACTTGATCGTAAGACTACCTGGGTCAGTGCAGATTCCTACCTTTGCCTCTAGAGATTAAGATACGGAAGGACTTGATGAATCCTGGAGATTCATATGCTTAATGGGCACCTTGATGATTCTTATGATTAGGCAAATTAAGGAGCCATTGCACTTGGCCAAAGAGCTGCCTTTATTTACAGTTAGAAGAATTTCTTTAAATAACGAAATTATCGAAGTCAAAATGCTTTAAATAATTTTACAAGGAATACAAGCCATCTGGTTGGTGTTACAGCAGTGTTTACATTACAGTGTACATTTAACATTTTAGTTTTATCAAATTTTTTAAATGAATGAGAACCATCTCAGTGTATATGTATGTAGGTGTGCATGCCAGTGTTAAAACAGATTGTGTGAAAGTTCAAACCTGCTTTAAAAAGCCAACATTTTATGATACAGTGTGCTATTGATCAGGAGTTTAATTATTGAAATAAAAACATTGGATCTTCCAACCCCCATTGCCAAGTGCAGTTTTGTTATATATATTTTTTCACCCTCCCAAGATCCTCCAGGAAAAAGCATTCAACCACGGGAAAAGCCCATCTTCCATCTAAGACTTGGTTATAAAATTTGGTTATTGAGTTCCACATTCAAAATCCATTTTTCTCTCTTCACCTGATTTTTCTTAGCCTTTTCTACATGTTCTCTTCGAGAACATGTTCCTGAGAATGGAAGCAAAACTCACAAGAGCCTAAGTGGCCAGGATTCCAGCCAAAACTAAGGGTCTCTGCCCTGACCGTGTGTTTACATAAGTTGTTCTTACTTACAGTGAAAGTCCTCTTTCTGAGACTGGCGCAGCTGTGGCACCGCTGAGGAGTTTTCTGAGAAAAGTCTGCTTGTTCTCTGGCAAAGCTTTGGGTTTAGTCCCCGCATTGTCCTCTGCGTCCTGGCCTATGTCCGTACTACTGCTCCTCTGGGCCTCAGGCCAGTGTTACGGAGGCAGAGCAGCCAGGGATGATCCAAACGCCTCTCTTCTCTGCAGCCCCACCGGAGGACCAAGCACCTCCCGTGCTCAGGGCCTGACCTGAGGCCTAACCCTGAGGGGGTTCCTGCCCGTGCTCTGGGGGACAAAATGGCGGACCCCCTTCTCCTGCGCAGCCCTACATCACACCTCCCAGAGGTCAGGCCAGGGAAGAGGACCACTCTGCCCTGAGAAACTTGCCCAGCCTGGCCAGCGTGCCCCAGAAGCGTTAGAAAAGGGAGAAGAGTTTTGGGGAGGAGCCCAGATGAAGATGTGTCTGAAGCAGGGGGAGCTCAGAGTTGAATCCTGGGGCGCCTTTTCCTTACGACAGAAAGCAGCAGCTTCTCCGAACATCTGAGCCTGGCACATAATCCTCTTTGGCTTCTTGATGGTGGATCAATGGTTATCGAGAGACTTGAAACTTTCAACTCAAAATTTATTTTTCTCTGCCCTGAAGAGGTTTCCTTGGAGAAGTCACCTGTGAGTGGCTGGAGTGAGGGGCCGGCATTGTTTCAGGTGTAACCCACAGACTCTCTGATAAACGTGCAATGCAACTCCCTCTCCAGTTTCCAACAGACTCCCCCACTTGTTCAGCATTAGGGTGCCTGGCACAGCCATAACAGCCAAGAGATTTTGCTGAGCTTTACTTCCTCCAGCCGTTCAAGTGAAAACAGCAAGGTTTATTTTGCTTTCTAAATATGAGACCACACTGTATTTTGGATGAGCTTCTGGAAACTGCACCTCCCTCCCCCATTCTAACCTGTCTGCCTTCCAGGGCTCCCACCCTTTGTTGAGGAAATAATTCTGCCCTGTTCAAGGACTGGTTGTGGAGCAGCCCTAAGTGAACAAGAAACTGAACCCCTCAAAGATCCCTGCAGAAACACTGTATCCTCCTCACCATCAAAAGCTTTGACCATTTTTGTTTTGGTAAACAAGTGAACAAGAAAGTGAACAAGTGAACAAGAAACTGAACCCCTCAAAGATCCCTGCAGAAACACTGTATCCTCCTCACCATCAAAAGCTTTGACCATTTTTATTTGGGGCAGAAGTGAAATTTTCACTCAGGCAAGATAGCTGTTTAAGCACAAGCCTCTTTAAGCCAGCTGTGTGCGTGGTCAGATAGGAGATCCTACTCTAGAAAATCCACCTAAGAAAATGGCATCGGTGAGCCAATTCTTCTAACAGTTCTTTGTGCCTCTGTCGCCCCTGTTGCTGAAAGATACCTTAAACGGTGTGCTTTTCGGTTACGTATCAGTTGTCTTGGAATAGGTCCTGTGTGGGACACACTTGAGTTTTCATGTGAACTCGAATGCCAACTTTTTTTAATGCCTTGGACCAGTTGTCTAAACTATTTCTAAGTAACCTGGGATAAAAATGCTCACCTACCTCACTTAGGTGTTGTGATGGGTTTATGTTGTTGAAATAGGAAGTAGATTAGAGTTAAATGTTTTATCCTTACACCATGAAAAGATTTAAGGTTAAGTTCAGGGAATCATGAGCAACGATTCTTCTCTTGATTATTTTTGGTAACGCTAAAGGGCATATCTGTGCCAAAGTTCCCAAATAATAAAATTGCAATAGAAACCACTGATACATGTTACCTGGTAATTCAGAGTTGTGCTTTTCAGGATTTCTGCAGGGTCTATTACATTTCGCGAATATTACCCTCCTCAACTTTAAATGGTAATTTTACAGCAAATACCACCAGATTGTTTTAGATTTTCATTCCCATCATCACACATCTTTCCTGACCCTTCGATTAGTCAGCTTATTTCCCCTAGCAGCAGACTAGTGCTCTCAAACCTCTGTCAATGCTTTAAACATAAATAAATAACATAAAATAGGTCTTGCACATCTTTGTTCCCTTGTGACAACGCACATTGGCGGCAGTAATCTTTCCCTTTAGATCAGCTTGTTTGAAATACGATGGTACTTAAAAGGAAGGCCGGCTGGAAAGGACACCAATAAAAATACCAGCTCGGCTTAAAACAATTTGATTTCAACCCAAAATGAATTACCTTGCAACACAAATAGATAATGGCAAATGGGATATTCTACTTATCAGGACTATTCCCTTCTGAGAGTTAGAACTCCAGGTTCATTTGAAGCTCATTGCCCTGGGAGTATAAAAAAATACGGTCTCCTGAACGTTTATGTGCAGATGAACTAGTTGGAAGAGGAAACAAAGACAATATACAACATCCAGTCCTTGTTGATTTCTGAAGTGACAGTTCCAGTTTGACCTTCCAATGCAGAAATTCAAGATGTTAGCTGTTGGAAACAGCTTTGCTGTAAGGGAAAAATACCAAATAGCATCATTTTGTTTCTCAGGAAGCAGTTGTCCATGATGAGCTTTACAAACTAGAAGTTTGTAAGGATATGTAACGATGTTTTGTTTGTGTTTCTATACATAATATGCAATGTTTTAGTGACAAGATTTTCCTTTTCTAAACCATACTTAGAAGATGGTTATGTGGTAGACTTTTCAGTAGTAATTCTTGCTTTGATAGCACATATGAACCACATGGGTTTTGCACATTAGTGAATTGAGAATTACTTTGTCCTAAAGTGGAACGGCTAAAGAAAGAATATACCTTCGTGGGAATCCCTTGAGAAAAAAATAACAATTTTTCTACTGTTTCAGTATGTCATAAGATTCTTATATCCTTTCACACTGCATAAATGCAATTAATGATCTCTCGCTCTCTCTCTCTCGCTCTCACTCTCTCTCTCTCTCTCTGGTGCCAATTACTTTGTGTACATATTCTTGATGTAGTCTTGATAACTGCCCTTGCAGTGTGGTCTCTAAGAGATTATTTACAGTATTTGCAAAGATTATGGCAATGTCAAATATATCATCTTGGTGGAATAGAAAACAAAGAATAATAATTAGTCATTTCTACAAAGTTTGGAATCTACTGTGACTGTTGGTAGAAAGTTTAATTCCACTTATAAAACAAGTCACTTCGTGTCACTAAAATTAAAGCAAATTTCCAGAATCGGGTCTTAACCACGTTAATATCAATTCGAAATGGCAGCATTGTTTGGATGCTTTGTGCTTTGTATTATATGAACTAGTCTGTAAACTATACATGAACCAAAAATATCCAAGGGGGCTTCCCTGGTGGCGCAGTGGTTGGGAGTCCGCCTGCCGATGCAGGGGACAGAGGTTCGAGCCCCGGTCCGGGAAGATCCCACGTGCCACGGAGCGGCTGGGCCCGTGAGCCATGGCCGCTGAGCCTGCGCATCCGGAGCCTGTGCTCCGCAACGGGAGAGGCCACAGCAGTGAGAGGCCCGCGTACCGCCAAAAAAAAAAAAAAAAAAATCCAAGGAAGCAGAGGCAGTTGAATCAATTCCGTCAATTTTTTCAAAGGCTGTTGACTCATATCTAGTGGTTAAAATGGAGACCCGGGAAAACTTGAATAAAACCAAGATTCTATCCTCAGCTGAATGACAAGTGTCACACACCATGCTTCCTTCCTTCCAGGGTGTTTATGAGAAATAGAGAGTTTTCAGAACCTCGGATCCAGTCGCCTATTACTGTTGTTATCAGAAGGCTGTCCAGATGGCACTGTGTGTAAGCCTTTGGTAATTATTCTTTACATTGTCGTAACACCTACAGCAATTTGATTTCCTATTGCTTTTCCCATGGGTTAGTATTCAGTGTTTTCTAGATTTTGAAGGTAGAGGGATGCATCATATCTCACTGACCTACAGAAGCTCTTGTAACTATTGTATCGATAGATAAAAGAATAAGTGACTCGGGTGCAGCATCATGATTTGAATTTCCATTTGTAAGCTGGATTTGGTGAAGTTTGACACTGGTGCTTTCTGTTCCACTGTTAAGTGACAAAGTTACTCACCTGTACATAAGCATCTGAAATTTTAGCAGGTAATTACGTAAGTGAAGTATTTTACACAAAGCATTAAAATTTGTATCAGAAAGAACAGCTCACATTATTTCTCAATCACTATTGGCACATGTTAAACCCTTTTAAAGGTCTCAACAAGATAATAAGCTAAAATATTTTTCTCTCTTCCTTCTTTGTCGTTATCTAGATATTTTTCTTTTAGATAAACAATCGGCATTGTGTTTACTGAAGCTCGCATTGATATTCCCCAATAGTGTTTGCAACTTGAGTTTTATTCCAGCAGCTACAAGAAATGAGTCCACAGTGCTGAGCAGGAGGTCCCTCTGGAACCTGAGATTATTTGTTCTCTCACTGTTCTAAAGGTAATTAAGGAGCATTGCATGTTTCTCAATTAATGATTTCTCATTCAACAGGGGATCTTTGATGCTAATTTGTTTTAATCAGGGCAGAGGCTGCTCAAAAAACTCTAAACAATTCAGTGAAGAGGAACTAGGAATTTTTAATCAAGTGGAAGAGATTTAAATGCTATGTGGGATGCATCCATCATGCACTTTCAATTCCTGTTCATTTAACTTTGTTCTTTTGAGTTTTGTAAACCAACGTGAGAATTATTAAATAGAGTATATTGTATTACATAGTATGGTTTTCCTGATATATTTGTGTGTATATTTCATGGACTTCTCCCATTTAAAGCCTGTTTATTTACAAACATTTCTATCTCTGCATAGGATGTATTTATACATACATCTCATACCCTTATTTATTATATACACGTGTAAATGTAGAACATCTTTATGTAAAAGTATATTCACATATGTGTTACAAATGAATAACAGAAGTTGAGTCATAAATGAGCATTAGGTTTAAAAAATTCTTTTCACCCCTTGGACAATGTCCTGAATGGCTATTCACAATCTGAGCTGCTGAGTCACATTGCATTATGTACATGGAAACACTCATAATTTATGTAGAAGTTGCACCTTGAAGAGGCATTACAGTATGATTAGACCATAGTTTTTGTAAAAAAATGACTTCATCAGGCAACTCTGGCTTATGCACGTAAATACTCAAAGTAATGAAATTAAAATACTGCCTTTCTTTCCTCACCATCAGGTTTTGATCATCTCATTTTGATGTCCTCAAATCAAGACCACTTTGCAGGAATGTCAATCGTGTGAAATGAGGTGGGTGTTTTTTTCCTTCCTCTAACTGAATATAGAAAAATCTCAAGAAATGCTTGAGAGCCCTAACTAGTTAAATACTTACTGGTTCACTGTATTGAAATAAGTGAGAAAGAAAAAAAAAAAAATTTAGCCAGTGGTTCTCAAACTTTTAGAGTACATCAGGATCACCTGGAGGGCTTATTAAAATAGATTTCTGGGGCCCAATCCTAGAGTTTCTGATTCAGAAGTTCTGGGATGCGGCTCGAGATTTTTATTTCTAACAAGTTCTTGGGTGATGCTGAGGCAGGAGCTGATGACCCCACTTTGAGAACTCCTGTTGTAAACAAATCAATCAGAATGAGGCAGCCATGGTTTGAGTGCAGCACTGAGCAATGAGTCCGTGTCCCTCATACATTCCAGTGTGTTTTCAGAGATTCTCTACCAGAAAGCAGTGGGCCTTGTGTGTCTCTGAGGCGAACTGTGGGTGAATTTCTGGACCAGTTGGGCAGGGGCTAAGTGGGGAATTTAGGCAGAGAGATGACGTCAGTGCCTACATTTTAATTCATGGAGATCCCCTGAGGGCTTTGCTGGAATTACAGACATTTGAAAACAAACTTTTGAATGGAAATAACAATCTAGTACACCTGTACCAATGGGCAATGCCAGAAGCCAGACTGACTTGTAAAGAGCTGGACTAGGCTGATGTTTTCCAGCCCTGCTGATAATAAAAATGATCTGGGGCTCTGTTGGGTTTCTGTGTTTTTAATAAGGGCTCCAATTAATTCAACAGACAAGTATGGGGAACTCTACTTAAGGGCCCAATTCTTTTTCCTTCCTCGTAGTGGTGCTAAAATTGCCGATACAGAGCTTCGGAGGGAAGCCCATTCATAAAGCCTCCGTCTGGGCAACTGCCTACCCACTGCACAGGCTGACCTCGTTGGCTCAGCTTTCCTTGACATGTGGCATAATTATGTCGGTGGGTCATGAATTGGCCTAGTGTGTCCCTCAGCTGTATAATTATCCCACGTAATGTGATAAGGTCAATTGTGATTTGCTTTGGTTCCATCAGTGCTGTAGGGTTTTTCTGACTCCTGTATCATAAGGCAGTTTGGGGGTTGGGGAGACTAGGTTCTCATGTATATGTATGAATGGTAATTTAATTGCATTTACATTTGCCCTTAAAATCAATCAGTGGGTATGGAACAAGCTTCTTGAAGATGATTCTGTTTTGACATATATCTCCTAAAAGTTCAAATATTTAAGAGCACCTACCATGTGCCAGACACTTTGCATGTTATTTAATCCTCTTACAAGCAATAAGAAAGGAATATTAGAATCCCTATTTTACAGATGAGAAAACTAAGGCTTAGCGTATTAAGCTTCCTAAGCGCAAGTGGCAGATATGGGAAAGAACCTATCACAGTGTGCTGCTTCCCCTGAACCTGCTGGTGATTAATTAACACAAAACCTTCAGACAATGGCAAGAAAAATGATGTCAGAAAGTCCAACCATCATTCCCTTACTATAATATCTAATGACTGAAACATTTTTAATCGAAGGGATATTTTCCCCTTTCTAGTGAGCAATCTCACCTTTGGAGCTATCATGAAAATGAGCTCTAACTCTCCCCAGCTCCAGGCAGTCTCAGACTTTCAGATGCCTGTGACTCACCATGTCCATTCGTCGGCCTAGTTAATCACACAATCATCGTGCGTGTTCATGGTCTGGCTTCAGACCTAATCATGTCATATCACTGAGTCACAAAAGTGCCAGTGATGTAATCGCATGTGACTTTGCAACTACAAGTTACATCTTGATGTGATCATATTGTCAGTATTCCACATTGTTGGGACTGACAAATCTCTAGACTGTAGTTGGAATGTTCATAGAAGCCCAGTGCAAAAGGTCATCAGAAAGGCAGTCAGGGCCCTCACAGGGACTCACTTGTCCATCGTTACTACTCTATTTGGATAATGTTCAGCACACCGCTCTCCTCTACTCTCTCCCCACCCTTTACTGAACAATCCTCTCTTTGCTGGATTCTGTCTTGCACCATCGCTTACCCAGCTCTTCCCGGGGTTCTGAGCTCTCAGAGAATAAAGCACAGGTTATAGTGGGTGCCCTAAATTTGTATCAGTTCAAATCGCATTACAAATTGCTATGAGAAGCATTACAGTTCTTTCCTAGAACTCTCGTGTTACTATCATGAACGCCAGCTACGTTTGGAAGACTTTTCTTTACACAGGTCCCACAATAATAGGAATTGATGCACAGCACTTTTCAATTAAAGCGTGATCACGGAACTAGTCAGGCTCCTTCACTTTTTCTCATCTGTCTCACGAAGGTCCACCTCAGGACATACTGGCTGGTTGTCTCTGAGTTCTTACTGGCTGACGATGCTATTGTGCTTGCCTGGGTTCCTGTTCCTTAGATTTTTATGACATCAGCTGTGAGAAGGCTGTGTTAGAACCCATCAGGTTAGCTCAGCCTCACAAGAAATACATGTCCTTAAAATGGCACGCAAATCTTCACAGGGGTGGCATTTACAAGGTCAAAGATTTTCTGATTTTGGCCTGCTTGGGTTACATTTCGGATTGGCATGGTATCACACTGAAAGAAATGGGTATTGCAGCCTTCTCGCACATTTTCTTTATCTTTTATAACAGAAAGCCTTTGAGGTACACATACTTCAAATATTCTTTATTCACCACCACCAAAATACTCAATTCTTATTTTATTTCTCAGTGAAGCTTAATTTCTACCCAAAGGACAACATATCGTGACTTCGTTGTTTCAGCTGTGTGTCGAAACTTCATTGCCTCTAAAGGGACATTCTTTCTACTCAGAAGATAAGATGAGATGTGGAGAATTACTAAATCATTTGGGCATCAAAAGATTCTTCTAGGGCTTCCCTGGTGGTGCAGTGGTTAAGAATCTGCCTGCCAATGAAGGGGACACAGGTTCGAGCCCTGAGCCGGGAAGATCCCACATGGCGCAGAGCAATTAAGCCTGTGCGCCACAACTACTGAGCCTGCGCTCTAGAACCCACGAGCCACAACTACTGAGCCCACGTGCCACAACTACTGAGGCCCGTGCTCCTAGAGCCTGTGCTCCGCAACAAGAGGAGCCACCACAATGAGAAGCCCGTGCACTGCAACGAAGAGTAACCCCTGCTAGTTAACAGAAACAGGAATGTTAATGTCCTTTAGTCTCCAAAAGAGATGGTTGGAAATATTTTTGTGGCGGCCAACTTTCAGAAGAAACATCCCAGTTACTTTATGATTATATCATGGAGAAACAGTTATTCTCCATTCGGGGCCAAAATAAACAGCAATTCTCCAACAAGCATGGCTCTAACAGTTCAGAAACATGCAAATACTGGGTAACTAGCTGGTGTGTTTATATGCAACATGCAGATGTATGACCTAGATACATCTCTAAAAATTAATTTAACGGCGCTGCACTGGGCTCGGCTAATACTCTACCAAGTTTTTTTTTTTTTTTCTTTAATGATAAGCATAAGCCCTGAGGGCATTGTGTTTGATAGAAGTGACAGCTCTGCAAGATGCAGGCTCCTCTAAGAGTGAGTGTGCTGACTCAGAAAATAGAAGGACAGCGCTGGATGGGAGGGGAGTTGTCAGACATAATTTAACCTCCTCGATTAAAAGTTATGTAGCTAATCAGTGCTACAGGCATGCTGTAACCATTCCCAAAGGCAGTGGTGACATCCTTAAGATTTACTCCTTAAAAGAAAAATCAGTATAGAACCTAGAACCTGCACTATGAAATGTCACAGGTCTTTCTCCTTTGATTGTTTGACATATTTTGAATTCCATATCATCTGAATAAAGGAGTTAAAGGAAGTTATTCTTTCCTTCTTTCTTTATTCCCCACTCCCCTTACCCCCAGCCTCAAGAAGGTCCATCATGTTCCTGAAACCACACAGGACATTGAAATCTTTGTCATTCAAATGTACTTAGAAATAAAATCGCAGATGTTTGTGTATTTCTACGATATTGCATAATTAAGCCTGATCTCAATGAGGGAATGAGAGGGAATTCGAACAAACAATTCAGCAAGAAAAATAGGTATTTATGTCTATTTGCCTGGGATTTTCTTGAAAGTAGCTTGTTACGCTGAGGGTTCATTAATCCTGCGGCTGGTTGCTGTGATGCATGGGGCTGAGGAGCATCTGGCTGATGGGGAAGCGTGTGCATGAGGTGTGGTACCCCGTCTGAAATAAACGTACTGAAAAGGACATGCACGAACCATCTAATGTGGAGGGGTTTTAGATATTTTAGATAAAAGGGGAAGTGTGTGACTTCAAGGGTTTAGCAGTTCAGTGTCAACATCAGAATCCTAATTATTATAGGTAGGAGTTACCCAATTGTGAAGATGATTAAAGGGTTCTTGAGACCCTGTTACAAACTCAGGAATGAGAACCAAAGGCACACTTACCGTATAATAACTGCACAAAGCCTCATAGTAATGATTGGGTGCCACGCAGTGAGGTTCATACAGCAATTTAACTCGTCGCTATGAAGAACTGGTGGGTCTTTAGTCTTCTCCTGGTGGTCGTATCTGGACTCCAAGTCTCTGTGCCTTTCCTCGTTCTGTGGGTTCCTTCTGAGGTTAGGTGTATCCAGCTACAAACAATAGCAACCTGAGCAACCGTGGATTAAAGCATATGGAATGTATATATTACTTAACAAGAAAATCTGGCAGTGGGAGTCCTGGGATTTTGATGGCTCAGAGATGTTCCCCTCATTTCCCTCCTCAGTGAATCGGCTTTTCTCCTCAAGTATGTGCGTCCTGGTGACAAGATAGCCGCCATAGCTCAAGGCCTCTTGTCCTCAGAGGACATTGCACAAAGCAGGAAGGGAGGGGTGAGGACAATACTGTTTCCTCTTTAGAATTCTCTTGTCTTTCATCAGGAAGGAAATCTCTCTCAGAAGTCCACCCTGACCTTCAGCTCATCTTCTTGTAGCTTTCATTGACTAAGACTGAGTCACATGCTCACCCTGGACTAGTCCCCGGCAAGGGGCAATGTGATTGCTGCAGTGGGCTTAGATCCTCTCTACTCAAGTTGCGGGGTCCAAGGAGAAACACATCCACTTCACCAGGGAGCCTGTTAGAATTGCAGGGTCTTAGACCCACCTCAGACCTAATGAGTCTGCATCTACATTTTTAACAAGAGGCGCCATGGTGATCAGGTGGGCATGACACTGTGACCAATGAGGATTCATCCCCTGGGGCTGGGCATGTTCATTTGGGGAAAATCAGAATTATGCCTGCAGTAAAGATGGGAGGGGCCTTGGGGTGGGCAACCTGCAGTGTCTGCCACAATCTTCTAATCTCTCATCACTTGGAATTATCACTTGTTTTGGTGACTATGATCTTCTCTCCAAAAACAACTCTGCAAAATGATGTCTGCCTGTGGTATGTGCTAACTCAGGGAGTACTTTTGGTCCACTTGAGTGGCCCTGCAGCAAAGTCCCTCATCTACTGGCACTTGGATCATGCTGATGATCTCCCTGAGTTCTGAGGCAAAGGGCACAGGTGTCATCCACTCCCTTTGGCTAGAAGGATCCCTTCCTGCGTAGGGCCCAAGCTGAAAATGGTCTCCCTGTTTTGGTAGGCTGAATAATGGCCCCCAGAGATATCCATATCCTAATTCCTGAAACCTGTACAGTTACTGCAGAAGAGACTTTACAGATATGATTAAGGAGGATTTTGAGATGGATAGATTATCCCAGATTATCCGGTTAGGCCCTAATTGTAATCATAAATGTCCTTCTAAGAATAAAGCAGAGGGAGGTTTGACTTTAGATAAAGAGAAGACAATGTGACATCAGAAGCCAAGATTGGAGTGATACAGCTGCAAGCTAAGGAATGCCACTGGCCACCAGATGCTGGAAGAGGCAAGGAAAGGGTTCTCTCCTAGAGCCTCCAGGGGAAAGCAGCACTGCCAAATGCTTGGCTTTGGCCCCATGAGACTCATTTCAGACTACTGGCCTCGAGAGCTGTAAAAAAAATACATTTCTGTTGTTTTAAGCCACTAGGTTTGTGGTAATTTGTTACAGCAGCCCCAGGAAAGTAATACACCCATCTTTCAGTGCCTACAATTCCCTGTGGCACAATTTTTAATCCAGCAATGTTGTCTTTTCATTATTTTAATATAATTTGCCAATGGAATTATAGATTCATTTTTACAAGACATTCAAACACTGTCAAAATAAGATCCTCTTTGGGTTAGGATAAGAAATTAGACCTGGGAAGCCTAGGGAGGCAATCGCCTGTGCGTGATCACTGCAGGTCTCTGGTCCCCGTCATTATCTTGCCTCAAGCAGAGGCAGAAAGGCACGTCGGGGAAAGGAGAGGAGGAGGAGGGAGGCATGAGCTTAGCACCGCCCTCAACACACACACCGCAGAGCCTGACTTCAGCAGCTCAGAGTAAAGAAGTACAATTAGAAAACCAACTTTACCTGTGCTCTCCAGTGCCGGGTAAATTGCACTTTTCTCCACCAAAACCACTTGACAGGACGATAAAGACTAAGAAAGGTCAAAAGCAGAAGCTCGGAGGGGACTAAACATGCCACCGAAATGAATAAAGGGTGGTCATCAGCAGCCACGGAGAGACGCAAGATGGGTCCAGAAAAGACTTCGTGGGGATGAGAAGGTCTCGTGCAAAGCAGGGGCTGCCACAGGTGGGCAGAGGCCACAGCTGCCGTCCCAGGGGGGCAGTAATTCTGCAGACGGTGCGGCCTGACCTCCATCAGGGAGAAGGAGCCACTCCTGGTGTTGGCGCTTCTGTGCTCAGTGAGGCTTTTAAAGAAGCTCTTTGGACACTGTTCGTCACAGACCATTCGGATAGAGATGGACAGACCAACGTGAAGAATCATTGTCTGCACTGCTGGGAAGGAGAGGGAAGAAGCTGTCAGAATCTTGCAAGCACAGCTTCTTCTCAGAAGTAAGCTCTCAGCCTTGATGTCTGCTCCTAAACGCCCTGTGCTGCTAAGTGATCCTAGTAACCGCCCATCCCGCCGCTGGGGAGTTGGGGCGCTCCGGAGCCGGCCTCTCACCTCCGGCTCTGCGGGGCACAGAGCCTCACCCCTGGTCCTGACTCCTTTGTTTGGAAAGAGCCAGCTTACCTTTCACTGCTCAGGTCTCTGGCCACCATTGCCGTGCCTTGCATCACAAACTTTTGCCTGTGGATAGGGCTGATATGTGACGTTTACTGGGTGGGCTTCTGTTTTTATTTTTGTTTTTTGGACTCTGTCCTTTCATTTTTTTGTTTGTTTACATCATCTTAGTGGTACACCTCCCACAAATAAAGCAGATGGTCAAGCAAAGCAGATCTGGCCCCTTGTTCCCTGAGAAAGAATGACCAAGTAAAATATAAAAAGAAAGAAAATACATTAACATTCAGTTCTGGATTTTGAAATCCTGAGGTCCGGGGCTTAGCACGAGCAAGAGGTATGACAGGATATTCCGCCAACGGGCCTCTGCCTTCAGACATCTTCAGCCGTGGAAAGGGGCGGAGGTTGCCTACGTGGACAACAGGGAGAATCTAGAGAAGAGAAAGCTAGACGAAGAGTTGAAGCCCTCAGTCCTCTCTTTGCTCTAAGACCACAGGGCATGGGAGAACGCACGTACACCTGTGCACATCGGGGCCGTACGGTCTTGGCTGTTGGCAGCAGCCTGTGGCTCGCCCAAGTCCAAGGCCAGTGCAGGACCAGCTGCCTCGGCAGCTACCCACAGGGATGCTGATAGACAGAGCAAAACAGGGTGGTGGCCATCGCCAGAGATGCCACCATGAACGGAAGGTGGCAGGGGACAAAGAGCATCTTCCCCATTGACACGGGGCGCACCCCTGCTTCCCATCACCCTGCCTACAAGAGGGTAGACATGCCTTGAGGGGCTGATGATGACTGGAAATCTTAGGAGACACCTTCAAGTAGCTGAGTTTCCTTAACTTGCCTTAAATTCTGCCACAGTTGGAATAGAAGCTGGAGGGGAAAAAGAATAGTTTGAGTAGCAGGGAATAGTTACCCTTTTTATACACCCGAGTTAAGTGGTTTATGAAGTATTATACCCAGTATGACAACTTCATTTCACCCACCATGGACGAAAAATTTACTTTAAGCTCTAGATTTCAGCTCACTGTTTGGAGAGAGTCTGGGTGGATGTTTCATCCACTTTTACTGCCTTCCCAGCAGAGCTGATCTGAACAGATGATGGCTTCCTCTGGGTGGTCTCAGGCACCCCGTGAACTCAGCAAATGTGATTCACACATGAACTAAAAATATCCACGATACAAGCAAAGAGCCACCCAACGGGACTAACACTTACTAGTACTTGTTGTGACGCCATTGTTCTAAGAATATGACCTCTGGCTCCACTCAGTCCACACTGGTCACCTGTGATGTGGCCGCTGTTGCTCTGCACTTACAGAGGGAGAAAAAGGGTTTTGGCGGGTCGACCCGAGGAGGCGGGACTCGCACCCAGCTGCCTGCTGAGGAAACTCAGAAGTACACTGAACATAAGGTCCACAGGAGACCTAAGAGGTAGAAGGGAGAAAATGCCAACTTTGAACAAATCAGACCCCCTAGGGGACTAGAGATGCCTCACCCTGGGAGACTCCCTCTCCAGAGGCTGGGGTTCAGTCTGGTGGATGGTAGTTGAGGAAATAATTTGAGATGAGGCATAATCAGTAAACAGTGGGTTGCAGGACACCAAAGGGTCTGATTAAATGGACATCACATGGAAAATCATAAGCCCACAGAAGTCAAAGAGTGAGATGCATAGCAGAATCTAGTATAACCATGGCAGCCGACACAGAACCTAGAAATCCAAGAGGTGCCATCTGCAAGTGAAAGAGCTAGGCATGGCCCAAGTGTCACTGGCTGTCACCTCTCCTACCCACATCAGTAGTGAGGTGGGGAGGGGTTGAGGTCTAGAGAAATGTTTTGGTGCAGGAATGCCTTGCATCACCTCCTCCAATGACCGTCCTCTCCCTCTGGTGGCCATCATTCGCACACACAGGCTGGCCCCGGCGTCGTCCTCAGGGTGCCAGCAGCTAGCTCTCTGGTCATGGATCAGTTTCTTTTGCTGAGCAAGAAGCTGCATGATGAGGGATCAGTTACCTCTTCTTTTTTTTTTTTAACATTGTTGGAGTATAATTGCTTTACAATGGTGTGTTAGTTTCTGCTGTATAACGAAGTGAATCAGCTGTACATATACATATATCCCCACATCTCCTCCCTCTTGCGTCTCCCTCCTTCCCTCCCTATCCCACCCCTCTAGGTGGTCACAGAGCACCGAGCTGATCTCCCTGTGCTATGCGGCTGCTTCCCACTAGCTATCTATTTTACATTTGGTAGTGTGTATATGTCCATGCCACTCTCTCACTTCGTCCCAGCTTCCCTATCCCCCTCCCCGTGTCCTCAAGTCCATTCTCTACATCTGCGTGTTTATTCCCGTCCCGCCCCTCGGTTCCTCAGAACCACAGTTACCTCTTCTCTTACATCCTCCTCTGCAAGATGAGAGCGCTGGGGAGAGCTGAGGCCACTCCTACTTCCAACACACTGTGATTCGCCCATTATAGTGAAGTGGGTTTAGCCCCGATGTCTTCATCCATTCAGGCTGCTATAAAAAAATACCATAAACCGAGCAGTTTATAAACAACAGAAATTTATTTCTCTTAGTGCTGGAGGCGGGGAAGTCCAAGATTACTGAGTCAGTAGATTCAATGTCTGACGAGCCTGGTTCCCGGAGAGTGATTTTTTACTGTGTCCTCACAGGGCAGAAAGGACCAGCCAGCTGTCTGGAATATCTTTTATAAGGACACTAATCTCATCATGAAGGCTCAACCATCAATCCCTAATCACCTGCCAAAGGCCGAACCTCCTATCGCCATCACCTTTTGGGCTGGGATTTCAACATATGCATTGGGGGCGCGGGACACAAGCATTCAGACAACAGCACCCAACGAGGAGAAAATCCTGACTTCACTGAACGAGGAGAAAATGCAATCAGTCCAAAGCGTTTATTAAATGCTTTTCTTCCCAGAGAAAGAAAAACATGCTCATGGTGATGTGACCGCCATTCAAAGTTACAAAGGTTTGCTTATAAGATCCTTTGCTCCTGTCTCAAAGGGACTGGCTTACAACTTTGTCCATGTGTAGCTTGTTTCCTGAGCATTTTTTAAGCAACCGAAAATTCACCGTTGTCTAAAATGCTTGACCCTTTATAAGGCCCCAGTGATTTTCCTCTGGCAAGCTTCCTCCTTCACACATACTAACATTTCACTTTGCCGTCTTTACAGTTGAGTCTCCAACTCCCTCTTCGTGCTCTTCACAAGAATTCGTGTCTGCAGGCACCCAGTGTGAAAACTGGGGAGAAATCTCTCCTGAGCTCTCACCCCTCCGACAGGTCCCTGGCACTGGTTCATTTCTCTCCACCTAACATTTTATGAGAAAATGTCCCCCCTCTTTGCAGATCTTCAATTTCACATAATTTTCTGGGTTCCTCTGAATTTATTGAGAGCTTAGACAGCACTTCATTTTATTTTTCCACTCCAATAACTTTCTGTCTTTTGCTATGTTTACAGAACTCTTCTGAACCCGTAGAAAATTTCTCTTTCACATAATACAAGATCTCTTTTCCTTCCAAGTGAACAAGGTTACATACACCTGCTTAACCCAATCAATAAACAAATGGATTATCAAGTATCCTTCAGATAAATAGCCGATACCCCTTGACTGCCAACGCCAGTGACGTCTTTGAAATAAATCTAATAGAGAAAGACTGGAGTAACTGATTCCTGTGTGTGCGTTTTTTCTTTCTTGAGATGAGATGAAACTTGAGCCTACAGACAACCCGTCATTGATTTTTAGTCTTTTATCCTCCATGAGAGAAGCCCCCTTGTTCCAGCTTTAGCAAAATAGCAAATAGCTTTTGCCTGTATTTCAGGTCCTGCATGCTGCCTCTTTCTCACCTCCTCAGATTAGGGGGCCACGTGGTCCGTGGTGATGCCGGATTCATTAAGAAAGGCCTCTGAACTGCCTCATCCACTGGGCCCTTTGAGCCTGTTAGAAGGCAGTGGACCTGTGGTGACTGCAAGCTGGTAGGAGCGCTCACAGCTTCTGCTGAGAACAGACGTAAAGCAAAAGGCTGTAGAAGAGCAGTGAAGTGTGGCATTAATGGGATTTAAACACATATATAAGATGCGCCAAAAGATGGGGAAATATTCAATTATTAAAGACCAATGACATGAGCTTCCGACTAATGAGCTCCCAGCATACTCAGTGGAACCTTCGGAAGAGTAGCCCAGGGGGTTATCCTGCAGGTAGATGTTTTATTCAAGTCTGCATTTCATAAACCATCTCTTCTCTCCAGACCTTCCTAGGACTCGGCTTCTCCCCAGGACCCCTTGCAAAGGAGCAGCTCGTGATTACACTTGACACTTGAGGGGAGAGCCTCCAGTCGGTCGGCCAGGCTGCCCGCCTTCTCTGTCGCCTCCCCGCGGAGTCCTCCATTATTCAGATGTCTGCAGGCACCTGCTAGAAAGTCAGGACAGTGCCGGGGGTGTAGAGCGGAGAAAACCATGGCTTTAAGTTTTCTGGCTTTATGGGGGTAGCCACTGTCTGCACCGCAGTGTGATAAGTTCTGGGAGACTGTAATCATTTGAGCGTCCCTCACCACAGTTGAGTGATTCCCGTACATCGTGTCAGTCATTCAGTGCCCACAAGGGCCTGAAAGATGGTGCTGTTACACCCATTTTATAGGTGTGGAAACTGAGGTGTCTAATCTTAAGGAATTGCTCGAGGTTTGCAGCCTTGTCTGCAGGATTCCAGGGCCAGAGGTCTCACCATTGCAGAGCCAGAGGGAACGGGGGGGGGCGGTTTGAGGGCGCCCCGGGAACTTTCTAGCTGACTTTCACAGGGGGTAGAGCCAGGTCTGAAGGAGAAGCAGGGTTAAACTCAGCGGGGGAGGAGGAGAGTCATTTCAAACAAGCAAACAAAAAAAAACGTGGCCCACGGACACAAGGCTGATCTGATGCCTGTGACCCCATGGGGACCATGACGAGTGGGGATGGGGGCAGGGCAGCACATGAGGCCAGAGTGAGGTGCCCTTGTTTTCTGGTAAATGCTGTTGTCCCAGCCTGACCCCTAATGGTGCCCTGGTTTGGATGGTAAGTTGCGTGGTTACCTCGGGCGAGAAGGAGGAGCCAGGAGGGGCTTCTTGCTAAGGAACAAGACTTTCACCCCACAGGTGTTTATGACGAATGTGCGTCTTCAGTCCAACACTCTCTCGACTGAGCTATTTTGGTGAGGATTGTAAGGAAGGCTCTGACAGCAGATGGAAATTTTGGAAAAGTTATCCCGATAGCATGGGGGAGGGGGTGGAGAAAAATGAGGGACCTGGGCTTCCCTGGTGGCGCAGTGGTTGGGAGTCCGCCTGCCGATGCAGGAGACGCGGGTTCGTGCCCCGGTCCGGGAAGATCCCACGTGCCGCGGAGCGGCTGGGCCCGTGAGCCGTGGCCGCTGAGCCTGCGCGTCCGGAGCCTGTGCTCCGCAGCGGGAGAGGCCACAACAGTGAGAGGCCCGCGTACCGCAAAAAAAAAAAAAAAAAAAAAAAAAAAAAAAGAGGGACCTATCAGGAGGTCATGGCCGGGGGCCAGAATGTGAGCCTGAGCCCAGGCAATGGCTGTGACAATGACAGGAAGGGGACAGATTTGACCAGAGGTGCTCAAAACGTTAATTTCCATGTCTCTGGAGCTTGTCATTGAAGACTGGGGACAGGTGGGAGTTCCAGCGTGGGCAGGTGGGGATGACCCGCGCATTCAGAGGGCACAGAGCAAAGCCTCGCATTTCGAACTCTTGAACTTGAGTTGCCAAAGAACTTCCCACAGTCAGAAGGAAGCATGGGGCAGCTGATGGGAAAGGAGTAGGACGCGGAAGGTAGATCTGGGAGTAGCCAACGGAGAGCCGGACACTGAAATGGAAGCGATACATGAAACGACAGCGGAGAGGGGAGCAGGGCCAGAGGCCAAGGCCAGGCTGTCAGAGAAGAATGAGGGGACAAGAGGAGCCCAAGGGTGGGAGACAGGACGCGTGCAGGGGTGGCCTGCGGGGCCTCGGGCTGGACACTGATGGCTATGTCTTGCGAGAACAGTGGCAGCAGGTGGAGACCAGGCGACAGTGGGGTGGAGACTTCCTTCAGGGCCCTCCAAGGATCCAGAGCAAGATCCCTGGGGGAGACGGGGTCACCCCACCCTGCACCCGACACCCCACCTCCCTGGCCTTTGCTCTGGCTGCACCCAGTGCCCGGCCTGCCCTACCTGACTTACCACTTAACTCACTCCAGACCCTCCTCTTCTCATATTTTCTTGCCACCCGCAGAGAGCCAATCGGCAAAATCCTGTCTCAACCAGCCCAGGTGCCCCAAATCCAGATTGGAGGACCACCCCTCACGTCACCACCGTCACCTGCCTGGTCCGAGCCATCACCCCCCCGTCACCACCTCACCAGGCCCCTGCTCCATCCTCCATGCTACATCCAGGGTAAGCCTTTTAATGCATAAGTCACATCACGTCACTCAGCAAACGCTCCGCTGCCCACCAGCCAACTTAAATTCTAACGTGCTTGCTTGCTGGGATTTAGGGCTGCAGCTCTAATGTCCTCTCTCACTCTCCAGCCAACTGTTCCTGAAACCCTCCCTGAGGCACAGGCCTCAGGCCCCCGCACTATGTCCCTTGGTCTGGAACATTCTCCCCTAGACATTCACATGCCCCACTTCCCCCGTTCACTCTCTGCTCAAATGTCACTTCCCCTACCTTCCCTGACCACCCAATCTAAAATGCATCCCCTTAGCTCACTCCTTCTCTCCCCTAGCCTGATTTATTTTTCTTCATAATAGTTATAACTTCCCATTATATTTTTTCCATTTTTCCGATATAATCTATATACAGTAAAATTCAATGTTCAGTTCTCTGAACATTGACAAAAAACTTACAGCCCTTTAATCATCACCACAGTCAAGATATACAGCAGTTCCTTCACTCCCCAAATTCACTCGTTCCCCCTTGGAGTCAAGCCCTCCACACCTGGTCCTCAGCAATCGGTTTTCTGTCCTTACCGTTTTGCCTTTTCCAGCACATCACATAAATGATGGAGTCATACAGTATGTGGTGTTTTGCGTCTGTCTTCCTTCCTTAGTGTAATGCGTTTGGGGTTCATTCGCGATGTTGGATATGGCAGTTCGTTCCTTTTCATTGCTGTGTAGTATTCCATTGTGTGGGTGACCGTAGGCTGTTTATCTGTTCCCTACTGAGGATATCTGAGTTGTTTCCAGTTTTGAGTGAACATGATAACAGCTGCTACAGCAACTTGTGATCAAGTTCTTGTGAAGACATAAGGTCTCAGTTTTTCTTGAGTAAATACCTAGGAGTTGAATTGCTGGGCCGTACGGTAACTGTTTAACTTTACAAGAATCTGGCAATCCTTTGCCAGAGTGGCTGCACCGTCTTACATTTCCACCAGCAAGAGATGGCGGCTCCAGGTGGTCTGCATCCTCACCAGCACTTGGTGTCGTTGGTTTTTTGGCTTGTTTTTTGTTTCACCATTCTAACCAGTGTACAGTGGTATCTCGTCATGGTCCCATCACTACGTGTTGATTTGTGAGAGACTAAATAGACAAATGGACAGCGGCTAGACCACATATGGCAATAAACTATAACCCACCACTTCTGCAGCAGCCAGCCCCGAATGGTCCAGAATGAGTCAGAGAGTTCCAGCTCCCTCTAATTTTTGCCCCCGCTTCCAACTCAGGACCTACCCAAGAGAGCCAAATACGTTCCCCTAACGAAGCACATAGGATGCCCTGTTAACCCCTCTCTAGCCTCCTGAGGCCAGCAACCTCCAGTCAGGGCACACCTGAAGTCTTCCCCGTATGTCCACCTTAAAGGCGTCCCAAGTCCCTGCCTGCCTGCCAGTGACAGTGGCTGACTCTCTGCTCTAGGAAGCTCTGAAGAAATAGCCTCTGCTGGCTCTCCTTTGGGTGGTCTTCCTTTATCTTCCAAGTTTGTGCATTCAGTGTCTTCTTCCATCAGGGGAGGGTATCTATGCCCCTCTGGGTCCTCACTGCCTGGGACAGTATCTGGCATCCTAATAGATGCTCCAAAAAAGCCGTTGATGGACTTCAGGAAACTCCAGGCTTCAGTTTGAGCCCTTGGCTTGTTTCCTTTGAATGGGGGCAGAAACTGTAGCCCAGGAAGTGGCCGGAGCAGTGAGGCCTGGGGCTCTAGCGGGTCCCTTGGCCTCTGCTAGGGTTGGGGTGGGCCCAGCTCTGCGCCTTCTCCAGACCCACCCCGTCTCCGGGCTGGCAGCCTCCTGCCCCATCTGAACAACCTCCCTCTGCTTCCACGGGGAGAGGTAGAGGGTTAGGGCCAGCACAGGAGTGCAGCGAGAAGGCCTTCCAGTTCTTTCTAAGGATCTTGTCTGCTGTGGAAGAATGCTGCAAAGCCCGGGGAAAGAAAGCCTACAGAAGGCTCTTTCGGAGGCAGCCAGAATCTTCTCTACTTTTGGAAACTGCCTCGTGGGAAGGGAGGCCTGTTAGACTAAACATCTCGTTGTCCCAAATTGCACCAGTTTTGGAAATGCTCCCCGAGCTGTGTCTCTCCCTGGGAAAAGGGATTTATAAACCCTTAGTCTGAAGCAGCTCTGCATGCATCTCAGCTCAAGGGCTTTCAAAACGCCCTTCTAGAAGTCAACTTCAGAAATTGGACTTGCAGTAGCAAAAAAGCAGATGCCCTAGACCCGGGTATGGTGCGCCTCAGCCCTGGTCTCCGTGGGTCCCACCTCAGGAAGGCTGAGGCGGGGACGGGATTAGTGCCACAGGGGGACCCCCGAGCCCTGGAGGCACCCACACTAAATCAAACAATAAAAACAAACAGCAGAATACAACTTTCAATGACTGCATCTCCATATGTGAGGATATTTAATATTTTTTGTCGCTATGGTGTCAAATTTATTTTCGTAAATATGTCTAATTGTTCCTTAATCAGCAGTTATTTAAAACACCTCGGCTTCATCTCAGATTAAGTATTTAATGATCTGCAAAGGAAGATTTGAAGATGCTGCTTAACAGAGCTCTTATCCTTTTGCAATGTGACCCATTTCACCTGCTATCTGTTAGAAAACCAGCTGCTTGGTGCTGTTGCTAAGAATGAGTTAGGTGACGCAGGGAGAGAGTGGGAGACTCCACTCCCACCCTGAGCCTTGTCCCCATAAGATATCTCAGCTTGAGGAGTCCTGAGCTTTTGAGGGATGCCTGTGCAAGGGGCTGTGGATTTGGGCTCTAGACTCCCTAGCTGTGGGTAAGGCAGCCAGTCTTCACATTTGTGCTGTTGGCAACCACAGGGAGACTCGTGGAGTTTGGGTTCCATAGCTCTGGCAGCACTCAACAAACAGGAGCATTTATTACTACACACACCAACACAGATAGTTCAGACCCACAAAAACAGGTTGAAGTTTGGGAAGGACTGGGCAGAATTGGGATGTTTGAAGCAACTACACCTATTGCCTAAGACTCTTGGTTGTGTTTGGGGAGAGAGAGAGTTTTGCATAAGACTTGTTTCATTTCTATTGGGTTAGTTTGCCATTTAACGCAACTCTTTTACCTGGCAATTCTGTGTAGGGCACACTCCAGGTGTATTTCCGGGGGAGAAATCAGAGCCATCCAATTACTGACAGTGAATGAATGGATGTATGAATTGATGAGCACTGAATTGCTGGAAGACACAGGTGTTGGGCCAAAGGGACTTTACATTTTCTCTTTTCATCTGCCCAGCAAAGACTTCTTGCGAAGCATCTTAACAGACCAGGAAGCAGACTCCCTCAGTATCACTGAGAGGCAAAGATGGAGTCTGATCTCAGCTGAAAAGGCTCTTGGGGACGTGAGCCCCTGGACTTGGGTAGAACCAGGGGTCACAAGCCTCAGTGATACCCGCCCTCCCCTTGTCCTGATCTGGGGAAAGGAGCCCTCGCACAGCTGGGGTGCTGCAGTGGGGAGGGGGGAGAGGTGCCTGCAGAGGAAGGGATCCCACACCGTCTTTCCCTCTGTCTGAGTTTTTCCCCCTGAAGCTTCCAGGTGATATCCTGCTCCCTGACACCCTCCATCTCCTGCATCGGTAATGACCAGCCTTCTGGGTCCTCCACTGCTTCTCTAATGTTTCCCTGATCCAGCACTTTTTCCTCAGTGCATTATTTTCCCCCAGATTTTCAAATTCCCTGTGGACGATAATCAGAGAGCAAGCTGCACACACTTGGCAATTTTGAGTTTTAATAAAAAAATCATGTTTATTCCTGTGAAGACTTTCTTTTTCTCCATGAATTCTCCTAACAAATGCAGTTTTTGCTCGACTCGGGCTTTTTCTTTTGCTTTTTAATTTTTTTAACATCTTTATTGGAGTATAATTGCTTTACAATGGTGTGTTCGTTTCTGCTGTATAACAAAGTGAATCAGCTCTACATATACGTATATCCCCATATCTCCTCCCTCTTGCATCTCCCTCCCACCCTCCCTATCCCACTCCTCTAGATGAGGGGGCTTTTTCTTGAGTTGGGTTTTTTTTTTTAAAGCTGACTCTATTCCCAGGTTAGCTCTGATCTCGAGAGCTGGGATCCTGCACCAAGGCTCCGAGAGTCCCAGGTCCCGGGGAAGACTTGCGTTAGCCCCTTGCTGGCTTTTCCTCCTAGTGTGTCCAAAGCAATTTAGAATATCAAAGGTAAAGGGGAAAAAGAAAGAGGAAGTGATCCCTGCCTGCACGAGGACATAAAAGTCATTCTGATATTATGAGGAATAAAGCAATGGCAACTTACATCTTGGTCAAGAGCTATGGGGGCAGCAGGCCATCTGACGTGTCTGTGGCCTCCAGGTCTGTCCTGGGAGCCACCTCAGCAGGGGCCACTCTCTGATGCCCTGTCACGGCTGTGGAGAAGGTGACGTTCACAGAGGATGGTGGCGCCGTCAACCCAGCCCTTCCTCGTCCACGTCACGGCAAGTAGCTGAATTCGGTTTCTTCCCTCCCTCCCTGTCTTAACTCCCAACGTTGGAGGTGACTGTCAGTGAGTCAGTGAAAAAAGTGACGATGAAGAAGAAGTAGCAGGAAGGAGTAAAGACCTTGCGTTGCCTCAGTTTGTATATCTGGACAACAGAAGAACTAGACTAGATTGTTGTCTTGGCAGAATGACCTGGAGAGCTTTTGAACACCACACCTGCCTGCTCCCGGCCTATTTGATGGTCTCCGAGGAAGGGGGCAGCCTGTGTATTTTGATGTGCGTTGCTTCGTTGACACACATTGGTGAAAATGATGATTATCGGGGTCCCTCCCCGTCCAGATGCTCTGTCAGTGCACCTCTCCTGCCGGAGACTGTAAACTCCTGGGAGATTGTTTCTCTCTTCCCAAAGGGAGGCATTTTTCTCATCAAAACATAGTAGGCACTCAGGAAACATTTCTGGAATCGAATAGATGAAGTTACCTTCTTCTTACGTCTCATTTTCTTATTTCTGCTGCTTATGCAAGTACATTGGTGGGAACAAACAATTTTGTAACCTCTAAACTGTGTGGATTTGATCCATTTATAGCGCAAAGTTAGTCTAGCCCAAGTTAATCACCCTGAAGCTATTAGCCATTTGGAATCTCTCTCCGATGGGACGAGAGGTCATGCATTTACAACGTGTGGGTTTTATGAATAATTGTTTCCTCTTCCATGCTGAGCTTGTGTTTTCTTGATGAAAAATCCATGATTTTTTCCCATCTGATCTGAGGCTCCTCTCACCCTTGGAGACTTCTCAGCCCTTGCTTTAATAACTCTGGCTTTTTTGACCTTGCATCTCAGCTTTCCTATGTATGCCCCTAGACGTGGTAGAAACATCCAGAGTGTGTGTCCAGCAAATGGCCTCAAGGGGGGCGTGGCTTGTGGGCTCACCGACTGCGTTTTCTAGTGCTTTCGCGTTTTAAGTGCTCCTAAGCCCGCAGCCGGCAGCACTGGTCGTTAGGGAAGGCGTGGGCGCTGAGCAGCTGCATCAGTCCAATTCCTGGGGCACGTCTGGCAGACTTTCCGCTGTGGGTCGGGGCCCACGGCACTGCAAGTGTCATCGGTGCTCTGGCAGCCTAGGCATTTGTTTTAGGCTTAATTGGCCTGAGGCTGGTGCATGGACCCCGGCTTTGTCCTCTAAAGCAATGCACATGGCACTGCAGTTGGAAAGAGGGGGAGCTGCTTTGGCAAGGCCTTTCACCAGAAGAATAAAGCCTCGGTGTCGCCACATCAGAGGCAGGTGGCAGCGACCACTGGCTACGGCTCCGCCTACCTCGGGCTTGCTGGGTAACGTGGCATGCAACGTATCTGAAATGACAAAAAGCACTTTCCTTTTTAATTCTCAGCTCCAACCAAACGCTTTCCCATGATGTTTTTCTCCCATAAATCAGCCTTGAGAATAAAGCATGCATACACAAACATTTCTTACCAGTCAGCACTTTCTTTACTGCTTTGTAGGAAAACAGGTGACAGTGTTTTCCCCACCCCACTGCCCTGCTGGTGGGTGTAAGGAGTGCTGGGTGGGAAATCAGATGACAGGCTGTAGCCCTGGCTCTGCCGCAGTGTACTTGTGACCTTGGAATTGACATTTAACCTCTTCCAGCCTCAGTTTACCCAAGGGAAAAATAAGAATACTAATACCTATCCTGTCTATCTCACTGGTAATTATAATAACTGCGTGAA
This sequence comes from Kogia breviceps, assembly GCF_026419965.1. NCBI lineage: Eukaryota > Metazoa > Chordata > Mammalia > Artiodactyla > Physeteridae > Kogia > Kogia breviceps. The sequence goes on along the minus strand of NC_081311.1, from coordinate 14,678,413 downwards.
AGCAATCTCTGAGAAGTGCAGGTTATCCAGATGCCTGGTGTTGTTAATTTCCACTACTTGAACTGGCATTTTATATTTTTTTTCCCCCTTTGGATCTGTGTTGTGGACTATTTTTCATCGGCCACAGAAAAGTGTCTTCAGAGCTGGTGCCTCTGGCAGCGGAAGAGCCGCACACCTTCTTCATCTATCACTGTTTGTCGCATTTCCTAAAGAAGATCTCTGTAGATCATGCAGCAGTTGGTTGGGGGCAGCTATCCATCAGGGTGGAACCTGGGTGATTCATCTTTACACCTGGCAGCTGCCACCGACACAAAGCAGACGCTGCCCTGAAGGGCTAAGAAGTGACAGGAACAGCTCCTCTGGGAGGGAGCCACAGCACCCCGGGACTCGTAATGTGTACGTTTGGGCAAGAAATTCCAAAGAGAGGATGTGTGTTTGAAATTATTGCCCTCCCCAACCCCAATCCTGTTTCCTGTGTTTCTTGCCCAAATCTGACACCCAAGAAGGAAGGAACGGTCTCAGGAGACTCTGGTTCCATTTCCAGGTATCTTAATGTTGACATTACGATTAGTATTCAGTTCACAGAGTGTATGGAAAGCTCAGGTGAGGCCTTTGTGACCACTCACACTTTGAGGAATTAGACATCATTTGTGCAGTGAATATCTGAGTTTGCACTCTGCTCCAGGAGTACAATCGTGACCAAGGCAGATGGAGCCTTTGTTCCCAAGACCTGACAGTCCGGAGGAGGACAGGAGGACAGGTAACAGTCAGTCACTGTGTAATGTGACATGGAGATGTATGGGGGCTCGAGGGGCGTCTGGCGAGGCGACTCTCTGGACACGGAGCCTCAGGGAAGCTGCATAGATGTTAACCAGGTTGGCTGGGGGCTGTGGAGGCAGAATAGTGTTCAGGGCAATGGGAGAGCAGGTGTAAGGCCCAAAGTGGAGGGGAGGCTGCACTAGAGCAGCGGTCCAGGACCTGCAACAAGAGCATCACCTGGGAACTGGTTAGAAATGTGAAGTCTTGGGCCCCATCAAAGGCCTACATAATCAGAAACTCTTTGGGTGGGGCCCAGAAATCCATTTTAACAAGTTCTCAGTGATCCTGATACATATCCTAGTCTGAGAATCACCATGTTAGAGCAACTGTAAAGTGTTTAGACCAGAATTTAGCCCAACTGAGCATCTTTCCTTCTGGAAGAGACATTACCTCCATCTTTAGCAGTATGGTGGGGCCCCTCCTGGCACCCTGCTCTCCTGTAGACTCTCAAGCCACTGCCCTTCCCTGACATGGTCAACTATGGGGTTTTATTCTCAGCTTCTGGCGGGAGTGGTACTCAACCTTCTGACCTCCACATCCCCCTCCCCCAAAGAACTACAGAGAGAAGTAGAGATATCCACAGTTACAGTTAGAGATTTCATCAGCCGTCTCTCAATTACTGAAAGAAGAAGAAAAACCAGAAAATCAATAAGGATATAAAAGACTTGCACAACAAAATCACCCTGCTTGACCTAGTTGAATTTTATAAAACATTCTACCCCCAAACAGGAAATTACACATTTTTTTTCAAGTATGCAAGGAACATTTTACCAAGACAGACTACATTCTGAGTTACAAAACAAGCCTCAGTAAATGCAAAAGGATTCGAGTCACACAGAGTATTTCCCTGACCACAGTGAAATTAAATTAGAAATCAATTACAGACATATATCTGGAAAATTCCAAAATATTTGGAAACTAATACACATCTAAATATCATATGACCAAAGAAGAAATCAAAAGGAAAATTAGAAAATACTTTGAACTGAATGAAAATGAAAACACAATGTACCAAAATTTGTGGAATACAGCTAAAGTGGTATTTAAAAGGACATTTTTACCATGAAACACCTATATATGAGAAGAAGAAAAAAATCTAAAATAAGTGACCTTAGTTTCCACCCAAAGAAACTAGAAAAAGAAAATCAAATTAAACCAAAAATAAGCAAAAGAAATGAAATAAAGACCAAAGTGAAAATCAGTGAGGTAGGAAACAAACAAAATAGAAAGACTAGAATGAAGCCAAAATCTAGTTCTTTGAGAATGTCAGTAAAATTAATAAGCCTCCAGCCAGATTAATCAGGAAAAGAGAAAGAGAGAGAAAGACACAAATTACTAATATCAGGAAGGAGAGAGGTAATTTTACCACAGATTCTACAGATATTGCAAGAATAGCAGGGTATAATATGAACAAATTCATGCCAATAAATGGAACACCTTTATGCCAATAAATAAATGTAAAATCTTGGATGAATGGACACATTTCTCGAAAGACACAAACTACAAAAGCTCAGTCAAGAAGAAATAGGTAAACTGCATAACCTTATAGCTTTAAAAAAACTGAATTCATTTAAATTTTAAATAAATTTAAAACGTACCCATAAAACAAAACCAAACAAGACACCAGACCAAGATGGCTTCACTGGTGAATTATAACTGAACATTTAAGGAACAAATGATATCAGTTCTACACAAACTCTTCCACATAATGGAAGTGGATGGAATACTTCCCAAGTCTTTCTGTGAGACCAGCATTACTCTGATACCAAAACTAGACACACATTGCAAGGAAACTACAGACCAATATCCCTCATGAACATATATGTAAAAATTCTTAACAAAATTTTAGCAAATAGAATTAAACAGTATATCAAAAGAAAAAGACACCATAACAAGTGGGGTTTATACTAGGAGTACAAGACTAGTTTAACATTCAAAAATCAATCAATTTATTTCATGTTAACAGAATAAAAGAGAAAAATGATACAGTCCTCTCAATAGATGCAAAAAGAGAGAGAGAAAGAAAGAAAGAAGAAAAAAGAAAGAAAAGGAAGGAAGGAAGAAAGGAAAGGAAAGGAAGGAAGAAAGAAAGGAATAAGAAAAAGTATTTGACAAAATCAGTATCTATTCCTAGTAGATGTTGGCAAACTAGGTAGAGAAAGGCATCTGAAAAACACAGCTCTTGGTGTTCTGAGACTCAGTTTCAGCAATGGGGTGGGGTAGATTTCCCCACACATACAACAAGCAATTCTTAAATACTAGTAGGGTATCCTAGAATGCAACTAAATTCTGATACTGTCTACCAGGAGACAGCATCAGATTCCATAGGTCAAGGGTTCAGTCCTACAAGACAGCTGCCCCAGAACCCCACCCACTTCAGAAGCTAGTCACAGGCCCAGGCTGTTATCTGTGCTTCTGACTAACTGGCTATAAATCAGAGGTTCCCATGACCCCCTCCTCACGTCTGATTAACTTGTTAGAGTGGCTCACAGACTCAGAGAAACATTATACTTCCTAGATCTCTGTTTTATTATAAAAGGCTATGACTCAGGGATGGCCAGATGGAAGAACTACACAGGGCAAGGCATGAGGGAGGGGCTTGGAGCTCCCATGGCCTCTCCGGGTGCATCACTCTCCCAGCACCTCCAAGTGATCACCAACCTGGAAGCTCTTCAAACCCTCTCCTTTGGGGTTTTTATAGAGGCCTCATTACATAGGCATGGTTGATTAAACCATTGGCCATTGGTGATTGAACTCAACTCTCCCCTCCCCAGAGGTCTGGGGGTGGGACTGGACGTTTCAATTCTCTAATCACATGGTTGGCTTCTCTGACAATCAGCCCTCTTCCTTTGGTTATACCTATGGCTTTCCAAAACTCACTTCACTAACACAACAAAAGACACCTCTATAGCTCTCTTCATCAAGGAAATCCCAAGGGTTTTGGAATTCTGTGCCAGAAAAGAGGAGGAAGATCAAAAGTATATTTCTTATTATACATCAGAATATCACAACAGTTAACATCATATAAAAAGGTGACAGATTGCTTTGCACTTAACATCTGAACAAGGCAAAGATTTCTGCTCTCAGCACTTCTACTCAAAACTGGGAAATGCTAGCCAGTGCAATAACGCAAGAAAAAAGTATAAAAGACATCCAGATTGGAAATAAAGAAGTGAAACACTCTTTATTCACAGTCGGTGTCATTGTCTGCATAAGAAATCTACCAAAACAAAAACCAAACTGAAAATCTATAAGAATCAATAAGTTACTATAGCAAGGTTGCAGAAGGCAAGAACAATATAAAAAAAATCAGTTTTATTTTTAATTACCAGAAACAAACGATTGAAAATTGAAACAAAAATATCACTTAAAATAGCATCACAAAATATGAAACATAGGGATTGATCTAACAAAAAGATAGCTGTTCTTGGGGCAGCTGGTGAAAGATTAAGTGGGTCTGTGGATTGGATTATAATGTGGAAACCATAATTCCCCACTGGGAGGTTATGTGCTTGTTCCCTGGAATAGTGTCCCTGTTTGGGGTGTAACACTCTGGAGTATTTTGTGTGAAGTGGCAAGCTCAATCAAGCAAAGATGTGTATGCTGAAAATCCAGATACTGCTAAGAGAAATTAAAGAAATCCTAAGGAAAAGGAGAGCTTCTCTGTTGCTCTCCTGAGGCCACGAACTGACTGTCAGCCTAGAACACTAGCTCCTCACATTTCTGGAGGCCAGAAGTCCAAAATGGAGGTGTCAGCAGGGTCATACTCCCTCTGCTCTAGGGGAGGGTCCTTCCATGCCCATTCTAGCTGCTGGTGCTTGCCAGCAATCCTTGGTCCTCCTTGGCTTGTGGTAGCATAATTCCCAGTTCCTGCCTCCTTCCCATGGCTGCCATCCCTCTGTATGTATCTGTGTCTCCACATAGCTTTTTTATGACAACACCAGTCATTGGATCAGGGTCCACTCTAATCCAGTATGACTTTGTCTTAATGAATTACATCTGCAAAGACTCTATTTTCAAATAAGGTCACATTCTGTTGTTCTGGAAAGGAGCGAATTTGGGGTGGGGGGACACTAACCTGTCCAGGCTCTGTAAAGGATGCATCAAAGAAATGAGAGTATAGCAAGTGATAAAGCTGGGATTTTAATTTAATGCTCAATCATGCAGATTTATGAAGAAAGTTTTGGAATTATTCTAAAGGCAATGGGTTGGCTTTCAATGCTTCTGAACAGGAGATACAGGGGGGTCAGATCACTGCTTTTAGACACTGTGTGGTATCCACATAATAGATAATTTCAGAGGGAAGAGCTTATACAAAGCATCCTAAATCCAGGGCTATTATAATTTTTCTCATTATCTGTAAAGAGAAGAGCCCACAGACAGGGGCAGGAGCATGACTGAATTATGCAGAAGGGCACTGGTTGGATGCGGTAGAATAAAGGAAAAGAAGAATTGCAGGGGAACATGAGGTTTTCAGCCTGGAAAGAAGGAAACCTTTACAGAAGGAACTACAGAACCCTGACAGGAGGAATAGTGACAACATTAACCAACAGAGATGACAGAGGAGCATCTAGTTGTTTTAGGGGCCGTGGGCTCAGAAGGTAGGAGTTGAGTTTGGTTGTAAAAATGGAATCCTAGCATGAGTCACATGGATCAACCCAATAGATGAACACTTTCAGAAAGGTTAGGAGACAACACTTCTCCTGAATGCCAGCCCGTGGCTTTTCCCGAGGCACCCAGCTGGGACTTCTATAAGCAGCTGGAAACAGGGATGGGGTGCCTAGGAGAGACATGGTGACTGAAAATGTATCAGGGATGTCTTCCTTCACCAGGGTGGAGACTTGGACACTTCTGCTAAACGGAGGAAGGAAAGTGCTTCTTCCAAAGGTTTCTCTTTCCCTCAGATTGTGTTGGCTTGGATTGGGCTGCAAGCCTATGCCTAAATCAGTCAACAGCAAGGGGAATGGAATCAGCTGTCTTGAACCAATCATTCTGAATGGGGGAGAGGGGTTGGAATAATTGTCTGGATGTCAACCAGTCCACCCAGAGCGTGTAAGCACTAATGGGGCTGGTGGGTCTCCACGAGGAGGTGCGTACTTCCCCAGTGGGATTTTAACACAGAACCATTTTTGTACATCCAGCTTGAGGAAGGCTGTCCTACAGATCAGTAGTAGAAGAGTCTCCACATAAAAGACTGAGCAGGAATAGCCAGACCGGTCGGAGGAGAACAGGCACCAAGGCATCAGGCACATGAGGCCTGGAGGAGTTTCTAGAAGGTAAACACTTTCTCTAAAAGATGATCTTAACCTTCGTCCAAGAGGTAGTTTGCATGTGTTGGCCTCAGGTAATAAACATCCAGGTTTTGAAAAACCCTCTTCCACTTCTCGGCCCTCATCTCCCACCTATGCCTCATCTGTTCTGCTTTACCAGATTCCACAAGCCAAGAGATTCCACTCGGTGTGTTGTCAAGATGGAGAGCAGCTCCCGTGGTCCAGAGCAGCAAATGTCCCAGCGACCGATGACCGTATTCTGTGTGTCTTTGTGTGTTCCCCATCACAGGCGTCATTCTTCGGAAGAAAAGGAGAGGGTGCAGACTTCCAGCCAGAAAGTTAACGGCCAAGGCCGTGCTAGTCCGCCTCCCAACCTCACACACAGACGCTGCCAGAGTTCAGCAAGCTCACCGATGGAACCCACTTCAGGAAAATGGCACCTATTAAAAACCACTATGGCATCCACATTAATGGCCAGTGCAGGAGTGGCGGGTGTTACACAGCGGAAGGGATCCATGGTCTCTCGACTGAATGAAAGCCGCTTCTGGTCTCTCCTGCTCCACGCATGCCGAGGAGGAAGGTGCTCCCTGGGGCGGGCATTCAGCATCAAGTCCTCGGGCCCGATGCACCCTGTCCATTGCTCACTGACCCTGGCGGCCCAGTTACACATGCTCATTTGTGTGCTTCCCCAGCTGTCTCCCTTTAGAGACCTGAGGGAGTTCATGATGGGAAAATGAACTCGGTGCATGCACTTCTGATAGGTGTGGTGTCTGCTGCCTGCAGATACACAAACTGCATTGTTGCTAGCTGGGTTTTCTGCCGATGAGACAGAGATTAATTACAGGAGGTGAGCGAAGACTCCCATTCGTGAATATGGGACCGTGCAGCAGTAAAGACAGAGACAAATTAGGAGTGTCTGCACCCATTGTGCCTGTCAGAGGAGGACTCCAACAGATGGGCTTTAGATACATGTACTTCAGAGGACTGTTTCTTCCTTCATGGCAGCAAAAGCTTTCTAAGGAGGGCATCCAGATACAGAACAATAATGTCCGCCATCTGCATTTCAAAATCAGTGCAGAGACGTGCAGATGATGGCTCAGGGATTGAAAGAGAAGTTTGAATAACTATCTCACGGAAGTCACTTTTAATCATTGCTCTTGGAGGCTGGCTCATCAGTCAAAGCAACAACTGTTGCTGACAAGCAGCTTTCATACGTCTGATACTAAAGTGTAGCCAAGAGACCCCGATCGCTTTGAATTCTCTTCACCCCGTTAAGCTACTCCCAGTGAGTCAGAACTGGTGACCTTGAATGGAGAAAATGATGAGTCTAGTAAAAGATCTGCAGTGAACTTGTCAAAGTGGGGCGTTGGAACAGTGGTGGGGCTGTGACTTTCTGAGAGAAGTTTCCTCCTGATAGGTAGGTGTGTGTTCACAAAGCTCTACTCCTTTCCAAGGCATCTATCTCTAAAGAATGCTGGGATTGTGGGGTCTGACGTTCCTGTTCTCTCCGACTCCCACGGCAAGATTATGGCAGGGCCAAAGGGCTGAGCACATCCCCTGTCCCCTCTCGGGTCAGGGGCTTAGCTCCTATGGGCCACCTGAGCCAAGTCCAGCCCTCCTCTGGGGAGGAAGGTCCTATAGTAAGACTAGGTGGGGTGAGGGCTAGAGTCATGCAGGGTGAGTGGGAAAGGGGAAACCAGCCACGCTTTAAAATACTTTCTTTCCAATAAATCTTAAATTCTGCATCCGGTTCGTTTGTCACTCTTTCCCCGGCACCCAGAGCAGAGACTGGCTCATAGTAGGTTGTTTCATGAACACTCTTGCTTATCTCCTCAAAGTCTCTCCACGTGATGCAGGAGCTAGATGGGTCCCAGGCTGAGCAGCTGCAGTTCGGCCCCTGTGGACAGAGACTCCAAAATAACAGGAGGGAGGAGAGCTGAGCCCTGCCCAGACAAGAGACCACATATGTCTCATTCTTGAGGTCAAGGAGGCCTTCCTGACTACGCACGCGCACAAAGCCTCCTTGGAGGTCAAAAGCAGGGGGCGGGGCGCCACCCCATAGTAGGTGATGTCAACCTACTCATAAAACTCTTCGCTAGAATCCATTTTGGCTAAGAGATGCACGTGCACGCAGGGGAGAACCCCGAGATAGACCGAATATGGACTCAGAACCAGGCAAAGCAAGATGACTGGCCAAAGGAAACCCATGTGTCTATCCACATGTAGCCTTTTTCCTCCCAATAAACACTTGACTTGTTTCACTACTTTCCGTCTCTATGTGGAAATTCATTTCTGCACAGCCGGTGGACCAGGGCCTTGTCACTGGCCATTGGTCCCTAGTGGTCCAGTGGCTAGGATTCAGCACTCTCACTGCTGCTGCCTGACTTCCATCTCTGGCTGGAAACCGAAATCCTGCTTCAAGCCAATGTAGGCTGAGGCCACCGGAGATCACAGAGGGGTGGGTCTTAAGATTTAGTGCTGATTTTATGGACCTACTGCCTACCTACTGGATTGGAATCTGAGGGTAGGGTTGGGATGGGATGAAAATCTGCATTTGCACAAATTCCAAGCCCCACAGGGTGGTGTGCATCGTGTAGGATCTTGAAAGACAGCCTTTGCTTGCGGAACTCATATGTAACGAGACACTTGGGAGCAGGGACCTTCACGGAGTCCTGCAAGCAGAGCATCTTTTTCTTGGTTTTGATCTGTCTCATCCATAAGCCAGTCAGTCATTATTTACTCATCAAAACAGACAGTTAGAAGGAAGGGAGGCATTGGGCTGTCTCTGTCTTGTACTGTGAATAAGCTCTTGTATATTCTATTTTTGACTGTAATTGAAATTAATCAAAGACAGGACGTCCTGTTGGATTATAGAAGCCTTCCTTGAATGCGATCCCTTGCACAAAACATTGACTCCAAGCAGTGCTGTGCTCTGGCCAGCTCACCGCGGCCGCACCCACACTTACCTTCTTGTTTGTCCTGCTGGTCAGTAACACTAACCAACATGCACTTCCTGAACATTTAATGAGACTATCCCTGTGCCTGGCACTGAGGGGCGCGCAGAGGTGTTTGAGGCCCTGCCCCTAAAGAAATTAGGATGGAAGAGGGGCTGTGGAAGAGAGGTAGAACCTGTGAACACATTCATGAATGATGAAGTGAAAAGCCGGTGGTGAACTGAAGTTCAGAGACTACACAAACGGGGTGTGCTCGGGGCTTCCGAATGAGGTCCTCGCTTCCCTATGATCCGGCACGTAGCTGTGCCTAGGGAGGCACCGCTTGTGCTGTGACCTCACTGCATTTGAGCGCCTGCTCACACCTGTCTTCCCTGCCCACCGCCCTTGGGTGCCCCGCAGGACACGGCTGTGGTCTGCTGTCTTTATAGCCGGGCTGTACATGGCAGTGTTCAGCAGATGCCTGACACCCAGCCAGCGACAGTGGGTGGAGGGTGAGTGGATGGACTTGAACCTGAAGAATGGGCGGGGCTCGAAATCTAGGGACTGTTGAGATTCCAGGTAGGGGTGCAGCATACACAAAACACCTGAAAAAGACTTAACCAGGGGCCCTGAGATGTCGGTCGCCCTGAGGATGGAAGTGACCATGATTGTAGGAGCAAAGGGAATGAGGTTGAAGGGGAAAGTGAAATGCATGTGAGCTTGGCCCTGACTGAGTAGGTCAGAGGTTTTCTAATTATGTTCTTCCAAGAAGCCCCAAGGCAAGCAGAGGTGCTCTTGGAGCTCTGCAAATAATTTAAATTTAATTTTCCAAATTACATATTTTTAACAGTAACACAATTACATCGGCACACACAAATTTGGTTTACACTAAATTGTAACACGTTGTTGACCTGCAGTCAATTAACTTGTGCTACAGATCAATTCTCTGAATAAAATTCTGGCCATTGCTATTTAATTGAAGATTATACTGAGATTGCCATGTGCTATTAAGCTGTAAAGGGTGTTGGTTTTACTGATGCGAATCAAGATTTTCTCCATTTTATGCAACTTAAATCACATACAGAAATAAATTACATGCTGAGGCTTATATAAGATTACTGTTTTCTTCCATAAACCCAGATTTCAAATTTCTCTGTTCCTCAGAACAGTTTCATTATTCTTACTGAGTGACTTCGTTGTATTCACAAATGTTTAATCATTTGGACTTATGAAATAAATTTATATTAATGTTGCAGGGTACCTAAGCAGAGAAGTAGACCCTAAGATTTTTGAAATCTTATTGAGCAGAAGCTAAAAAAAAAAAACAACCAAGAAAACCCAACCCGCTTTTTAACAAACTAAAACTGATCATCTTGTAAGAAGTGGTGATGTCAGACCTCCTTTGGGGTAAATGGTTTCTTTGTTTTGAGAAAAACATCTAACTGGGGTTTTTAATTATGGAGATGTAGAAAAGACCCTTTTCTGAAATAGAGGTATTTGAGGTCCAAGGCATAGCTTTAAGAAGCTAAAAACTGCTGTGGGAGTGGGGAGGGAAGTTAGCTAATGTTGAGGGACAGAAGCAAAGATGATGCGTTGAATTGTGTCCCCCAAAAAGGGTGTGTTGGGTTCCTAACCTGCAGTAATTCAGAATGTTGGTTACAGAATGTAGGGGCCACATTACTAAATTTGGAGACAGGGTCTTGGCAGAGGTAATCAAGTTCAGATGAGTTTATTAGGGTGGCCCCTAATCCAATATGACTGGTGTCCTTATAAAAAAAGGGAAATTATGGTCACAGAGACAGGCTCCCACATAGGGAGAATGCCACGTCACCACAAGCCAGAGAACTACAGAAGCTAGGAGAGAGGCCTGGAACAGAGCATTCCCTATGAGCCTTCAGAGGGACCATGGCCCTGCAGCACCTTGATCTCAGACTGCTAGCTTCCAGAGCTGTGAGAGAATACGTTTCTATTGTTTAAGCCACTCAGTTTGTGGTACTTGTTATGGAAGCCCTAGGGGACTGTACAGCAGGCTAGGGCTTCTCTTGGAGAAGATGATGGAGTATATCATGGCATCTGCTGCTCACCTACCCCCTATAGGAGTTGAGCCCCTGTGGCCAAAAGGAGAAAGACGGTCAGCACCTGAGGGGACCTTCTGAAGGACATAGCACAAGGCCGATACCTCAGGGCCCAATTCCATCATATACTGGGATTCAACATGAAGCTGTTTGAAAAGGGAATTCTGTTATTAAAAAGAATTCATGTGGTGGACCACGGGGAATATTTGAGCTCAGGGTGGCAAAACAAAAGAGGTATTTTAGGAAATCTATTTATTGGTGTTATTCAATGTCATTTAACAGCTGCAGCCCACCAGGACATGGGGAGACATTCCAGGCAGCTCAAGTCTGCCAGCCCAGACCAGGGTGGGGACACCTCCGGTCACTTGGGGCCTGTCCTTGCTCAGAGCACAAAATCGCCTAGAAAAGTGATTGGAACTCCAAGCAGGAGCTCTCAGGAGCCACGGGTTATGATCCAGGGTCAAGTCTGAACCTTTTTCTGAGTTCTTGCACACTCACTAGTGAGGGGATGGGAGGCGGTGACCAGACAGGGCTTCTGACCAGGGCAAGTAAAGCTTTCTACACCAGCTTCTCTCTGGCTGTTGACCTGGCCAAAGGGAAACCATGCTGCTCTGAGTACCTTGTTCCTGACTTAGTCTGTTGCCTTTAATCTATAAATTGAGAGGGAAGGGGCAAGGAAGGCAGAGCAGGGCACGCTGGACATCTGGCCTGAAGAGGTAGGTTGCTCTAACGGCCTTTGGAAGACCTCTCCCCAAGCATCTGGGTCCCCCTGAACCTTTGGTGACGGTTCAGAGAGTCACCCTTTAACAAGTTCACCCACCCTCAGATATGAGGTCACCTGACTCCTCATCAGGGCTGCTGCCTGGGCAGATGGTCATGTGATACGCTGTGGCAGCATTGCACACCATTTAATGAGTTGAATGTAACTTGGTTGCTTTGCTCGATTTGAGCATTTTGTTCCTTCACATTCTCCTGGTCTTTGTAGCTGATTGCTGGTGAGGCACTATGGCTTGTTCAGAAGTTGTATAAATTCAAGAGACCCTCCAAAGAAGGAAAGTGATGCTTAAGCTGCTGGATATGGAGCAGGATGAAGGCCTACCTGATGGCCTACCAGGGCCACTCAGAGTAGCAGACCATGGGACGGGACTGGAGCATCTTCCTGACCCCAAACATCTCACCCACAGACCTATGCTAGAGCCAAAATTCCCATTAATGCGGTGAGCTTGGGTTAATTAGTGGGCTGTCACTTTTGTAGAGAGGGCCCTCCCTGCTGAGGGCAAATATATTTTCTTATATCTGGGGTAGCTGCCGAAGTCACTGGTCCTTCAAACTACACTGCCAAGGACGTGACCCAGCATGGGGCTGGGACAGGTGAGTCTTGGTCAAAGGAGAGAGGATGGCAAGGGGCCCCCAACACGACTAGCTTTTCCCTGCCTCTCCCCACAAACCTCAGAGGTGAAATTTCCTGGAGTCCCGCAGCCCACCTGATCCCACCCTCTACTGGCTACAGCCCTCTGCTTTGAACAAGTGCTTAATTAGAGGTTGATTGTTTCATGTGTAAAGAATGTTGGCCTTGGGCTCTCTTTCCTCCCTTAAATAAGTCCCTTCCCTTCTCCAACTCTATTTTTTTGGTCTTTAATAGAAATTTCCACGGTTCTTTAACTCTATCATCCAATAGTCTGAAAGTTTCTTGCAGGAAGGGATGGCAGATTTTCCTGGCATGGATGTACTTTGCCCTGTAAGACCCAGCTCTGGGCAAAGCACATTAGGGGAGCCTTGTAAGTCCTTGAAGGCTGACTTCCGGGTGGGAAGTCTGGGTGTCTCAGTGCAGCCAGAATCACAAAGGAAGAAAGTCTTGACTCCACTGGCCACATTTCCCTGAGTAGATGTGTTAAGGACATCATAGTGACCAGCATTTATTGACCGCTCTCTATGTGTCTGGGCTCGTGTTGGCTTCTTTAACTCCCAGATCCCCACTGCCCTGCATGTATGACTACTGAGCTCTTGAAAAGTGGCCGGTCTGAGCTGAATGGGCTGTAAGTATAAAATGCACACTGGATTTACCAGGCTTAGTGTGACAAAGAGATTATAAAACATCTCATTAACACCATTAATATTTTAAATTGATTATTTATATTGATTATATGTTGACAAGCTACTATTTCAGATCTACTAGGTTAAATAAAAAATAGTTAAAATTAATTCCACCTGTTCTCTTTTTACTTATTTTTAAGTAGCTACTAGAAAATTTTGAATCATATCCATGGCTTGTATCTGTGGCTCTCAGTATATTTCTGCAGGACAGCACTGCTTCGGAGCCACAATCACAAGGGCTATTTCTTTTCATTTTACAGGTGAGGACAGTAGGGCTCAGAAAGGTTAATAAATGACTCAAGGTCACATGGGCAGTAATTGAAGGAGCTGGGATTTGACCCCAGGTCTGTCTGGCTTTAAACACTGTATACGTGACCATTTCATTTTACTGTCTCTCAAATTTATGACTCACTGAGTGTATTTTGATTCTCAGTAAGAGATTAAAGCCCACCCACGGGCTAACGAAAGAAGAAGTGTTTATGTGTTTTGCACACCAGCATCACGTATGATTAAAGTCTCATCACTCCTTGGACCATTCTAAGCTGGGAGCCCATGGTGTTCAAGTTCAACCACTGGGCCCCAGCCTGCACGCTCTCTGGAACTTGGCTGGCTTGTTCAGTGTTGTCTTTTAGGAGCATGGCATAGTCCTAACTCTACATGGGTTTGTTGACTGATGAAGGAGTAGGCGGGGTGAATTTTGCTCTGATATAATCTTGAGGTCAGACAGAGGTTGGAGTGGCAACTGTCCTGGTCAGACAGAACAACAAAACCAGGGACACACTCAGATTTGTGAGTCCTCTCCAGACCTTCCGACCTGCCACTCTACTCTATCAGCATTTAATAAAAGGCATTTCCTCCTCCCTGACGGCTGGAAGAGCAATATTATATATCTGTGGTTTGGGATCTGACGGGAAATTAGAATTTACCCAGGCAGGCTGGGCAGGGGGAGGGGAGAGACAACCAGAGCAGCACCTGGAATTCGCGAGCGTTTTCTAGGAGTTTCTTTCAAGAACACTTTTATTTCAAGAAAAGGCAAGAACAAAGCAGCCTTTAAAGACAGAGCTTTTATTTCTCATCTCAAAAAATATCCAAATGCAGTGGGGTTGTACAAGTGACACAAAAGAAATTAGGTTTCTCCTTTTTCCTGCAAGAGCAAATGTTTATATGTGTGTCACTTGCTGGGTCTCACGGTAAGGAACATAAATAAACGATTTTGCTTTGCTTTCCAATCAGAGCAAAAGCAAGTGAAAATTGTGAGCGTTGTGTGTTTTGGGGGTTGGGACCTGGGGGCTGCAAGCAGCTTATAGGAGAAGATTTTTTTAAAAGGGCAAAAAAGCTCTCCCTTTCCCCTTTTGTCTGCCCCGCTAAAATCCCAGTTAAAACTCTCTTGTCCATTTGTGGGCTGCGACTGCAGGTTCCATGTCCCTGAACTTTGGCTGCCGTCCTGCTCCCACAAAACAATGTGAGATTTCTAAACTGGCCTCAGTGTTAATCAGGGCCATGGGGGATAAAGCTGTACAGGCTGCTAGGGGCCCTGATCCAGTGTGTTCATTCATTTATCTTGCTTTTCCCTGACATGTTTGCTGTCAGCTGCAGAGCTAAATACTGAAGCATTCTGAGGTGGTTAACTTCTACTGAAGCTGAGAAAATAGCTTTCAGAGCCCTTTATCACCAAATCAATCTATCTGGTAAACCCCTGCAACTAAAATAATATGTTTTTGCAAATTTTCTTCTGGTGTTTGACAGCCTGAGAAGTTATTTTTTTCAGTTTAATTTAATTTCTCTCTCTCTCTCTCTCCCTCTCTTATATTTTTGAGAATTGAGTTTTTATTTCCCCTGTTCATTATTTAAAACTCCTTTGGAGGCAAAGTTCGTAAGAGCCTCATGTGGATTTTTCTGGGTTTTAACCCAGTGCTGCCCTGGCCCTGGCTCCCCTCTGGTCCTGTGTGCTGACTGGGAAACAGCGAAGGCAAGTGTGCCTGACCCCAGAGGGCACTTCTGGGCATCTCCCTGGCTCTAGGGACCTGTCACCTGCCCTTGAACTCCCAAGGGAGGGGGTGGCCTAAGTCAGAGCTGTCCAGCTGAAAAATAACACGAGCCACCTATGAAATGATAAATTTTTTAAGAGCTACATGAAAAAAAGTAAACAAGAAATAGATGAAATTATTTTAATAATATATTTTCTTTAACTTGACATATTCAAAATGTTATTTCAACATAGAATAAATACAAACAAATTATCAATGGATCGTTTTCAGTGCTAAGGCTGTGAAATCCCATGTACCTGACACAGCACACCTCAGTTCAGCCAGGACGCATCTCAGGCGCTCAATAGCCACACGGGGCTGGTGGTACCATAACGGGAAGCTCAGGTCTAAGTTAACAGGCTCCGCTCTCTCAGTGCCTGCCAGCTGTTTGGGAAGAGCCACGTGATGGTTTACGGAAGACTGTGCCAAGTCAGCCTGGGAAGTGGGCACCATGTCTCTGTACTGAATTACTAGGAAGAAATGAATGGGGCTGGGGGACGGGGACTGGAATCTCCAAGAAAGCTTCTAGAGGAGGCAGGACACAGGAGGTGCCCTGATGCCAAGGGCAGAGGAACCTGTAAGCTGGGCTGAGAGCATCCGCATCTCCGGAGGCAGAGAAGCTGAGGCAGGACTTTTCCCTTCCCTCTCCCAAACCCCCTTCCCTGAGTCAACCTCCTGGCAGCCCAGGGACACATGGTCAGAGGGCAGCCTCTCCATTCACAGTGTGTGGAGGACACACCGGCCCTCAGAGACACTCCCTGTACGCAGCACAGCAAGGTGGATCAAGCGGGGGCTTCCATGCCAGCCACCCTGGCTTTGTCACTTAGCAGCTGTGGGCTTTGGGCAAATGGTTTATCCTCTCTGAGGCCGTTTACCTCATCTGGAAGATGAGACCAACAGGAGCACCTACTTCGTAGGGAAGTTGACAGAGTTAAATGGAGTCCTTGGCTCAGGGGCTGGTGCCCCCAATGGTAGCTCTTCTGTGTTGTTCAGAACTGTAAAAAGTCGGTCAAGTGTGGGTTTCTGTTACAAGCAGCATCAGCGGGTACCATGTGTGTCTGGTCACAGGTTATGGTCTTTCAAGACTCGAATGGCAGGAGAGAAGGAGGAGGCCAGGTTCCGCGTGGATCCATTGCTTCCTATTGGTCGTTTGCATGTACTAACGCTCTACCTGGTGCATTAAGCTGAGACATGACCTTCTTCCTTTGAAACTACAACAGGGCTTCCCTGGTGGCGCAGTGGTTGAGAGTCCGCCTGCCGATGCAGGAGACACGGGTTCGTGCCCCGGTCCGGGAGGATCCCACATGCCGCGGAGCAACTAAGCCCGTGAGCCGTGGCCGCTGCGCCTGCGCGTCCGGAGCCTGTGCTCCGCAACGGGAGAGGCCACAACAGTGAGAGGCCCGCGTACCGCAAAAAAAAAAAAAAAAAAAGAAACTACAACATGTTGTACCACATTTTTGATCACTTGAGCTCTGATCGGGAAGTCCCTTTGTCACATTGCCCTCTTCAAACATCGATAGCCCGACTAGAGGAAATGCATTTCCTCTTTTCGGAAGGGGAAAGCGGCGTTTGTAGTGATCACTCTGGTGTGATCAGCGTACATGTGTACGCACGTGTGCACGTGTGCGTATGTGTGTGTGCTTCTGACTCTAAAACAAGAGCCCACCCCTAGGGGTCCTGATATTTTCCACAATACTCATGTTGCTTTTGTATTTCTTTGAATTAATTTTCCATTTGTGTGCGTGGTTTCGGACTGCACTGCAAGCTTGATCTGGCCTCATGTCTCCACCTGCAACGTCACCTACTCCCAGTCCCTGGGTAGGAAGAGGATTGGGGCAGGTCCCGTCTCCTCTGGATCTTCTTTCCATGGCTTGGCCGCTGCTCCCGGGACTGTGGCCCAAGGTCCATGAGGCAGGCTTGGCAAAACCCCTCATAGCCAGGGTCTACTTCTCCAGAGCCACAGGCCACTCGGTTGCCAAGTCCCTGGACGCTTCACTGCCACTGTCATCTCCACCATTTATTAAGCTTTTGTTATGCTCCAAGCAGTTACATGCCTTTTCTCTAATCCTCTGAATAGTTGTGCAAGGTGGGGAGAGTTAAGCCGTTTACCCACGTCTCGGACGGACACAAGACCAGCTCATCATCCTCCGGGGCCACTCGCTTCTAAGCGTTTGAGTTACACTTACCCCAAGAGAAATAAGTTTTGTTGAGACACAGTCCTGTAGGGGAATTGACTGCTTCCATGCTGTTATCTGCTCTGGGCACTATAATTTTGACCACAAAGTCAGGCAGGGTGTGTTCACTTAAGATCCTTATCTGTAAGGGCACGTCAAATTGTTCTTTCACTCAGGGACTTTATAAAGACAGCCAACAAATTCGTTGACAACAACTGAAAACACAGTGTGGAGGGAAAACTATATACATTTTACCATAGTCAACTGGGTTATTTACTTCAACTACTATTCTTAATTTCTCCTTTTTCTCCACCTTACTATTAGTAGTAGTAGCAGTAGTTAGTATTTAGTGAGGTTCTGATTCATTTCTAGTTCTTTTTTGTTTTTTTTACTAAACAACTAGTAAATCTTTCAGTAAAAATGGGTAAAAAGAGGAGAGACTTCGTGGTCAAAGAGTGATATGGCTCTTCAGGCATTGTCCAAATCATCAGATTCTCTCTATGCACGTCACCCTGCCCTTATGTTTTCCTACCTGGCGCTCAGATTTTTCTTCATCACACTAAGCACCTTTCATCCAGTCTGTGCTTTTGGACTTGCTCATATTTAAGCACAGACCTATCAATTCCATTGCACAAGAGACTGTGTTTTCTTCTAAACACCCACCAAAATGTTGCTGCCTGCTTTTCTCAGTACCCCAAGGCCAGCTTCTCACTCTCTTGGCTTGATGCACAAATCTGAGTCCTCTTGGGTTGCAGTTTTGTTTACATGCAGTACAATGCCATGATTGGTGGGGTGTATTAAACAATGTTTGGGGTTTAAACTGAAAAGGAAACCTCCCATTGGACAAAAATATAAAGATCATATGTGACACTAGTCACCGTTTTTCCCCCTAGATATAGAAGCTCAGGGAAGTCTTCTCATCTTAACATTTCATGCTCATTTACACATCGTCGTGGTCGGTGTGAATTGAAGTGTGAGCATATGGTCTCACTGTGGTCATCTGTTCATTGCGCAGCTGTCCCATAACTGTACTCTGATTGTGGATTATGAGTAAGGCATTGGAAGAGCTGGAGGTGGGGGAAAAGGAGTAGGACAAAATGTTTTAATCAAGATTTCACAATCTAGAAGGTTAGAGGGAGTCTAGATGAACCCAGAGGACACCATTTCCTCAAGAGCAGAGCTTCACTGAGCACTGCAGGTGAAGTCTTCTGGCACCTGAGCAAGGCAGAGAGCGCTGTTGACTGGCCCAATAGTAAAAATCCTGGGAGAAAGTGGGGTGGAGGTTGGACCTGGAGTGATGGGTAGGCTTTGATAAGTAGAGGAGTGTAGCAAGGGCAGTTAGAGCAAAGGATGAAAATCTTCAGCGACATAACCCATTCAAAAGAGACCAGCCTGGCTGGGGGAAAAAAAGTTCATGTTGGGGACAAGCAGGAGAAATGGTAGGAAGGAGGGACCAGTGTTCAACAGACGGTCTAGGACTGTGCTGTCCACTACGCTTGTCAGTAGCCATGTGTGGCTACTTCAATTTAAGTCTTAATTAATTAAAGTAAAATACATTAAAAATTAAGTTCCTTGGTTGCACTAGTCACATTGCAAATGCTCGATAGTCACATATGTCTAGTGACTACTGTATTGGACAGTGCAGCTATAGAACAGCCATTTCCATCCCTATAGAAAGTTCTAATGGACATTCTAGGCTACTACATACGAAGCTGAACAATATGGATTTTTTCATGAGGGCATCGGGGAATCATTTATGGTATTTAAGCAGGTTACATGAGGGTAAAGTAGCTTAATTTTTAAAAAATAAACACATGTTGCAGATTTTATCTAACTCATTAATTAATGAGGGAACCAGTAAGATGTTACAACAGGTTCAGTAATTGAATTTTTTTTAATTGAGGTGAAATTCACATAGCATAAAATGAACCATTTTAAAGCGTGTACCTTAATTTCTAGTTGTGGCTGGGAAAGAGCTTTTTAAATATTAATGTGGTGGCCGTATGAAGGATGTATTAGTAGGGCAAGAAATAGGAGACCGGGAGGCCAGCTGGAAGTCTGGGCAGGGCACTGGGTTTGAGGAGCTGAGGCTTGTACCAGGGAATCGGGAGTGGAGAGAGTGGGTGAGGAAGAAGAAGCAACATTTACAGGCAGAGCTGGTCAGATTGCTGACTAGATAAATAGATGAGAATTAACAGTACAAAATTCCTGAAAAGTGGAGAGGTTACTGGTTTGGAGGAGCAGATAGGTTCAGACCAGCTCTCACTCTGAACTGAAGAGCCACCCAAGGAATGGCTTCTACAAAGCACTGGAGGTGGAGCTGTAGAGGGACCCCATGCGGGGCCGGCCCATCATTGGTTACGTTGGGGACAGGTGTGCAGATGTCTTGCCATAGACGAGGGCAGAAGGGCAAAGCCTGAGCACCGAGGAACATCCACAGTGAGGGACATTGTGCAGAAGAAACGGAGCAGGCGGTGAAGTCGGAGGGGGAAGGAGGGCTTGGTTCTTTTAGCAAATATTCATTGAGCACCTGCTGTATGCAAAGCATCTTGCTGACGCCCAGGATGTTGTGGTGACGATGACGGTCAAAACCCAAACATCTCCCAGACTCATGGGACCTACGGTCCAGTGAGAGAAGAAGAAGACAGAAGTTCAGAAACAGGGACATGGTCATTGCCGAATGCTGCCAAGAAGTCAGCGAGGGAAGGGAGCCCTGCATAAAGCTTTTGTTTGTTTGTTTTTGTGGGTTTTTTTGCGGTACGCGGGCCTCTCACTGTTGTGGCCCCTCCCATTGCGGAGCACAGGCTCCGGGCGCGCAGGCTCAGCGGCCATGGCTCACGGGCCCAGCCGCTCCGCGGCACGTGGGATCCTCCCGGACCGGGGCACGAACCCGCGTCCCCCGCGTCGGCAGGCGGACTCTCAACCCCTGCGCCATCAGGGAAGCCCTTGAATAAAGCTTTGGGGTTTGGCGAGAAGGCAGCTGTCGCCAGGGGCTTGGAGAGACAGCAATTGCGGGAGATCAAGAGAGCGGAAGCCAGATTGCCGGAGACTGAGGAGTGACTGCCAGGTGAGGAAGTGGAGACAGCAGCCATCACCACCACTTCAGGAAGCTTATCAGTGAGAGGAAGACGAGAAAACCCACCTCTAGAGGAGGGAGCAGGTCTGAGTAGAGGCTTTTGTGGGGAACGGTGCTCTTCTGAGGGCAGAGGACAAGAAGCTGGTGCGGAGCAAGCTGGGGAAATTACTAGAGGGAGGTGCTAAGCGGGGGAAGAAAGATCCTCAGGCTCTGTGAAAAGTATGAAATCTACAGTGCAGGCGACCATTTTTTAAAAATTAACTCTTCTTAAATGAAAAAGCTATGCACGCTCATGGTAAAAATTCAGAGAATGAAAAGGTGTCTCTCCCACCCTTCCCAGTGGTAACTGGTACCAGTTCCTTATGTATCCTTCTAGATAATGTTTCCACATGCAACTCTGTGTGTGTCCAAGTTTGTGTATAAAATCCCAGCCCCTCTTTTTAATTTATATAATTGGGAGGGGGCACACACTGTTTTCTTGATTTTTTTCCCTTTTACAAGGAAGGTTTGGAGATCATCTTCTGTCACATTGAAAGCCATCTAATTACTTTTAATGGCTACATTTTCTTAAATGTGATTTTATTTTGTACCAGCTCCCAATTCACAAACACTTAGGTTGTTGCTGGTATTTTGCTATTATACACGACATTGCAGGGAATATCTTATATTAACATTTTTTTCTATTTTTATTATGATAAAATATACATAAAATAAAAATTTCAAATGTGCAGTTCAGTGGTAGTAAGTACATTCACATTGCTGTGCAAACATCATCATCCATCTCCAAAACTTTTTATCTTATAAAGCTAAAATCCGTACCCATTAAACAATAATTTCCTCTTCTCTGCCCCAGTCCCACCACCCTACACCCTTGCCTCCTTCTACCCTCTGACAACCACCATTCTATTGATACTTTCGGGCTCTATGAATTTAACTACTCTAGGTATCTCATATAAGTGGAATCAGACAGTATTTGTCCTTTTTGTGACTGGCTTATTTCACTTACCACAGTGTCCTCAAGGCTCATCCATGTTGTGGCATGTGTCAGAATTTCCTTCCTTTTTAGGGCTGAATAATATTCCACTGTATGTATACATACCACATTTTGTTTATCCGTTCATCCATCAGTGGACATTTGGGTTGCGTCTACCTTTTGGCTATTGTGAATAATGCTGCTGTGAACATGAGTGTACAAGTATCTGTTTGAGTCCTTGCTTTGCATTCTTTTAGGTATATACCCAGAAATGGAATTGCTGGATCATACAGTAATTCTATGTTTCGTTTTTTGAGGAACTGCCGTACTATTTTCCAGGGACTGTACCATTTTACATTCTCATCAGCAATGAACAAGGGTTCTAATTTCTCCATATCCTTGCCAACACTTGTTATTTTTTGTTTGTTTGTTTTGGTTTGGTTTGGTTTGGTTTGGGTTTTTTCATAATAGCCATCCCAGTGCGAGTGAAATAGTATCTTATTATAGTTTTGATTTGCATTTTCCTAATCTTGAATGACGTGGAGCTTCTTTTCATGTGCTAATTGGCCGTCTGTATATCTTCTTTGGATAGATAGCTATTTAAGTCCTTTGCCCATTTTTTAATTAGGTTGTTTGTATACTAATATCTTATAGATATTTATAAGATAAATTCATATTTGTAGAGTTGTAAGATTAAAGGGTAGGTGCATTTGAATACTTTTACATATTGCAAGTTGCTGTCCAAAGAGGTGATATGGATTGAATGTAGTGGTGGTATGCATGCATTCTCAAGAATTTTAAATGAGTAGAATCATACAGTATGCACTCTTGATTTTCTGTCTCCTTTTGCTCAGCATAACTATTCTGAGATTCATCTATGTTGTATGCATCAATAGTTCATTCCTTTTTATTAATGGTAGTATCCCATTGGATAGCTATACCACAATTTGATGGACATTTGGTTTATTTCCAGCTTTGGGCTAATACAAATAAATCTGCCATAAACATGAATTTACAGGTCTGTATGTAAACACATGCTTACATTTCTCTTGGGTAAATACCTAGGAGTGGAATGACTGGGTCGTATGGTAGCTGTACACTTTAATTTTAAAGAAAGTGTCAAACTATTCTCCAAAGTGGTTGTACCATTTTACATTCCAGAGAGCAGCATATCTGAGTTCCAGTTGCTCCCCATCCTGGCCAGTCCTTGCTTTGGTCAGGCTTTGTAATTTTACTCATTCCAGTTAGTGTATAATTGTGTATCAATGTGGTTTTTTTATTTGTGTTTCCTAATAACTAATAATGTCGAGCATCTTTCCATGAGCTTATCTGTCGTCTGTATATATTCTCTGATGAAGTAGCTTGCTTGTATTCTTATTATTGTGTTGTAAGAGCTTTTTATATAATCTATCGACAAGTCTTTTTTAGGATATATGTTTTACAAATATTCTCTACCATGCTGTGGTTTGCATTTCTGTATTCATAATAGTGCCTTTTAAATACAGTTTAGATGCGATAAAGCCCAATTTATTGATTTTGTTTCTTTATTACTTTGTGTCCTATTTAATAAATCTCTGTGAAATCCAAGATGGATTAGATTTTTTCCCCTATATATTCCACTAAAAGTCTCATAGTTTTAGCATTTACATTTAAGTCTATGATCCATTCTGAGTTAATTTTTGCATATCACATGAGGTAAGGGTTGAGGTACTTTTTCTTCTTTCAATCCAATTATTATTTTTGACTTTAGTTATTTATTTATTTATTGGCTATTCAGTTATTCCAGCACTGTTGTTTAAAAGATTGTACAATTTTCATTGAATTGCTTTGGCACCTTTGTCATAATCAAAAAGACCAAAGTAGGCCTATGTGTGGACTCTATCCTCTTACAGTGATATATATGTTTACCTTACACCAATGCCATACTGTCGTAATTACTGTAACTTTGTAATATCATGAAATCATTTAGTGCAAGCTCTCCAAATTTGTTCTTTTTGTTCACGTTTGTTTTGGCTTTCTAGGTTCTTTGCTTTTCCATATGAATTTTAGAGATAGCTTGTCAATTTTGGACAAAGAAAAACAGGCTGGGATTTTCATTGGGATTGTGTTGTCTCAAATCTATAGATCAACTTGAGGAGAATTGACAGTTGCCTTTCCAAGCTTATTTCCTCAACTTCCAAAGTAGAAAACAGGGCTTCCCTGGTGGCACAGTGGTTATGAATCCGCCTGCCAATGCAGGGGACATGGGTTCAAGCCCTGGTTCAGGAAGATCCCACGTGCCGCGGAGCAACTAAGCCCGTGCGCCACAACTACTGAGCCTGTGCTCCAGAGCCCATGAGCCACAACTAGTGAGCCCATGTGCCACAACTACTGAAGCCGGCGTGCCTAGAGCCCGTGCTCCGCAACAAGAGAAGCCACCACAATGAGAAGCCCACGCACTGCAATGAAGAGTAGCCCCCGCTCACCGCAACTAGAGAAAGCCCACGTGCAGCAATGAAGACCCAACACAGCCAAAAATAAATAAATTAATTAATAAATTTACATTTTTTTTTTTAAAAAGTAGAAAACAGTTGTGAAGCCAGAAAATGTAAGATGATGAGCTGACTTAGCTTCTCATCTTCATTTTTGGGAGATACTTTTGCTGGCTGTAGAATTCTAGGTTGAGAGCCTAAACCCTCCCCCACAAAAAGCCCCCCAAACCAAAAACCACACAAACAAAAAACCCTTTAACAATGTCACACCACTATCTTCTAGCTTGCATTACTTCTGAGGAGAGATTTTCTGTCATTCTTACCTTTATGCCTCTGTACATAATGTACTATTTTTCCTCTGCCTGGTTTTAAGGGTTTTCTTTTTGTTACTTGTTTTAAACAACCTGATTATGATGTATCTTGGTGTAGTTTATATTTGTATTTCTTGTGCTTGAGGTTCCTTGAGATTCTTTGGTCTGTGGATTTATAGTTTTCATCAAATTTGGGAAAAATTTAGCTGTTATTTTAAAAATATTTTATCTGCCCCTTCCTCCCCATCAAGAGGACTCGATGTTGGCTCACGGACCACTGTTTTTTGTTTTGTTTCCTTGTTAGTCTTTTTTCTCCCCTCTCTGTGCTTCATTTTGGGTATTTTTTATTGCTGTCTTCATGTTCAATTTTTTTTTTTGTATTGTCATATATGCTGTTAATACTCTCCAGTGTATTTTCCATCTCTTTTAATTTTCTTCTCTAGAAGCTTGGTTTGAGTCTTTTTTTACTATCTTCCATCTCATGGAATATAGTCATAAATGCTTTAATGTCCTTGCCTATTAATTCTAGCATCTGTGTCATTTCTTCGTCTGTTTCTATTACTGATTTTTCTCCTCTTCATGGGTTGTTTCTTCCTGGTTCTTTACATGGCTGATAATTTTGGATTAGATACCAAACATTGTGAATTTTACGTTGTCTGGTGCTGGCTATTTTGTGCACCTTCCACAGCATCCTAGTCTTTACCCTCTGTGGGCCCCATCATGGTTACAACTGCTTGTTTGATGGTCATGGCTATCTCCGCTGCTGAGCTGGAGGCTCCAAGGGTTCAGAAATCAGGTATGTCCTGTTCCTGCTGATTCTCCAGCAACTAAAAGTGTGCCTGGTATATTTCAGGTACTCAGCAAGTATTTGTCAAATAGACAAATACACGAATGAACCAATGGATGGATGAAAAAACAACACTCAGATGTCCCTGTGTCTCAGTTTTCCATTGTTGTGTAACAAATAACCCCTAAACTTAGCAGCTTAAAATGACAACCATTTTATTATGTCTCACAGTTCTGTGGGTTGAGTGGGTTCAACCTGGAAACTCTTTGGGTGGTCTTCCTTGAGTCTCGCAGGAGGCTGCTGTAAAATGGGGCTGGAGTCATCTGGAGGCCGACTGGGAGGCCAGAATGGCTGGGCCTCTCTCCCTCTCCATGTAGCCTCAGGACCTCTTTCTGTGTAGTGTCTTGCTATGTTCTCTCCAGCAGGGTAGCCAAATTTGGTGCTTCGGGACTCAGTCTCCCTGAGACATACGTGTTCCAGAAGGAAGAAATCTGAGGCTGCCAGTCCTCTGAAAGGCTAGGTTCAGAAATGGCTCAGTGTCACTTCCACAGCCTTCTGCTGGCTAAGCAGCCACAGAACCAGCCCCGATGCAGGCAAAGAAATGGAACTTCACCTTCTGATGCAGCACCTTAAGTGCACCTGCTCCGTGAAGAGGTCCTAATGTCGCATGTTCTTTTCCTCTGAAGGACTTGTCTGACTTAGATTTAGCTACAGCCTCAGTGGGAAGGCCAGGAGGTCCTCTGGTCTCAGTTCTTTCTCCTCTGAGACCCTTACCTGCTGGAGGAATGTCCTCAGGGATAGCTTCAGATCTAGACACAGAGTTGCAGGTCAACATATCAGCCTAGTCCTGATCTTATCTAGTATTCTAAGTGGAGTGCGGATTTACCGCAAACCCGGGACAGTTATTTGTTTTCATACCACCACTTTTCTTTTTTTTCCATGCCACTACTTTTAGAACTCCTAATATTCGGAACTAATTGCTTTCTTTCTTCTTTGAACTTTCATTTGGTTCTTGAATTTGCCTTGGATCTGGAATAGTTTTCATTTTTGCCAAAAATGGCCTTTTCTTCTTGACTAGTGTTTGCTTCTTAAATCCTAACATGATCTGGATAGTAGGCCAATTGATAAAAAAGTGGTAAGTATCAGTCTTGTAGGATTGGAAGAGTCTTGGGAAAAGTCTTTCCCTCGCTCTTTGCCAAATCTTAATTCAGGGAAAAATAAATTCCAGTGAAAACCTCAGTAGGTGTTCTTCTAACACTATAATCACCAAGAGGGCAGGAATGAAAGCCATGAAGTTCTGTTTTCACAGCACCTCCTTCCATAGGCGTTTAAGAACTTGAGACATGCTTGTCAGAGCTGATGTTAAACAGAGGCTTGACAACCTCCAGGAGTTTTGATTCTTTGGTTTTATTTCCTCATTGGCTGCCCCTGAAGATCAAAGTCCCCCCAGACCCAGATGTTATGATGATCCTGACCCACTGCCTTTCTCTCTGAGGTCACCAGAAGTTCAGCTGAACTGAAAATCACGCATTTCCAAGTTTTCGATTCCACAGGAGACATTCTTATGAAGAGCTGGACTTTTCAAGATGTATTTCTCTACCTGGAACTTCTGACTCCCTCCGTCAGCAATGGAAATGCATGTTTATTTTCCACTAGAAGAAAGGAGAAAAGCCGCTTGCTCCCGTGCACAGATTTATACACCGTCAGTCAAGCCCTCTTCCCTGGAGATTATCTGATGAATAAATTAGCCTTCTATAAAAATACTTTGCAAGCACTCTTGTACCATTCAGAACCATTATTGCAATTCATCAAAGCGAATCTATAAATGGGATAACTACATCCAGGAAGGAAGAATTAGAACATAAGGATTTACCCATATTTTTGAGCAGATATGTGACTTCAATTTGGTACCCACATTATTTGGACCTTACCAATATCCTTGGAAAACAAGCAGCCCCATACCTGGCCACCTTCCCACTTTTTTGACCTTTTCACTTGGGATACGACACTTTGCATACGATGTCTGATATTTTCTGCTAGATAATACTTTGGGCTATTTTTTAAACCAAGCACTTGAGCTGATAAGAGTCATATTTTTCCCATCTGTATTTCCAACATATTGCCAGAGGTTCTGGGCAATAGATATGTTTTTGAGTAAATAGAATACTAAATCGAAGCAATGGATCATAAGTTTAAGGCAACAAGCCTCTCCCTTCACCATCCAATAAAAAAGGTCACTAGACAATGAGAAAGAAATGGAATGATGGGAGATAGAAAGTTTTAATAATTCTGTCATCAGAAAGCTCAGTCAAGCTTTTCTTCCTCTTCCTGGACCTAAGAAGATAAAGTCCTCATCAGAGCACAGGAAACACGCCTGTCTTCCATCCCAAAGATGGGTGGTTCTGGGGAATCGATCACAGCAGTCCCTGCTCTAATCTCCGGAAAATTCATCAAACTTGTCTCTCCTGGGTTTGGGGCTGAGACATTGCCCTGAGGAGGTACAGGGAGGCACTCATTTATTGGCCTTCTGTGTGATTTTTAAAAGAAATAGGAGCCACTTCATCTCTCCCAGGCAGGCTGAGCTTTCTTTCAGTTTTGAGACCTTTACTTCTAAGTGCCCTCTTGCCATTGGTGGAAGTGGATGCAGAACGGGGTAAAAGAAGTGCCCTCTCCTTTAGTGGCTGCTCAGCTGCAAGTGTGCATGTAGAAGTTAGAGGCTAGAAAGCCTCTCATCTCACTTCCATCCGACCCCACGCCAAAGCCTTTGGTATGGTGCGTGTTTAGACTGCCCTGAAGAGCAGGAGGGGTAACGGGTTAGTGGGGGATGAAAGGATAAAGCTGATACCTGGTGTTCTCTACTCTCTACCTTTCCCTCTTTGAGGAGCCATTATCACCCCATCTCAGAGGCTTGCAATGCTGAACCTTGGCCTTGTTTTCTCAGAAGAAGTTGACAAAAGGAGTTGATTTTTATTTTAATTTTTAATAAATTCAGCAACAGCGCCAAGTGATGGTTGATTGTGAATTACCTCTTGCAGAGCAGCTGCTGCTGTTGGAGAGTTCTGCTGATCACATAAACAAATCACTTTTTCCCATAATCGTTCCTAGCTCTATGGTGGCTGAATTGCTTGTGTTGTTTATGCATTGTTTTAGAAGCAATAGGCCGTCCTACGGTGTCTTGGGAAGGAAGCTTGTGTCCTGGGTTTAACTGGCATCTGTGACTCTGCTAAATTTTTTCAAACTTTTTTTTCTCTCTCCTACTTCTTCTAAGCTGTATGTGATGTTTTATTTAATATGGCATGCAAGATATTGGTCTTCAGTCCAAATTGCAATTTCACATCAAAACCGATTCTCCTGACAGTTGGATGTGGATGGTCCGTTTCTGAAGTTTACATGTGCCCTGATTCTTGAGGGAAAAATAGAACAGTTCATCTAGCCTGAGACTTTGTCCACAATAAAACAAAGATCCCCCCCCCCACCCGCCCTTTGGTGCAATAATGGATCGTGGTAAAATACTGCAGCCATTTCCCAAGAAACAGGTCCATCAGCACTTTAAATCTACACTGGCATATACCTCTAACATTAGCAAGAATCTGGGGTTACTGAGGCAATTATCTATGAATTTTTGAGTTTCTCTCTCACAAGATCTGGGCACCGCCTGGCCTTCCATCTCTTTGTGGAAAGTACAACGTGATCACAAGCTTTTATAGACCAATCTTGTTAATGACAGTTGGGCCAAAGCCACTGAAAGAAAAACTTTAAACTCATGTGCTGAATATTTTTCAGTTCTAGTAGCCTAGACAATGCATTCAAAATGGTTGCCTACGAAAAAAAATATTGCAATTTACACAATACATTAATAATTGTTCTTAAAGTTGAGATGAACAGAAATGCCCTAATTCTCTACCGAATGCTGTAGGGTGGCATTCAGCTCTCTCTAAAGAATGACCCCAATTAACCTCCGTGTTTTATCTCCCACTGCTTCCCTGTTTGGTGATTCATTTATTCAGTCTGTGCAACCAATGTTCATGGAGTATCTTCTATGTGCCCGGCACCGTACTTGTGCTAAGTAAACCTGGCCCCTTTTTCTCTAGACCTATAGGACTCCTGCCATCCTTCAAGGTCAAAGAACGTTTCCACGTCCTCCTACACCTTCTCAGGTGCTCCCAGACCACAGGGATCTCTCCTGACTCCTTTACATTCTCCTTTAGCTCATTTGGCATTATTCTCTCTTGTTTCCCCCAGGAATTCTTCCATGATTCTGTATCCTGAGTCACCAAGGGGTGTGTTTCCTCCTGCAAGGCTGGGATTGCTTCTGTTTTTTTCTTTTTTTGCGGTACGTGGGCCTCTCACTGTTGTGGCCTCTCCCATTGCGGAGCACAGGCTCCGGATGCACAGGCTCAGCGGCCATGGCTCACGGGCCCGGCCGCTCCGCGGCACGTGGGATCTTCCCGGACCGGGGCTCGAACCCGCGTCCCCTGCATCGGCAGGCGGACTCTCAACCACTGCGCCACCAGGGAAGCCCTGGGATTGCTTCTTGACGTTTCTCCCTTGGCCGCACAGCTCACAGGAGGTGCTCAGCGTGTGTTTGAGTGAGTGAGTGGTCATAGGGTCCCACTGTCCTGCCTTCTCTAACCGCAGCCCTGCCATCCACCTATGATGTTCCTCCGAGCGCACTGCTGGTCAGAGGCTTGGCGCGCACTGTCCCCAACTATCTGGAACACGCTGCTCTCCGTTATCTGCCTGACTTTCTCCCTCACTCCCTCCAGGTCTTTGCTCAGTGTCTCCTCCTCAGAGAGGACCTCCCTGACCACATTGTATGAAATACCACCCCCCCACACTCGACTTTGTTTTTTGTTATCACTAACCACTGGCCATATTCTTTGCTCATTGGTCTGTCTCTCACTCCTCACTAGAATATAAGCTTCTTGGCTTAATGGAATTTCCTTTTTTTTTTTTTTTTTTTCACTGCTATATCTTGAGTATCCAGGGCAGTGTCTAGTTCATGGGAGATGCTCATATCTTTATGGAGTTAATGAATGGAAAAGTATGTTTTTCAGGGCAACTCTGCCCTTGGGGTGGGTCGCTCCCGAAGGATTTGTGCAGCACGGCGGTGGGTATCAGGACCACACTCAGGAGCCCAGCTTCAGGTGGATTTGAACTAACCAGGACTGACAAGATGAACTCGGGTTTACTACCCTGCCGGAGTCTCGGGCCTGCTCTACCTATGTGCTTCCTTGGCTTCCTCACCTGTAAAATGAGAAACTTTACCGTCGTAAAGGAAAACGACCTTCATTCAGCAAAGTTGCTAGCACAGTGCCTGGCACAGTAAGAGACCGGGCAATGTCAGTTATCGCCGAACCGGATAGGGTGGCTCTGCTCAGCTCCCTTAAGTGTTCGCCATGAGAAAGGCAGTGTAGACAATGAGGTGAGCGTGGGCTCTGTGAATGTCCTTAATTCATGAATTGTTGAGAATGCAGATGTCAGTAGCTGTTGCTGCTCTGAATGGGCATGGGCTTGCTTTCTTTTCTTTTCTTTTCTTTTCCTTTGGCTGTGCCACACGGCTTACAGGATCTTAGTTCCCCAGCCAGGGATTGAACCTGGGCCCTCGGCAGTGAAAGTGCAGAGTCCTAAACACTGGACCGCCAGGGAATTCTCGGGAATGGGCTTCTCAATGACAGGTCTAGAGGGTGTTAGTCAGCTGCCCTGATGAGACGCATTGGGGGCCATAAACTTGGCTGTCCCCTTCACTGAAGCCCCTCCATCTGGTGGCCCCACAAAATCCAGGCTCTAAGTGAGGGTGGTGGGTCTGGTTTTTTTTTTTTTTTTTTTTTTTTTTTGGTACTCGGGCGTCTCACTGTTGTGGCCTCTCCCATTGCGAAGCACAGGCTCCGGATGCACAGGCTCAGCCGCCATGGCTCACGGGCCCAGCCGCTCCGCGACATGTGGGATCTTCCCGGACCGGGGCACGAACCCGTGTCCCCTGCATCGGCAGGCAGACTCTCAACCACTGCACCACCAGGGAAGCCCGGTGGGTCTGGTTTGCCGTTGGTTGGTACTGGTCTGACAAAGAGATAATAGAAGGAAAGAAAGAAGAAAATGGGAGAGAATTCTGATGTCAAAACCTAGGTGAATCTTGACTGATTGGCTTTGGGGAGTTCTCTCCAAGCTATTTTAAATACAAAGACAGTTTGACTTTTTTTTTTTTTTTTTAAGTGTTCCTTTCATACCTTTGTTCAGAAAGGGGAAGGAGATAAGAGCTTCTAAATGGCTTTTTGTCTTGTTCCCCTGGTAAGCACAAGTGTGTTTCTTGCAACCTAACATAACAGGTTTATTGTAACCTGAAAATACCCCAGGGTTTTGGTCTAGCACCTTCCCCATGTGTGTGTCAGAAACTTGGCATTGACCGTTATCAGTGCCAAAGCAGAACTAACTCGTAGCCCACTGCCTGCCCATCTCAGTCGGTGTGTGTCTGTCCTCACACAGGGCATGTTTTCCTTACTACGTAAATTTAGCATTTGGTGAATTCTCATAACTCGAAAAAGGGACTGGAGTTCTCTTTCTATTACCTATCATTAGGATGCCTAAGAGTAATTTTCCTTCAGTGATCCTAAATATTCTTCAAAGGCTAATTTGACCTTGAGAAGAAGAGTCGTTTTCAGAGGCAATTTGACAGCAGAGTTGAAAAATTACCTCTATGCACCCTAACAGGAGGTCTTTTGGGGAAAAGCCACAGAAAGCTGAGAAATGATGTGTAGATGCTCCTCCATCATGTTTTCTCAAAAGGCATATCCAATCCTGAAATGATGGAGTCTGGAAGAGAAGATCAAGTTTAAAAAAAAAAAAAAAAAAACAGAAAAGGAAAGAAAAACTAAAGGTGTTTCATTTTCCTGATAAAGCTGAGACATAGTGGTCAGACTTTTCCATCCTGCTACCACAATTTTTAAATTTCTTACTGACCATGATTTTAAACACAAAGAAAGAAGATAATTACCTATCAGTTTCTTGCAAGCATCACCTTTTACTGACAGCACCTCTACTCTTTTATTGAAAAATGCTGATCAGCCAAGGCCACAGCCTTCAGAAGGGACAGACAATTGGCTGAGTAGTTTGTGCTTCAGCAACCTCCACGTTCTTGGCTCAGGACGTCTGGGCTTGGGCCTCACTGTGAATTTCACATTTTAGAGAACCTGATGAGGGGAGAGCGCTGAGTGATAGAAAATGTGAGGCATTTGTAACACTTGTGATGGTTACCAGGGCAGGTTCTGGACCTGGGTTCACATCCGGGTTCTTCCATGTACAAGAGGTGAACTCTCTGTGCCTCCGCTTCTGCATCTTTAAAAAGGGACTATCGACCCTGCCCTGGGAGTGACGGCTGCGGGCATGAGATAATCCCGGTTAAGGACCTAGAGCAGGGCCTGCCCCCCGTACAGCTCAGACGTTGTTGCTGCTGCTGCAGGTCTCAGTGTTTCTATAAGAGATTGAGTCTCTGCATCTGGGAGGTTAAGATTTCCTGGAAGCAGGGCTTGGGAGACTTTTAAGGCATAGAGTTCAAAGACGTACACATTGTTTTGCTTGTGCTTTTCCCATTTCGATGCCAAAATTGAAGTCTGGATTGTAATTTTGAGGACCACATGCTGACAACCCAGGCAACGCGAACAGGTGTTGTTTTTAAGCCCACTAGAGACCACTGACATATCTGAATTCAGGAGGCCTAACATGGCATCATTTTTTTTTTTTTTTTTTTTAATGGGATCAGAAGGGCACAAGCAACTGATGGGTGCAAGGCAAGTTTAATAACAAAGCATAGCCGTATATATACCCCTAAAGCAGGGAATTTGCTTAGTCACGCCTTATCGGCATCAGCTGGTTGATTGGCTTCTCGGCTTAGTCACGCCTTATCGGCATCAGCTGGTTGATTGGCTTCTCGGCTTCTCCCTCAAAAGCACCAATTTCCCCTCCAGGGTTGCTTTTCCTAGCTTTAGGGAACAACCAGGGACTCCCAGTAACTGAGCAGGTCCCTGGAGCGATTTGGCCAAAGGCCATCTCCCTTTTTACGTTCATCCCATAAAGTCCAGGATGCATACCAAGGAGAGTACAGTCGGGCCGTGAGGCTTATGAGGGTCTTAATGGCGCCTTCCTCAGAGGGCAATGCTCGCCACATTTCCCCCTCTTTTATTTTTTAAAGCTTGATAATGGAATTTCAACCCATACACCTCCTGACGAAGAGCAGCGAGACGGCCAACAACAAAGCGTAATAAACAAGGTAAGGCAATTAACATCAACAATACACATGACCCCACGGTAATCAATCCTGTGAGTCCATTTTGAAACCAATGCATTGGGTTTAACCATTGAAGCTGATCCAAGAGTCCTTGAATTAATTGTTGGGGGCCCGTCTTCTTGTAGATGAGCTTCTTGAATTGCTTGTATTTCCGCATTAAGTTTTTGTATGTCCAAACTAATGTGTCCATCAGTCCATACACTTAAAAAGTGCATTTTTACTTTGTTCCAATCCCAGTCAGTTTCATTATAAGCGTGTTGAGTCACACAAATGCAAGTATATTTTAGCATGGCAAATCAAACGCATTTTCAATTTTAAAGCCATAATTTGGTCTCCTAAACCTATGAGAGCATTTTTTAACTCATCAACCTCAGTTTTTAGTTGAGTATCAATATGACTTTGTGATGCTAATGCAATACTGGTATTTTTAGACAATTGATTAACATAACGTGCTTGTTGTACAGTTTTACTTAATGCTAAACCGGCAGTAGCGGCTGTGGCTGTTAAAGCGGCTAAGGCTAATATGCTACATATTAATATTCCAATGAATCGTTTAGGTCTTTTTAAAGCTTCAGATAATTCTAGCCAAGCTTGCATGCTAGTACTATGATACCATGGTTCAGAAATATTTACAGGCAGCATTACATAGGAAGGTTGTTTTAACATCATAACAGAAAAAGTTCCTTTCATAGGCAGAATGCAAGTACTAAAAATACAATTCTGACAAGTTATATTATATCCTAAGGAACCAGAAGTAAACTCAATCTGTAAATCTCCTATTAGCAAGGCATATGAGGGTGTAACACAAGTAATAACCGGTTGATAAGAATAAGACAATGCAAACTTCCCCAAATCCCAATGCTTATAAAAAACCAAACTATTATTAGTAACAGAAACTGAAGAAATTAAAATGGTACTATTATTATAATTTAAGGTGCACCAGATTTGAGAATTCAAAATCAGATTGGGGAAAATCAGAAGGAAAAAAGGAGGGAAACTTCAAACTTGTAACAGCTTTAACTACCTTTAAACTATGGCCGGCCAGTAAAGTCCCTCGTCCTCCTACATATACTTCAACACAAGAATAGTATCTTTGACTTTGCAGCTTCTATTAGAGCTCCACTTTCAGCTTTATGATTAGACCCATCTTTGTTGCTGTAATTACCAGTCTCATTCTTTCCATTTTTGTTATTGTTGCCCTGTGAAATCATTTTTTCTAGAACAGCAAGAAGAGGTAAAGCTTTCTCAGCTTGGTAGGTTAATATATACAGGTCTACGAGCAAAAAATACACTGCTTGGGCAAATTTTTCTTCAAAAGGTTCTATGAACTGATAAAGTTTTTCACCAATGGATATGGCTTCTGTATACTGTCGGACATGATACAGGATGACTGCTTGATTGTAATACAACATACTGTTTTCAACATCATCTAATCCATCCATTTCTTCAACAGCCGAGTGCACCTGATTCTTCAACTGGTTAAGTGTCTGTCTTAAACTATCTGTTGTTGTCTGGTTACTTTTGAAAAACTCAGCTACTGCCGTATTCAAAATTATTTTATAATCGTCTTTGTTTATATCTTGTAGGCAGGCAAGATGTTGCAGACAGACATCATAATTTCCAGCTGTGAAAGCCTGGAAAGCACTGGTGGACAACTCCTTCTCTTGATCAGTGATCTCAGGTCGGTTCTTGGATACTTTTTGTCCCATATTTTTTTACTTCTGACTATTG
Organism: Kogia breviceps; assembly: GCF_026419965.1. NCBI lineage: Eukaryota > Metazoa > Chordata > Mammalia > Artiodactyla > Physeteridae > Kogia > Kogia breviceps. The sequence continues at coordinate 14,643,391 of NC_081311.1, read as the reverse complement.
CCCCGAGTTACTGTCAACTTTACTATGTGGCCACACTTTCACTCTTCACTCCGGGGATTCACCTACCGAGATTCAGATGTCCCTCTTGTCAAGTCCCTGCTCAGGCGCCACTTGCCGCCAGCCGCGGCGGGTCCTCAAAGTGCAGCAACAATCGACGAGAGGGGGTAGGGAACTGAACGCACCAAGGTATGGGATCAGAAGGGCACAAGCAACTGATGGTTGCAAGGCCATGGCATCATTTTAAGTCACCGTGTGTAGGTTTGGTATGTGTGTCTCTTTAATTTTTGGCCTAAGAATTTCGCCAGTTGTAAAATTCCCTAATGTCCGTTTATGGGATTACCTTTGCAGAATCATAATTCAGCAACCATTTATCACCAATGAGATTTGTAGAACCTGCCCAGAAACTTAGAGAATTCATTCTGCGAAGTGTCACCCTACTCCACTTACATGTCTGTTGCAAGTGATCTGCTTCCCAACATACTAAGAAATTCCCTTTAGGAAACAGCAGTGGTCTCAGGCCAACACACGTAGGCCAGCTACTGCTGGAACACCCTTTGTTCCTACCTACTTGCACCCCATTGTCTGAGATTGCTGCAGCCACCCTTGTGTTAGTTACCGTGGGACTTCTCTCCTCAAGCTTTATGAAAACCTTCACCTATTGTTCCGTGAATGACAGGTCTGTCTTGTCTGTCATGGGAACAGTTCTGCCAATTCAAATGTGACTATGGTAATAAACAGTAAAATGATTTTTTTTTAAAGTGTTGAGTGTCCAAAAGTTGAGTGTTGGACACTTGCAATCTAAACCCCCACCCACCATCCCAGCTCTGTCTCCCAGGGAAAGGAGTCAGGACTTCTGTTTTGTATGTCTGGGGAGAAACAAAGTTTCACAGCAGTGGTTTCCGAACCTCAGCCATTCTCCAACCATCTTCATGTCTCCTGCCATGTCTAAGTAATACCTGTCTTATAATCTACTTATTGTTATTTGCATTTGCCTAAACATACTGACTTTTGTTGCTTTGCCTCATTCTAAGTGATCCTACCTCTGAAATTACATTTGGGTGTTCTGATTGTATTTTCAATAATACACAGGAAAGTAACTACATAGATATTAAAATGAAATCTACATCTGTCTCACCTAAAATGATTTCATCCACCAACTTTGGAACACAAAGCATCCTTTGTGGGATACGGCCCCAAGAGTCTGGTGGAAGAGTGAATTTCTAAGGAAGGAATATTTATTTGAGGCAGATCCATGACCAAAGGCCCCTGCAAAACTGTGGCCCTGGGCCCTCAGTGGCTTGCTCAACTGTCAGCCCAAAGCCGAGGACTCCAGAAGGACAGACACAGAGGAGCCATTTTCTGTCAGTGACAAGGGAATCTGTCTCAGACAGCTGTCACTGAACAATTAATCTTCAGAATGAGATCTCAATTACCAAACATGTGTTCTCATGAGCAAGTCCCTCGTCTCATCATCCGAAGATGCTATTAGACACAAATAATATATATTTTTTCCATTCATAATTATCTCCTCTTACTGCAGTCTCGATGATTATGATGTATGTTGTAACCGGTTGACTCCTCGCTGTTGGAATTGTTAACATATTGTGAAAATATGCACAAAATCATTCTTTCCAAGCTGACTTTTGCTGTTAAAATTAGAAAGACCAATATGAGTTTGAACAGCATGAAGAGGAAGAGTAGGTGATCAATTCTTGTGCTTGGAAATGCAATTGCCTCTCTGGAGCCAGGATTTCTTGCTTTTGCATCTTATTTCTTCTTGTGCTTACTATAATAAAGACAATAAAGTAAAGGGAAAGGGGTGGAAGCTGAGAGGGAATAATGGGATATTTTAGTATAAAGTGATTTTGATTTTCATATTTTTCTGTTTGTATTAACAGATAGACTTAGCTATTAGAATTTTGACACAAATAAAATGCACTTGGTTTTTCGAGGGGTTTTGTAGTGAATTTTTTATTCTAATATCTCTTGATTTGCTGTTCATCCAGAAGAGAGAAAAAGTATTGAAAATTAGATGGAAAAATCCAGACAATAAACATATTTTTTAAAAATTTGTCACTAAAATTGCACACACATCCATTGAACTGACAAAAGCCAAGCCGATTTGTTCAGATCCGAAATGGCAATGGTGTCTCCAAAGAGAACAATGAATCCTTTGATTTTTAATGGCAATTACGAGTTTTGTTTTATCAGTCATAACTGGATGAAAAATACTTTCTTGCTCCATTAGGAAAATAACTTTCCATTCTTTCTTCCATCCCCTTTGAGAATCTCACTGGTTTCCTGCCCAGGATTGGTTTTCTTTCTGCCAATGTTCCATGGGTGTTTTGTTCCATGAAACCATTGGGAGAAACAGGTCAGTTACTCATGGAAGCTGAAGTTAATTGTGGTTTTGGCCTTTCATTCCAGAAACATTCTGTGAGTTGCAAGTCCCAGAACTGAGGTCCAAAAGCTACTCCCCAACCCCACCCTTCACCAAAACAACCGTGTCATTTTTCCCTGACCCTACAAAGACCTGCCCTTACTCTGGGTCACGACAGTGCCATCTTCCCTGGTGGGGGGGGAGGGGGCACTCCAGCCTGTGTAGGAGAGCACGTCGTCCTCGGCGTCTAGTGGGTCTGACATCTAGAAACCAGAAGCCTGCCTTGGTGAACCCCCCAAACTTGTTTTGAAATATCAACACTTTCCCTGTTTTGAAATATCAACACTTCCCCTGTTTTGAATAGTAAGCACAGATTTGTTCAGCAAAGAGCTGTCTGTCCCTCCTGCCTCAAAGGATTATTTCAAAACTTGAGTATTTTCCTCACACCCTGCACTAATGAGAAGTGGAGGGTGATGGGAAGAGAGTAAGTTCTTATAGACACATATTATGAAAAATTAATGTCATCCCAAAGCAGACAACCCAGACAGAAAACACATCTCCTGTACAAAATGAGGGGTGAGGGACACACTTCTAATTAAAGTTTCAGTCTTCATCCAGATCTGTGTTAAAGCACAGAGTAAGTTTTTTGCAATGTTTGGTTTCACTATGGATAGTTTGCCAAAACAACATGAGATTTAGCTTAGCACCAGAATCTCAATTAATATTTATTTCCACATAGTCTGTGTTCAGGGCCTAGATCTCTTTGTGGGAAAGGAGCTACCAAAATTCCAGCTACAACGTTCTCTTTGGATAACGTTTTAAATTGTACATAAAAGTTTATTATTTAAAATTGCACAGGGTGCTTTAAGGAAGCACACTTTCAAAGTTAGGATAACCTGATAATAAACATTTGCAAAATAGCACATATGTTTTAAGGAACCATACCTTCGAAGTTAGGATGACCTGGTTATAAACATCTGTCTCTGTGTTTCATCAGAAATCTCTGGAGCTTCAAATTTTAAGGAGTGAGAGGAGTGAACGTCTGCAACATTCTTGAGAGAGCCTTAGGTCGGGTTGATGGGTAAGTCATCTTTGCTTCAGCATTTACCTTGGTGGGGTATTGATCAGAAGCTGCATATATGGTTTTACTTGATGTCCTGACCATTCCAATAGATTAAATGTATTTCAAATAGATAAGCTAGGAGACGGGTTTAAATATGCAGAACAACAGAGCAGGAAGTCCATATGGCATGGAATAAAGACACATACACTTTTGAAAACTTAAAAGTCTGTCATCTGCTAAGCCTGCCCGTAATAGCCACTCTCAAAGATAATTGCCACCCATGTGTCCTTGATGAAAAGTGCCTCATACTACTCCGGAAATTGGCTTAAACTGCAACAAGAAAGATGTAGATTAGCTGAGGCAGGACTTCCCGCCTGAGCAACCCTGGGTTATGAGAATAAAAGGCTGGAAGTAGACTCTGAGATGGGCCTTTATGTCCTCGGACTTCCATCCCATCTCCTTCTCTTTGGACTTTGAACTTCTCCCTGAGCTGCAGAGTAGACAGGTTGTAAGCGTCTCCAGCATAATTGGAAATGTGGGAAAGTGAATTTTAAGAAACTTAGCTTGTTTCCTCACTTCCCGTGCGTGCAGCTGTGATGGATTCTGATGGAGCTCACCTACGAAGGATGACTGAGACCAGCTTGATGATCTCGGGCACTGTTCTGGGTGCTGGGTGGCTGCCCTCAACATCTGGCCAATGAGGCAGCCCATGGGCACTCAGCAACCTCACCCACAGGCAGAGCTGCAGGAAAGTGAGAAAGGAGAAAGGGCAGGGACCATCCAGGAAACGGTCTCACCCACAGAGTAAGACAATTTCAAAGATGGTAGGCGGGGGAGCGGAGGGGAAAGCTAGGGCAGTGGCTCAGGGGGAGAATAGGCAGACTTGAATTCATGAGTTCCCAACCCAAGGCTGCATGGATGGGGACTGGCGACAGGAAAAGTCAAAGAGGGAACCAGCCCACGTGTGAGAGCTCACAGCCTGAGCATGGTGGGAAGTGCCACTAGCATGGCAGACCCACGGGATTACCAGGGAAACCAGTGATTTGTATTCCATTCGAGGTCAAAGCTTTTGAGTCTTAAGTTTTCTTGAATCTCTTGCAACTGGGAAAGTCAAGAACATGCTGGCCACCAATGAGTTTGCACTTCTGTACACAGTTAATCAAACCTATTGTGGGATCCCTTGAACATATGAAGGCGCAGACCAAATGCTGGTGACTTGTTGATGCCTCCGAGTCCACGTCTATGGGTTCACTTCTGACCCTAGAGCACTTTCATCCTGGGAGCATTGTCGTCTGTCGCAGCAGCTCACAGAGGCCCGAGAGGGGCTGCTGGGGCCGGGAGGGCGTGGCCAGCGCTGGCACTTGCAGGTCTGGAACGGACACAGTAGCGCGTCTCCTCTCATGAACCACAGGGGCTTCTCACGCTGCGTGTTCCTCGGTGCCTGCCCACGTCTTCTGTGGCGGACGGGAGGTGGGGACAGCCCTGGCATCTGCCTGTCCCTGGCCCTACTTCCTTTCAGAACCCCACACGCTCAGGCAGGGAATGCCGACGGAACCCGGGCAAGACTCCCGCCATCCAGGCATCAGGAGTCAGGCCCTACGCCTGCCGGCGCCTGTGTGCCAGGCTCGGGTACATCTGGTTGGTAGGTCCTGCAAATGCCCTTGAGCTGCTTAACTTGCACTCCCGCTTCAGAGACTGAGTATTAGAGAGAATTACAAACACTCTTTTCTTTGGATTCCAGGTTATTTTGCCTATTTGGGGGTAATAATTCTCATTACGCTTGGTGGTCCTTTTTAATAAAAATGACATTCCCCTTATCTTTAAAGGTTGAAATCTCAGCCTAATGTATGACCCACCCTGTCCTTGGCGAGTTATAAAAATTAGATTATATAACCTCACATTTCCTGATAGTGAGCATGGTAATGCTCTCGTGCAATGAGAGGGAGACAAGAGATGGGGATTTATGCTTTAATAATCCTGTTTAGATTGGTGTGTGTGGCTGTAGGCAGTGGGCCACTTTAGGGCGCAGCAGGCATGCAGCTTTCCTGGCCAGCAGGGCAATGTTTTTATGGCAGTCAATCTCTCTTGAGTAAGGGCTTTGTATACTGTATCAGGGGATGGCTCTGGCAGTGGCTTAGTATATGCAGTTGCTCTGAAAATAAGACTATTCTTATCATCTAGAAAAATACTACTTAGAACTGTTGCTCTTTGGTTCTTAATCTGTCGATGCCACTCTGGGCACCCGCTGCTGCCAGGCTTGATGCTGGTTGCCATACATACCATTTTCCCATTTATTCTTCACGCTCCTCCTATGAGGGAGGCAGTAGGAATGTCCCTGTTTCACACTGTGACCTTTCTGAGGGCAGGGACCATGTCTTCATTTCCACACCCACAGTGCCCGTGGCAGTTCATAAGAGGTAGGGAGTCAGTGTTGCTAAATAAGGAATGAGAAACCTGTGCTAGTTAATGTTATGTGTCAACTGTGCCAGGCCACTGTACTGAGATATTTGATTCAACATTATTCTAGAAGTTTCTGTGAAGGTATTTTTTTGGATGAGATTAATGTTTATATTGGTAGACTCTGAGTAAAGCAGATTATCTGCTATAATGTTGGTGGGCCTCATCCAATCAGTTGAAGGCCTTAACAGAAAAAGCCTGGTCTCCCCAAACAAAAGAAATTCTGCCGGCAGACTGCCTTTGGACTAGAACTGCAACTCTTCCCTGGGCCTCCAGCCTGCTGGCTTACCCTGCAGATGGTGGATTTGCCAAACCTCTGCAATCATGGGAGCCAGTTCTTTAAAATAAGTCTCTCGGACAAATGAACGTCAAGGGGGGAAAGTGGCGGGGGTGGTGGTGGTGGGGGGTGATGAATTGGGAGATTGGGATTGACATGTAGACACTAATATGTATAAAATGGATGACTAATAAGAACCTGCTGTATAAACAATAAATAAATTAAATTTAATTTAAAAGATAATCTCTTGGATAGATAGACAGACATCTGACTATATCTATTATCTATCTCTATCTCTGTCTCTGTCTCTATCTGTATATCTCCTGTTGGTTATGTTTCTCTGGAGAATCTTAACTAATACAAGACCCAACAGATTTTCAAACATGAACCTCATGAGAAGCCTTAGGGACTTTTAAAAAATACTGATTTCCTGGGCCCCATCATCAGCTATTCTGATTTAATTGGTCAGGGTATAGATAGGAAATCAGTATTGTTTTAAAAGCTCCCCATGTAGCAATCAGAGAAATGAAAATCAATGAGATAGTTTGCATACACTAAGATGGCTATAATCTAAAAGACAGATGATAACAAGTATTGTCGAAGATGTGGATAATTGAAACCCTCACCCATTGCTGGTGGGAATGTAAAATGTGCAACCACCTTGGAAAACAGCCTGAAAATTCCAAAAATGTTAAATGTGGAATTACCATATGACCCAGCTATTCCACGGCTAAGCATAAACCCAAGAGAAATGAAAGCGTACATTCACTTAAAAACTTGTACATGAGTATTCATAGCAACATTATACACAATAGCCAAATGTAGAAACAACACAAATGCATATCAGCTGATGAAGGGATAAATAAAATGTGGTATATCCTGCAATGGACTATCGTTTGGCAACAAAAAGAAATGAAGTATCCATATCTGCTACAACATGGCTGACCTTTAGAAACATTATGCTTAGAAGCCAGACACAAAGGACACACACTGTATGGTTCCATTTATGTGAAATGCCCAGAAGAGGAAAATCTAGAGAGGCAGAAAGTAGATTAGTGGTTGTCTAAGGCTCGGGGGAGATGGGGGAGAACTGAGAAGTGACTATTTAATGGATGTAGGGGTTCTTTTCGGTAAGATGAAAATGTTCTAAAATCAATTAGGTGTTGGTTGTATAACACTGTGAATATAACAGAACCACTGAATTGTACACTTTAAATGGGCGAATTGTATAGTGTGTGAATTATGGCCCAACATGTTTAAAAAATTCCCCAGGTGATTCTCCTGTGGCCTCGATTTGAGAAACACATGCCACTTGAAGAATGGTCCACAGAGAGGCAGCACGGGTCTCACCTGGAGCTTCTTAGAAGTACAGATCCTCAGCACCCCCGTCCCCCCCCACCCAGCCCCAGACCTGCTGGATCAGAGGCTGCATTTTGACGAGTGTCATTGGCTTCCTGTGCACATTCAAGTTTGAGAAGCAGCTGCTATAATAGACCCCCCCAGGCCTCTGGAGTCACCCACAGCCTCTGACCTCTCTGAGAGCCTCATCCTGCAGCTTCCTGAGCCTGTTGGGAAGGTTCTCCAAGACAGAAGTCTCTGGAGCAGCTTCCCTGGAGTATCCTTTGCAGGAAATATTTATATTGTACCTGGGCAATTTTCATTTATAAAAAGTGATGACCCTTCTGCCAGTTTTCAAGTTTTGAGTGGATGAACAGTGAGGGAACAGAGGCGAAAGACAGAGAAGGAGGCACACCCCCCCCCCCAACGAGGGTTCCACCTGTTCTTCCTGGTTCAGGAGCAAGGACAGCTCAGGCTTGAATTTACAGGATGGCCTTCCTTGGGGGTCGCTGAGGCGTGGGAGCTCTTCATAAATCAGCTGCTCTATAACTCATTTATCACACCTGATGCACCCCCAAACTCTGGCCCTCAGCAGATGCCCGGTGTGTATTCGAGCACTGGAAATGACAGCTGCTCTCACAGAGGGTGTCTTCTCTGTGCCGGGCCCTGTGCTGAGCACGTGCCCGGGCCCTCAGTTGTCCTGTTCAGTCCTCGCCTCAGCCCCAGCGGGTGGAGGGTGCACCACCTCCAGATCCATGGGGCGGATGAGGAAAACAGGAGAGTAACTTGCCCGGTGTCACTTGGCTGATATCAGGCAGGGCCAGGATGCAAAGCCAGTGTGTCTGACTCCAGTGGAGGGGCTGGTATCCGGTACATTTGGTGGATCGGGGGTTCTTGGTGTCTGGCAGTGGAGCGGTGTTATGATGGAGGGGAGCCCCAGCTGGCTGTCCACGAGGGGATTCGGGGAGCTGGAAGCTGAGGCTGGTACCCATGGAAGGTTAGCTAACCCCGCTCTCCATACCTCCAGCCCCAGCAGCCACTGGCTAGGGACAAGTGAGGGACCTGGTGGCGGGGGGGGTCTTTCCACCTGCTCGTCAGGGCTGTACTTGTTCACCACCTCGCCCTGTAACTCCTGACTGACCCGGCCTGCTGCCTACACTAAGTCATAAATACATTGCAAGTTCAACTCCATTCCGATTCTTCTTTTTTGTAATCCCTTTCGTTGGAACGCTGGGCCCCTGAGAAGAGAGGCCAGTGGCAACAGATGGCACTTCAGAAGAGCACCTGCAAAGGGCACACCTCCTTCTCGATCGGGCTGATTGTTAGTAGCACATTTCCGTTTCACTAATTGCAGGAAAAGTGTCTCCAAGTGAGTGGCTGGCGGTGCCCCCGGCTCTCTGCAGGTGCTCAGCGAAGACACTTTGCAGGCCCTTTGCCCAGGGTTTGGATCTGATCTGAGTCTGTGGCCAGGGGGTCAAGTCTGAGTCGCCTGCCTCTGGCACATCTGGAAAGCCTGCCCACCCCCCTCGGGGGGCCCCATCCGTATCATCCCCTGTTTCCTGTGCCAAGTACTCTTATTTCCTGAGCATTACAGGCCGGCATGAGAGCTGGGTCTGTGTATCTCGGAGAGGCCCTCAGCTCACCCAGGTCCCTCCGGTTGGAAGAAAAGTACCCCCGACACTGCTCTCCCCTGCGCCTCCGCAGAAGCATCAGCCGCAGGGCTGGGTGCCCGTCTGTGCCTGACCTGCTTGCCTTCAGCCTGGCCCAGGCTGCACTTGCCCACTTCCCAGCCTGGTTCACCGCTAACCCAATCGGACAGCTCTTGCCGTGTTACGATCCGCTCCGCAGTTGTAGCTGAGAACAGCCACAATTTACGGCTCTTCCTCGACTCAGGATGGGGATAAAGCCCATCGTAACTTGAAACTATCATGTCAAAAATGCCTTTAATACACTTAACCTACTGACCATCATCGTTTAGCCTCACCCACCTTAAATATCCTCAGAACCGTTACACGAGCCCCGCAGTTGCACAAAATCATCTAACACAAAGCCTATTTTATGACAAGGTGTTGAAGGTCTAGTGTAATTTATGGAGTACTGTACTGAAAATGAAAAACAGCACGGTTGCCTGGGAACAGAGTGTTCGTCAGTGTACGGATTGTTTACCCTCGTGATTGCAGGGCTGACTGAGAGCCGGACCCTCTGCCCAGCTTTGTGAGAGAGCATCACAGGGAACCTTACTAGCCCAGGAAAAAAATTAAAATGTGAAATTTGCAGTTTGGTTTCTACTGAGCCCGTATGGCTTTCACACCACTGTAAAGTCGAAAAGTCCCAAATCAGACCATGGTAAGGTGGAGGCCATCGGGACACAGGTCACAACTCCAGGAGTTGAGCATTTGGGCTGGTCGGAGCCGTATGGCTCTGGTCTTGGCTGGGCTCACCCGTGCAGTGGGATGCCGGGCCGGCTGGGGCCTCGCTGGTCTAAGGGGGCCTCAGCTAGGACGACTGGGCTCTGCTCACACGGAGTCTCACCCGCCATCTGGCCAGCTGAGCTCACTTACAGGGTGGTGACAGGGTTCTGGGACAGGGGAAGGGCTCAAGGCCTCTAGAAACCTGGGCTCAGGACTGGCCTCACTGACAGATCACTCCCACTGTGCTCTGCTGGGCAAAGCAGGTCACAAGCCAGTCCCGATTCACGGGTGGAGAAATAGATGCCATTCCTTGAGGGAGGAGATGCAAAGGCACTTTACAAAGGGCACAGGTACAGGGAGCCATGGAAAATTGGGGCCATTCCTGAAATCAATCGATGCCACTAAACCCCATCCCTGCGCTGGCCCTACCCTTAACCTTCAGAGCTCAAAACGGATACAGCCCTTATAAATTTTGTCTGCCCCCCAAAGACAGAATTTTACGCCCGCTCTCTGGCCCAATCCACTTCAAGATGCCACAAACTGTGCCAGGGCTCCTTGCTACGCTGGAGCTGGCCATCTCGGAGCGACAGGGTCCCGGAGTGGTGGAAAGCAAACCTAAATAGGTATCAATTTAATATTAGTCTTTCAGAATATCTCTAAGTCGTCTTTAAAAGAAAACACACACACACAAAACCACCCCAGGGGTAGGAATCCGAAAACACATTCTGGAATAGTAAACTTTCAGGCATAGTGTAGAACTCAAAAGCATGAGCTCTAGAGTCAGCGTGTCTGGATTCGGATGCCACGTTCACCACTTCTTAGCCTCAAGCACGTGACTTGACCTCTCTGTGCCTCAGCTTCCACACATGTAGATAGTGACAAGAAAAGTAGCCAGCTCCTAGGGCTGTTTTAACGATTGCATGAGTTAGTACTTGTAAATCGCTTCGGACAGTCTGGGGCACATAGCACATTCTCAAATGGGAGCTACGGTTAGGCATAGGGTAGGGGCTTTCTTAGGGAGAGGCGATGGAAGGAGAGGCAGTTTCCCCAGAAATCCTCAAATCCGACCCTGCACCGCACTCACGTGGTAACTATTTCAACTGCCCATGGTGAGAGACCCGTCAATAAAGGCACAAACTTGCCCAATGGGACCTTCTCTCACAGGAGAATCAGACGCCTCCTGAAAAGTACCCTATGTGACAGGCCCCATCCTTCGCGCCCGTGTGCTGAGATCAGGGGAAGGAGACTTCTGGACTCTCTGGCTGGTCATCTGCGGGCGGTTTTTCCCTGCAGACTGTGTGGCTTGTTCTGGTCTGGCCCAGCTGCCACCTCACTCACTTGCCCCCAGGATCCAGACGGAGGTTAAGCAGGTTCTTTCCTTAAGTCCCTGAAGGTGGTGGAGATTCTGAAGAACCAGGTGCGCCGCCTGGGGCTTTATTTAGCCCTCCACCACCAGCCCGCTCTGCTCTGGCTGCAGGGACCACCCCTCTGTGTCGTGAGCACACCAAGGCCAGGCTTTGGGTCTCGGCACCAGTTGTTCTCCCCGCCTGGGATGCCCTTCAAGCAGAACTTCTTGTCACTCAGGTCTCGGCTCAAATGTCACCTCCTCAGGGAAGTCATCCAAGCCAAAAGAGTCCTCCGGTTTCCCTAGCACTGCTTCCTATTTTAAGATTCTACATAGCACTTATCATAATCTTATTTCTCCTTTTTTTTTGTTGCTTGTTTATTCCTGTATCTGTTTGTTTGCATCTCTACCACTTTTCCCACTCTGCCCTTGGAATGTCAGTATCGAGATGACAGGGACATTTTCTTGTTCACTACTGTATTCCTAGTGCCTAGTTCGATTAGCATAGTAGGTGCTTAATAAATATCTTTGGGGTGGGTAGATGGATAGAAGGATGGGTGGATGGATGGATGGATGGATGGATGCGTGGATAATCCAGAGTATTTGTTAGCAAGGCAAGGTATCCTGGTTTCTTGTTTTTGAAACCAGGATGAGGAGACGCAACTTTTATTATTTAAAAAATCACTGACTGCAACACTGTTATCAGCTTTACTTCCAAATAACACACATTGTCCTTCGTAATTTATTTGACTTCAAAGTCCACATGGCCTCTTGCAAAAGAGTAATGTATAATGTGCAAAAAATAATAACCATAGCTTCATTTTCTAGAATTACTGTTGCTGCCTTCCTGGCTAGACTTTCATTATAGTGGGACTGCATATGGACAGAAAAAGGCTTTTCTAGAGCCATCACCTAAATTCTTCCTGGTCAACAGGGAGAGGCTGGAAGGTTTAGCTCACCTTGTCTCAGAATATCTGAAATGCAGTGGGGAGATGGACCACTGTATTAGTAATATTGCTGCCTCCTATGAAAGAACTCTCTGCGAAATGTAGTAGGACAGTTGTTGGGGGAGAGCTCTCTATATTACTGTTAACCAACCCTGCTTTGCTGTCTACCATCTTATAATTTGAAGGATGGATTGGAAATACTTGTTTTCCTCTCATTTTAATCCTTGCTGTAGCTTAGCCAGAGCATATCAGGAGGTTAAGAGACAGAGAAGGGCTTGACCACACACCTTTACACTCGATGGTTGCCCTGTTTCTAGTATGGGACCATCTATAACTATCTCCAGCAATTGAAAAATTTCTTCTATCATAGCTTACCCAATGGCTTGTGGATGAACTGAAACCAGTTCTTTCTGCAATGTTTCCCGGAAAAACTGCATCTCCTCAACTTGTACCTGATTTCACAAGAACTTCCAAGTAGCCTAAAGAAAAACAAAGATACAAACAAAATACAACAAACGTGCCAAGTTTCTGTTGTGACAAAAGTAAAAATCAGAAATGGCTATTTAATTCTCATCGCAATTGAAAGCTTAGCAAGTGTTTCTCATTCTCTCAGAGAAGCTAGTTGAAATTAACCTCCACGGGAAGGCTGAGTTTGGCAGTCAGGTCTGGTCCCGAGAGAGCTTTCAGGAGCATAGTTAACTGATGTAACCCCATTGAGAGGGTTGTATTGATCTAGATCCTGAACAATACCTGGAAGTCTTATTCACAGCTTTACAAACCAGAGTTCAGTTATTGCTTTAAAACTGGTGAAAGCCAAGTAATGTTGCCTTTTATTGTGTAAGTGGTCAAAAAGCTAAAGCTCTATAAATGCCCAGGTAAGATTTCTAGTCCCTTGACCTCATCAAGAACTGCAGCTTCTGGTCCCTTCTGACTTACCTTTACCAACCTCACAGGTGATACAACTTATTGTTTCTCTCATTTGCTGATTCCTTCTTCTCTGGTTCCATTCTACTGTTGAGCCCTTCTAATGAATTTCTAATTTTGGTTATTGAATTTTCACCTTCAGAATTTCCATTTGGTTCTTTTTATAAATTGCTATTTCTTTATTGATATTCTCTATTTGATGTAATAGTGTCATCCTTTACTTCCTTAAGCATGGCTTCCTTGAGTTTTTTTAATGTATTTATAATAGTTATTTTGAAATCTTTGTTCTATATGACATCTGGTCACCTTCATGAGTATTTTTTTGTTGCCTGATTTTTTTACCCTCAGTCTATGGGCCATTCTTTCCTGTATCTATGTATGTCTCATAAATTTTGTTGGAAAGTAGACATTTTAGAAAATATACCTCAGCCACTCTGGTTATTGGCCCCTCCCTAAGACTCGTTATTGTTATTCGTTTCTTTATTTGTTTAGTGATGGGCTGGATCATTTTAGTAGCTCTATTCATCCCTTACCTCCCCTCCCCATAATGTGGAGCTGCCAATGTTACTTGCCAGAGGGCACGGCTTTCAGGAAGCCCACAATCAGCCAGGGATGACAGTAGTTTTCACACGGTTGTTTTTGAACATCTCTCTCCCTGACCATACTCAGCTGTTAAATTCCACTAATTGCCATCTGATGATTCTATTTTTGTCACCATTGCCCTGAGGGCATGCATTGATAAACAATCAAATCTAGGCTCCTCTGAAGGGGTAGTTCCCAGAGTCCAGGTTTTAGATTTGTTCTGACCCTAGGAAGGCTCCTCCCAGATGTCTCTTTCCCTTGTTCTCTCCAGCAGACTAACTGGTCTACAGTTTAACCTATATCTCCAAGGAGTCTACCAACCTCTGCCCAAAATGCCTTTTACCACAACTTCCACTGTTTTTCAGAGTGGAAACTTGAACTTAGACTTAGACTTGAACTTCTCCACATTCCACTGCCAGTCAAGTCAGTTACTTTGAAGAGAGATGAGGAGTTCTCTGTTTTGTAACCTGCTTCTCTCCCCACGCCCCACCTTCCCACCCCCCGGGTAATGTCTCTGCACTACAGCTGTGGAGCTGGGTGTGGGGACAATGGTGTGAATCTCTCTGAGTGACAAACCTGCTTTTAGGAGCTCAGCACTTGGTGTGGGTGGGGAGGCAGCAGACTCAGAACTTCTCAACTTGCTGCACCTGACATGGAACCACCACCTTGTGAGCCAGGACAAGGGTGATTAGGACCCAGTATTCTTACTTGCCTTGATCAAGGTAGAGATTTCATCCTTTGGGTGGAGGCTGGGTGGAAGGAGAAAGCCCCTACCTCTTAGGTACACTAGTTATTGATTTCCAACCTAATTATATTATAGAGAGAACATCGTTTGCATGATAACAGTTATTTGGAAGTTTTTGAGACTTGCCTTATGGCTAGAATGATCGTAGAATTCAACGTACACAGAGGGACAATTTTGTCTGGAATAAATGCTAAACCGCATAGATGTTAAGACAAGAAGTATAAACTGGTACTGTCCTAGAAACCAGAATGTGTGTTACCTATTTACGGCTGAGTATGTGATGAAATTTTTAAATGTTTCATGTGTGTTTGAAAAGAATAACTATTTGTCTGGTGCAGGCTTCTATGCATGCCCATTTGAGCAGACTTGATTATTATCAAACATTCTTTGTTTTTACTGAATTTTTGCTTGTTTAATCTCTCAGTTGCTGGAAGATGGGTCAAAATATTCCAAATGATTTATGTCTATTCATCCTTGTAGCCTGTCAATATTTGTATCACATTTTGAAGATATGATATATTACTTTAAAATCTGTATACGTTTCTTTGTGTTTTACTTTTATCATTTTAAAGATCTTAATCTCTACGAATGCTTTTTTCTCAAAATCTATTTGATCTGCTACAAATATGACTTCATCGACTTTCTTCCAGTAGAAATTTGGTTAGAATTTAACCCTCAAGACATTACTATTATTATTAGTAGTAATATTATCATTATCATCATTCTGGACAATCAGTGTTTCAATTTAAACACATTCTTCCCTCTGTTCCTTCTTTAATCTCAGATCTTACATGTGGCAAATTTCAAAGAATACAGAACAGTATAATGAAGCCTAATATACTCTGGCTTTTAAAATATTTATTCTTTCTCTTTGGTGTATTAAAGTTTCATATGTGTGTATTTCTTTTTATATATTTGGGAGGGGGGAATCATTGTGATTTATCTCTTTTACCTCTTCAAATATTACTTTTGCTCCATTCCTTTTAACTCTAATTCTGGAACTTAATGTAGACCCAGATTTCTCAACTTCAGCACTATTGCCACAATTCTTTGTGTACAGGGCTGTCCAAAATATTGTACGCTGTTTACCTGCATCCATGACCTCTAGCCACTAGATGCTAATAGCACAGACCCTCTACCCTCTACCAGTTGTTACAACCGAGAATGTTTCCTGGAGGGCAAAACTGCCCCTGGTTGAGAATTACTTCCTTAGATATATATTAAACCTTTTAATTTATCTTTCCTGTTTCTTAATGTCTCATTCATATATTCTAAATCTTTGTTATTTCCGGACTGTAATTTGGATAATTTCTTTACTACTTCTTTCTTCAGCTATCTTAGTCATTTTTTATAGTTTCCTTATCTATGCTTATATTCAATATTATCTTTTATTTCTATAAACAAAATTCTCTTAGGTTCTGTCTCTGATAGTTTCAGTATTCAAAGTCATTGTTACTGATTCTTGTTTTTGCCAATACTTACTTTTGTTCCCTCCTTTCCTTGTGTGCTCAGATGAGTTGCTCATTTCCCTTGGAACTTGATATGTGGAATTCTTCATCTGTGGAATGAAGGTGGCTTTTTTCAGGGAGGATTTAATTTAGCTTCTACTGGATGCCTGGAATCACTACTAATCTAGGGCCACTTAAATTGTGGGTGTGAGGGTTTTCAGACTCCAGGTCATAAGAATTCTGGCTGCAGACCTGAGTGCAGACTAACTTGTAGGTATCTATTCTCAGGGATTCTTTGCTCCAAAGTTCAAGGTAACATTTCCAGGAATCCCATTGGTAGTAAGGAGGTAGCAGAGTTATTTCTAATTCATCCTTCCACTGAAGGTTTGGCTCCTGGAATCTTGGTTTTATTAGTTAGGATCTCCTATTCTACTCCCATCCTCCTGGGTGGACCCTGCATTCTGTCTTCTGTGCCCTGCGAAGCTGTGAAAATCTAAGCTCAATATACCTAGCTCTGCAAGTGCCCCAGGGTGAATGAAAGCGTTTCAGTTTTCTACTTACCTCTTGGGTTCATACTTTACTTTGTTTTTTGCCTTTGCTCTCCTTATTTTCTTGCCAGCTCATCAATGCACTTCAGAAGGGGTGTACAATTTTTTTTGCCAAGGTTTTTAGCTATTTTCAATGGGAAAATTGGTCACCTCGTTTGTTATTTTACTGGAAATGAATATCGAGTTCCCTTTTTTCCTTTCCCTAGTTACAAACCAGTTGGTTTATTGGGCATGTCATTTATAACTATACATGTTTTATCCATAGCGCATAGCTAGCCTGAATTTCTTAGGTCAGTGTTTTACAGGAGGTGCAGATGGAAAAGTAAGTCAGGAGCACTATTAGACGGCTGTTTTCAAGACCTTTCCTTCCTTGTTGACTCCCTGGCTGCAACCAATTATAGGCCAACATGTGTGAACTTAACAGATTCTCGTTATTAAGGCGCTCCCAGACCACACACTGGGACACCACGGAGCAAAGCACTGTCTCAGCCCAAATGGTTGCCAGACTGATCAGTTAATAATTTCCAGCATTGAGGAAACAATTTCTGGCATCCGCATCTTTTTAACGTGTTCCTCAGTGATTGGTGCCACTTTTTTGAATGAGCTTGGAGAGTGCCCACCTGCAACGAAGAATGGAAAAACATGCCAGGGAGATAGCTTGCTGTTACTGCTTGGGAATGGCCATTAACGATAATGAGTAAGAGGACGACGACAGTGGTGTTTACTCTGTACCACTCACCATACTTGGGACTTACCTGGATTAATCAATCCAGATGATCTCATCGAATTAATCTCAAGAGCAACTGGCCTTGTTGTTTAATTATTGCCAGAATCAAAACTGATCAAGAACTGCTGTATGGCTAATAAACAACCTCAGCCACTCACCTCATTTACTCATCTTGGCGTTAATTTTGGCAACTCGCTCAAGTAGGTGGGTGGAGCTATCGGCATCGCACCCCATAGATGTTTCAATGGTGTATTGTTTTTCTTTTGGCCGCGCCGGGCGGCATGTGGAATCTTAGTTCCCCCACCAGGGATGGAACCCGCGCCCCCGCCGTGGAAGGGCGGAGTGTTAACCACTGGACCGCCAGGGAAGTCCCTCAGTGGTGTACTCGTATGGATGAGGTAGGTGTTTCGTTTTCCAATCTAGTATTCCTATTTTATTCTCAGATAAAATTATTACAGTTACAATATATGACATGAAACAGGTAGGCATTGATCCGTATTTGTAATAGATATTTGGGGATGTGAGCTATGGAAAATCTTGGCTCTGTCTGCAGGTGCATCTTTCATCATGGCCAAGTGGAGATGGAGTGGCTTCCTCTTCTCGTTCAGGACCTCGATACACAGCCCATCCATTCTGTATGCCAGTGACTTCCAAACGTTGTGTGAAACAACCTCAAACCTACCAAAAAATTTGACAAGGATGCTACAAATAACTTTTTGTCCTGAAGTAGTTGAGAGTGAGTTGCTGAATTGCAGATTATCAGCTCATTATTTTTGTTTCTGTGTTGGCACTATCTTGTCTTCAAGTCACTTATCAGTTTTGTGTCCCGCGTGGGTAAAGGTTGAGAAAGTCTTTGAAGTGAAGACCAGATGACAGCAGTCTTGCCAAGAATAAGGGCGAGGGGACCCTATTTGTGAAGAACACGGGCAGCAGCATTTGCCAGCTGGGGTTTGGTTCTCACACTGTTCTTGGCAAACCTGGATGAGGCTCCAGACGGGTATTTGAAGGGCAGGGATCCCGTGCCCAGGCTGTGAGGCCTGAGACGTTTTAGTGAAGAACTCAACAGAAAATTCTTGTAAGACTCATGGCTTCACAATGACATAGGTAATGGTTAAGGGGAAAGAATCAGTTCCTAGGCAAGTGATCCAGTGCAATAAAGTATTTGGTGGTAATAGGAAACATCGTGCCCATTTTCTGCGAGATTTTGCCTCCCTTCCCAGGACTTGTGGTCTCCAGACGCTCTTCACTTATTCTTGTATTTAGACAGCCTACCTCTCCTTGCAGGAGGGGTGATTCCGAGATGGCGTGGGCTTTGGGACGTGCCTGAATGGCCCAGCTATGTTGTTGTAAATTAGCATTACTGGCAGGGCCCATCTGCCCAGTTTACCTTGTGTAACTGGTGCTGCTCTTCTTTTGTTGGTAAATTTTTAAGCTGGTTCAAGTCTTATCCATGTCAGCATATGTGGAGAGGAAAGAACACACGCTTTGGAATCTCACTTCCCAACGTGCTTGCTTAGGAGTGAGATGCATTTATTAGTCTCATCTGTAAAATGGGAGAAATAATCCTGCCTTCCTTATGGGCTGTCCCGAGGAGTAAATGAGATGAAAGGTGAAGTGCTTTGCCAGTGCCTGACACATGGCGGGTGCTGCGTGAGGGTAGCTGAGATGCCAGTGGTGGTACTTGAACTCAGTGAGCCTTTCCTATCAAGCGGGCAGCGCACCAGTACAGAGCTCCCAGGGCAGGAGACGGGTGTTCAGCGTCCCCGGCACTGGGATCCTTCTCAGCCTCACTCTGAGTTGAACTGGTTGGCTACGCTACCTTCCAGAGGAATCACTGGCCACAGGTGATTACAAAACAAGCACCAAGTCTCCCACCTCCTCACGGCCAACTCATCTCCTGACCTCCAGGTGGACTTGCCCACCAACACTCCGCCAGCAGAGGGGCCCCGACATCCTACGCAACCTCACCTTCCATCTCACACCTCTGCCTGGTCGCATCCCTGGAAGCATCTCTGAACCTACACTTGCATCCACTGCCTCTTTGCTTGCTTTCCCCAAGATAGGGACTTTCAAACATTTTGTTACATGGCAGCATTCCTCAGTAGCGGATATACAAATGAGAATGGGAAGTGTGAAGTGGAGGGGAATAGGATGAGGACCACCACCTTAACCCTCCCCCTCAGCACTGACCCTGCGGCTCACCCCAAAGCCTCCAGGGCCCTGAAAGCCACTGCCCTGGACAACTGAAAATGCCTTCCAAAGGGCCCCCAACCCTTGCTGCATGCCACTGTCACTGGAGGAATCTTCGTTACCCTCTGGCTGTGTTCTTCCCCTGCCTAAACTGTCTACAGCTAATAGAACCGACTTTTCAGCTTGGCATTGCTGGCTGTGTGATGTTGGGGAAGTTACTTAGTCTCTCTGTGTCTCAGCTTCCACACCTGTAAACTGGAATGGGGTGAAGTCAGATCCAATTATGCATATAAAATACTCAGCTCTGTGGTTGGCACATTACAAATAAGTGTGCAGGAAATCTTAGATGATGATATATTTGTTATTTACATACATAGCATACCTTTCTTATTCAATTGTAAACTTAACCCAGAATATTTTATAAGCTAGTGCTTATTATGGGGCCTGACACATAAGTGTTTGCTCAGTGAGAATTTTGACCCCCTATATAGTTTTACAGGATTGTGGCTTTGGGCTTCTAGATCATTATTTCCTAAAGTGTGGGTCAGAGGCCATCTGTATCAGAATAATCCTGAGTGTATGCAGATGCCTAGACCTTCTTTCAGACTTACTGGGGGCAGAGCCCAGGAATCTGCATTTCAGCATAATCATCTAGGGCTTCTTTTGCGCCCTGCAGAGAACTGCTGTTGTGGGTGTTGAATGCTTGCCTCTGGTTCTATCTTAGGCTCACCGGACCTCTCTCAACTTCGAGACAGTAATTCTTTGATCCCATTTCCGTCAGTCCATGTGTATCAACATTTAATTTTATTTCAGAATCCTCCTCCTGCTCCATACTGTCCTATAATCAGCCCCATGCCAGAAATATTGACTTCAACACAAGAAATTCTTGCAAAGTTATTTCTCCTCTGGCTTAAGTCAAGATATTATTTTGGGGGGATTGGGTCTTTATGAGTGGCTAGGTCCCACTGTTTTAACAGTTCACTAATAACGTCAGAAGGCTCTTCACTTTTCACTCATTTACCTCTATGGTAAAGACTTATTTTGGTTTCATGGAGAACAACTAATTAATTACTTAACGTTCTTTTTCATTTTTACCAACATTAGGCCAAATTTACATCGTGGAACAAGCCATCCATACAATGTGTGTCATAATTACTGTTTTGCAATTTCACAGCAGCAAAAATTTATTAAAACTTCACGACTCATTAATAGTAAGCCATCATCATTGCTTAATAGAAAAGGAAACTGTGCTAATGATGTTGGCTTTGATTAACATATTTGACCTTAAGTCATGAAGTCAAGTGAAATTAATATCGCTGAGTGTTGAACATAAGGTTTTTTTACAGTGTGCGTCATTTCAATCATCATAAAAGGCAAAAAAACTAGTTTTGAGTTTGACTAGATTTGAAACTCTTTGAACTCTTCACAAAAGATTAAGGGAATGTCAATGAACTCCTATACAATGTCGATTAAGCGACAGGAAATGAGTAGAAGCATAAGTGGCTCTTTTCTATCAAGTCCTGGAGCAATGCCATCCAACTGGCTGGGTAAACGTGCAGACACGTCACTAGGGTAGCACCCTGTCGCAGAAGAATCTAGCGTATGGTAGGAAAGGGCTCAGATGTCCTTTGAAGACTTCACCCTCTCCTAGCAAGATAAATGGAGGGGGTATATGAGGCATTGTAACCCAGAAGACTCTAAATCCCATTAATAAGAACCAGCTGTCCCGTTGGATGTCATAGACTCTGTTGTGTGTTCCAAATGTAGATCTGATGGAATGGCCTCCCTGGTGTGAACCAGGCTCTCTCCTGCATCTGTGAAGTCTGCATGCTTCAGGCCAGGACTGATGGAAAAAAGAAAAGAACCGAAACACCCAGGAAGGGAGGGATTATATTTCTTTTTTTCCCAAAGATAGAGTCTACCACATGGCAGGCTTCCAGTGAATTTGATAAGGGTAGGAAGGAAGGAGCCTGGGGGAAACCCGGTTCATACATCCTTTCAAGACCAAGTCTACATGGGCTCATATCCCCACTATGTGCCTAGCCTAGGTCCCAGTGTCACCTTCATTTTTGACTGTCAGCGTCATCACTAATTTTTGTTGTCATTATCTTTATGGCAGGAGCCATTGCCAACATGGGAACTTGACAGCAACCCCCTGAGGTAGGTTCTCTTATTTATCCCACTTGACAACTGGGGAAACCAAGGCTCAGAGAGGTCAAGAACTTTATTTCTAGAGCTTATACTCTTCAGCACCCATTCGTGATACAAGAGGAGCCTATCCTCACTTTTGGGGGGTGTTTAAAGCCTTGCTGGGGAGGGGACGTTCCTGTACACGGAACTAAGAGACAATGCAAGGCCACAGGTGAGCACGGGAGTGAGTGGGCGGCCTCTGGGCGCCGCAAAGCTGGAGAACTCTCTAGACCGGGGTGACTTGGAAGGCTTGCCGGGGGAGTGGCAGGGTGGGTAAGAGGCAGCAGGAGGCGAAGGTGGGAGGTGGATGGAGAAGGCAGTGAGGGGCTCTGCTTATTCAGGATAGCAGGGGAGAAAACGGAGAGGTGGCTGGAGCCCAAGGCTGGGTCCAGTGGGGTTTCGGAGAAACTGTCCAGGCTGGACAGGGAACAGCTGGAGGCTCAAGGCAAGTGAGATCCCTCCCCTGGGCAGAGGGCGGGTTGGCGGGTGGGGGGAGGCGGCAGGAAGAGGGAACAGCCGGGTGGACAAAGGGAAGGCAAAGCCGGGCTGGCCAATCAGGTATGGAGCCCGGCGGGGAAGGAGAGGGACAGCCGTCACCGAGACTGCTGGGGTTTGAGGCCAGTCACTGGTCGTGCGGTCGGGGGTGGGGGTGCAGGCATCGCACATAACAGGAGAAGTTTGGATGCCTTTCTCCCAATCCTCTGGGAACCTGTGACTCCCTCACATGTCCTCTGCAAAGGGGCCACCATTCACCCCACTGCGTAAGCCCAACCTGGGAGCTATGCTTGTTCATGCAAGACCTCCCAATCCCTTCTGCTCCTTTGACCCACTGAGCGTGCCCCACCCTCCCTTGCACAGGCCCTGTACCAGCCCTGACTGTTCTCTCTGTCCCTTTGCGGGCCGCGTGGTTATGGAGAGCCCTCCTGCCTACAGCGCCGCGCCCTCTCCCGGCGCATGGGGTCCCCACCCCTCTCCAGCCTCCCTGGACTGACTTTCCTTTCTTGAATGAATGCACCACACTCATCCCTCCCTCCCGACCTTGACACCGCTGTTCCCCTGCCTGGAGCACTCCTTCCCCACTTCTGGTGCCTTCTTAACATTTAGGCTTCATATCTGAGGACACCTCCTCAAAGAGCCGTCCTCTGGTCACCCAGGTTAAAGCCATGCCCCAGTCCCTTTCATCATCACACCCTACTTATTTCAAAGTAATAACCACTTCCCATGTATTTAGTGCTTTACTGCGTGCCCACACCGTAGGCACCTTGCCTGAATTAGCTCATAATCCTCGCACTCATGCTGTGACGTACATGCCATTATCGTCCTTATTTTACAGATGAGGAGACCGAGAGCACTGGCCAGCTCACGTTTTATTTGTTCACCGTCATAAATTCTCCTCCCACAACTGTGTAAGCCCAGTGAGAAGAAAGGCATGTCCTCCCCCACTCTCCACCCCATCCCCTCTGCCGGGAAGGACGCTTGGCACAGAGTGAGTGCTGACCTATGTTAGGAAACCCAGTGGGTCACAGGAGGTGGAGGGGGGAGGGCTCCTTCGTGGGCAGGCTAGTTCGAGGAGGGGGCTGGTTCTTCCCAGGGAGGTGGGAAATACAGGAAGCGAGCAACGAAGGAGCTCTCCAAAGAGGGCAGGGAAGCAAGAAAGACCAGAGGAACAGAGACCGAGCCTTCCCAGGCAGGGGAGCCACTTGTGAAGATACACAGGCAATTTGGAGTCAGAACTCATGAAAATGTCACCATTTCATTCATTGCCTAAAAGACATTCTGTTTCATTGTCAGTAAATCCCAAATTAAGACAAAAGATCCAAACACGTACGTTGATTTTTCGCATTACAAGAGGATCACCAATTTAAAACCTCAGGTTTCCTTAAAGACCTAAACCCTCTGTGGCTTTGCAAAATGATGTGATTTGCAGGAAGCCACTTCTGGAGCCAGGTGGTTGCATGATAACACCTGGGTTATAAGGCAGACCCTCGAGCTGAGCTGCTGGGGTTTGAATTCTGGGGTCCCCTGGACCTAGGGCACTTTGCCAAGTTACCTAACCCCTAAGTTGATTTCCTCATCGGCAAAACTGGGACAGCAGTACCTGTCTCAGCGCTGCTGCAAAGATCCAAAGGGACGGTCAGCATTACCTAGGAGAGTTAAGTACTCAGTGAATGAAGGATGCAGGGAAATACAGGTCTTCTACTGGAGATGTGCAAAGGCAAGGGGCAAACAGGGACCAAACTAGAAATGGAGTCGATATGGGGGGGGGTGCTTGGGTAGTGGGGTGCTGTGGCAGACCCGGAGGTCCCGGTTGGCGCCTGAGCAATCTGGACTTTGCGGGTTTTGTGTGAGTGCTGAGTTCTAAGGGTGAGGCCACGCTGAACGCAGGGGCTCCCTGCAGGGCGGGGCAAGGCCAGCTCATCAGTACCTAGAGGTAACCGGGTCCACCAGAGGGCAGCACGGGTACTGCCCTCGTCACACACACACACACAAAACACACCTTGGTCTTGGTGTGCAACCTTGAGGCATTTTATTGAGGTCACCATCCCCTGCCTCTGCTGCATTTGTTGGTCCATCACAGCTGAGGCTTCTGAACAAGTGAACAGCACAGAGCAAGATCGCCTAGCAGACACGCGCTAAGGATCTGGATTTGGCTATCCCTAGATTACAGAAGGCGTTATTCAAAGACCACTTAATACCCTCGAAAAACTGCCTTGAAAAACTCAGTGGAATTTTAAAAAGACACTCTAGATGTGCTCGGCAAAAGCTGAGAGTCCATTAAAATAGTCTGCAATTCCCCAGTGAGCGGGAAGATGCCGGCAAAGAGACAGGAAGCTAAGGAGAAGGTCACACGGTGGGGTGATGAGTGAGAGCTGCCGAGCCGCAGGGGCTCCTCTGCCACTCACCCGATAAGGGCCTTTCTGGGCCTCCATTTCCACATCCATAAAATGGGGGTGATCAACGAGTTCCCCACCTGCCAGTGGGAGAATGGAAGGAGAATGTGTGTGAAGGAGCTTGGCAAACTGTAAAGCCCTTGCAAGTTAAGGAGATATTGTCTGAATACCCTAGGGATCTTCCAGGGACAGAAATGTTTTGGAAGAATGAAAACAAAGGGGCTTTGCATCAGAGTGCGGTCGCTTTCCTGTTCTGATACTGGTACCCACAGACGGAGGGAGGGGGTCAGGGATTTACTCTCAATGGACTGGAAGGGAAGCAAACTTAGATGAGGAACATGCATTGCAGGAACCACCTTTTTCTTTCTGCCTGTTGTCCATTTTCTTCTCAATCTGGTAACGTTTTCTTTCTGAAGATCCTTTCCTGGAGTTTGGAATGAAATCCTGGCAAATCAAGGGATAAAACCCACTTTCCATCACTGATCTTGGTCTGTCCACTTCAAAAGTAGTTGCCCTGGTCCTGAGATAAGATGAGAGCAACTGTCTGATAGAAGTTCTCCAGGTGAGGGCTGCCAAAGCGATGTGCTCTCTTCCCCTACATCCTCCGGCTGTCGGGCAGAAGTGAGAGAGGTCAACATTTAGGGCAAGATGGGTACGAAGGACTAAATGGTTTTCCTGAGCCGACCCCCCTGCCAGGGGTCTGCTAACTGCCCTCACCACGTCCCCAGTGGCGAGAGCTCCTGTTCTCTGGGGCCACCATCATTGTACTGAAGACAGAGGAGGCCCAGGAGTGACAGCTGCCGGGTCAGGGGGAGGTTCTGAGGGGGGTGACTGGGCGCCCCTCAGAGTTGGAGCTGAGTCAAAGTGCTTCCAAAGTTGTACAGTAACAGGCCAGCCATGTTTTTCTGGGCACAGTCTGTGGGTAAATTAGATCTTTAAAGCAGTTAGGCAGGCTTTTGTCACTTGGTGTTAACTGCGTATGTTGCAAGGACTTTAATTGGTTTCTAGAGTGAGGGACCGAGATGGAAGTGGGACACTCTCAGGGGAGCGGTCCTGGCACTCAGATGGCTTGTCACATTTCTTTTTTAATCTGCTGTTCTTTTCCTTAAGGCGAGGGAGGTAATGTAATTATCTTTTGAAGACAAATGCATGCTGCAATATGTCAGCTTGGGCTGCTCTCATAACACAGCCCCAAGTGTGGGTAGGGGGAAATGAAGGGGGGATGCGGGTGGGTCTGTGAGCTTTCCAACTCAGGAACCAGGAGAGTTTTCCCCACAAGCCTGCAGGGCAGAGTTTGAATGGGCACTGGCATCAATAAACTGAATTCCAGTCCTGCTCTGCCGTCCTTAGCTGTGTGACTTTGCATCAGTCACTTGCCCTCTCTGAGCCTCAGTTGCTTTCGTTGCAAAATTAGATGAATTCTACCTGGGAGTTGTGAGGGCTGAATGTGATCATGTACGCAGAGCCCATCTATCCTGGTGTGGGGGGCCTGTGGTGAGCACCCAGTACCACCAGCTGTCACTGTCATGAGTGTTCTGAGGGCACCATCCACAGGGTGGGCTAACCCTTGACACGCCTGCCACCGAAGGAGCAGACCCAGTCTCCCCTCGGGCTGTGTGGGCCCTGCGTAGAGAGGACTCATCCTGTGTCACCAACCACAGAGTAAGCAATTATTTAAAAATTCTCCTATGCACACAGTGTACACTGAGCCCGTGAGGTGCTTCTTCCCCAAATTGCAGCAATTAATCTCTGAAGAGGTTCTGCGGGGCAGACACTCACTCTGCGGGGCTTTGCTGGACTCAGTAGGAAACTTTAGTCCTGAGTGTGCACTGAGCCACGGCCGCCTCTGCCTCTTTCTTCCAAAGAGCAGGGGCCAAACCCTGAGCTGGGTTCCAGCCATTGCACAGTTCAGTTTACTTTATTTTTTATTCTTTAAAATGATTGGTTAAAAAAAAAATCCAGACAAATGCTGTATCTAGATAGTATCTATCCATCCATTCATCTCTTCATCCATTCATTGTCTATCTATCCACACATCTATATCTCCTATCTATCTAATCTATCTATCTATCATCTATCATCTCTATATATATCTACCTCTATCATCTATGTTTTTTAAATGTATACAAGTAGGACTCTATTTTTCATTGTTCTGTACCTTGCCTTTTCACTTAATATACAATAGACCACTTTCTGTTTCAGTGGATGTACATCTACTTTTTAAAATAGTTGCATAATATTCCCTTATCCAGATGCACCATGAGTTCTTTCACCAGTTCTCTGTGGATGGACATTCAAGTTGTTTCAAGAGTTTTGCTATTGCAAACTATTCTGCCATGAAAATCCTTTTGCATGGATCTTGCCACACTGTGTAAGAATGCAGGGTAAATTCCTTACAGTGGAATTGTTGGCTCAAAAGGGGTGAAGATTTAAAATGATGATACATATTGTCAAACAGTTTTCTAAAAAAAAATTGCTCCCTTTTTTTTTAAGAAGATGTTGGGGGTAGGAGTTTATTAATTAATTTATTTATTTGTGCTGTGTTGGGTCTTCGTTTCTGTGCGAGGGCTTTCTCTAGCTGCGGCGAGTGGGGGCCACTCTTCATCGTGGTGCGCGGGCCTCTCACTGTCTCAGCGTCTCTTGTTGCCGAGCACAGGCTCCAGACGCGCAGGCTCAGTAGTTGTGGCTCACGGGCCCAGTTGCTCCGTGGCATGCGGGGTCCTCCCAGACCAGGGCTCGAACCCGTGTCCCCTGCACTAGCAGGCAGATTCTCAACCACTGCGCCACCAGGGAAGCCCCAAGATTGCCCTTTTTCATGTACCCACCCAAGGTTTTCTCAGGCCAGGTGCTCACTTTATCTTTGGAAAATGGTGAATTCTTTGTCTACCAGCCTGGATGGGAGAACTCTTCACGGGGGTAAAACCCATCAGTGCAGCCAGCACTGCCAGTTTATGTGACTTTTATGGATACTCCTGCTCGTATCTTTCACATCATTGTGTTTTCGTTTATGCTTTATATCACCAAACACAAGCAGTCTTGTATCTGGTTTCTGTCACAGTTTTTTACTCACTTTCTTGGCATTTCTCTCAGGGTTTTATTAGTCGTTTCTTGTTCCTGCTCCTAAAATTTCTATCACCTGCATGCTGAGATTTGGTTGTATTAGGGTTGTATTTGGTTGTATTAGATCCGAATACTGAGGACTGTGGGGGGAAACTCCAGGTCCCCAGAGCACTACCCCCTTCCCCTTTCTGTTTGATGGTTCAGGGGACATCAGAGTCCTTCCCTTCCTGGGGCCAGCCCACTGCTGCTGGCATGAGAGGTTCACTTCCCTGCAACTGAGCTTAGAGATTTCCGCTCAGGCTGTCCTGAGCAGCCCAGAGCCGGGAAAGATGTTGGGATCTAGGGTTTTGCTATACCTTAGAAATACCAAGCCCAGCTCCAAAGGCTCACAAACTTTGGATCCAAGCTGTGGAGTCTGGCAGAAGTCATCCTAAACTTGGTCAACTGAAAGCAGCTCTGAAAGCAAGGGAGTAGGAAAACCCAGTTGAATGACAAATCACAAAGAACACAAATGTTCTACAGAATCTCAAGGGAAACACAGGCTTCTGTCCTACAAACGGCAAGGTCTTCTTGGGGTCGAGTGGGCTGCAATTTTCAGACTGAAGCAAACAACAATGGTGAAGTTAATGACTGTGGTTTGGGTTTTAATAATTTGCCTTAAAAATGCTGGAGGTGATAAGGTGCCAGAAATGATAACTTCCCCGGGGAAGTGGGGGGGTCATATGTTGAGCAACCGTGATCGTGATGCTAATTCTACAAGAGAAAAATCTGGCCTCATGTGATATCACGTGATTCTTCCTTGCCAGGCACTAAGCTGGATGCTGGAAATCAGAAAATGGCTCACTCTGTCTTTACTTTTTATCAAAACACTTACTCTTTCTAAGTGTATACAAATAATTCAATACACATATGATAGTAACTAGAGAACCCACCCACTCTATCCTCTCAGTATAAAACTGCATGTTGAAGACATGAGCTAAATATCAGCCGTGGCCCTGCACTAGAACCTAGTTCCTTTTGGTATTGCACACACGAGCTGTTAGGCTGGGTCTAAAACAGTGGCTTCAACATGGCGGGCCTTGTTGCTGCCTCCCCCTCCTAGGGATTTGACATTGTCTTTGGCGGGGAGAGAAGTTGCCACTGGCATCTAGTGGGTAGAGACCAGGGATGCTGCGAAACATCCTACACCCACAGGACCGGACACCCCTCAATGTCTTGACGCTGGGAATTTCTAGTATTTGGAGATTTCAATATCACTTTCCAGTGAATTAAGATAAAAGAAGAAGACACAGTAATCATTTTTTTTTAAGAAAGAAAACAATGTTTATTAGGATATTCTGGGGTGAGGGAGACGGCTGAAGGGACTGCGTACGTACATTGTGTAATGCTTAGGCAATACGCTAACAGAAAATGTAAACATCACAAAAGTACTTCCAAAGTCCAAAGAACAAAACGTGTACTTCTGCGTGGAGACCGTCCTCCGTGGGTGGCGGCAATGAAGCACGTTGCAAAACAGCTGTGTGAGGAAGCCGCGAGGGAAGGACCCCAGGAGAACGTCCAGGTTCCTCAGGAAGCAGATACACGAGATGGTGAAACAAACGCGTTACCTTCTACACGTGGAAAACTCAGGAAACACGATATAAAATGGCGACCGGAAAGAAAGCTGCTCATCCGTATCCTCTCCTAAGTGGGGGCTTCAGGGGAGCTCACCCCACCCCTCACCCCAACTCTGGCGAGGCTGAGGGTCTGAACCCCTCTCCCAGGACAGAATTCTAAAATGATCCTGAACAGCAGAATCCTTCTCTTCCACCTGTATTGTTAACTTGCATGAAACGGAACGAACGGAACTGAGACGCACCCTCGGGTTAAGAGTAAGAATCCAACACCATCCAAAAGATACAGCAAAACAACCCCACTTCCTACAGCTCACACAGCTTCTCAGCAGGAGCTGGATTAAACAAGAGAAAATAATTTCAATATCAAGGGAAAATGCACAGAGGATGAGAAAACTCTTTAAAGCAAACTCTGGTAAAAAACGTTTCCCCACCTCCCTTGGGGGAGAGAAGGGAGAAAAAGAGAAAAGACAGATAATTAGGAGAACTATAAGGTCCTGCATTTCAGGTTTCTGAAACCATTTCTTCAACCCTCTGAGGACAATCAGCTATTTCTGAATCCAGAAAAGCACATCACAAGTGTCTGGTTACTAGAAGACCACAACCAAATAAGGCAGGGCGATCTGTGATTTGGTTCTGTGGCTTCCATTCTCTTCTCTTTCCACTGCTACCCCCCCACCCCCATTTCAGAAATGCCTTCAGCTAAAGCTAAAAAGTAAAAAAAACAAATTCCGGATCAGGCATGCTTTGCATGCCAGGAAGAGAAAGCTGGATCCTACAGCCCTGCAGCAGTTGCGACACAGAAAGAGAGAGGGAGCTTTAGCGATAGAGCTTTAAGCGCCACTGGTGCCAAGAAAGCCGAGTACCTTCCCCTGGACCTGCAGACGCCCGGCCGGTTTGCTGACAGACGACAGGCCTTTACCGACTTCTGACAGCCTGCGTTTCCTGCACCCGGGGCATCTACTGGGTGTTCCAATTCCTCCTCCTACTTTACTCTGGTTCTAAGATCTGTGTTATGTTTGGCGGACAGCTCTGGTGTCTCCCACTCCCACCAGCACCATGGCTGGTCCCTGACAGCTGGGACTTCCACTGGCCTGTGGGCCTGGCCGTGCTCACGGCCCTCTGAGGATCAGAGTGGTGACCCCACTGGCTTCTCCATGGTGGCCTTGTGGGCACAGGCTGAGGGCGGGTGTACACATGTGGACTGGGAGTTACCTCTTAGAGACTGAGTCTGAAAAGCAGCTTCACGGACTATTTATAAATAAGAGAATTTAGATTCTCCGAAGGATATCAAAGTGAAGGATTCGGCCAATCTGGAAACAATGGTTGTTCCCCTAAGCTGCTGTCAAAGGGCCCTATATTCTCCACTTACTCGTGCGGGAGCCTCGGCTCCAGATGAAGCTTCATTCAAGTACAGTAGATGTTCCATAAATGTGCTGAATTGTTCAGCACCTGAGTTCACTTCTCAGGATGCTGGCGGAGGCTGCATCCCTGGGGTCGGTCAGGACCGGTCGGGTGGTCCATCTTTCTTGCCAGCATCCTGCACTTGAAGCAGATTAAAGCATCAGCAGACTCACTGGCTAATTTCCCACAAAGTCTACCCCATTTGGGGTCCTGTCCTTTCTGGTGGATGTCGTGAGCCTGCTGGGACTGGCTGGTCCTGCTCAGCTCTTCTGGGGACAAATGCCAGTTTTCCATCTCTCGGCAGGGAATGCATCAGACAAAGCCACTTTGATCCCAACACTTTTTTTCACCCTTTCTCCCAAGTCACCCTCAATAACCTCAGGAGGACACCTTCAGCATCGACGCATAACAGCTCAGTGCCGTAAGATGATGCAAATGGGCCGGCCCTTGCTACTGTATTTCAGAATGAAACCCTTCGATGTCCTAAAGTTTTTCATTCACCCAGAAGTGTTTCATTTCCTACTCTGGATCATGCTTTCTGCTAGGGAAGCGTGAGTGGGAAGAGAGGTTCAAAAGAAGAAAGGGACTGATGGTCTCCAGCCAGTCTCTTGGCACGTCCTGCAAAACGAAAAGTGGGGATTGGTAAGACAGCTGGACCTGGGATGAAGAGAAGAAAATCAGAGAATACCTTCTATTGATGCTGGTGCTGGGTTTGGCAGCTGCCCTTGAGCAAAAATAAACTCCCTATGGCAGTGGAACAAGATGCTGCTATGGGCACCTGCCAGAGGCAGACCGCCGAAGTCGCAGCTGCACTGGTCAAATGAGCCTGGAGACCTCAGGGGGCTGGGAGCTCGATGACTGTTACAGGCTGCGGTTCTCGGCAGGCAGTTTATTGAAACAGGGCTGGCGTGCCTTCCCCACCCCTCTGGGCTGGGTCTCAGAACAATCAGAAGTGCAGGTGGTGCATCCCACTGAAAGACCCAGGCTGTCTCCGGGAGGGAGGAGAAGCTCATCAGAGAGCTCTGGGAACTACAAAGGGATGCTTGGCGAGGATGCAGGAGACAAGACAATCCCAGAGCTAAGAAGGGCGAGCTCAGGGGAGGGCTGGATGGATGAACTTTCTACTCCCGGATTAACATCATCTTCAGATCGCCTGGCTCCTCAGAGAGACTTCTCTGTCTTCAAAGAGCCAGGGTTACGTGTAGGATGGGCATCTGACAGAACAAGAATTAATTTGGGTAGGACTAAACTTAGAATGATTACGATGAAGAACTGATGGGAAGGGACTCTGTTAAATACTTGGGCAATAAGAAACAAGGGTGGGGACTGGGGTTATCAATAATCGATATGCGAGAGAAGGGAATCCGTCAATGTCTTAAGATAACGACCCTTGGGAAATGAAATGTCCCACTGAATACATCCCAGGATGGAGGCAGTGGCAAAAACCCACAGATTTAAGGCCTCTGCAATGAGAATCTATTTCAGAGGTACAGTCGCCTTGAAGAATTCTAGACAACAGAGTTCAAATAAATGGTCACTTGAGAATAAAAGCTGTGCCAAAGTCAAGAGGTATCAGATCTACACATGAGATGCTTATCTTAGGGATGAGAGAAAAACATAGCTTGTAAGGATATCTAACCAAATTCCCAGCTGTTCTGCTGTTTTAGAATTTCTAAAAAGAAACTCCTTCCTCTGCCTTCCAGATATTAGCTCTGGCGTGCTTCCTACAAAGGCACTGGTGTCTAATTCAAGGAACTCTGGATGTTTTGTTGGGACAAGTTTTCTGTTTGGATCAGACTGCACGCTCCATTTACCAATGGCACACGGTCTCTTGCGGTACCTTGATTTTGCTTCGTCTCTTCAAACTCTCCAAACTCAGTGCAGACAGGCACTTTGGCCAACATCATGTTCGGGCCATTGGTAATTGACTCTTGTGTGTCGTCATTGCTTTTTGGTCTTTCTTGAAACGACGGGTCTGACGTGGTCTCATTTGTTTTATCAAAGAGCAGAAACAACAAAGACCGCGGGGGTATGAATCCAAGAGCTCAAGAACAGCTTGAAAGAGAATGAGAAGATGTGCGTTCATTTAAGCAGGTCGTTTTCTGGCCCACAGTTTATCGACTCAAATAAGTCGTGCATGCCTGACTACATGAGTGAAAGCTTATTTTCCAAAAGACAGCTCCTCCGAGGCCACTGTTTTGTAAATAATAACAACAGAAATACATTTTTGCTGGATTCTAAGAACAGAATTTGCTAATTATATAAACTCTCACTGCTCTTACATGTCTCTTCCCAAGCACTTAACACTGATTTAGAAATGCTTCCTCTCTCCCACTTTCCTAGCTCAGCAGATGGAGTGTTTGGGAGTGTCTGATTCAGAGTACAAAGAGGCAGGTGGGAAATGGGGATGCAGCTGGAGACAACCCATCCTTGGAGCATGTGCAAGATAGAAACAATCTTAATATAGACTAGATCAAAGGCCACAGCAGCTCTGGAGGAGCCCTGTCCTATATTTGTTTTCCTTGAAGAAGTAGCTTCTAAAACATTTTTTACTACAGGATTAAGAATCGTTAAAAAAAATTTTTTTTTAATGGAAACCACACTCCTTTCACACTTTGGATACAGTTTGCTATACTTAATGAAAAATAATCTATGTCATTCTCAACTTACACTTTTTTTTTTTTTACTAGAGGCTTGAAAAAAACCAGATATGGAAAAATATATTCAGGTGGCATTCTGCATCCCCTCTCTTTACTGTGCCCTTCTTCCTTCATGTGCTCTAGTTTGAAAGCTACTCAAACACCTCTCCGTCAAAGATATTCAACATCAAGGGGACTGAATGTGCTTCTAATCGGTTTGGCAATCTTGCCTTTTTTTCTCTGAAATGCGTAGAGCATAGCTAGACTTGATTTGGGAGCCATGGTCTCCATGGATGTAAGTTACTGTTTTTGTTTGCCAAAATCAACTACAATGAGATGCGTTCTCCAACAGGCCCAAACCTCAGCAGACAGCCCTTGTATTTTGGTGGCACCTTCCACGCAGGGCCTGCAGGACAGGAAGTAGTGAACCATTTTTTGCTTTTAGCACTGCCAGAGGAAGCTGGATAGGTAAAAGGTTTTGCCTGCTCCAGTACTGGGGCAAATGATGGTGTTTCTGGGGCACCGTGTTAAACTGAGATCACCCCGAACAGCAGAAACCCTTGCTTGGCATGATTTTATAAGAGTCTCTCTAACAAGTTGTCATGGAACATCCTTCCCGCTGTTTACTTAAGCACTAATTTATTTTCAAATTGACGATTTGGTAACTCTCGTATGCTTCTATCTCTGAAGAAAAATGAGATCTGTGTTGGTGAAAGATGAGGCTTTTCAGAATTTAATTTATGTGCTACACACCCATGTGTTTTTCACTGAAGGCCACTCTTGTTAGCTCTGATAATTCCTATTTCCTCTTTGGTCATCTGAAGCTAATTAGAGCTGCTGTTTATTACAGAAGTAATCAATAGCTTTCTACAGTAGATTACATAGAATCAG
Organism: Kogia breviceps; assembly: GCF_026419965.1. Taxonomy (NCBI): domain Eukaryota; kingdom Metazoa; phylum Chordata; class Mammalia; order Artiodactyla; family Physeteridae; genus Kogia; species Kogia breviceps. The sequence goes on along the minus strand of NC_081311.1, from coordinate 14,609,321 downwards.
ACCTCTATGCAATTAGTCCAATGTAGATACACAGAGATACCTTAATTAAAACAAAATATGCTCTGTAAGAGATATGCTTTCACAGACGACTGGAATCCCAAGTATTTCAACATGTTTAATGTGTTTATTCAAAGGAAGAGTCTTTAGGAGAAACCTTTCACTAATTGAATTTGTTTGATGAGTTCCCCTTGAAAACATTCTGAAGTGAAAAAACTCGGTACTTAGTATATATATTTATGTTTATTAACATTTGGATATAAATGTACTTCAAACACCGATAGAGCTAAAAGGCTACGCCTTCATCTTGGGTTTAATAGATTCCCCCCCCCCCAGTAATTTGATTAATCCTTACAAGGCAAACATCCGTGAGCAAAGGGAATCAGGATGAAATGTGCACTGTGGGTCTCCCCCTTCCACCCCTCTACTGATATGGGAAGAAAGCCAACGGCTTCCAATACTCCATTGGGTGGAATCTCCTCGCCTCTCTTCAGTTTCAAAGAAACATGGCTACTAGCACTCGATCCTTGTAGATTTCGAATCTCACCATTTCAACCAGACTTCAAAAGTGCACTTTTGAGTCTGTTCGTTTAAGGAAAAGAATGATAGAAGAGGACACGCAGTTAACAAGCCAAATGCCTTATATCCAGAGTCCTGTTTTGTTCTGTGTCTCTGTGCCAATCAGCTCGGCTCCACAGACCTGATGGTGACCCTCTGGATCCACAAACCTTTCTTCTCTTTTGCAGTCAGTCACAGCCTGTCCTGGACAACACAGAACATGGTGCAAGCAGACACCCATGACCTTCAGACCAAACTGCTCTACACAGCAGCCAAGCCATGACAGACGGGAGTCAAGACAATCCTTAGCAAAAGAACCGTGTACCCTGGCATGGATCTGCTTCAGAAGAAAGGGCAGCACGTCCCAAGCCCCGTCCCAGTCAAGGCTGCCTTTGTCAAGTAACACGAACACCAAGGTACTGGTCTGTGTCAACCGGAAAGGGTGCCATTGGACATGGTCGAACATTTACGAGTGGCTGCTGGTTTCCTCACAGGTACGCACGCTTGCGTTTCAGGAAATGATAAAAGACAATGCTCGGCCGCTCTGTCTCCTCCTGCCTGCCCACGATAACGTGACGCGGAGCTTTCTGCTAAAGCACGGGGCTCCTCAGACTCTGCTTTTGAAGAGCTGTCTTCGTGAACATCGGAGCTAACACTACTTAGGAGAGGAAAACGAGCTCCATGTATTTTGTATGAAACCACCAGTAAAAAAATGAAGACAGTGTCATTACTTTCAAAATATAGAAAGCCAGGAGTTGAAATCATTTAGTAGTAAATTTTTTTTTCTACATATAACCTCATACGTGTAAAGAGTACTGGAATGGTGCTTCAGCTATATTTAACTCTTGTTAGTTTAAGGGCTTCTCGCTCAGTTAAGGCTTAGGAAAATGTCTCAAGGATCAAGGTTCTGTGAAGTCTCATGCCCACTTTCACTCTCTATTTTGACTAGAAGACAGACACTACACTGGGATGTGACAGGTATTTTTTGTTTTTGTAGGAGAGTGCAGAACTGTTTACAGTACGTAAACTTAGCGCGGAAAATACTAGTACATATAGAAAAGTGAACATTGGTACAAGCTTGTCTGCACAAAGTCCATCAAGACTGTCTTGATGAGGATCTTCACTTTGTGACCAAAAAATCCTGGCATCCATGTACCGCTGCAGTCATGTCATCAGAAAGAAAACCTATTACATAAGATATGGAAGATTCTTTAAGAAATACCAACTCCTTCTCTAGCTAGTGAAGGCCAGAGTTAAACTGTTAAAATCACCATCCTCATCGTCCTCTTGAAAAACATGGCCCCAGTTTGCTTTACAGCCAAATCAACAAACCGTCCCTTTATAAAACAGCATGCCCCAAAGCCTTCTGAGTTTGGAATGCAGCACTGTATCGGGGATCCCATATAAGCCCTAAGGATCACAAGAAGCTTTCTTAGAAAAGAAAAGAAAAGAAAAGAAAAGAAAAAAAAAAAAAAGAAAGAAAGAAAAATGTTCCAGTTGGATGAAACTGTTTTAGCAGTGTCTCAACTGAGTTCCTAAAACTGGAATTTCAGATATACAAGAGAACAGGAAACAGATAACTTGGTTTTTGTCTTTTTACATGTCCATATTGTTTTTTAAATGCAGCTACGATGTGTCAGCCAAAGATAAAGATAATAGGGTGGACGGGGTGATTACCACCAGGACCAGCAGTGGATTCAGACTGCAGCTTGGAGAAGCAGCCATTGATTTTGTGGTTATGTGGCTGGAAGCCCCAGCAAGACCATCCTTTTCGTAATCACGCTGTAAGAAAGAATGTTTTCATTATCACCCACTGCATGTGTTCATTCTATCAAGGCATATTTTAACCGCACTCTTTCTCTCTCACTGCTCACCACAGCTGACCCGGGATTTTACCCCCACTCCCAAGGTCCCCCAGCAACTGTGCAACATGGAACCATTCTCCTTCTGGGTACCAGTGACTCAGAAGGGATGTTTGCTGTCTCTCTCCATCACGAAGGAGGGCAGGAGGAATCATCTTGGGAAACTTGCCCAAGCAAGTATGAGTTCATGTAGAGATGGGTCACATATTGCACTGGAGACTGGCAGAGAAGCCAGTAGCCTTTCCCTCCATTGGCTGGTTCAACCATGGACTTCATAGATGAAGGATCTCGCCCTGCTTGTCAGAGAGTCCCGACCAAAACCCAGGCTCCCAAATTCCCAGTGGGCACAGCTGTCCTTCCCCAGGATTGATTCCTTCAGCCCCAGCCCCAGCACCTGCTCAACCCCATAACGCCACATCCCGCCACAAGGAGCTATGATCGTGACAGAATCATCCCCCCTCTCACTTGTAGATTAGGGAGGGTAATGTGGCCCCCTTGGCTACTTCTGGGTTGCTCTGGAGGTCAAAGGACATCTGGTAAGGAGCAAGAGTCGTTATGTATCTTCTCTGTGCCAGATGAATTTACGTGACTGTGACCACAGACATGACCATGGTACTGGGACAATGGTATCTGTGCTGGTCCAGTTCTGAGATGAGGATCCTGGGGTCCACACTTGGTTCTCACTCTGGGCCCTAGGTTCTGAAGACTGCACCTGGCTCAAACGGCAGAGGGACATGGAGGGTGACTTAGATTTTTTCTGGACCTGAAACCTTGTTGTCTTTGAGCCCCTCACATCATATCCTGTTCCAGGGTCCCAAAGGCTCTGTTTCTATAAATGCAGGGAGACTCAGAAAGAAACAACTTACATCAGAAAGACAGAGGTGTGGACTGCCCGACATATTGGATTTCAGCTTCTGTGCCTGGAAAGAGACAAAAACGCACACACACAAAATCACTCATACATACCATGGAAGAGTAATTACTGATGATTAACTGTCTAGGGCCGTGCCATTTACAGAAATATGTGAGCCACAACTGTAAGCCCATATATAACTTAAATTTTTCTCCTAACCACATAAGTGATAACAGGTGAAGAAAAATTTAATCACATTTTCTTTAACTCAATATATTTATTACCATTTCAACATGTAATCAATATAAAAGATGATTAATGAGATACTTTACATTCTTTTATTTTCATACTAAGTCTTCCAAATTTGGTGTGTTTGACATAGTACATCTCAGTTTGTACCCACCTCATTTCAAAGTCACTGCACAGGTTACAAAAGAAAAAATATTTGAAGTCATTTACATTTTGAACTCATTTATAGTTCTGAAAGTTAATGTTTAGGAACTGCCTTCTAGGTAAAAATGGTGCAATAAAAATCCACATTTATTAGTAACATAAAGATAAGTCTTCCTGAAGCTTGTGTGTTTGTTCATTTGTTTATTAGTTGTTCCAGTCCACAAACACTTACCAAGCTATTTTCCAGTGCTGGGCATACGGTGATATGACAAAAAAGGATGTGGTCCTGGACTCATGTGGCTGCCCTCTAGTGGGAAAACCACTCAGTGCCTGGGGGCTAAGGCACAGGGCAGGGACTCTTTCAGACAGGTCCCCTTCAGGAATCGTGAAGGGCATTACGGACCCCAGATCCATCCATCTTAAAACTGCTTTAGGTGGTCACAAACCACCGAGCTGATCTCCTTGTGCTATGAGGCTGCTTCCCACTAGCTATCTATTTTATGATTGGTAGTGTATATATGTCCATGCCGCTCTCTCACTTTGTCCCAGCTTACCCTTCTCTTTCCCCGTATGCTCAAGTCCATTCTCTAGTAGGTCTGTGTCTTTATTCCCGTCTTGCCCCTAGGTTCTTCATGACCATTTTTTTTTTTAGAATCCATACATATGTGTTAGCATACGGTATTTGTTTTTCTCTCTCTGACTTACTTCACTCTGTAGGACAGACTCTAGGTCCATCCACCTAACTACAAAATAACTCAATTTCGTTTCTTTTTATGGCTGAGTAATACTCCATTGTATATATGTGCCACATCTTCTTTATCCATTCCTCTGTTGATGGACACTTAGGTTGCTTCCATGTCCTGGCTATTGTAAATAGAGCTGCAATGAACATTTTGGTACATGACTCTTTTTCAATTATGGTTTTCTCAGGATATATGCCCAGTAGTGGGATCGCTGGGTCGTATGGTAGTTCTATTTTTAGTTTTTTAAGGAACCTCCATACTGTTCACCTAGAGGGGTGGGATAGGGAGGGTGAGAGGGAGGGAGACATGAGAGGGAAGAGATATGGGGACATATGTATAACTGATTCACTTTGTTATAAAGCAGAAACTAACACACCACTGTAAAGCAACTATACTCCAATAAAGATGTTTTAAAAAATACATGTACATTACCTATGCAATACAAATAAATACATATTTTATTGAAAACTGCTTTAGGACAGTTACAAGTTCCTGAGCTGTGAGGGCTTTAAGTTCCCTATTTCCTCGCAAATGAAGCAAGTTTCCACTGGGTTTCTACCTGAGAACCGAGGTGGAGGGAAGGTTCCATTGCTCAAACAATTACAGTAAAAACTGCTAACCCAGTGCAGCTCTCTTGTTTTGGAAAGGAAAACAAATTAGAGTGCAAAGAAGTTAAGTGACTTATCCAAGGGCACACAGTGAACTACTTTAGAGTCAAGATTTAGATAAGTCTCTGAAACTCCTGAATGGAACTGTGCTCTTTCCTGCTTTACCGTGTTTCTCCCAGGCAACCCTGGCATGCTTGACTCTTCATGCTCCACCTGCCCCCCAAATCCACACAAAGAATCCCTCTCATAGCCCCCTCCCCCTGAAACTAGGAGCCCTTTGGCATCGAAAGACCAAGAACTCATTTGTCGACAGGATGACCCTGGTTAAGCAAAACACCTGAATCTAGGAGTATCTTGGCAACCAGCTCTGTGGGAATGCCCTGGCAGGCTGCCTACTGCAGGACAACGTTTGCAACTTGTTGAAGACGTGCTAACCTGAAATGATAGCATGTTCACCCAAGGAGTAATTTATTGACCATAATGCTACGTGGGAGGCGTCATAACCTTTACCTCTATTTGCATATGCCAGCTGTGAATATGAAATAGAAACCTTTAAACAGGCGTCAAGAAAAAGACACTGTGAAGCATCCCTGGGCTGTTCAAAGGTCACTAAATGTTATGTATAAGAAGATCAGAGGGCAAATCAGAAGAGGAATTGAGCCTTACTCAAAAGCCTACTTTTAATCTATATTAATAGCAAATCTGGTCCATTGCATTGTAACCTGTAGAGAATAATATGTAGAACTTTGCACGTTTTATTTCTCTTCAAGGTTGGAATTGTGCCAGACACCAAAACGGCCCTAAAACGTCACATTCTGTCTTTTCCAGGTGGTAATCTACAAAAGACAACCCTCATTAAGGGCCTTTGCATAACTAAGAAGTTCACTAAAACGTGCAGAGAAGGCAGCCTGACTTTAGTCTGGGACACATTATTTCTTCAAGTTGTTTCTTGAAGAAAGCTCCACCTCAGTGTCCTAGACTGCAGTGCCCTCTAAGAGATCCAAGGGCTGGTAGGCCTCCTCCTATATGTTCTATATGATTCGTACCAGCATGCAGTGTTATCACTCATCATCTGTACCGTCTGAGAGACTCACTAGCTACACTTAGTCACTTCAGGAACCTGTTAATGTACTAGTAAAATGCCCACCTATTACATGATTGTAAAGGGGGCTTCCACCAACGGACTAGAAAAGGTCTCTATCTTAACCAATTTTCTTAAGTGGACTCCACATCAACATAGGTCGATTCTGGTCCTCAGTGGTCACTGGGAGTTCAACTTTGTACAGGATTAGAGTCATATGGCCGGGTAGACATGCTCTTGCCTCCCATCTGAGAAGGGCTAGGATGACTGATCACACAAGAAAATACATTGAGACCAGCTCCAAGTCCGTGAAGGCCCTGGGATCTTCTTCCCCCAAAGCAGGTATCTTGTTGGCCTCTAGCTAAAGCAAATAATCAACCTCTGGCTTTGTCTCCCTGTATCTCCACTGGCTTTACTTAAGGTGGAGGCAGCAGCTCCAAGTTCATCTGGCCTTGAGAACCATTCTGGTGGGCAGACTGAATGAACCGCTGAGTGAGGCCTCTGCAAAGACTCTGAGAAAATGCCTCCTCTCCTGTCAAACCTTTCCTAACCCAGCAGAAGCACCTAGCACTCCAGAGGCGTAGCGGTCCACGCACACCGGCCTCAAAAGCCTCTGCCTACATAGCGTATTAGCACTGCTTCCCATTGAGAGGTCTGGGGGGCGGGCAGGAAACCCCCCAGAACTGCAGAGGCAAAGAAGAGCAGCCCCCCAGCTCCGCCAGAACTCTGCATGAACCACACTAACACCTGTGAGTGTGATTAGAAGGCAAAGAACAGATGTTATTGGTTGTTGGAATAGCGGGCAGCACCTGGGTAAGAGAATCGAAGGGCTGCACATAGACATAAGACCTTTTTTTTTTTTTTTTTTTTGTGGTACGCAGGCCTCTCACTGCCGTGGCCCCTCCCATTGCGGAGCACAGGCTCCAGACGCGCAGGCGCAGCGGCCATGGCTCACTGGCCCAGCCGCTCCGCGGCACGTGGGATCTTCCAAACCTGGGGTATACATTACAAAGTGAGCGCCAGCGGGTCTGCTGCTTGGACTGAGTGGTATCAACTGGGTGTCCAGTGCCTCTAAGGGCTCGTAAGCTGCAGATGGAGGGGCAGAGCCTGGGGATTCAGACCTACATACGTCTAGCTGGTGGCGTGCTTGTAAGTCCTGTATTCAGTCTGAACCCCTCGGGTGACCACCGAGGGTCAGAAATCTACCTAGGCAGATCCAAAGTCCACTTAGGAAAATCTGGCTCTTAAAGCCCCTTGTAGAAGCCTGGGCAACCTGCTGTTTCCACATTTTAAAGGCTTTTCTCCTGAACGTTTTTTAAAACATCAAGCTATCGCTGTCTTGCTAGTCAGGTCTGATAAACGCAAGAAGATAAAATTATAGGGCATCCCTCACCTTCAACTACTGCAAAGAGTACTTACATATTTTAAACATTGCTTTCATCGATGAAAATTGGAACTGTCCCAGGAAAATTAAAAAAACAAAAAGAAAACAAAAACTGCTGAGACCTCGCAATGTATAAGGCAAGTGAGAAACTGGAAGAGCACCACTGCCGAGCCCTAAACGGGTAAAATCAGGGGTGTAATAATGGAACAAGTCCTGTCTGCAAGCTCTACAGCCCTGCTCATTAAGAGGATAGGCAGGGGCCCAACATAGAGCCTGGCCAGCCCAGACCTATCTAGGCACCAAACCTTACAGTTTGTGGCTTTAAAATATGATATCTTTTAAAAAGGAGAGAGGGATAAAGAAGAAGAGAAGAGAATGGATTTCAATTTTTCTAGAAGTCAATTTTAACCATTGTTACAGCATGTTGAAAAACGAATTATTTAATCCCTTTTATGAAAGCGGGTTTCATAACAGCTAACTCACGGTTATGCGGTTATGGGAGAAGCTGCCTGACTCCGAGTTGGGGGAAACAACACCACCAAAACACAGTACCATAAGGTTTTCATCTTGAGAAGGTGAAGAGGATACTGGAGAAACCATCCACAAACCAGTAGCTTTGCTGTCATTCTGGAAGACCAGGGAACTCGTTCTTTAGGCTCTTCATAAGCCTTGTCCCTGCAGCAGTCTTATAAAACTGTCACTGGCAGTAATCCCCAAGTCCAGGAATGTCGCATAATAGAATTTCCATGGCACTGTAATTGTGGCCAGACCTCCCCAGTCCCTGGCACTAAAGGGTTAATAAATGCATTAGATGCCGTTAACCTCTGTTACTCCCTTGCTTTTTACCCCTGTGATTAGCATTTGGAAAGCCTGCCTGGAGCCCTCCGGTACAGGATGCCCAGGCACACGTACAGTTCACAGTTCTCAGTCAAGCCAACTCATCGGGCACCGTGTACACAACGCGTTCTGCCCGTGGTGGGTTCTCCCCAAGCCTCGGGTCAGATCAGCCTTTGGAGCTCTGCTTATGGAACTGGAGACTTAATAGCATACCCACTTGCAGTCTGGCCTTTGCTGCCCCAGGACTCCATTTCTGTAGAGAAGCCAGTATTTAATCTTGGGTTTTTAGGCAGCTGTCAGCCAGCAGGGCATGGAACATTTCTCTACTCTCCTCCATGTATAAGAAAAGCCAGTTTCTGCTCTACCTCCAGAAAATGAAACCAGAGGAAGTTGCTGAATCCAATAGCAACAGATTGTCCAGGCTGCAGCCAAATGGTCATAATTAATGATGCTTCTGGTTCTCTTCTCCCTTGCTTTACTGATTAGAGAGATTTGCTATATTAAGAACCTGTTTGCTTAATGACAGAATACAAGCAATAAACAGAAATACACAGACTGTAAAACGCAATCAACTTTGCTCTCCAGTACTAAGTACCGAGCTGCATCTATCACACTTGTCAATATCAGTTTATCAGCTTACGATCCTCTTCTGCAGCATAAATTGGACCTTTGCTAGGGAAAACCATTGCATGAGTTCTTCCCAAAATAGTCCAGAACTCAAAGCCATTTCTCCGTTTAAATCTACGCATCTTACATTTTCTCGTAAGACAAAACATAAGAAGGCTGTGTACCTAATTTGAAGGATAACTGAGCAGAGTAATCCATTATTACTTTCTCATTTTTCACTTTGCATTTTAATAAAATGTATTCACCACATTATAGACTTTTATGAGTAGAACTTACTATATAACAATTCTATTGTGCACTAGACACATATTTGCCAAATTAATTTCTAAGCACACAAAAAAGACAGAAAAAAGAAGTGCCTGCTTAGTGAATCCAACCTAAGGAATGGTCATGTGCTCAGTGCGCTGTAGTCTTATACTCTTTTCAGCTTTTTGGATTTCGCCTGGGAGAGCCAGGGGAGGTTTTATTTCTGGTCTGGTCACAAGCAATTGGCCAGTCTTTCTAAAATCCTTGTCACTGTCTATTTTGAAACTCACCTTCCCGGTGAGTTTTGCTTTTCCTATGAACTTGGTAACAACCACTGGTCTGAATAATGTGTAGTCAAGTCAGTGCTTAAAACAAGTGGACACATAAATAAGGTCTACTCTGAGCCGCTGGGCGTGGGTGTTTGTCTCTCAGAGCCTGTGTTCGGCTCTGTTTCCTCTAAGCCGATTTCTGCCAGCCCCATGGGCTCTGGCACAGGCTGGGGAGGGGCTGAGGGGCTATGAGGAGGGACAGAGTGAGATGTGGGTGGTGATAATTCTTGGGCAGCTTTCCTACCATGTCTCATCTACCTTCTCCCTCCAAGACACTGTGTCTACATATTACCTGAACCTCAGCCAAAAGGCTTTCATTACATTAAGCTCTAAGGAGACCTTGTAAAGATGTTTCACCCTGCACAGGTTTAGGAAGGCCCACTGGGTACCAAGTTTAGTTAGTCTGGCAGGCTCTGGGCAGGTCGAGCCTGGTCATAAAAAGGGGTGGGGAGAGGACTGGAAGCCTGAAGTCACGCTTCCTTAGCCCAAGGAAGCACAGGCTCAGATCCCAGATGGGCTGTTTAGACAAGGCCTCCATGAAGTGAGGCCAGATTGTGTGCGTGTGCGTGTGCGTGTGTGTGTGTGTGTGTGTGTGTGTGTGTGGTGGTCGTAGCCTTAAAGGTGATATGGATTCCTGTTTTAGAGTCTAGAAGGTCTTGCATTCCTGGCACCTGTGAGTTGTTCCAAGTTTAACAGTGTGATTTAGGTTGAGCTTAGGGCCAAGCCTAGAGTAGAAACTTTTTTACCTGACAGCACTGGGGGCTGGGCCCTTAGGTCATTGGTCAATTGAGAAATGACGGTAAAGAGCAAAATCATTAAATCACTTAAAAATTACACATTTGTATCCAATTTTTTAATTTAGAAGTTTCTTTTTTTAATTATTGTGGTAAGAACACTTAACATGAGGTCTACCCTCTTAAATTTTTTTTTTTTTTTTTTGCGGTGCGCGGGCCTCTCACCGTTGTGGCCTCTCCCGCTGCAGAGCACAGGCTCCGGACGCGCAGGCTCAGCGGCCATGGCTCACGGGCCCAGCGGCTCCGCGGCATGTGGGATCTTCCCGGACCGGGGCACGAACCCGTGTCCCCTGCATCGGCAGGCGGACTCTCAACCACTGCGCCACCAGAGAAGCCCTACCATCTTAAATTTTTAAGTGTACAACACAGCAGTATTATCTACGGGCACAATGTTGTACAGCAGATCTAGAACTTACTCATCTTGCATAACTGAAACTACAAACCTGTTGAACAGCAACTCCTCGTGTCCCCTCCCCCAGCCCCTGGAAACCAAAATTCTGTTCTTTGCTTCCATGAGTTTGACTATTTTAAATACCTCATATGAATGGAATCATGCAGTGTTTGTCCTTGTGACTGGATTATTTCACTAACCAAAATGTCCTCCAGATTCATTCATGTTGTTGCATATTACAGGATTTTCTCCTTTTCAAGGTGAATAATATTCCATTGTATGTATTGTATCAAACATTTTAATTTAGAATTTGAATGTCATTCACTGACTGATTTTTGGATACATGATCAAGGCCACTTTCTTAAAAAGGTTTTTTAAAGAAAGAGTTTGCTGATTGGAATTCCCTGGTTTATGTTCTGCACAAGCTACACCTATCATTTACAATCCACATTTTCCGGTTTTTATTTCATTCAAACAGGAGTGGTGGGCTTCCCTGGTGGCGCAGTGGTTGAGAGTCCGCCTGCCGATGCAGGGGACGCGGGTTCGTGCCCTGGTCCGGGGAGATCCCACATGCCGCGGAGCGGCTGGGCCCGTGAGCCATGGCCGCTGGGCCTGCACATCCAGAGCCTGTGCTCTGCAACGGGAGAGGCCACAACAGTGAGAGGCCTGCGTACTACCAAAAAAAAAAAAAAAAAAAAAAAAAACAGAAATGGCATTTGTCTGACACCCACTGAGGAACCTCAGTGCAGAATCTTTCTACATTTTTACAATTTTTCTCAGTCTTTTAGAGTTGTCTGGGCCATACCTAATCAAAGGCATTTTTAAAAAGGAATTTGAACTTTTCTAATGTATTCAACCTAGTTTTCATTGAAACAACTTTCTTTCTTTTGTGCTCCTATTTCAGTCATTCATGTAATATTTAATTAAATTATGTAAGCAAAATACCAAATACAACAGCACCCAAAGGTTTGAGAACAAATTCTCCTGAATCTTTTAAACCTGCGCCTCCACTGGAGACAGCAAGGGGCTCAGGTGAGCAGGAGAGAGCCCACTAGCTTGGGGCATTCAACCTGCCTTGGGCATTGGATGCTTCCAGGGGAATAGCAGACAGGTTGGCTTCTGTGGTGAGTTGGCAAAATGGGGGTCAGTTAAGAGAGCTTCTCCTATGATTTAGAACTTGCTCTTGGTACCAGACTGACTGATAAGGTATGCTAAAAAGACCACAGGTTAGGAAGGTCCTGGTCCTAGCCCTTCAACCATCACCTATAATTACAATAACCCCCGCCCTACTACTGTCTACCTCACAGCGTTGTTGTACAACTCGAACGTGATACTCGGGGTGGAAGTCCTTTTAAAATCCAAGTTGCTGTTGATGATCTCTTAGCCTCTCTGTGGTCCCTATACTGGATGTTCTTGGATTCAGGCAGGGGTGTGACAAATACAAAAGATTAAGCTAATTTGGCTTGTGAATGTGATACTGAATAGAACTGGCTCATGATCTTCTTTCGTCGGATTTAAAAATGAATGCAATGAAAGAGATACAGTCCTGTAAGATATATCAACAGTCCTCCATTAGCTAAGCAGTCCCTGGGGCTTGCCTGTCCGTCTCCCACACACCATAAAAGGATGTCTGCAGCCCTAGGCTTGTAATTTAACACTAATGGCAGGATGGCAAGTAGCGCTGTGTGCTGACACTGTCTACAGCAGGGAGCTTAACACGGCGCTTGGGCTGGCCTTTCTTCTTTCCCTAACTCCACAGGATCATCTTACATCTATTTTGCTTTTCCCCGAGTTGTGGTGAACACAGGTTGCCAACTGCATTAGAGAACTGTGTTTTCCTTCATGGTTAACTTGCTTGATTAGTAAACTATTCGGACAAGAAGCAATTATGAGCTGCATTTTAGAAAATTATGCCCAATTAACAATAAGATTATGCCAAACACTGTGTGAAAGATGTTTTAGTTTGGGGTGGGGGAGGGGTTTTGTAGAGCAAGCATTCAGTGATCATGGTGTAATGGTAACTAGGGGGATGGCCCTAAAAGGAAACATTTGTTTTCTCAAAATGTGCATTTGGAAAGGCAGGTGTGCAGAGAGCAGCAGAAAAGATTCAGCGTGGTCCCTGACAAGAAGGATCTCATCAGACACGCGCCCTCATCACCATCAGATAATATTTATTAAGCCTCTCATTCTCTTGTGCATTTATGTGCAGCTGAGAGCAGCCCTGTAATGGCTCTGTGACTTATGGTGGTAACTAAGGTTTGATATAAAATGCCAGGTCTGGAGACAGCAGGGACCCAGGGCTTTTGTTCACTCTCTGGGCAGGAAGATGGAGCACTTGTGGTGCTGCAAGAAACAAGGTGAAAGCCAAACTTTTAAAAACTTTAAAAACAGATACTTTTAGGGCTTCCCTGGCGGCACAGTGGTTGAGAGTCCGCCTGCCGATGCAGGGGACGCGGGTTCGTGCCCCGGTCCGGGAGGATCCCGCGTGCCGCGGAGCGGCTGGGCCCGCGAGCCATGGCCGCTGAGCCTGCGCGTCCGGAGCCTGTGCTCCGCAACGGGAGAGGCCACAGCAGTGAGAGGCCCGCGTACCGCAAAAAAAAAATTTTTTTTTAAATATATATATTTTAGTAGACAGAGAAAAATATTCAAGAAAATAGAGGAAAACCAAATAGACTAATAGCGACAATGACTGTGACCATTACTCTTAGGAATAGCCTCCATTGGTAATGATCTCATCCGCATTTTACTGAATACTCCCCAAGGACTCATATGACTTTCTGAGCGGGGTACTCCCCTTTTGTACAGATCAGGAAGCAGGGGTTTCAGAGAGGTCGGGACCTGCCCAAGTTTCCACAGCCCAGAGTGGCTGCGCTGAGGTTTGAATCTCTTTGACTTCAGTCTCTTCGACTCTAAAGCCCACGCATACTGACTCTGCCAGATACGGTACCATTATCTCTCATAATCCTTAGATCAACCCTAAGAATAATAAGGGTAATAAGCCCGGGGTCACACAGCCAGCTTGGACAGAGCCAGCCGAGGCAGCCTAGAATCAACCCAAGGAGTCAGAGGTCAAGCCAGGGCTGGTGATTTTCACTCCCCAGACAGCCTCCACAGATGAGCACCCCGCATGTCATATCTGAGGTCCCTGCAGCGCTCAGGGTGGCAGGGGACAGCCACCCCGGGGAAAATTCCCACAGTGTCTTCTCAGTGCTCACCGTTCTATGCTTCCTCTCTAGCCTTGTCCACGATGTGACTCCTCTTGGGCCTCAAATCTGAGGAGCACAGGGAGGGGAGCCCTTCATTGAACCTCACCCCCAAGAGAACCAGAGCCATTTTCCTCCCACCGTGTGCTCCATGGCTCAAGAGCACGGCAGAACCTATTACTCAGGGAAGCACGGTTGGTTAGAAGTCCTAAGGATAAAAGGTCAGCAGGGGATACAAGAAATTGGATTTATTTATAGTATGTGATCTAAGTGTGCTCAGAGGTGTTCTCGTAGGTTGCCCAGAACAAGAGAGCACATTTATCGCCAAGATGGTGCAGACGTCCTATTCCTTTTTATTACACATGTTTATTATGCAGCAATTGGGTTCAGCAATTGTCCAACTGCTGTATTACTATCCCTCTGATGGGCCAGCTTCACTACCCTCTGGACCACAGGGGCGAGTGGCCTAATGGTTTTTCCCGAAATGCACTGAGGGGGCCTAGTCTTGCCGTCCCCATCCTTAAGTGGTTATTCTCACTTTTTGAGAAAAGTAGAAGAAAAAAAAAAGTTTAGGGGAAGACATCATAAAAGGGTGATCATAAAAATTGTTGCAGCCACAACATCCACACCCTATACAGCACCCGAGTTCATTTTCCAGATGAATTTTGGGATAAAAGTCACCAAACTGTCCCTCAGGACTCAGGCTCCTTCCGTCTCATGGTCAGCAGAGACGAACCAGGAGGATAAAATAATGATAAAAAGTTACTGCGCTGGAGGCTCAGTTTCTATGCTGAAGAGTTTTAATTTGTTTAATTATCACAACCCTCCCACGTGGCTGTGCTCCTTATTCCCACATTACAGACAACAAAGCCAAGGATGAAGGAGATGAAACTACCCTCCACTATAGTCCACAGGAAGGCTTGATTTTATTGTAGCGAGAAGTCTGGTCCTTCAGTATTTTCTACTCTTAAGCACAACAGCCTTTTTCCTAAAAAAGCAACTTTGAGAAATAACCATGCCCCTGTTTGCCTACTGTCTGCACGATCCCTTGTCAAGCACCGGAACAGCACGGCTTGAGTTATATTACCTGAAAGTGAGCTTGGTTTTGGAGTAAAACAAATGATGGCACTGCCTTGACTCTCCAAAGGAACTCAGAATCACTAAGTGCTACCCTCACCCTGATTTAACGTAGGGGGTGCCGTGTACTGGGGCCGGGAGTAGGTGCGGACAACAGCTTGAAGCCTGGAGCACATGCCTGTCCCTGGGCAGCAAGAATACCCTCCCGCTGTGGCCTCACTGCTGAGATGACCGTGACCCGGCAAAAGATACCCAAATGCCGTTGGGATGGACAGCCTTATGTGGTCCTCAAGCAACACCGAACTTCAACTAGAAATTCTCTGGAGCTGACTAAGAAGGGTGAGGCATCTAGAACACCGAGTGGGAGACAGAGAAGGAGGGAAGCTCGTGTCATCTTGGGGTGACGCAGGAGAGGGGCTGCAGCCACTGCCGGGGACCTCTCCCGTGCTCTCCTCTCAGGCGGGCAGCTCAGGGTCAGCCTCCCCGCCATCCACATCACAGGCACAGCTGCATGCAACACAAAGCAGGAACAGACTGTGGGCCCCAAGTCCCTGGACTGCACCTTAGAGAGGAAGGAGCCCAGCCACATGGGACTTCCTCTGACTGTTGCCATTTCTCTGTAACAGAAACAGGGCTCTGAGCCAGAGCTGGTTCGCTCAAGAATCTCACTGCCCCCAAGGATCCCGGGACGGCATCCCCAAGGTGTGCTCCGTATGTTTCACGGTTACCGTGTTTGTGTACCTGGCTCAGGGCCTCCTATTTATTGACTTTAGTGGTCTGACGATACACCCCGGAAAATCCCAGAAATATAATAACGTGAATGACAATTCCAGTGGCGATATGACACAGCGCCTTCTCCCTGATGCTATATGCCAACACTTTTATTAAGCATAATGATAGTGTACAATTATATGATAATGTAGGCCTCCCCATTTTGTCACTTACTTCACAGAATGGTGAAGTAGGGGTTATTTGGAGGCAGAGATAAGAGACCTGATTAGAGTTAAAAGTTGGAGTTGGAGTGGTGAGATCGAGGGGCCATTTGTAAAATAAAGAACCTTCTTAAGAGAAAACCAATTCACTCCCTGTTCCTACTGAAGCTCTTCTGGCCTGGCTGCTCTGCTGTTCACCCTGTGGGGGGCAATAGGCTTATTCCAGCTCTAGGAGATGAGGGATAAAAGGGGAAAAGAGAAAAATGATAACTCAGAGATACTGCACTCTACGTGCTGAATTTGCAGGGCTTTGTGGCTGAGAAAAATAGATGCCGCAATCTGCCTTTGTTGAAAAGGTGACATTTGCGTTCATTAAAGGTGTACAATAGATTTTCACAAAGGCTAGTTTTCGAAGTCATTAAATTGGTTTTTAGGAACTTTACACTCTCCTGCATTTGAACAATTATTAAACTATCAAATAGAATTGTACAATTGCTAAAACCATAATCTGAAATTTTACAGCCAGGTATAAAATGCTATATTATTAGACTATAATGAAGATGCTCAAGCCCATTACAACTTTTTAAATGAATTATAAAACCCTTTGTTGCTGGTAAAATATCTTAAATTACAGTATTGTGTAGTCTAACAATATGTTGAACCAAAGTTTGCTACAATGCAAATATGCCGCTCACAAAGAAACCGCTACTTGAATTAAGTTTGCAGAAGCCCGAAATCTGATAGCCTCTGATTCAGCAAGGCAGACGACACCTGATGTTTGCAGGCTGGGTGAGATAGCTGGTCCCCTGTGGGAGGTGCCTTTCTCCACATTCCTTCGACCACAGAACCAGCCAACAGTCCGAGCCTCTTATATTCAAAGGCTGCACAGGTGACACTTAGCAGGGCCCTGGGGATTGAGGAGATGCTTGTGGTCATAGCATCTTATCCCCTTAAAGCCACCCCATAGGTGAGATTTTTTAAATGTCAGATGTTTACTTGCTGAGTACCTGCCACTTACATGTATGTTCCGGGCTGTATGGTGTCCCTCAAAAATTCATATGTTGAGGCTTCCCTGGTGGCGCAGCGGTTGAGAGTCCACCTGCCGATGCAGGGGACGCGGGTTCGTGCCCGGGTCTGGGAAGATCCCACGTGCCGCGGAGCGGCTGGGCCCGTGAGCCATGGCCGCTGAGCCTGCGCGTCCGGAGCCTGTGCTCCGCAACGGGAGAGGCCACAACAGTGAGGGGTCCGCGTACCGCCAAAAAAAAAAATAAATAAAAATAAAATTCATATGTTGAAGTCCTAACCTTTAGTACCTCAGGATGTGACTGACTATGGATGGAGACGGGGTCTTTAAAGAGGTGATTAAGTTATAATGGGCTCATTAGGGCGGGCCCTCATCCAATCTGACTGGTATCCTTATACAGAGAGGAAATTTGGACACACAGACACCAGGGTGCACTCACACGGAAGAAAGGCCATGTGAGGACACAGCAAGAAGGCAGCCATCTGCAAGCCAAGGAGAGAGGCCTCAGGAGAAACCAAACCTGTTGACACCTTGACCTTGGACTTCCAGCCTCCAAAACCGTGAGAAATCCATTTCTGTTGTTTTAGCCAGCCAGTCTATGGTACTTTGTTATGGCAGCCCCAGCAAACGAATACAATGTATGACACTGCACTCTGTGATACAGGGTGATATGCATAGGTACCTACTAGGAAGCCTGGCCTCCGAGACGGAATTCCTGTTTTTTGGTACCAGTTATACCCTGCAAGCTTCCATTTCCAAAAGGGTTTGAATACACAGCTGAAAATGCCTTTTGGCATCCTGGGTTGTATGGCAGCCTTAAGAGAGTAATACCCAATTTTGAGCTCTGAATTCAAGCACTCTCCTGGATGAAGGGCTTTGAAAACACTCTATAAGCAGTTATTTCAAAAAGTGTTTTTACAACAAACAGCCTATTTCCTCCCAGGGCTAACATGGGTGGATTCTGGGATGCAGCTTCCCTCCGAGCTCATCTGCTGGCACCTAAAACCAGGAAGATTAAGTGCCAGGAGGCCACTGTCAGTCTCTCCATGCTGCGAGTAGCCGAGCCCAGCACACAGGGCCCCAGGGCCACCTGGCAGTCTGGTCCTGAGCTCCGTCAGGAGGCTGCCAGGGGAGCCCAGAAGCAGCCTGGGTGGTGTGCCCTGTGGCTTTGCACTTCTGCTAAGCTAAGACCCTCCCACAGCTCATTTCTCCCAGGACTTCAACTTGCTCTAAGCAGGAGAGCATTATGCGAAGGAAATGCTAGGTACAGCCAAGATTTGGAATTTTTTTTTTATGAAACGAAAACAACAGTGGGTGCTAGAAAACACTGTGTATTACACAGGAATGATGGCAACCTCACAAAAACCATAAACCCAATGCCACAAAAAACATGCCGCACCAAGACCGTTTTCTTAAACAAAAGGCCCAGGAAATGGCATCTAGAAGCCACAATCATTTAGATTCAGTGCATGTGCTGAAGGCTCAGTGCTGACCTGTGGGGTCAGCAGTCAATCTCAGCCCCTCCTAAAACTCCCCCATCCTCAAAGTCCACGCATGAGAAACCCAGCCGTGGTTTGGTATAAGCACTTCCATCTCCCGTGGTCGCCCAGCAAAAGTCTCCTCTGACACGTCATCTGCAGGGCCCTCATCTGGGATGCTGGATGCGGGAAAACAGCACTCAGACAGGGTGAGGGTGGGAGGTCCCGAAGGCCGCGGACTCCTGCGGGCCGCTGGATGATGGGAACCAGGTCAAGAGCCTCGGTTAACACCACCTATGAGTCTACCCCGGGTGTCACTCTGAGGGGAGTGTTGCCTTGGGGAAATTAATTTAAGTGTCCCATATTGGGCACCACGTGGTCACCAGAGCCCCGTTTCATTGTTCTTGTTGGCACGAATTAGGAAAGATTTGGTCCCACGTACCCGTCTGCTCTTCAATTTCCTGAAGCTCCTCACCACACAAGGAGAAGGAAACCTGAAAAGACTCTTACATGCCTCCGTTTTCCATGTTGGCGGAAAGAAAAGGGGGTGTTTGAGGCAGCCCTCGTTTCCCAGGCAGTGGTCCTCAACCTGGCACGATTTCGTCCTGCAGGGGACGTTTGCTGTGTGGCGGGACATTTTTGGTTATCACAATCGGGAAAAGGGGCGCCTGGCATCTAGAGGGCAGAGGTCGGGGTGCTGCTCAACATCCTACAAGGCACAGGGCGGCCCCACAACAAAGAATTACCAGGCCAAAGGTCAGTGGGGCTGAGATTGAGTAAGGCTGACCTGGAGAGCCGTTCAGTTCATAGCCAAGAAGTCACTAAACAACCTTTATTGAAGTTTCCACGACTGGTAGTGAGGTGTGTAGCCCATCTCCAGCAAAGATGCCAGGGAAGCAAGGGACTTCCCCTGGAGAGGCATCTGACACTCAACTATATTTCAAAACCATCACTGTGACAAGGCCTCACATTGTCTCATTTACTCTACAGGTGCAAAGCCCCATAGGCCACCAATATAAAAAAAAAAGCCATTGGAAAACAGGACCCACAAGCAATGCATAGTTTAGCCTGGCCCCTTGGAGCACTTCTCTGTTACTAAAGGGGGGACAAAGGGGGCCACTGATAACCAAGTGCTAAAAGCCCTTGGAAGCTCACAGCTAATAAAAACTTCCTTAGGGCGGAGCACTGCTCTGAGAATGCATGATAAGTAGGATCACATTTAATCCTCATAATACCCGCGGAGGCACTCTTACTGCCATCCTCATTTCACAGGCGATAAAACTGAGGCAGAGCGGATAAGTAATGTGCCCAAGGTTTCGTGGCTGGTAAGTGGTGAAGTGAGCTCAGGCTCAAAATTTCAACTCCAGCTTCCTTGTGGGCAGTTTCACAGTGTGTCCCTAGAATTAAAATTAAAATTCCGCTAACTTTTATTCCCCGTTCCTAGGAGATAAGTTCTAAATCCTTGGAAGTTCATGAATGATAGGAGTGTTTTGATTATGGTTCTGGTTCTGTTTAGACCAACCGTGGGTCAAGGGGTTGGGGCTTTGAGCCACATGAGGTCAGCCTTGATCTCCTGACCTCCAGGGAGCAAAGAGGAATCAAATATTGCGTTCAGTCACATGCCCAATGGATCAATCAACCACGCCTATACAATGAACCCCAAGAAAAACTGGTCACTGAGGCTCAGTGGAGCATCCTGGTTGACGAGCACACTGGTGTGCTGGGAGGGTGGCATGCCTGAATTCCATAGGAATTTCACAGGGAGAGGGCATGGAAGCTCTCCTCCCAGCCTTCAGCTTTAGGGTCTCTTCATTTGGCTTGTCGTGATTTGTACCCTTTAAAATAAACTGTACTTGTAAGTATAGTGCTTTCCTGAGTTCTGAGTCATTCTAGTGAATTGAACCTGAGGGCGTCATGGGAACACCTAAATTTGTAGCCAGTTCATCAGAAGAGCCGGGGGCCTCCTGAAGTATGGCTGGCATCTGAAGTGGGCAGTCTTGTTGGGGACCGTGCCCTTAACCTGCGGTATCTGTGCTAATCAGGGGGCCCGCGTCAGAAGTGAGTTGTACTGCAGGATGCCAGCTGGTGTTAGAATAGGCATCATCCGCTTCCTTTATGCTCGTTTATGAACCGGCCTGGCACCTCAATCTGCCAGATATTCGACAAGAATTTAGGGACTGATTTCGTCTCTATTGAATGAATAATGTTATCCAGAAACAAAAGGGTAAAATGCTCTGATTTAGGTATTACAGTGTAGCCAGTTAAAATGCATAGAGGAGAAACATGCTGCTGTTCTATTTCTCTTCTGATCAAGCCTCTCTGTGTCTCAGGTCTATTGTTGGAGAAATGGGAATAATAAATAGTACTGACCTCATGAAGTTACCGTCAAAATTAGTTTATATATATATACGTATATATGCACATATACATATATATGTATTTATAGAATGTGCTTAGAATAGTACTTGACCCATGGAAAGTACTATTTGCATATTTGCTTTATTAATACAAAACCACAAAAAGCAGAGGTGATGCAAGTTACCGAACAAAATAGCTCTAGGATCTGTCATACGATTAGATCGTTTGTAATGTTTCCCAAAGTGGGGTTTGGGAACCAGTGGTGTATATGACTTTATTTAGGTGGCATAAAAACATTTTTATTGCTTTCATTTCAATATTTATATAATGACTTTTTAATATAGAGAGAGATATTGCATTGATTCACATTTCACAAGTGTTATTAACAGTATGTTTCGATACTGAATTTAAAGATGAATATTAAGCAAACAATAGCAGTGGTGAAATGCAATATGGGAAAGCCTGCAAATTCCTGGTCTTTGAGGCTAAGAGGCAGGGCTAGCTCTCAAATACCATCTTTTCTGCAAACAAGAGTGTTTCCTGTTTACAATTATGTCACCTCTTCCCACTGTCAACACTAGTTAAAGAGATATGGCAATGGCCTCTGGCAGGTGGTCATACTCTGACACCCAGGCTGGACCAAGACCTGACTACTGTCACAGCTCCAAGTTCACAGCATCAAGAATCTGATTGTTAGTAGGAGGATCTCTTGAGAGACTCCTGGGCATGGAGAGATGGAATCTGAAACAGTTCTAAGCCCAGTTCAAGACCTGATGCTTTCTTTATTGTCTTGTGGTTTCCTTTTCTTCTTGGCCTGGTGTCCATAGACTATCCCACGCCTTCCGCCCTTCCTTGGGGCTTTCTACAATGACTACATCTTAGAACCAGCAGGATATCACTCGGTTCAAAGCCTTCTTACAAATTAAGGAAGCAAAACCTAAAGAGCTCCATCTTTCTCCATCCATGTGCCCCTACCCCCACCCCAATCCCTGGGAACAACCTTCCTATATGGCCCCAGGGCCCACAGTTATAGCTCTAACATGTGTCACCAACCACGATAACAGTGGTGTCCACTTCCAAGTGCTAAGGGTTGGCCAGTCATGCTAGGCCCTCTGCATACTGGCACTAGTTCTTTAATCCTCACAACAAACCCCAGAGGTGGGTGATAGCTTAAAGGAGACATTCAGAGGCGGTAAGAAACATGACCCAGGTCACAGAGCAATAGGAAGTGAGCTGGGAACCTCACTCAAGTTCAACCAACTCCAAATCTCATGCTCCCCCCAGCAGAGCAACTCCTAGGCTGTCAGCCACAGGGTGAAATGGGGGTACGGGAGGGTGGCTTTAACCACTGGCAAGGGTGGCGTGAGTACAGGGGCTGAGTATCCCCGTGCTAGGGGCCTGGTGTGGAAATAAGCGCCTGTCCCCGTCTCTTCCCACCTTCCCACCAGTCAGCCTGTGCAAAATCCCACCACCCCGGCCTCGCTCTCAAGTACTCTTTTCCAGAAGATTAACAGGACGCCAAAGCTCCCTGTTGCTCTGCTAGCATAAATTGCAAGAAAAACATTTAGAATATTGATTAAGTGCTTCATGCTAGAGGATTTAAATTTACCTCCTGTATTTCTAGGATTAGCTGACAAATGGGGTCGGCGTGCTGGCACAAATGATTTACAAAACACCCATTGGCAGCTTTCGTTTTAAAACTCAACACTTAAAATTTTCACTTGGTCACAGCCAGTGGGGTCCTGGGTATTCAGCAGCTTTGGATAATCACCTTCTTGCCACATTGAGACTCGTGGGGTTTGGCCTTGGGAAGAGCTTCAAAATCATTTGCATTCTGGTCCGGCCCTATCCAGTACAGATGGACTCTGTTCAGGTCTGATGAGGAGGTACCGGGGAAGTGAGGGGGTAACACATGCTGTCCTTCCAGGATGGAAGGTCTTGTTTCAGATAGAGATTTTTGCAGTATTCTGATATTCAGTGTTCTAATTCAATATTCAAATATTCTTCATATGTAGGAGCTAAACAGGTTATAAGCAGGTGTGAAAGAGCCAAAAGTGCATCTGCCACCTGCCCCTACTACCACTCTGTAAATGTTGTGCTACAACATACAAGTGCCCAGTGCATTTCTATAAGCTTCGGACTGTCCTTGGCCAAGAGAGGGATTGTACTGAGGCTTTCCTAGGAGGCCAGGGAGGTGCAGACCTAGACTGAAATCCACTGAATCCAGGTTCTCTGCTCCAGGAAAGATGCCCACCTCAAGGCCTCTGCCCCCATGGCCCACAGATGGCCAGCACTGTTCCTCGTAGGGTTAGTCTGTTAGCCAAAGTAGATGACAGATTGTTAAGGGGGGTAAAGGGACAGGGAGCCTTTGCATTGCTAACTTTAGCAGTAAGCATTCTTGCAAAAGCTATTCATTTGGACTCTGCTCACATCTCTTTTATGACTGAGAAAGCTGCTTTGTGAATTCCTTTTTATACAGAATGCTGCTTAAAAGTCCCATTAAGATGAGGGGAGGAGACTTAAACTTGAGATCCACAATTGCTGTACCTCCATGTCTCCACAGATATGTTTTATTTGGTTCACAAAAAAAAAAAACCTGACTTTGGATGTGGCTAGCCCTGTTCCCTGGAGCGCCCAGTAAGTGCTCACAGCTACCTATACACCCTTCTGCCAGCCCTGCTCTGAGTGTGCGCCCCCACCCATCAGACGTTTTCCTCTCGGTCACACGTCACATCTCTTCCTGAGGAAAAGGACAGAGACAGCGAACACTTCTCAGGGGTCCTCAGCCTTAGTCCCAAGGCTGTATTACCCAGGTTTCTACAACCCTATTTGACCATGGAAATCAAGGGCCTAAAGTCCACTTTCAGAGGTCTTCACTTTAAGCCACCAGAGTTAAGTGATGTACAGTAATGCAAAACAGAGATTTTTTTCCAACACCTACACTTCCCAAATTTACTTTAAATAAGTGACAAGTACAGTCCATTTGATTTAAATATTCTGAGCTTTTTCCAGCTTCCAGACCACTCAAGTGCACAGAAGATGAAATAATTGGTAGGATTTTTAATGTTTCTTTGTGATGTGACCACTTTGTGCAAGTCGAAGGGATATGCCAGCAATAGCACAGCCTGCGCCATGCTTGTTACTAATATGCCTGCCAATTAATCCTGATATGGGAGCTTGGCTGGTTACCCAAAACCTGGTATTTTATCATCTCAGGGGGTTAGCTCTTGAACTTTTCTATGACATTTTATACTAATCAACCAACTTTCCTTTTTTAAAAGCTGAGCCTTTCACAGGAACTGCAGATGAGTCCTATATACATCACACACAAGGCCACTCATTTTCCCCAAACAGAATTGTGTTTGGTTTGTTGATAATTACACTTTGAAGCTGATTTTTGAAAATGTTTATTCTTATTTCTTCCCTTCCAAGGGGAAATCTATCTCAAATGTTAAAACAGAAACCCAAGTCCCTTAGAGTTTTCTCATATTATTGTATATTTAAAAATATTACAAGAGGGTGCTTCTCGAGGGTAGTGAACTTTAGCGCTGCCAAAGACAGTTGACTTGCTCCCAATCTGTTACCAATGGATCCCAAGCTGGCTTAAGTCAGTTCTAGTCTGAGTAATGACACACACGGCTGTGGGACAAACGCCACTCTAAGATATTTCTAGGACCCCCTGGCAAGTGGTCATTTATCTGAAGATAGCCAGGCAGGCAAAGGAAGGACAGATGGGAAGTCTCCTGGGAGCCCTATGTTGAAGCAAGAGTCCTAAACCAACACCAGGGACCATGTTCTCATAGACTAAGTCCCCTCTCATCACTCACCCACTCACCCACTCACCTCCAATCCTCTGGCTTCCAATGATTCTTTCAACCATTCTTAATATAGGTCATTCTAAAGAGATAATCAAGCTGCTAAACGTTTTAGTGGCAAACTTTCAGTCTTTCCCCTATACCCTGTCTGCTGGGATTTCAGCATGAAGCATCCCCGCCTACAAGCTTTCTGTTTTTCCCATCATTCACAGCACCCCCTTCAGGAAGCACTGGGACATACGGGTCTCTCAAATCCAGCTTCTCCCTTCCTCTTTTACTATTATCCCCCGCCCCCAGATTTATTGAGGTATAATTGACAAATAAAAATTATATTTAAGGCATACAACTTGATGTTTTGATATATGTATACATTGTGAAAGGTTCACTGCAATCAAGCTAATTAACATATTCATCACCTCACACAGTTACCATTTTGGGGGGTGGGGTAAGAACAACTAAGATGTACTCCCTTGGCGAATTTCAAGTATATAATATGGTACTGCTAACTATAGTCACCGTGCTATATGTATCCAGATCTTTTTCAACTGCATGTCTGAGAGTTTGTACCCTATAACCAACATCTCCCCATTTCCCCACCCCCAGCCCCTGGTAACCACCATTTTAGTCTCTGCTTTAAAAAGTTCAGCTTTTTAAGAATCCACATATAAATAAGATCACGAACCTGGAGGACATTATACAAAGTGAAATAAGCCAGACACAGAAAGACCAATACTGCATGACCTCCTTTACTATTTTTTTACTTCTTACTCTCTGTCCATTCCTAATTCAAAGAAAGAGCCCAGGTTGTCCAAGGTCATGGAACAAGGCAAAAGTACACTGGCCTCAGAGTCAGAAATCCTAGCCCCACTACAGGATTACTGTGTGATCTCAGTTATGTTCCTAGCCTGTCCCTGCCTCATTTGCCTCATCTGTAAAAGAGAAGGATGTTTATCATACCTGACTCGTGAGCTGTTGCGAGGACTAAAGGACACAATGCACGTGAAATGTTTTGCAAAATGAAACACACTATATACCTGTTAGCGCAACTCACACCAATGCTCCCTAGTGTAACACCCCAAGCAAGGCACAACGCCGCCATCCATCTCTTGCAAAGGGCCAAATGGCCAACTGACTTGGGATGAAGCATCGCATGTGACATTCTGGAGCATTCACTCTGCCCCAAGCACTGAAACATTACCCCCATTTAATCCTCTTAATCTATCAGCTAGGCAGTCGTAACACTTTGTAGATGAGGAGGCGGAGGCTTGGAGAGGTCATGAGGCTGGTAAGGACAAGAGCCTGGGTCTGCACACAGGCTTGGCTGTAAAAACCAAGCCCTCACCCCCTGCCTCATGTGTGCAAAAATGGGATCAGACAGGTAGTTGTCTTAGGAGGTAAGGTGAGGTTTTGTGGAAACTTTAAGAGCTCCCTAGAAGTAAAATGCTGTTTGGCTCCAAGATGTGTGGATTGTGTGTGTGTCATCAGGGAGGGGGGTGTGGCCGCCCCTCCTTCCTTGGTGTTCCCACGTCTCCATTTCCCCCTCTGCTGAGACATGAAATGGCAGCCCTGAGAGAAACATCATGCTTTAATTTTACTTTGCCCCTCTGTTTATGAGGCAGAGTTCCTATCACTAATACAGTGGAAGGAAAGGCTGTTTCTTGGGAAAAGAGCTCATGTCTCCCCTGACGTTGCCAGGGTGACCTTGCGGTGGCACAGAGTCCCCCTGACAGGGAGGGGTGGTCGGGAAGATCTTGTTGGAGGTAAATTACCATGTGGCCAAGACAAGCACTGTACCCCGAGAAGCAGAAGCCGGGTGATCTGGCGGGGCCGGGGGCAGGGAGGTGGGGAGAACACCTCCGCGTGGCTATCAGACTCCTCTCTCGTGGGGGAAACTAATTTCACGGAGTTTCCAGTGATGAGTATTCTTCTGAGATGCCATCTATTAACTTAGTCTGACCTTCCAAAAATGCTGACAAGCTGCATCTTGCCCACTATTTGTATGTTCACTGAGGACAGAATTTTTTTTGAATGCCCATCTCCATGAAGTTTCCAGAACACAAAAGGAGCTTAATAAACAGGGTGAACACTGCCTCTGCCATCATGCTCTGTGCACTTAGACACGAGCAGAGAAGAAACCGGTTTTGCTGCAGCCAAAGCTTGCCTCTTCTTGTGGTCAGGAACCACCTCTGGCCACTGTCATCACCTCATCCTCACAGGGTCCTACCCTCATCTGGCCACCTGTCTTTACAGATGCTGGAAGATGAGCAGACCCGACGAGAACAGAAGGCTGACCTAAGAGGAAGCAGGACGCTGAGGCCTGGCCAAAGATAAAAAAGAATCGGTGCTCTGTGGTGCTATGTCTGCCTCTAGACCCACCTCTAACCAGCTGGGGGACTTAGTGCAAGTCACTTCCCCTCCCTGAACCACAGGGCTGTACTGCAGGATGGGGCAGTTAGATGCCATAATATTCCCCAAGCCTCCTCCTAGTTCTGGCATTTCCTGCACAGTGCACTGGAGATGGGAAGGGCTCAGGAAACACTTTAGAAGTATGAAGAACATCTGGTTGACCTTAGCTTGTGTCTTCCCTACCCGCCTTCTCCTCAGGTTTGTGTGTGGGTGTATATGATGGTGTGTGTTGGTGGGGACCCAGGAGGACGAAGACAGAGACTAAAGCTCAGCTGAACGGCAGGTAGGATATCTAAGAAAAAGAGGGGAGTGTTGGGGGTGAGAAGATAGCAAGCAAATCACAAGTGGAAAAACTTCCCCAATACATTCTAGGACACAGACTGGGTTGTGAGTCAAGAAGGTATTTGGCAGAGAAGTTTCTGGTGAGTGTTCTGGTGAGGCTGATCCTCGGCAGGGCCTGGGCCAGGGGTGGTGGGGAGATGGGAGGATGGATTCCAGTGACAAGTGTGAAGTGACAGCACAGTGCCTGGTACATGTCCCCTCCCCTGGCATGGCAGGAGGCAGAAGTCACCATGTGGTCACTGCTGCCTCTCAAATCAAGGAAGAACCGTGGAAAGAACACAAGCCTCTAGATTCCAGGGCTGGTTCTGTGACTCGCTAGTTCTACAGGCTCAAGCCAAAGTGTCCCCTTGCTGAGCCCCATGTCCTCCAAGGTTCCAGTAACAACACAATCATAGCATCTCTCTAGCAGCTGTCAGGAGGGTAACATCCAAAGAGGTGAAGTGTGTGAAAATACTTGGTGAGTATATGAATATGTTCCAAAATAGGTGAATACTCATTATGATGAAAAAAATCAACAAAAAGGCAGAACTAACACTCTGCTTTGACTAAAGTTAGGAAACGACTGTTTGTATGTCATTGTGGTTCCTTCCCTTGGAGATCTGAATCAACTCCAAAGAAGTCTTTGGGCAGTTCTCACTGGATTCTGTTCACACGAGGGGTTTTCATTGCACTGCCTCACAGCTCCTCAAACCACGAAAGAGCATCTCCTTTTGCTTCCTGAAGAATGAACTCGAGTAGGACGCTACATCTGCCTTAAAACTTTGATAGTAACACTGTCTCTGGCTTATCTTTAGACAGAGTTAAATATTCCACATTGAGTCTAAATGGCAATGATGTTGACAAAGCCAAGAGCCCCCAAGACAACCCACTGAATGGGAGAAAAGGTTTGCAATGATATGACTGATAAGGGATTAATATCCAACATATATAAACAGCTCATAAACCTCAACATCAAAGAAACCAACAACCTGATTAAAAAATGGGCAGAAGAGGGAGATTGGTTCAAGATGGCAGAGTAGAAGGACGTGCTCTCACTCCCTCTTGAGAGAACACCAGAAACACAACTAACTGCTGTACAATCATCGACAGGAAGACACTGGAATTCACCAAAAAAGATACCCCACATCCAAAGACAAAGGAGAAGCCACAATGAGATGGTAGGAGGGGTGCAATCAAAATAAAATCAAATCCCATAACTGCTGGGTGGGTGACTCACAAACTGGAGAACACTTATACCACAGAAGTCCACCCACTGGAGTGAAGGTTCTGAGACCCATGTCAGGCTTCCCAGCCAGGGGGTCCGGCAACGGGAGTAGGAATTCTTAGAAAATCAGACTTTGAAGGCTAGCAGGATTTGACTGCAGGACTTCGACAGGACTGGGGGAAACAGACTCCACTCTTGGAGGTCACAAAGTAGTGTGCACATTGGGACCCAGGGGAAGGAGCAGTGACCCCAGGGGAGACTGAACCAGACCTACCTGCTAGTGTTGGAGGGCCTCCTGCAGAGGTGGGGGGTGGCTGTGTCTCACTGTGAGGACAAGGACACTGGCAGCAGAAGTTCTGGGAAGTACTCCTTCCCGTGAGCCCTCCCAGGGTCCACCAGTAGCCCCACCAAACAGCCCGGGTAGGCTCCAGTGTTGGGTCGCCTCAGGCCAAACAACCAACAAGGAGGGAACCCACCGCCACCCATCAGCAGACAAGTGGATTAAAGTTTTACTGAGCTCTGCCCACCAGAGCAACAGCCAGCTCTACCCACCACCAGTCCCTCCCATTAGGAAACTTCCACAAGCCTCTTAGATAGCTTCATATACCAGAGGGCAAAAAGGAGAAGCAAGAACTACAATCCTGCAGCCTGTGGAACAAAAACCACATTCACAGAAAGATAGACAAGATGAAAAGGCAGAGGGCTATGTACCGGAGGAAGGAACAAATAAAACCCCAGAAAAACAACGAAATGAAGTGGAGATAGACAACATTCCAGAAAAAGAATTCAGAATAATGATAGTGAATATGATCCAGGACCTCAGAAAAAGAATGGAAGCAAAGTTCTAGAAGATGCAAGAAATGTTTAACAAAAAGATCTAGAAGAATTAAAGAACAAACAAACAGAGATGAACAACACAATAACTGAAATGAAAAATGCACTAGAAGGAATCAATAGCAGAATAACTGAGGAAGAAGAACAGATAAGTGACCTCGAAGACAGAATGGTGGAATTCACTGCCGCCGAACAGAATGAAGAAAAAAGAATGAAAGAAATGAAGACAGCCTAAGAGACCTCTGGGACAACATTAAACGCAACAATGTTCACGTTATAGGGATCCCAGTAGGAGAAGAGAGAGGGAAAGGACCAGAGAAAATATTTGAAGAGATTATAGACGAAAACTTCCCTAACATGGAAAAAGAAATAGCCACCCAAGTCCAGGAAGCACAGAGAGTCCCATACAGGATAAACCCAAGGAGAAACACGCCGAGACACATAGTAATCAGATTGGCAAAAATTAAAGACAAAGAAAAATTATTGAAAGCAGCAAGGGAAAAACGACAAATAACATACGAGGGAATTTCCATAAGGTTAATGGATGATTTCTCAGCAGAAACACTACAAGCCAGAAGGGAGTGGCATGATAATACTTAAAGCGATGAAAGGGAAGAACCTACAACCAAATTACCCAGCAAGGATCCCATTCAGATTCAATGGAGAAATCAAAAGCTTTATAGACAAGCAAAAGCTAAGAGAATTCAGCACCACCAAACCAGCTCTACAACAAATGCTAAAGGAACTTCTCTAAGTGGGAAACACAACAGAAGAAAAGGACGTACAAAAAAAAACACCCCACAACAATTAAGAAAATGGTAATAGGAACATACATATCGATAATTACCTTAAATGGGAATGGAGTAAATGCTGCAACCAAAAGACACGGGCTTGCTGAATGGATACAAAAACAGGACCCATATATATTCTGTCAACAAGAAGCCCACTTCAGACCTAGGGACACATACAGACTGAAAGTGAGGGGATGGAAAAAGATATTTCATGCAAATGGAAATCAAAAGAAACCTGGAGGAGGAATACTCATATCAGATAAAATAGACTTTAAAATAAAGAATGTTACAAGAGACAAGGAAGGACACTACATAATGATCAAGGGATCAATCCAAAAAGAAGATATAACAATTATAAATATATATGCACCCAACATAGGCGCACCTCAATACGTAAGGTAACTGCTAACAGCTCTAAAAGAGAAAATCAACAGTGACACAATATTACTGGGGGACTTTAATACCTCACTTTCACCAATGGACAGATCATCCAAACAGAAAAGTAATATGGAAACACAAGCTTTAAATGACACAATAGACGAGATAGATTTAATTGATATTTATAGGACATTCCATCCAAAAACAACAGATTACACTTTCTTCTCAAGTGCGCACAGCACATTCTCCAGGATGGATCACATCTTGGGTCACAAATCAAGCCTCAGTAAATTTAAGAAAATTGAAATCATATAAAGCACCTTTTCTGACCACACGCTATGAGATTAGAAATCAATTACTGAGAAAAAATGTAAAAAACACAAACACATGGAGGCTAAACAATACGTTACTAAATAACCAAGAGATCACTGAAGAAATCAAAGAGGAAATAAAAAAGTACCTAGAGACAAATGATAATGAAAACACGATGATCCAAAACCTATGGAATGCAGCAAAAGCAGTTCTAAGAGGGAAGTTTACAGCTATTCAAGCCTACCTCAGGAAACAAGAAAAACCTCAAATAAACAATCTAATGTTACAGCTAAAGGAACTAGAGAAAGATGAACTAACAAAACCCAAAGTTAGCAGAAGAAAAGAAATCATAAAGATCAGAGCAGAAATAAATGAAATAGAAACAAAGAAAACAATAGCAAAGATCCAGAAAACTAAAAGTTGCTTCTTTGAGAAGGTAAACAAAATTGATAAACCATTAGCCAAACTCATCAAGAAAAACAGAGGACACAAATCAATACAATCAGAAATGAAAAGGAGAAGTTAAAACAGACACCGCATAAGCAACTCTATGCCAATAAAATGTACAACATGGAAGAAATGATGGACAAATTCTTAGAAACGTAAAAACTTCCAAGACTGAATCAGGAAGAAATAGAAAATATGAACAGACCAATTACAAGTAATGAAATTGAAACTGTGATTTAAAAGTTTCCAACAAACAAAAGTCCAGGACCAGATGACTTCACAGGTGAATTCTATCAAACATTTAGAGAAGAGCTAACACCTATATTTCTCAAACTCTTCCAAAATATAGCAGAGGGAGGAACACTCCCAAACCCATTCTATGAGGCCACCATCACCTTGATACCAAAACCAGACAAAGATGTCACAAACAAAGAAAACTACAGGCCAATATCACTGATGAACATAGATGCAAAAATCCTCAACAAAATACTAGCAAACAGAATCCAACAGCACATTAAAAGGATCATGCACCATGATCAAGTGGGGTTTATTCCAGGAATGCAAGGATTCTTCAATATACACAAATCAATCAATGTGATGCACCATATTAACAAATTGAAGGAGAAAAACCATATGATCATCGCAATAGATGCAGAAAAAGCTTTTGACAAAATTCAACACCCATTTATGATAAAAGCTCTGCAGAAAGTGGGCATAGAGGGAAGCTACCTCAACATAATAAAGGCTATATATGACAAACCCACAGCAAACATCATTCTCAATGGGGAAAAACTGAAAGCATTTCCTCGAAGATCAGGAACAAGACAAGGATGTCCACTCTCACCACTGTTATTCAACATAGTTTTGGAAGTCCTAGCCACGGCAATCAGAGAAGAAAAAGAAACAAAAGGAATACAGATTGGAAAAGAAGTAAAACTGTCACTGTTTGCAGATGACATGATACTATACATAGAGAATCCTAAAGATGCCACCAGAAAACTACTAGAGCTAATCAAAGAATTTGGTAAAGTTGCAGGATACATAATTAATGCACAGAAATCTCTTGCATTCCTATACACTAATGATGAAAAATCTTAAAGAGAAATTAAGGAAACACTCCCATGTACCACTGCAACAAAAAGAATAAAATACCTGGGAATATACCTACCTAGGGAGACAAAAGACCTGTATGCAGAAAACTATAAGACGATGATGAAAGAAATTAAAGACGATACTAACAGATGGAGAGATATACCATGCTCTTGGCTTGGAAGAATCAATATTGTGAAAATGACTATACTACCCAAAGCAATCTACAGATTCAATGCAATCCCTATCAAATTACCAATGGCATTTTTTACAGAACTAGAACAAAAAATCTTAAAATTTGTATGGAGACACAAAAGACCCCGAATAGCCAAAGCAATCTTGAGGGAAAAAAACGGAGCTGGAGGAATCAGACTCCCTGACTTCAGATTATATTACAAATCTACAGTAATCAGGACAATATGGTACTGGCACAAAAACAGAAATATATATCGATGCAACAGGATAGAAAGCCCAGAGATAAACCTACACACCTATGGTCAACTAATCTATGACAAAAGAGGCAAGGATATACAATGGAGAAAAGACAGCCTCTTCAATAAGTGGTGCTGGGAAAACTGGACAGCTACATGTAAAAGAATGAAATTAGAACACTCCCTATCACCACACAGAAAAATAAACTCAAAATGGATTAGACACCTAAAGGTAAGACCGGACACTATAAAAATTAGAGGAAAACATAGGAAGATCACTCTTTGACATAAATCACAGCAAGATCTTTTTTGACCCACCTCCTAGAGTAATGGAAATAAAAACAAAAATAAACAAATGGGACCTAATGAAACTTAAAAGCTTTTGCAAAGCAAAGGAAACTACAAACAAGATGAAAAGACAATCCTCAGAATGGGAGAAAATATTTGCAAAGGAATCAACGGACAAAGGATTAATCTCCAAAATATATAAACAGCTCGTGCAGCTCAATATTAAAAAAAGAAACAACCCAATCCAAAAATGGGCACAAGACCTAAATAGACATTTCTCCAAAGAGGACATACAGATAGCCAAGAAGCACATGAAAAAACTGCTCAACATCACTAATTATTAGAGAAATGCAAATCAAAACTACAATGAGGTATCACCTCACACCAGCTGGAATGGGCATCATCAGAAAATCTACAAACAACAAATGCTGGAGAGGGTGTGGAGAAAAGGGAACCCTCTTGCACTGTTGGTGGGAATGTAAATTGATACAGCCACTATGGAAAACAGTATGGAGGTTCCTTAAAAAACTAAAAATAGAATTACCATATGACCCAGCAATCCCACTACTGGGCATATACCCAGAGAAAACCATAACTCAAAAAGACACATACACCCCAATGTTCATTGCAGCACTATTTACAATAGTCAGGTTATGGAAGCAACCTAAATGCCCATCGACAGACGAATGGATAAAGAAGATGTGGTACATACATACAATGGAATATTACTCAGCCATAAAAAGGAGGGAAATTGGGTCATTTGTAGATACGTGGATGAATCTAGAGACTGTCACACAGAGTGAAGTAAGTCAGAAAGACAAAAACAAATATCACATATTAGGGCATACATTTGGAACCTATAAATATGGTACAGATGAATCAGTTTGAGGGAAGAAATTGATACCCAGATGTAGAGAACAAACGTATGGACACCAAGGGGGGAAAGCAGCAGTGGGTGGGGGTTGTGGTGTGATGAATTGGGAAATTGGGATTGACATGTATCCACTGATGTGTATAAAGTAGATGACTAATATGATCCTGCTGTATAAAAAAATAAATAAAATAAAATTCAAAAATTAATAAAAACAATGGGCAGAAGAACCGAATACACATTTTTCCAAAGAAGAAATGCTGATGCCCAATAGGCACATGAAAAGATGCTCAACATCACTAATCATCAAGGAAATGCAAATCAAACCCACAATGAGATATCACCTCACACCTGTCAGAATGTCTATCGTCAACAAGAACACAGATACCAAATGTTTTTGAGGATGTGGAGGAAGGGGAATTCTTGTACACTATTGGTGGGAATGTACATTGGTGCAGCCACTGTGGAAAACATTACGGAGGTTTCTCAAAAAAATGAAAAATAGAACTACCACATGACTCTGCAATTCCACTGCTGGGTATATATATATGAGAAAAACAAAGACACTAATTTGAAAAGATACATGCACCCCAATGTTCACAGCAGCATTATTTACAATTGCCAAGATGTGGAAACAACCTAAGTGTCCATCAACAGATGAATGGATAAAGAAGATGTGATACATATATACAATGGAATACTACTCAGCCATAAAATAGAATGAAATTTTTCCATTTGCAACAACATGGATGGCCTTGGAAGGCATTATGCGAAGTGAAATAAGTCAGACAGAGAAAGAAAAATACTGTATGATATCACTTATATGTGTAATCTAAGAAGTACAGCAAACTAGTGAACATAACAAAAAAGAAGCAGACTCACAGATACGGAGAACAAGCTAGTAGTTACCAGTGGGGAGAAGGAAGGGGGGAGGAGCAAAACAGGGATGGGGGAGTGGCAGGTGCAAACTATTGGGTGTAAGATGGTCCCAAGGATGTATTGTACAACACAGGGAATATAGTTAATATTTTGTAATAACTGTAAATGGAAAGTAACCTTTAAAAATTGTATGCAAATTTTTTTAAATTTAAAAATTAAAAAGAAAAAGCCAAGAGCTCCTTCCTTTTCTATATGTTGCTGCTTTGTACATAACACTGAAAAAGCATAATAAATAAATAGCTAACTCAACTCCACCACCCTGCAAACAGAAAGCTTAAGGATTCATCTGCCCAGCCCCCTCATTTTATAGGTGAAGACACCAAGGCCAATACAAGTACCTTGACCAAAGCCCCAGCCATCGTCAATGGCAGAGTCAGTTCCAGAGACCATCCTTCCCTCCACTCTAGAAAACATCACGGTCTCCATCTCTCATGGTTAAAATGCACTTTTGAGACTCCAACCTGAGCAGCATTCTATCATTCTCCCTCCATCTCTAAATGCATTTCAGAAAATGAACCTGTGTTCCCCTCAGAAGTTAAGCACCAACAGGGAGTTCAGGCCCCTGCCTGCTCTTACCTGTAAATTTGCACAAGGTGGTAAAACATGAGTGGGGATTTCGTTCTCAGAGCCTGCCGGCCCCAGGGGCTTGTTCTTGACCCGGAAGGCTGTGGTGGTGGTGGCAGTGGTGGTCTGAACTGGGAGGGCTGGCTGCCACACGGTCACATCTGAGCCATTGCCAAAGGCTTGAATTGCATTTTCTGCAGTAAAACAGGAGGAAATCCAATTTCAAAGTCAAGCAGCAAGTGTAACAGACAGGCTACATGAAGGCAGAGAGGTACACTAGAAATTCTTATGAGAGCACTGGACTTCTCTGAACAAAACCCATCCACCCATTCACCCTCCACACGCTGAAAGCCAGCCATGGGTCAGGCGCTCAAAAATTAATTTATTCATTAAACCCTGAGCTGGACACTTTGCTATGCTCTAAGTGAAACAAATATGTATTGTGTCCTTATTCACGTATCAGGTGTGGAGCAAGATCCTTGGCCTGAAACACCCATCAGTCAAGCCTTTTGAAAGCCAGCCTCAGAACTGTTATTTGGGATCACAGTCACTGTTCCATCTTCCAAGAAAATGCTTGTGTCAAAATTCTATACTAAAAGCAAACTATTTAGTGTTTTTTTTTTTGTATTTTCTTTTTTAAATTTAATTTTATTTATTTTTTTATACAGCAGGTTCTTATTAGTCATCCATTTTATACATATCAGTGTATACATGTCAGTTCCAATCGCCCAGTTCATCACACCACCACCCCTACCCCTGCCGCTTTCACCCCCTGGTGTCCATACGTTTTTCTCTACTTCTGTGTCTCAATTTCTGCTCTGCAAACCGGTTCATCTGTACCATTTTCTAGGTTCCACATAAATGTGTTAATATACGATATTTGTTTTTCTCTTTCTGACTTCACTCTGTATGACAGTCTGTAGACGCATCCACGTCTCTACAAATGACCCACTTTCGTTCCTGTTTATGGCTGAATAATATTCCATTGTATGTATGTACCACATCTTCTTTATCCATTCGTCTGTCGATGGGCATTAGGTGGCTTCCGTGACCTGGCTATTGTAAATAGTGCTGCAATGAACATTGGGGTGCATGTGTCTTTTTGAATTATGGTTTTCTCTGGGTATATTATATGCCCAGTAGTGGGATTGCTGGGTCATATGGTAGTTCTATTTTTAGTTTTTTAAGGAACCTCCATACTGTTCTCCATAGTGGCTGTATCAATTTACATTCCCACCAACAGTGCAAGAGGGTTCCCTTTTCTCCACACCCTCTCCAGCATTTGTTGTTTGTAGATTTTCTGATGAGGCCCATTCCAGCTGGTGTGAGGTGATACCTCATTGTAGTTTTGATTTGCATTTCTCTAATAATTAGTGATGTTGAGCAGTTTTTTCATGTGCTTCTTGGCTATCTGTATGTCCTCTTTGGAGAAATGTCTATTTAGGTCTTGTGCCCATTTTTGGATTGGGTTGTTTCTTTTTTTAATATTGAGCTGCATGAGCTGTTTATATATTTTGGAGATTAATCCTTTGTCCGTTGATTCCTTTGCAAATATTTTCTCCCATTCTGAGGATTGTCTTTTCATCTTGTTTGTAGTTTCCTTTGCTTTGCAAAAGCTTTTAAGTTTCATTAGGTCCCATTTGTTTATTTTTGTTTTTATTTCCATTACTCTAGGAGGTGGGTCAAAAAAGATCTTGCTGTGATTTATGTCAAAGAGTGATCTTCCTATGTTTTCCTCTAAGTTTTATAGTGTCCGGTCTTACCTTTAGGTGTCTAATCCATTTTGAGTTTATTTTTCTGTGTGGTGATAGGGAGTGTTCTAATTTCATTCTTTTACATGTAGCTGTCCAGTTTTCCCAGCACCACTTATTGAAGAGGCTGTCTTTTCTCCATTGTATATCCTTGCCTCCTTTGTCATAGATTAGTTGACCATAGGTGTGTAGGTTTATCTCTGGGCTTTCTATCCTGTTGCATCGATATATATTTCTGTTTTTGTGCCAGTACCATATTGTCCTGATTACTGTAGATTTGTAATATAATCTGAAGTCAGGGAGTCTGATTCCTCCAGCTCCGTTTTTTTCCCTCAAGATTGCTTTGGCTATTCGGGGTCTTTTGTGTCTCCATACAAATTTTAAGATTTTTTGTTCTAGTTCTGTAAAAAATGCCATTGGTAATTTGATAGGGATTGCATTGAATCTGTAGATTGCTTTGGGTAGTATAGTCATTTTCACAATATTGATTCTTCCAAGCCAAGAGCATGGTATATCTCTCCATCTGTTAGTATCGTCTTTAATTTCTTTCATCAGCATCTTATAGTTTTCTGCATACAGGTCTTTTGTCTCCCTAGGTAGGTTTATTCCCAGGTATTTTATTCTTTTTGTTGCAGTGGTACATGGGAGTGTTTCCTTAATTTCTCTTTCAGATTTTTCATCATTAGTGTATAGGAATGCAAGAGATTTCTGTGCATTAATTATGTATCCTGCAACTTTACCAAATTCTTTGATTAGCTCTAGTAGTTTTCTGGTGGCATCTTTAGGATTCTCTATGTATAGTATCATGTCATCTGCAAACAGTGACAGTTTTACTTCTTCTTTTCCAATCTGTATTCCTTTTGTTTCTTTTTCTTCTCTGATTGCCGTGGCTAGGACTTCCAAAACTATGTTGAATAACAGTGGTGAGAGTGGACATCCTTGTCTTGTTCCTGATCTTCGAGGAAATGCTTTCAGTTTTTCCCCATTGAGAATGATGTTTGCTGTGGGTTTGTCATATATAGCCTTTATTATGTTGAGGTAGCTTCCCTCTATGCCCACTTTCTGCAGAGCTTTTATCATAAATGGGTGTTGAATTTTGTCGAAAGCTTTTTCTGCATCTATTGCGATGATCATATGGTTTTTCTCCTTCAATTTGTTAATATGGTATCACATTGACTGATTTGTGTATATTGAAGAATCCTTGCATTCCTGGAATAAACCCCACTTGATCATGGTGTATGAGCCTTTCAATGTGCTGTTGGATTCTGTTTCCTAGTATTTTGTTGAGGATTTTTGCATCTATGTTCATCAGTGATATTGGCCTGTAGTTTTCTTTCTTTGTGACATCTTTGTCTGGTTTTGGTATCAAGGTGATGGTGGCCTCATAGAATGGGTTTGGGAGTGTTCCTCCCTCTGCTATATTTTGGAAGAGTTTGAGAAATATAGGTGTTAGCTCTTCTCTAAATGTTTGATAGAATTCACCTGTGAAGTCATCTGGTCCTGGACTTTTGTTTGTTGGAAACTTTAAAATCACAGTTTCAGTTTCATTACTTGTAATTGGTCTGTTCATATTTTCTATTTCTTCCTGATTCAGTCTTGGAAGTTTTTACGTTTCTAAGAATTTGTCCATCATTTCTTCCATGTTGTACATTTTATTGGCATAGAGTTGCTTCTGCGGTGTCTGTTGTAACTTCTCCTTTTCCATTTCTAATTGTACTGATTTGTGTCCTCTCCCTCTTTTTCTTGATGAGTTTGGCTAATGGTTTATCAATTTTGTTTACCTTCTCAAAGAAGCAACTTTTTTTTTTTTTTTTTTTTTGTGATATGCGGGCCTCTCACTGTTGTGGCCTCTCCCGCTGCGGGGCACAGGCTCCGGACGCGCAGGCTCAGCGGCCATGGCTCACGGGCCCAGCCGCTCCGCAGCACGTGAGATCCTCCCGGACCGGGGCACGAACCCGTATCCCCTGCATCGGCAGGCGGACTCCCAACCACTGCGCCACCAGGGAAGCCCAAGAAGCAACTTTTAGTTTTCTGGATCTTTGCTATTGTTTTCTTTGTTTCTATTTCATTTATTTCTGCTCTGATCTTGATTTCTTTCCTTCTGCTAACTTTGGGTTTTGTTTGTGCGTCTTTCTCTAGTTCCTTTAGCTGTCTTTAATTTTTGCCAATCTGATTACTATGTGTCTCGGTGTGTTTCTCCTCGGGTTTATCCTGTATGGGACTCTCTGTGCTTCCTGGACTTGGGTGGCTATTTCCTTTTCCATGTTTGGGAAGTTTTCGACTATAATTTCTTCAGATATTTTCTCGGGTCCTTTCTCTCTCTCTTCTCCTACTGGGATCCCTATAATTCGAATGTTGCTGCATTTAATATTGTCCCAGAGGTCTCTTAGGCTGTCTTCATTTCTTTTCATTCTTTATTCTGTTCGGCGGCAGTGAATTCCACCATTGTGTCTTCGAGGTCACTTAACCATTCTTCTTCCTTAGTTATTCTGCTGTTGATTCCTTCTAGTGTATTTTTCATTTCAGTTATTGTATTGTTCATCTGTTTGTCTGTTCTCTAATTCTTTTAGATCTTTGTTAAACATTTCTTGCATCTTCTTGATCTTTGCTTCCATTTTTTTTTCCGAGGTCCTGGGTCATCTTCACTATCATTTTTCTGAATTCTCTTTCTGGAAGACTGTCTATCTCCATTTCATTTAGTTGTTTTTCTGGGTTTTATCTTGTTCTTTCATCTGGTACACAGCCCTCTGCCTTTTCATCTTGTTTATCTTTCTGTGAATGTGGTTTTACCACAGGCTGCAGGATTGTCCTCCTTGCTTCTGTTTTTTGCCCTCTGGTGTATGAGGCTATCTGAGAGGCTTGTGGAAGTTTCCTGATGGGAGGGACTGGTGGTGGGTAGAGCTGGCTGTTGCTCTGGTGGGCAGAGCTCAGTAAAACTTTAATGCGCTTTTCTGCTGATGGGCGGGGCTGGGTTCCCTCCCTGTTGGTTGTTGGCCTGAGGCGACCCAACACTGGAGCCTTCCTGGGCTCTTTGGTGGAGCTAGTGGCAGACTCTGGGGGTGTTCACACGAAGGAGTACTTCCCAGAACTTCTGCTGCCTGTGTCCTTGTCCTCACGGTGAGGCACAGGCACCCCCCGCCTCTGCAAGAGACCCTCCAACACTGGCAGTCAGGTCTGCTTCAGTCTCCTATGGGGTCACTGTTCTTTCCCCTGGGTCCCAATGCACACAATACTTTGTGTGTGCCCTGCACGAGCGGAGTCTCTGTTTCCCCCAGTCCTGTCGAAATTCTGCAATCAAAGCCCACTAGCCTTCAAAGTCTGATTCTCTAGGAATTCCTTGTCCTGTTTCCAGACCCCCAGGGTTGGAAACCTGATGTGGGGCTGAGAACCTTCACTCCAGTGGGTGGACTTCTGTGGTGTAAGTGTTCTCCAGTTTGTGAGTCACCCACCCAGCAGTTATGGGATTTGATTTTACTGTGATTGTGCCCCTCCTACCATCTCATTGTGGCTTCTCCTTTGCCTTTGTATGTGGGGTATCTTTTTTGGTGAGTTCCAGTGTCTTCGTGTCAATGATTGTCCAGCAGTGAGTTGTGATTCTGGTGTTCCCGAAAGAGGGAGTCTATTTAGTGTTTTTTTTTTAAGTACCACATCCCTAATTATGATACTGGGGTAACTCAGTGGCATTCATAGAAATTTGGCCGCCAGTAAAATCAAACAGCAAAAAAGTGTGACTTGCTACCACCGAGCACCTACTATGAGCCCAGCATTGCTCAAAGTACAAACGCAACCAGTTTCTTTAAAAGAAAAATCTATCCCAAACCTCATCAATAATATACAGTGAAAATTTAAGTAAGATTATTTTTTCCCTCTTTGCTCCCAGTCGTCCAAAAAAAAATCTGCATAATTAGGAGTGAGCAGCCCTGTTAAATGAAAAGTTTAAAATGTAAAACTTTAAAATCCTATCACAATTTCATGGGATTAAACTGTTTTTATGGCACAAGTAAATTGGTTGTGTATTGTTCTCCTCCCCAAGATGAATAGAAAACAGTTTTTAATCAGGTCCTCAGGGATTTGGCGTGGATTTAGGAATTTTTTATTTCATATTCATTGTATAAGATATCAAACTCTTCCATTTGGGACCTGAATGTGTACATTTTTAATATATGACTCTTAGCTGGCATTTTTCGATATACAAGACAGAAGCATTTAAGCCTAATCTTCCTCTTAGAAGGGACATTTTGTTCTAAAATTGTTGTCCTTTAAGTTCAGCAAATTGGAAGCTTGTTTTCTGAAACTACATTTTTCAGGCTGTAAGAAACCGCTTCAAATTAATATCAATGCTTCTAATGCTCCCATCCATGTTACATGGCTTAACGGGTAGGAGGGAGGTAAAGAAAGAAACTTGGGGGATGAGTTTCCTTAAATGACCCAGGGTAACAACAAGAAAACAGCAAAACCTTCCTTTTTCTTGTGAAGGCATGTAGATTCAGGAAACCCATGTCATTTGTTGAAAGTGTCTCGGATTTCCAGCGCGTTTGCCTTGCCATTTGGGAAGACTGTCTACTTGCTCATTCATTTGTTCAAGTGTCACT
This sequence comes from Kogia breviceps, assembly GCF_026419965.1. NCBI lineage: Eukaryota > Metazoa > Chordata > Mammalia > Artiodactyla > Physeteridae > Kogia > Kogia breviceps. The sequence continues at coordinate 14,567,492 of NC_081311.1, read as the reverse complement.
GGGACATCTATTGATGTCTATTGAGTGCCAGGCACTGCTCTGTGCTGGGAATCGACAGGGGACAACAATGACAGCAACAAGAGACAAAAGTCCCTGTCCTCGTGGAGGTCACATTCTGGTTGGGAAGGCAAATAAGTCAAGTATGTAATACATTAGGCGGTGAGAAATGCTTGGAGGGAGATGACACAGAGGTGGGGTTCAGGGAGCACCAGGAAGGGAACAAGGAACTGGAGTTTCGATGTAGTGTCCCAGGGAGGTGAAGGTGGGACCTGAAAAAAGACTTGAGTGACAGTGACTGATGTCTCATCTCTGCCCCCAGACCATTCTGCTCTCTTCCCTTCACCTCCACCATGTACTTTGGCTTGAAAATAACTGTCTCCTCCCCAATTACCAGAAGTAAACAACGGGCTGGAATCATGCTCACGACAGGTGAATTGGAGGGTTTGGGTTGATTTGAAGGGAGCAGAATTGGGTTATTGCGTTTGGGTTGGAATCTACATATTCCAATTCCTTCTACTCTAGGGCCTGTTGCAAGAGACTGAATTTACAGCCCTGTGTCTTTGATAGGCTGTGCTCCATCTAATCAAAGTATAAATGGAATGACTATGAAAAATTCTGGCTGGCTTTGATCACCGGTGAAGACCAAACACATTTATTTTTATTGAAAAGTCATTAGCAATAAGATACCATTATCCCCTTCACCAAAATATTATTAAGCAGGGACAACTTTAATTTCTGTATGAGGCAGTGGTTTTCCAGCCCAAGTGAGTATAATCTTTTTTCTCACACTGACCTCTATTGTCATTGCTTTACCTTCATTAAAACTTGGATTCTGCCAGAAGAGTGTGCAAGGATGTGAAAAAGAGGATATGTGTGTGTGTGTGTTTATATATATTTCTTTTTTTTTTTTAGTCAAGACCAAATAAAAGGCTTAAAGTGTAGTTCCAGGGTGTGCCCAATGTCTTGGCAAATGTCTCCATACTTTAGACTAGTTTTATGGGTTTAAATTTCACTTAAGTGTCCAAAAGCTTGTTTTAGTTTTAAGATGATCAAAGCATTTGGTTATAGCCAAGTACCTACTGAGCAAATCACTAAGATTTGTCTTTTCAACAAAAGAAACAACTGAGGAGGTTTTAGAAGTAACACTTAAAAGCTTTCCCATGTGCAGTGCAGTAAATAGTTTGCTAATTCGTTAGAAATCACTCAAAGCACCATGGAGAAATTGTCACCTGAGGGCACAGTGCTCAGAGGGGTAGGTGAACCTTGGTCCACACTTCCCACTGGGAAGTCATACCTGGCCCCCGATGTGCAGACACCTGTTCTTGTCCATCAGGCCCTTCAATATCAGGCCTGACACAGAAGCCCTCAGGACACAGGGGGCTGCAGAGGAAGGAACTCGGGCTTTGAATCCTATCTCTGGCACGGCTGGTTTAGGTGAATACCAGCCATTTATTCAACTGTGAAATGGAGATAACACCTGCTTCTCCTAGGTGCAGGTTACAGTTAGTGCCACAATGTATACGGTACACTTCTCACAGACTGAATTTGCACATAGAGCAGGCACCGGATAAATTAATGGTGGCTGCCACCGCAAAATGCAAGTAAGGTATTCAAGCATCTCAGCTGGATCATCGCCTAGAGCGTGCACATCTCGGTGGACAGAAGGGAGATCTGGCACAGTGCTCACAGAGTTCATCTGATGAGGCCCATCGCTCACACCCGTACATTTCTCTCTACCCCTCTCCCTTTGGGAAACATGTTTCCAAGTTGCCCAAAGGACCCTGCGATAATAACCAGTACTGTTCCCAAGCAGAGCCCACCGCCTGGCCCCCATCCCCGGCTCAGCTCATCTCCGGAGATAACCGACCTCCGGAAGCTCCTGGCTGCATCACCAGCCGATCTCACTCAAGAACCGTTGCTTCTCCTCGGAGCCACCCCTGAACATCCAGGGGGCTATTGATGTTAACATTCGAATTTTTCTCAGAGAGCCCTTGGAGGCCCACCCCCATCTAACTCGTCTGAGCGTCTCACATTGTATATTCTGACCAGGTTTTAAGAACTGCTGGAACTGACTTGGGGTTGGTTGCCAAGATCAAAATCTCATCTGTGGGTAGAAATGTTCTTTCACACACAATGTACCCTCGGTTATTTGCATCTCTTACTCTCCTGGGCCTCTGGACTCACCGTCTTAGCAGCACCTAGTTCATCACTTCCTCCGGCCCCATTGCATTACATAGTGTGGCCCAAAGGAGCTGGATTCCCCAGCAGCGATCAGGAAAAAAAGGGACACACACAGAGAGAGAGAGAGAGAGAGAGAGAGAGAGAGAGAGAAGGCAGACACAAGAAATACAAAGGGCCAGCTTGAACTTAGAGGGGAAAACATGTTTGTGTGTTTGTTGCCTGCTGTTTTTGAAACTCACTAAGACATGTGTTGTCCTTGAAGAAATTCAGAAATTTCAAGCACTCCTCCAGGTCGTTTCCACTGTTATTGCAGTCACACCAGGGGGCCACGCTGAGGCTACTGGAGTCTATGTAGTTGGGGGTCATGACTGTACCTAGAAGAGTAAAAAACAAGGCATTTTATTCTTGTGTGATGGTATAAACTTTCCTAGAGCCTAAAAAGAAACAAATGTTCCTCTGACAGCGGATGCACCATGGATAATTACAAACGTTGTGTTTGCTGAGTGGAAAATTAGGTTAAGCAGTGCATTTTCTTGGCAATTTATCTTGAGCACATAAAATAATTTACACATTTACTTAAAAAATTCTAACAGAACTCCTTGAGCTGCACTTAGGGTGTTTTTCGCTGCACAAATGGTATGGATGTCATGGAGTAGGAGAGAATTAACTTAGAATGCATGAGCTGCCAAATCCCTTGCATTTTCTTGAAAATGTCATTAATCTTCATAAATAGATAGAGCTGGTTTTACACATCTTAAAAAATCCTTTTAGGACTTTGCCTCTACTTCCCTCGGAAGCAATAGGCTCCTTCAGAGTAATCCAGAGAAGCTTAGAAGCTATCCTTATAGGTTACCCCACATTCTGGATGTATACAAGGAGGCCTCTGCTCCCTAGACTCTCAACTGATTTAGTGCTCCAAATTGTGATGGAATTGGAAATAAACAATGGAAATTCTCTAAGCCAATGGCTCCTAGAGTATTGTCTTAAGAGTCCCCAAAGAAATGCTGGGTGGTTGCTCTTGCCTACATCTTCCTGTGTATTCATTGTTCTTCTGATGAGTTCTGTACTGGCACAAATAAACAATGTGTTTATATTTAACACGACCCAAATGTCTTCTCCTGGGTGGCTCACACCAGGCAATGCCTACTCATGCCAAGAAGCCTTCTGTCTTTTTTGTTTGTTTTTTTTTCTCTGATGTGGGCCTCTCACTGCTGTGGCCTCTCCCGTGGCGGAGCACAGGCTCCGGACGCGCAGGCTCAGCGGCCATGGCTCACGGGCCCAGCCGCTCCGCGGCACGTGGGATCCTCCCGGACCTGGGCACGAACCTGTGTCCCCTGCATCGGCAGGCGGACTCTCAACCACTGCGCCACCAGGGAAGCCCTCCCTTCTGTTTTTATACAGTTTGTGGAATTAAGAAGTAATAGGCAATCCAGTGAGCCACAGGATATATTTGGTTCAGAAACAGAAAATAAATTCTTTTTAAGCTCTTCTGGGTCAAGGGCATATCTTCTTTGCCCTACATTCCTTACTGACTTGAACCAAATAATGTCCCATTATACCTTGGGATGAAAACGTCAACCCACAGCAGAGAGAAGCTTCTAACTTTGGGTGAGAAAGGAACGGGCACCCCAAACACTGAGTGACGAGGTTAGAGTATGTCTACTAAGCACCCGCTGTATGCCTGGCACCAGAAGGGATCCCTGACATTTGGAAGAAGTAGGAACAAGCTTTGTCCTGAGAGAAGTTAGAACCCAATGACCAGAGTGGAGGGAAAGAGCTGGACACAAGAGAGAAATAAATTTTGGTGCATAGAATGCATTGTCTCAACCAGTTATTCCCTTAAATAATGAGGATTTCATCGTCCTCAGGCCAGAAACACCTGGCAGCCCTGAGGCTTGGCGCCGTATGGGGTATTTAATGAGCACGTGCACCTAGAAGGTACGGACTGAGGTGTAAATAGTGATTATATCCTGGAGTGGGGCTGTACATCTTTAACATTGTCTCCTTTGGGTTCTCTGTATTTAAAATAAAAATAAAAAACAAAACTCTTTACAATGAGCACTCCTTACTTAATTCAGTTCTTTCTTAAACGTGTAATTCCATAGTTGATCAATAATCCTACTAGGGACTACTTTATTTAGGAAAAGGGGAGAGTGAATGCAAATTTGGAGGGCTGACTTAAGGGAGATAAGCTCATGGGACCTATCCATGAGAATGGTCAGTAGCTGGTGAATGGTATTACCCGAGAGAGCACAGGTCTCCTTGCAAAAAAAAAAAGTTGGGTTGATCGTGTAGCCACCTGCAATATCCCTGCATTAAGTACAGTCAGTGATTTTTCCCAGTGGCTCTTGCTGAAGACACTCTGGTGACAAAGAATTTGGTCTGTGCTGTCACTCTTGGTGGGACTTTCTTTCTGCCTGGTGACTCGTGTGATCCTGGCAGGAGCGCACACCCTGGCTGAGCCATCAGCCTTCTGACAACCGTGATTTCGCTCATCCTTCCCCAGCCTTCATTACGTGTTCCTTCTCAAACGACAATCGTGAGCGAGCCCTGCCCCCATGGCTTCTGCAGCCCTGGCACCCAGAGCCCTTCCTCTCCTGCTGCCCCCGTTAATCCTTGGGTACAGATCTGCCTCTGTCTGTCCCTTTTCCGACTCGCACTGGTGTCTTGTTTATTTGCACTGTTCCCCTGAATGCCAAGAACCTGGTTCCTCTAACGCCTTAGGTCTTGAAAGACAGAAAACACTATTTCTGCTATGTCTGTTCTCAGGGGAAAAAATTAGGTGAAACACCCCCTCCCCACCAGGAGCTGAATTACCCAGAATATTAATGGCGAGCAGGACCCCCAGTACTCAGGGATTTTCTTTCCAAAGGGCCATTTCTGGAAAACAGCCTTTCTGACTTCCCCAGACTGAATGACTTCCAAGTTCCCTCTCTCCAAAGTTTCCTAATTCAATTCACTTGGTTTGACTTGCTCTCCTCTTCCATAACCACGCTTTCCCCCCTACTTTTGTTCTGTGCGGTCAGTTCTCCAACTGAGACGCTTCCCAGGTCTTCACACTTGCTGCCTTCCAGTTCTTTAATAAACCCTGCTTCCTGCCTTTGTGCATCCATTGCATCCATTTTCCTCCTTTTTCTTCCCTCCTTCATCAGAGGCGAGTCCTTAAGGACCCAACATCAAAACACCAGCACAGAGCATTCCTAGGAGATTTTAATGGCAGGCTACAATGGAAGGAGTCTGAGTATTTGTAAACCAGCATTTTCTCCCATCCCACGTCTCCCCAGTCTTACCAATAAGCCCCGAGTAGGCGAGGAGGCAGTCAGCGTAGTTTTCCTTTAGACAGCTGCTGACAGACCTTGACTCCGGCTGGCAGTTGGTAAAAAAATCCGCCAGGCGAGATCTGCAACAGGAAGAAAGTAGGGAGTGGGGAATATGCTTTAAAATAGCCTAAGCTTCTGGACAGACATAACATTTCTTTACTCCTTTCTTGATAGGCCTTTTTCCACACCAAAAAATACAGAGAACATGAACTCTTAAAATATTAGCATCCTCTCTTACACGTGCCCCTAACCGTCCCCTCGCCCGAGACGTGTGGGCATCTTGCAGAGAAGTCTTCAGGGCCTATAACTGGAGAAATTTCGATGCTTTGAAGTTTCCATTCAATATTTATTTCTGACTAGACTTATTTGCATCTTTAGGAAATATGCTTCTCCACACACTCACCGGAGATCCACACTGGGAAAATATTTACTTTATACAGAAGCATGTCCCTGGCATCAAAACAGGATCCTATAGCCCAACTGCTCCTGTAATTACTAGTGGCTTTAAAAATACGCGTATCTGTCATCTAAGTCATCTCTCATCCACCACCCCAGGGAGGGGGCTGTGGTTTATTCCAGCCAAGTGATACTGAGGAGGAGCTCGCCTGTCCAGAACTGAAGGGAAAGGCAAAAGGGGGAGGGTGACGCTGGCTCAGGGTGCAATTTCCCTGTCTGACTGGGTGTAGGGGGTCCACTGATCAAAGCGAAGCATCTGTCTGCAGTGTGCTAAGCCTCCAGGGGCCAGCGCGGTCCACCCAGAAGACCTGGGTGGTGGTGAAGGTGCAGAAGTGAAGACAGGGCCATAGACAACACCGGTCTGGGGAGGCAAAGGGCTCTTTGTGGCCAACTGGCTGTTTTTCAGTCTAAAGAGGATATTGTTGGAGAAATCCTGAATGAGAGCTGGGGCACCTCTGAGGTCATCCGAGCAGACCACAGCTCTGTTTCTATGTGAATAACACAATGGACTTCAAGAGAATTTAAATTATCTGGCAATTATGGGAGACAATGGACGTTTGTCTTAGCTTTCTTCCCTTTAGCTCACCCGAGTTCCCAGCCGACATACCCAGGGCTGTTTTTACTTCTATCCACCCAAGAAACTGTATTTACTCAGCATACTTAATGATATAAACAAGCTTGCCTGGGTGGAGCTGAGCAAGGTAGGATGTCTGGCGAACACAGAGATTTGTGAAAGGCCTGTAGGATGCACACTCTGTGTCCCTTTCCTACAACTTTAACTGGAAGGGGATTAAAAGGCCTGATGAAATTATCTAAGTTCACAGCACATTGAAAAGGATGGTTCGTATAGGATTGGTCTCTCCTTGAGCCCTTGTAAACAAGGCGTGTCTGAGCTTCCCTACCTGTGCCAATCTGTACATCCCGTATGTCGTGTGCCTGGTTCCATCACTGTGACTCCCCGGGGCAGGTGTTGAAGCTCTGCTTTATTTTCTCTGCACAGCACCTGACACTCCTCAGACAGGCCCTTTAGAACGCTTCCCAAGCAGGGCCATGTGCTGAAGCTGAGTGGCTTGGCAAAGCCCTCCAAATGAGGCTCGTGCGTACGCCCGTGGACGCGCCTGGATCTCTCCCACGGTCTAGGCCTAGTTGGTGTTTTCTGACTCTAACTGAACACACGGAAAGGCATAAAACCTGGCCATTTTCTGTAGCCTGGTTAAAGGATTTATCTTTCAGAGGAAATCCCTAAAGGTGACTCAGGCTTACTCAACTGGCACCAGTGGCATCCAGCTTGGATTGAGTGTCAATTTCAGAAGAGTTTCCCTGGTCATGAAAGTTAATGATCTCACGGCATTGGGCTACTCACTTTGCAAAGGCCAACTGTGGTTCAGGCAGCTGCGGCTGCAGTTCTGCACGCAACCTGATCAGCTCTCTGGCCCGGCAGCCCCGCGCTCCCAGCTGCCCCGCAGAGACGGTCGAAAGGTCGCGCTGTCTCCTAGTCTCCAGTTTCTCGTAGCCGCTTGAGCAGACTATTAACTGAACAGCACCGTGATGCGGATGGTCATCCTCCAGCGCAAGGCTAATGCCACCAGATTCATTTTACTTAACAACCTCAGAGCTGACTCACAACTGGACTCCGGAATGAAAGGCTAATTGAGTCAGTCCGCTGCAGAGAACATAACCCTGATTGGGAGGATCAAACGAGATACACTGCTCTGAGCATCACCCCAGACAGGCTGGTTTTGGAGAGAAGATGGTCAGCACAGACCCCGGTCCTAAGACAAAACCAAGCCAGCGGACAGCAAGAGTTTCAAAATAATCGTGAGCACACGCAGCACAGCTAAAGCACTAACATTTCCCTGGTTCCTTCACCTTTGACCCGCCTCCCCCTGCCATTTATACGTGGAGACAGGGTGGTCACTTGCTGTGATTCACATTTTACAGATAGAAAAACTGACGTCAGAAGAAGTTCATACAGTGGTTCCTGGAGCCAGCTCATTATGGGCAGACGGGTACCTTTTCACGAATTTTGCGAGCTGCTTAACATCACAGTGGTAGCTTGAAAGTGGCCTTGGCGGGAGCATTCACACGATGGCAATCGGCAAGTGCTACAAATCAGGGTCTTGGGCTGTTCTTGGAGAACCAGTTGTTACATATTTACTGGCACAGGGCTCTTTAAAAACCCGCATGATGGGGCTTCCCTGGTGGCGCAGTGGTTGAGAGTCCGCCTGCAGATGCAGAGCACACGGGTTCGTGCCCCGGTCTGGGAGGATCCCACGTGCCGCGGAGCGGCTGGGCCCGTGAGCCATGGTCGCTGAGCCTGCGTGTCCGGAGCCTGTGCTCCGCAGAGGGAGAGGCCGCGACAGTGAGAGGCCCGCGTACCGCAAAAAAAAAACCCACAAAACCCAGCATGGTGTAGTCAATCCCAGAGATGCAGGATGTGTCGGGTCTTGGGAGTTGAGTCCCAGCTCTTCCAGGACAGGCTTCCTCTCCCTTTGTGTCAAATGGCACGTGAAATGGTGTCGTAAATTAACCTCCAGTCTCCAGTATTTTCCAAAGAGACAGGACAGTCCTCCCCAAAGATCCTCAAATCTCAGCAACACAGTCCTCTGAAATCTCTCAAAGCAACGTGTGCAAATGATTGTGTGTATTGACAAAGCTTCTGACTTCCTGCCCGTTCCATTCACTGAACGATGGGTCAAGTGCTTGTGATAATAACGATGAATAAGTTCCCTGTCCCTGAACTCAAATAACCTGCCATCTAGAAGCTGAGAGAAACAAGTAAAACGATTATAATACTACAGTGGCTAGCTCTTGATAAAAGGTAAGACAAGCTGCTAATAAAAATAATACAATGTGAATGACGCATTTAGTATATATTAGGTATGCCTTCATACACTTTGTATTTTTTCCTGACAACTCTAATAAGTTAAGGGCTATTACTTTGTTTTCCTAATTTCACAGAGGGGGAAACCACAGCTCGAGAGGCTGTAATATTGAGACTGAGACTTGGAGGGCGGCTAGGATCCTTCAGGAAAAGGTGGAAGAGGGTACTCCAGGCAGAAGGAAGCAGTATGGGATAAAGTAACCATATTCTTAATAATTACGGAGTGTTTGGACCTGCCAGGCACTGATCTAAGTGTTTGGTGTGTATTCACACATATTTAATTTTCACAACAAACTTAGGAGGTGATACTATCAGCCCCATTTAACAGATGGAGACACTGAGGGAAAGAGAGGTTAAGTAACTCCTTCCAGGTGGTAGAGCTCTGGGCCGGAGCTGGAATGTGACCATATTCAGTGGGACTCCAGAGCTGGAGGACATTGTCAACCACTACACCTAACACGTGCATCAGCCAGAAAATTGTCAGTCGATCACTTGAGATGGTGGGACCATGGGAGGCAAATGGCTGAGTGACAGAGATGGTGCTGGCAAGATCACCAAGGGTCTTGAATGACCTAAGAGTTTGGATTTTATCCTGAAAGCAGCAGGAGTCACAGAAGGATTTTAAACAGAGAAGTAACAGGAGCAGATCTGCAGAGGAGGAAGACTCTTGGGTGTCTCAGTTATTGAGCAAAGATTTGCTTGAGACCTCTTCTGTGTCCCCACTGCTCTAACAGCGATGAGAAGAGCAGGACACTGGCCAAAGGCAGGAGGGACAATGGTGTTGGAGGCTGCAGCCAGCGGAGAATTGAGGGCCAGAAGGGGAGGAGGAAAGGAGGATGCCCTGAACGGTGGGTGTTGCTAGACTGAAAGTCAAGACTGCAAAAAGGAGGGGGCAGAATCAGGGTGCGAACAGCTCAGTAGACAGTGGTGCCATGGAATGTGGAGGGGGACCCAGGAGAGGACAGTCTGCAAGGAAGATAGTGAAGTGGGCTGTGGGCGTGCTAAGGTCATGGCGCCTTGGGAGTCAAGCGTCTAGTAGGTTGTATGAGCCCCGGACCTTTATCTGTCCAGTTGCCAACCCGCCCCAGCATCCCAGGACCGCCCCCTGCACACGACCTCCTGCCCACCCTGGGTTAAGAATCACACCGTAACCTTTTCCAGTGGCTTTCTCCGCCTGGGCTGCAGTGATTCAAACAAGAAAGCTTACATGGCCAGTGTGGGATTAACAGAGAAATTCCACAACTGCATTTCTTGCGGAGACATGAAATCTCCATGACGACAGCAGTGATGAACCTGATTGTTTTTCTCTAAGAAAATGAATAGGCACTAAAGTAGAAATGTATCTCCCTGCGAAAGAGAAATTTCCCAGCCTTAAAGAGAAGAAAAAGGCCAGCAAATGCCAAGTTGGCCTTAGGAAATCTGCTGAAGAGAAAACAGTGGTTTATGCGGAAAATATCATATTAAAGGAAGCATGCTGCTAACTGAAAATAGAAAAATGATTATAATGAGAAAATCTAGGTGCGTCTTAAACAGCAGATTGTCTTTTGACAGTGGGGGGAAAATCATTTACCTACTTTTTCTGGTACCATTTTTAGGAAAATAGTGTTATGGCAAACAGGTAAAAAACATACTAGTAATGCCCAGTTTCACTCCTTGTGGATTATTCTAATCCTTTCAATGTTTTTTTTTTTGTTTTTTCCAGGGCAAATCCCGTACTTGGACACAAGCTGTGTGGTTGCTGGAATGGAGACCTGGACAAAGAATTGTGAGATCCTGAGAGAGATCCAGGCTCTGACACTAATAAACCAGAGTTCCTGAACATGATGCTTGACTACTTAGCTCTTGGATTTCCCTTCCACTTCAGAAAGACAGTCTACTGGACACTTGAAGCTACTTGGAAAAAAAAAAATCCACTTGTTTTTGAAGCATTCTTATTTTCATCCATGATACCATTCCACTATTACACATGATTTAGTGCCAAGGCATTTGGTTTCCTTTGAGTATAGAGACCAGATCTTTCGAATGGATCCCCTCATCTCACATGAGAGAGAGCTGAGGGTCAAAGAGGTGAAGGTCCTGCTCACTGTCACATGGTAAGTGGTGGCAGAGGGGCCTTCACTGGAAGAGGAACCGCCAACTGCCTGTAACAGCCCTGGAAGGAGACAGTGAGGTGGGTGCTGGACTTTAATTACCCTGGGATTGAATTTAAGTCGTCGAGCGTCTAATTGCTCTGTGCCTCCCACCGTCTGACCAGCTTTTCTTCAGAGCCTTCTTCCTAAGGTTCCACTGATTTCACAGCCTCAGCGAGTGCTTTGCCTGCAATGCTGGGGCTCAGGAGGGGCCAGAGGGTGCAGACAGACTCTGCCCAAGAGGGTGGTGAGTTTGTCAATGAATGAGGCTCCCCCCCTTTTTTTTTTTTTTTTTGGTACGCGGGCCTCTCACTGTTGTGGCCTCTCCCGTTGCGGAGCACAGGCTCCGGACGCGCAGGCTCAGCGGCCACGGCTCACGGGCCCAGCCGCTCCGCGGCATGTGGGATCTTCCCGGATCGGGGCTCGAACCCGTGTGCCCTGCATCGGCAGGCGGACTCTCAACCACTGCGCCACCAGGGAAGCCCCAAGGCTCCCCTTTTTTAAGGAGTCTTTGTGACAACACTACTGCCCATACAGGACTGCAAGACTTGCCGATACACTAGCAACTCAAACGTGGAACAGGATCCATTTGTTAATCTGCTGAGGTAAGAAAGCGCTGGCAATTTTCTCTGAATCCAACGTGAATGTTAGGGCTTTAAAGTCTTTGTTTTCCACTCAAGCCATTTAGTTTCTGAAAGCTTTCTCAGTGGGTCAGTTAGAGGAGCCCCAAAATGACAGGCCTGGGAGTGACACGCATCTGTTTCTAACCCCAGCCCTACCTTCCATGGTTAAATACCTTAGTAAGGTATTTAACATCTCCAATCCTCAGTTTTTTCACCTGGAAAATGGGGCCAATGGTATCTAGAGTTGCCTTATGTGGTTGCTGTGACACCTAAGTGACAATTATATAAAGCACCTCACTCAGAACCTGGAATACATGTTGCCCAATACATTTTTACTTCACATCCCTTCATATTTTCTCCCCAATTTCTGGTCCATTCTAATGTGAAGCCCTTGCAACAAAAACATATAGCAAGCTCAACACAGAGAAGCATATATATTTATCTTCTGCTGGCCCTCATATTACATACAGGCAGACCTCAGAGTCATTGCGGGTTCAGTTCCAGACCACTGCAATAAAGCGGATATTGCTTTAAAGCAAGTCACACGAATTTTTTTTGGCTTCCCAGAGCGTATAAAAGTTATGCTTCACTAAAGCACAGTCCATTAAGTGAGCAATAGCATTATGCCTAAAAAACTGTATGTACCTTAATTAAAAATACCTTATTGCTGGAAATGCCAAAACAATTGCAATAATAACATCAAAGATGTTATTATTATTATTATTATTATTTTTTTTTTTTGCGGTATGCGGGCCTCTCACTGTTGTGGCCTCTCCCGTTGCGGAGCACAGGCTCCGGATGCACAGGCCTAGCGGCCATGGCTCACGGGCTTAGTTGCTCCGCGGCATGTGGGATCTTCCCGGACCAGGGCACGAACCCTTGTCTCCTGCATCAGCAGGCGGATTCTCAACCACTGCGCCACCAGGGAAGCCCTGTTGTTATTATTATTAAAAATCACTGATCACAGATCACCATAACAAATACAGCAATAAGTTAAAAGTTTTAAATATTATAAGGATTACCAAAAGGTGACACAGAGACACAAAGTGAGCAAACGCTGTTGGAAAAATGGTGCCGATCGACTTGCTCAGTGCCGGGTTGTCCCCAACCTTCAATTTGTACAAAACACAGTTTCTGCAAAGTGCAGTCAAATGAAGCATGTATTTAGAACAGGTTAATCTATGTAACTGAGGGCTGTAAGTCTGACCAAAACAAATCTGATGAGTCCGAAGCCAGGAATCCTGAGGTGTTACTTAAAACCTCTCAGTCATGTGAGCTTATAGAATAAAAGCATTTTAAGGAAGGCTACTTTTTTTCCCAGGCGTTTAGGGAGAAAAAACCATATTTTTGTAAATGACTAAATGTCAGTAAGTTTGTCAATACTGCTAATGTTTTATGCAGAATAAAATCAATTAGGAAAACATGCTGCCCAAATCAGCCCTGGGATGACAAACCAAGAGCACTGGAATGGAAATTTTCTGGAACAGTGACACAAGACAGATTTTTCCTCTTTCTGTTTTTAGAAAATTACCTTAGCCCGTCTTCTCCGGCAGCCTACTGGAGAGCACATCTGGAAAGCATCCTTCAGCAAATCAGAGCCTATGTTAAACATATTTTGCAGGGGGTGTATTCTTGCTTTGCTGTTTCCCACTTTGGACTGTACAGTCTGGCTTCCCGAAGCAGAGGCCCAGTGTTTGCCAGGGGCGGGCTGTGCAGCTGGGGGACTTGGACTGCTCTTCAGAAAGATCAGGTCCTCCCACTGCCTGGGAGCAAATGTGACCTCTCCGGAGCAACGGCCCTGGGGCAGGTTTGCACGGCCCAGACACAGATGCTCAAAGCTCCACTACGTTCCTCAGCCCCTTAATGTGGGTCCCCACTCCTGGCGGGACGATGAAAGCCTCAGCCAACCATGTGCTGCTTGGTGACTTAGCCACACCGTGGCCACATGTTGCTGGGAAACAGAGCCGTGAGTTCCAAGAAGCCCTCAAGACTTGCCTAGTGCTTTTGTTTCCCGGGACAGGAAGGCCCCTGTGACCAAGTCGAAATCAATGCCTGTTCCCCCCAAATCCCTGCTCAGCCTCATCCAGATTCTTAGGGAGGTTGCAGCCCATTTAACCAAATGCCCCACACCTGTGCCCCTCCCCCTGGGGAGTCCCTGCTCATCTGGCTCCTTGGCAGCTCCCGGCCTAGCACGTGGGTCACAGGAGGCTGCGGTCACTGCCCTCTGAGCTTGACCCACGGGAAGATGGAATGCAGGTGGAGCCACGCATCAGTTTAGCCCACGTGTCCTGCTTGCGGTCTACCTCTAAGGGTGAGGGCTCGGTGAAAGCAGGCTGCAGGGCAGAGATGCGATGCCTCCTTAGCCTTTCTGATCCCATCAAACTGCAGCAGCCCCGCCTCAGATCAATCAATCAGATCAGTCTCAGCATCCCTCAGGAAGTCACCTTGCATGAACACTGACAGCCATCAATCAACATCTGCAGAGCGGCTGACACAGCTTGACAACTAACCTCTACGTGGCAAATCTGGAAAGCAAGTTATGGTAGTTGCCAACGGAATCCATCCCAACCTAGAAGAGGCTCTCTGCAGCCCCTGATTGGATGCCCCAGAGCTGCCCTTCAGCTGGGACTCCTCCCTTCCCCTCCCTCAGCAAATTTCTCCAATGCACACACTGATGGTCACACTCTAAGCAGACTGTAAGTCATCACGGGGGCACAGACGCATCGAGAACAACCCTATGCTTCGTGGCCAAGTCAAATAAGTTGTTTTGTATTATCCACGCTACAGCACGTCTCTAGCGCAGAAAATGTAGCTTTGGCGGTACTTGCTTTTACGGGAAGAAACTGAGGGAGAAAAGAAATAAGGGGTTTTTCTGGATGATGAAATTATCATTAAGGTCTCAGGTATCCAACAGCTGTCTGTGACAAAGATGCTAAAACTCTTGGAGTAAATCGTATCCAATAAGTTTTCTATATTTCTGCAGGGAATCTTCAGTAATCAGTTTTGTGACTTTTGGACACGGGGAGAAAAAGAAATAGAAATCCAGATGTTCAACCAATCTTTCGCCAGTAGAACCACACCTTAAAACTCCAGACCAACACGTTGTGAATTTACTTCATGTAAAATTGTGCAGGCATCTCCACCTTCAGGAGTGAATTACAGAAGTTGCCTTACATTCGTCCTGAAATCTAAGAAGCTCTAAGTCAACTGCTAAGGTGCCCAGGGCAGCAAAGGTCACCCACCATGCTTCCATTTACTTATGCCCACTCTTGCTTCAGAAAAAAATTTTGAGATGAATTCGAATGTAGCTTTGATACAACAGAATAAATGTAAAAATTAGCGAGGGTATTTGGGGCCAAAGAAAGATAAGACAGAGGTAGAGGTGCAGTCAGTACAAAATGCACACATACACCTGGCTAGATGAAAGCTAAGGACTTGGCTCTGTGCTTTCTAGAAACCACTGGGAAGAGGGGGGCAGTAACTAGTTCCACAATTCGTGATATACCTAAAATCAGAAACAAGATAGATTCTCAGAAGAAAATCTACTGTGGGAGGCCGAACAATGACCCACGAAGATGTGTACACTCTAGGCCCTGGAACCTGAGACCTAAGGCTATGTCATCTGACATGGTAATAGCACCTTTGCTGATGTGATTAAAGTTGTGGGCCTTGAGCGGGGTGGATTATCCTGCACTATCCAGATGCGCCCAATGTAATCCCAAGGATCCTTAAAAGTGGAAGAGGCAGACAGATAAGGAGGTGAGAGGAATACAATGGGAGAAAGACTGGTCCAGCCTTTGCTGATTTGGAAGATGGAAAGAGGGGCCATAAGCCAAGGAATGAGGGCAAAAGACAATAAAGTATATTTGTCCCTAAAGCTTCTGGAAGGAACTCAGCCCTGCAGATGCCTTGAGTTCAGCTCAGTGGGATCGGGGCAGTACTCCTGACCTCCAGAACTGGAAGAGAATATGTCTGTGTTGCTTAAAGCCACCGCGTTTGTAGTAATTTGTTACTACAAATTACTTTATTATTATAGAAAATGAAAACATTACGAAACAGCAGTAAAGCTTTTGCAGATGGAATCTGACAATGGGCCAGGACTTAAATTTCAATTCAACCACTTACTAACCATGACATTTTGGGCACATACCTTAACTTTTCTGAAGCTTAATTTACTCTGGTAGAATGACAGGAAAGTCCTTGCAAGGGTTCCTGAAGGATTACGTACGTGTGCCTGGCACCTGGCACCTGTTTACAACTGTTCCAGATTCCTAGATGAGGACAGGGCTCATCAGCGCTGTTGTTTCCTGTCCTGCTCTGGCCTTGAGACCTCTATGAAGCCCTAGGGCACAGATGACCACACTGGTATTTCCCTTAGAATCCATCTGCTAATAACCTGGCAGATGAAATACTTTGTCCTGAGGTCACTAATTCACCTACTTGAGGTCTGTATGTGCTCGATAATCTCACGATTAACATCGGGCTTACACCTTCCATTGGGACCGAAGAGAGATTTCTCCTGTGAGTTGTCTACATCTTCAAGCAGAGAAATGAGTTTTACAGGACAATGGACTCAAACCCACGGAAAAACAGGTCAAGGCAATTCTACAGGTCGCTACATATGATCCCTATATGGTGTCCTCTGTTGGCCTGGTTGGCATCAGGCCTGTGTAAATTTAAGGAGGTGCTGTCTGCAGTCTCAGAAGCAAATGTCAAACCATGATGTTTATAGCTAGAGAAACTGAACTCTAATTACTTCAGGGAAACACAGGTAAATTCTAGAAATTATCCCAAATGCTGCCTGGCCTCCTTCAGTCAAACCTGGCTTCTTCAAGGGTTCCCAGAAGATGAAAAAATAAAATTACACAGGCTCTCTTGACTTTACTAATTTGCAAAACTCCCCCCTTTGCCCCTACCCCCAAAGGACAGGCCTGTGGTACCTGAGCCCCAAGCTTCAAGTTCTGCTCAGCCGAATATTAATTTATCTTCCACATATTGAAGGAGCCTAGTTTCTGTGCCCTGGGAGCGGGGGTGGGGATGGCGGAAGACACATGGATGTCTGAATGGTAACAGCCTGCACTTGCACAAACAGACTTTAAGCAGAAACATATGAAAAGAAGATCTCCTATTAATCCTTAATAGGGTTTCAGACTTTCTAAGGAAAATTATGTTCAATGGTAAATATACACTAGGTCATTTTTCTTCCAGGCAAGTTGTTTTAAGGTCAACAGAGACTTTGAGCTCAGCAAACAACTAGTCCCTAATATCTTCCTTCCTAGATGGGGCATTGCTTGGGAGATGGAATTGTGGTGTTACATGTCAAAAGAATAAATCACTTATTCCACTGCCATCAGATGATAATTCCCCCCTTTTTTCAGAAAATCCATACTCTTCGTAGTGACCCATTCTCATGTTTAACATCCTCTTGTCAACAGCACCCTATCAGCCCACTCCATACCCCACTGCACCCCACCATCCCAGTTTCTACGTTTTACCTAAAGCTCTCAGCTGAATTTAAAACTATATTCCTCCTATTCTTTCCCTGTAGGGCAGGGCAGCTGCTTTCCATGGTTCGCATAAGCCATTTTCTAATAAACTGTCCCCTCAACCACTCCACTCAAATAGGGTTTATTTTGACCCATTCACAGTGAACTCAAGGGTCTCCTCTGAGCCCTCCCACCAATCCCCTCCCTGGCTCTGAGCCCCATGGAGGGCGCGGCTTTGGCCTTTCGGCCCACACCTCCCCTCCATCACTTTCTTTTTCACATCTTAACTTTGATGATACACTGCTTGCACCATGAGAAGGTGAGCACCTGGGATTATGCCTGGCATAAAGTAGATGTTCAGAAAATATGTGTTGAATGAGTGAATAAATGAATGAATGAATCCAGTGCCACACACTATGGCTCCAATCACCTAGAGACCAATACTCATCACGGACATCTTGGCATTACAGTTGGGCACAGATGAGGAGAAACAGCAGCCCATGTCTAACTACTCCAGACACTGCGCTAACAGCTATGCTCGTCTAGAGCTGGTCACTGTGCCCGATGCTTCATAAGCCTGGGTCACTTAATACCCAATAACCTGACCAGCCAGGTTGGTCTTATTTTACAGTGGGGGACCCTGGGGTTCAGAAAGGCCAACATCCAGCCAAAATCACGGAGCTGGTAAGAGTTAGAGCCCAAATTTGAAAAGAAGACCACAGACTCTCCAGCTCACACTCACCCCCACAGCAATGAAAGAATTGATGTTCCATCTTTTAATTTTAGTTCTTGGGCATGTGCCGCCATTTTGCAAGAAGCCGAAATCTGATTTAGGGGGATATAAGTGATCTTTACTAGGCCCAATAAAGTGTAATGACAGAATCAGTGGGCATTCTTTTGGTTTAATAGTGCTTGCAGTTTACAAACATTAAAAAAATAATATCTGTTGTTACTGTTCAGTAAGGCCCAAATGCAATCCTACGACACAGCCGTGTTCATCGTGGCCCAGGCTGTCCCACACTGAGCGTCCACCTCCCCAGGCTGTGTACACCGTCACCCCTCATCAAGAAGTGAGGGGGGCAAAAAGTGGGGCTCCCCAGACCCACAGGGAGAAGCCAGCAGCCCCTGAAGCACCCATTCCTGGCTACAGGGACCACTCCTAAGGCTGGGGACAGGAGGCACCAGGCAGGGGCTGGCCCGGCCAGGATCATCTCCTTGGGTGCCTTCCCACTGTGCCCGGCACCCATCGGCTCCGGGAAGGGCAGACACACATGTGGGCCCCCTCCCAGAGCTGATGGGTGCCGGGCACAGTGGGAAAGGGGGTGAGCCCTGAAGTCAGACCGTGGGTTCCAATCCCAAGAGCCCCTGCTGCTGCTTCAGCTCTGCATTTCCCCAAGTATGAAACACAAGCACCAACAGCAGGGCTGTGGGAGGATTAAGGCCCAGAACCCAGTGTCTGGCACAGAGCTCAGTGCTCAATGAAGGGCCGATATGAGTGTTGCCATTACTACTCTCAGGGTGCTTTCAACACCGGCCCTATCTCTCCAATCACAGCCTTGTGAGGCAGGTAATGGGGCAGGTAATGTCTCTCCTCCTTCACACGAAGTGACAGGTGTACGGGAAGCAAGTGCATTCTCCAGGACCCTCAGCCAAGGAGTGTCACAACTTCAGCTGGGTTCTGGAGGCACCTGAGGCCAGCACACCCTGCCCCAATGTGGAAAAGGACACTAAGCCTGGCTCCCTCAAGAGGGCGCTCTCCCACGCAGCCTGGAATAGAGTCCCGTGGACAGGCAGTATTTAGTGGCACCTCTTGTATACCCAGAAAACTCCCATTCCTGCTTTCTCTGAGCCTATGGATGCTGGCGAGCAGCCTAGAGAGAGCCCCGGGCCTGAGGCTTGTGGAGTGGACTCGTAAAGGCACCTCAGCATCCGGTCGCCCAGGACCAAGGGTGCTGATCTCCAACTTGGTCATCTAGCACCTAGCACAGTGTCTGGCGCACTGGGTTCAACAAAGACACCAACCTTCCGAGGACCAGGGTCACTGAGCACCTACAAT
Source organism: Kogia breviceps (assembly GCF_026419965.1). Classification (NCBI taxonomy): domain Eukaryota; kingdom Metazoa; phylum Chordata; class Mammalia; order Artiodactyla; family Physeteridae; genus Kogia; species Kogia breviceps. Next base: position 14,548,357 of record NC_081311.1, on the reverse strand, counting down.
GCAAGATGCTGTGTGTGAAGCAGTGGCTGTAGTGGGACAAGGACGGAGATGGAGATACAGCCCCGTTGGGACACTGCATCTGACCTCCCGCCAGCTGCACCCACCACCTGCCCTCTCCTGTGGCCAGCAATGAGCTAGGAGTGAAACAGCCTGCGTACTTGTTTGTGCAGGTCAAGGATCACGGTGATCTTGGCTCACGGGATCACAGCACTTTTGAATCTTGAACATCCGTGTGTGTGGTTGAGTAACCCACGTCACAGCCCCACCATCCATAGGCGCTGCCCATCCCACACTCCCTCCTGAGAACCAAAGACGCTTCCACTTGGAAAAAGGGACAAGAAAAGCAGAGTAAAGCATGTCAGCTTTCCTTATTTGAATAGCTCAGGTCAAAGATTGCCCCAAAGGTCATTTTAGAAGGAGGATTTCTATTCAAATAATTGCTTTAAAACACTTGTTTTGCTTTGCATTTTTTTCCAGCGTAACTCAGACAAATGAATTCCAATCTCAGGCCAAGCTCAACCTATGGATGACAGGCTGTCTACTTCCTCTGCACAGCGAGGGCAAGGTTCCGCCCTGCAGTGGGGCCAGTAAATAGATACATGTTGGCCATGGCTCAGCAGCCTCTGTTTCTGAGGAGCTCTCACCTGGGCAGACCTTAGAGTCCTTCACAGTGGATCCCACAGCCCTCCAAATAGAGCCCGACCTTAGTGCAGCCGAGAAACTGCCAAGGGGTTTTCTCCTCCCCTTCCCCAACCTGGGCTAACAGTCACCTCAGTCACAGTTGTGAGGCCTCTCCTAGGTCCCCTGCTAAGTCTCAGTGTCCCACAGGGCCCATCTGGCTGCTCACTCCTTCTCATCCTCAGCTTGCAGAGCCATCAGCCTAGGTCATCCTCTGGTCAACATACCTTAAGACGATGGGTTTCCAAGTGTGGACCCCAGACCAGCAGCAGCATCACTGGGAATGATCTAGAAATGCAAATTATCCAGCCCCACCCCGGACCTCATAGATCAGAAACTGATCTTGACTGCAGGCTAAAGTTGGAGAACCACTGCCCTGGAGCAACGGCACCTGGGAGAAGTCCGGAACCCCCTCTTTTAGGGGGTGTGCGCATACGTACACTCCATGTTGACGCCCTGAGCCCTGCAAAGCACCCGTCACTCCAGTCCTGCTGAGCCAGTGAATGCACCGACCACCCACCAGAATGCTGAGCAGAAAACTTTCTCAAACCATATCTGTAGCTAAAAATGTTTCAACTCGAATTTTTGAACTTGGAACATGGAAGAGGCATTTCCCATTTGCTTTGGTCTCCTTCCACAGAAAGGTTTCCTAGCATGACAATATCAAGATCCTTTGCTGGAGTGAGAACATCCACAGAGAGATCACATTCTCTCTCCCCAGCCCCCATCCTAAGAAGTTTAAGGCTGTTACATGGAGCCAGCTAACCCTCCAATAGGAATTCCAACTGCCGGATGCTCACAGAACTCTCCAACTGCCAGCTTCCCGGCATTTCCGATTCTAGGGGTTATCCCAGGCCCAAGGTCACTACAATCCTTTAGTTTCCGCCACGGCAAATGGTGAGGGAGTGGGGGGAGCAGAGAGGGGCTGCACCTGGGTTGGCCCACATTCCAAGGACCGGACATTTACCTGTGACACTGACCAAGCCCCTACCACCGAGTCTTGGGCACCAAGTGCTTTTACAAGTCATTACATAGTTCTGCCTGACCGAGCTGAACACGAGGCTGAAATGCTTTGTCGAGCTGGAAACCAGAAGGAAAGTGTTGTCAGGAGGGCATCTCTCAGGGCAGGAAACCAAACTGAGCCACATCCCCTTTGCCACACAGGCCCAGAGTGACAGCCAATGGGAAGCTCAGCAGCTTTCTGGTTACTGGCACCCATTTCCAACTGGAAGGGCTATGGCCCCGGCTCCCATGCCCACCTCCCCCAGCCTCACCATCCTGACATACTGAAGTGAACAGGCTGGGTACGAGGCAGCCACACACACACCCAGACTGTCTTAGTTCCAGGGGGCCACGGCGACGCCTGTGCACACGTGTCTTCTAGCCCAAGATGATTCTGGTCCTAGCGCTCAGTTCTCAAAGAGAGGGCTGGGCTGGGGACCCTGGCAATCTCAGAGAGCCTTTTAGGGTTCTTGAGGTCAAAACTATCTTCCCAGCCATACGAAGTTCTGATTTATCTTTCTAACTCTCAGGCTCTCAAGAGAGTACCGTGGAGTTTTTCCAGAGGCCATGTGACGCGGGATACTGCAAAAGTCTGAATGCCGAAGCAGGTATCAAGGCGCCTTCTGGTCTGACATTAGATTTGTAAAAGTGTAAAATGACGCCATGCTTCTCCCTAAATTTTTTGGTTCTGGAAAAGGTAATGATTGTTTAAAATAAAACTATGTTCTGTTATTTGGGGTAACATGTAACGGGCATCTCGGTGTTGTTTTTAAATGAAGTGATAAATACGTAAACACTTCTTCAGCTTTGATTCCCAATATCGTAAGTATAGATAGACTTAGCCCACGGATACAGAAGCCCTTTGGGATCCTCAGTAATTTTAACAATACAAAGGAGTTCTGAAACTGAAAGGTTTGAAAACTACTGCTCTAACAAGAAGTGAAATACTTTTGATGGGGGGGCACTGAAGTCTTACTTTGACAAGATCTAAAGTTCTCTTACTTACAATTTTTGTTGTAAAATGAATAAATAAAGAGTTGAAGCCAAAATCACCTCCGGTCTCCAATTCCACACACTCTGAGGAAGGTGATGTGGGTGGTTTTCAAGAGACGCACGCATTGCACCTGAAGCAGGGGCGCAGCGGACAGAAGCCAGGCTCTGCAGCCCTGCAGACCCTCCGGGCGCTCATTCCAGTGGCACCGCGTGGGTGACCGCAGAAGTTGCTCAAGATTGCACCCCCTCATCCGCGAACCCGGGACGAGGACAGCCCTCACTTCCGGGGTCGTTGTGAAGTGCTCGGCACAGTGCCCGGCGCACTGCAAATGTCACATAAATGTTACCCTCTTCGTCATCATCTTCATCACCATCATTGTCACCCACAGCTTCCTGCAATAACGTCCCCGGCTCTGCAGATTCTGGGCCCCTGAGTCCTGTACAACGAGCCACCCTGCCCCCCCCCCCCTTGTGGCTTGCTTCCTAACAGGATGATGGGATGATTCATGGCACAGAACCACCCAGACGAGAGGAAGGTTCAGACTCAGTGGCGCTGAGTCAGTGACTGCCCTTTGCTGGATGGCTCACATCACTGACTCAGACACAAGCACCTCTAAGGACCCTTTATTCACAGATACTCTGGGTCACTGAAGCAGCACGTGTCCCATGAGGCTGCCAGGGGTGTCCCCACTGCGTATTCAGTTTAAACAATAGTGAATCTAGGACTCCAGGCCCAACAAACTCGTGGCCAGCTCCATCCACGTCTCAGTGGGTATCTTTGTACGCTGATAATTGTTTATTCTAGACAGAAACGCTCTTGAGGTGATACATGGTCCAAACACCTCTGGACTTTGTCTACCACCGCCTCTACCCCCCATCGTTCCCTAATGGTACCAACTGAAAAGATGGTGATATACAAAGCTTAGCAACACAGCTTCACATAATGGAGTTGGAATTTCCATGTGCCGCTTAATGCTGTGGGTGCATAAAAGTGTAAAGCAGTAAAAATCTACCCCTTCCACCCACAAATCCTACTTTAAAGGTCTCTGTCTGCTACTGGAGCAGGGATGGTGGGGGGATGCTGTTACTTGGAATCATGAGCTTTCTTTGTCCTCTGTGATCAAAACTTGTGGAAAGTGAAAACATATTTATTGAGTCTTTGCTTTGTTAGGTGGCAGGCACTGCGCTGATGCCTTTGCAGAGATATCACATTTAATTCTCAAGGCTGCCCTGTGAAGATGGAGTCGTTACCTCCCTTTGTAGATGCAAAACTGAGGCCACGAGCTGCCCATGTTCTAGAACCATCATAACCAGGATGCGAGCCCAGCGTTGCCTCCCTCACAAACACATTGACAGTTACTGGGGAAGGAAAAAAAAAGTCCCAGCTCCAGCTTGGTGTGGTACTTTTCACATTGATGGTTCTTTTAAATTCTTGTTTTTCTTGGATGTAAAATTTTCTGCGTAATTAATTGCTTTCGGAAATCACAGAGCAATTTCCCATTCACTGAGTTGGAAATGCCTCGTAGAAATGTAAGTGCCAACGTGACTGCAGGATATCTAACTTGGGGTAGTGCCTGAGCGGGGGGCTGGGGTTTCCTTGGGTGGAGCAGGACTTCAAGCCTGGCTGTGAGACCCGGGCTCTAATCATACACGACAGCCACCGGTGGTGGGGGTGTGTGTGCAGATTACCCTGCACAAAAATGAGACAGCTCCGGGTCATAGGCTATGGGAACTTACGTCAACTGCAAACCATGCATGATCAAAAGAAGTCTTGTGTCCTGTGGAGGCCGGGACAGTGAGGTAACAGCCTCAGCCTAAGGGGCCAGCATGCCAGCCAGCATGGGATGCCCTTGGACCCCAAAGGATGCTAGTCTGGATAAGGGGGCAGCCCTCTAGGAATACCGGGATCTCCCTTTCCCCCACTCTTTGCTCCGTGGATAAAGCACATTTGAAAACGAGAACGATATAAAATGGAGGCATCCCCTTCCCTTGAAAGAAAAAAAAAGAGACTGTAAAATCTGTATGGTTGGGTTTCGGTCTAGACTTGAGCGGGGAGCTAGTTTACCCTGCTGAGGAACTTCATGGGTCCTAGCACGTGAAATGCTCACTGGGTGGAGCAGGAGGGGCCCCTTTGAAGAGGAACAAGCTGCACAAAGCAACAGAGGGGATCAGCTGGGGTCTTAGACAAAGTGGCCTGAAATCTGGGCTCCAGAAACTTCCTTCAAGTCCCCACCCACTCCCACTTCAGCACATCTGCTGGGAACAATTCCAGGCTTCTCAGCGCACCCCCCCCCCACCCCACTGCCACCCTCCGCACATTTTATCAGCACTGCATTCAAGATGCAATCCACAGAATGGAAGTTTTCCTATGATTAATGAAATGGCCAGAGGGCAAGGAGAAGGTAGGAAGGCAAACACCTGGATGACCCCCCCCCCACCCGGTGACATAACCATGGGTTGTTTAGAGCTGGTTGTCGCTCTGTGACAGTAGAGAATTCATCTCCCATGAGATACACAGCCAGGTCCCTGATATCTGCTGCCTGGGGGGAAGTGAGGGTCAAGGACTCTAAACTCCAGTGACACTTCAGCAGGGAGTTGCAGAGTCCAAGCAACCAGGTTCGTGGGAGCTCCTGGGTAACGGTCACATGACTTATACACCTAGGACCCTCGAGTCAGACAGACCGTGCTCAGTGAATGTGCCTGAGTAAATGACTGAGTTAATAAGAAGAAGAAAACCAGTGTGGTCTGGAAAGATTTTTTTCCTGTTTGTAGAAATGACTCTTGCAATCAGTGAGCTGTCACAGAGAAACCACTCTATAATAAGCAATGAATGCTCAAAAGGAAATTAAAGTAAGAACTTAACGACCACATATTATCTGAGTAGCTTTTTTTCTTTTGTAATGTTTTAAGTGGTGCTAGGAGGCTGTGACGGACATTATGTCCTAACGCTCGGTGAAAACTATCTTTAAAACTGACGCTGTCTTAGTTACTGAGCCATAAAGAGCATCCAGATCCAAAGCTGGACAGGATTATCATTCTGCCTGTCTGGGACTAAAAGTAGGAAGGCTGCAGGCTGTAAGAACATTGTATTCTTGTCATGAAAGACAGTCATTGGGAAAGAATGACGGAAACCAGAGATGGTGTTAGCAAGATCAGGCTGGTTCCTAGCTCCTGCACGTGGGCTGAGATCACGGGGTGCAGTGCCTCTCATTCAAACCCAGTAAACGGGTTGTTGCTCCCACATCTTCCTCACATCCACAGCCCTGGGCCTCTGTCCCGTTTCGACCCCTGGTGGTCTCCCCCATGCCTCTCGTCCTTCCAGCCCAGCTCAGATGACAGCTTCTCCAGGAAGCCTTGCTGACCCTCCAGGCCAAGGCCAAGTTGGTTGTTCTTATCTCTGTCCTCCCGCAGCACTTTGTACCTTCCTGACCACAGACTCCCACACCAGGCTATAACGACTGTATGTGCACCTGCCTTCTTTTCTGCACGGCCGGTGAGGAGCCAGGTCTTTCTCCTGGCACAGTAACTGCAGACCGGCTGTTTGGATGTATGGATGTATGGATGTATGGATGGATGGATGGATGGATGGATGGATGGGTGGATGGGTGGATGGATGGGTGGGTAGATGGGTGGATAGATTTCCTATGTGCTAACTCTATTCTCTTGGTCACCCCTCATCTGGTCCACTGCAAGCACGTCCTATCTGGCCTCCTGGCCTCTCCCCACCCCAATCCTTGCCCCACACTGCCACCTGGGCACTCTCTGAGGTCCAGCTGATCATATCTCACTCCCCCTGCCCCTTGCAGGATAAAATCCAACGCTTCAACATGGCACCGGAGGCCCTCAACCTCTTGCCTTTATATCACACTAGTTTTTCTCCTTCTGTGCCTCTAGGACAGACCCCAGACCTCCACCTCCCGCTCCCTTCACTATGTCCTCCCAAAACTGAGCGCCTTCTTTCTGCTTGATGTACCCTACTTCTCACCTGCTGAGGCCCACTCTGAATATGGGTCCTGAGACCCTCCACTATGACACCTCCTCCCCCAAAGAAATACGGGGCTCTCTTCGGGCTTTCTGGCGGATACAGTTCCATTCCTTTTCCCTGCACTTTCATACTCAAAGGCAGTAAAAGACAGTTCTGCTGTCAAGACTCCATCTGTCCACGTGGTTCTAATAGCTGGCAGAATGTATAAATGTAAAGGAGCGTGTGAATCTCTCGGTCTCAGGGCCAAGAGTGGCCCATGTGACTCTGGTGAGGACGTGGGCAGCTGAGGGGAGGGGTGAGGGGAAGGAAGTGGAGCCCCTGAGCTTGGGCAGGCGCCACGAGGGGCTGGCTGGGGAGAGTGAGAATGCTGAGTAAATCTGGACAGGCGTTTTCTAGCCACAGGCTCCAGCAGGAACAGACAAATGGCTTCACACCCGTCCCTGCCAAAGGAGAGATAAGGAAAGAGATAGGAGGCAACAAGATGGAGCAAGTTGCAGCAGGTTCCCGCCTGATTCACAGCTCAGGTTACCCCTGTTAGCCAGGGAGGCGGTGAGCTCAGACCCTGATTAGCTGGTGCAGAGTGGATGCACAGGTTGGGGGGTGGAGGTTTGGAGGATCCACTGGGAGGCGCGTTCCTCCCCCCATCCAGCAGATGCTGGCAGACGTCCGTGCCTTTTGCTTAATGAATCACCGTACACACACAGGAGCCCCCTACCTCACCAGGAGTCCAGGGGGCCTCCAGTCAAGAGATGGGGCAGCCGGAGGGCGGGGGGGGGGCAGCAGCTCGCGCAGGTGGGGTGCATTAAAGAACGAGCTATTCAGCACTCTGCATCGCTAAAGACACCCATGTAATCATCTGAAATGAAAACTGCTCAAATGAACTGGAAAATGTTCTACTTGTATTTTCTCATATTCCCGAATCTTTCTTTCCATGGTTCAGAAGTTTGCATTGTCTAACTGCTGATTTCCATTTGTGAATGAATCAGCGTAAAATAAAATTGAGTGCCAAATTAATCTACCCTTCTAGTTTTAGGCATTAATTATCCTCTGAGCCATTTTCTCCTGCACTTTGCCACGTGTCAAGACAGGCCCGGGGGCTTCCCTGGTAGCGCAGTGGTTGGGAGTCCGCCTGCTGATGCAGGGGACACGGGTTCGTGCCCCGGTCCGGGAGGATCCCACGTGCCGCGGAGCGGCTGGGCCCGTGAGCCATGGCCGCTAAGCCTGCGCGTCCGGGGCCTGTGCTCCGCAACGGGGAGAGGCCATGACCGTGAGAGCCCCGCGTACCGCAAAAAAAAAAAAAAAAAAAAAAAAAAGACAGGCCCGGATACAGTGATGTAGAATCCAGTTTTCAACTCAGGAATGTAGCCCAAACAGCAGAGGATGTCCCCGATCTCTAAGAGCCACAGTTTACTGTGCAAAAAAGGACTGATTCCAAGCAAAGGAAATACATTCCTCACCTTTTAAAGGTGCACTAACACTGTCAGACCAAGTAAGTTACTGGAGAAGAAATTTGCTGCATGGTCTTGTGACATGTTTCCCCAGCTGTCCCAGTTAACAAATTAACAACAACGTGTTTCCTCTAAGTATAATAGGGTCAGCCTCAGTGTGGAAAATGCGGTGCTGGCTAGGGCAGAATTTTGAAAATTACATACGCTGTTCTTCTGGAGCTATACCAAGGGAGATCTCCTTGGCTGTGCTAAAAAAAAAAAAAAAAAAAAAAAAAAAAAAAATCCAAAAAACCAAACAAACAAACAAAAAAGAAAGCCAAAAAAAACCACCACCACCACCACCACCAACAACAACAAAAAAACCAGGTCTCCAGGATCCTCAGTCCCTGGGGAAAGGTAGAACCATATGTACTTGGTCACTTGGTCAAAGCTACCGCTCTTGGAAACAATGAGGATACAGAGCCTGGGCATCAGGAAGAGCAAGTAAATCTCGGTGGGGGAGGGGCTGGGCAAAAAAGCCTTGGAGACAGAGGGCAGAGGCCCTGATCCCTTCCCTTTTGAGGTTCAGCATTATCAGAATCTTTCCGAAAGCTGTGAGGTACCCTAGACCAAGCACTGTTTAAGCCTTAAGAAAGCAATATGGAACAACATGGGTTGACCTGCAGGCCATTATGTTAAGTGAAATAAAACAGTCACAGAAGGACAAATAGTGCATGATTCCACTTTACATGAGGTATCTAAAATCCTGAAACTCGTGGAAGCAAAGAACAGAATTGTAGCTGCCAGGAACTAGGGGGATGGATAAGCAGGTAGTTTTTTTCTTTATTTTTTTCTACTTTTTATTGGAGTAGAGTTGATTTATAATACTGTGTTAGTTTCAGGTGTACAGCAAATGAATCAGTTATACATGTACCTATATCCACTCTTTTTTAGATTCTTTTCTCATATAGGCCATTAGAGGACTGAGTAGAGTTCCCTGTGCTATACGGCAGGTTCTTATTAATTATCTATTTTATATATAGTAGTGTGCATATGTCAGTCCCAATCTCCTAAGTTATTCCCCCCCCCTTATCCCCTGGTAAGGTAGTTTCTGATGAGTGGGAATAAAACTTCAGTTATACAAGATGAGTAAGTTTTAGAGATCTACTGTACAATATTGTACCTATACATAATACCATATTGTGCACTTAAAAAGCTGTTAAAAGAGTAGATTTCACGTTGTGTTCTTACCACAATAAAACAAGAAAGAGAGAAAAAATGCAAATACAACACTCAAATCCATCTAGGATACATTGCCAGGAAAGGGAGAGTCTGAGATACTGTGTGTTCAAGTTGGAGGGCTGGCTCTGGCGGGAACCCCTTAGGACCCAGCCCCCAGGGCAATATGTCACACTTTGGGAAATAGTGGCTGCATGCTGAGTATGAACTAAGAGGTGTTACTCTGCACCCAAGATGCAGCACCTGTACTGCAGGTGCAGCATGACCAAGAAGGGCACAGTCACCAAACCACAAAGCAACCTCTGGGCTGTCCACAACAGCGACACCGTGTGGCAGCAGCTAAACCCACAGGTCAACCACTTGCATCGGGAATAAAGGAAGATGCTTCCTTTAGGACCAAACCCCATCCTGACATCCTTCCAGGCACTAAGGAAAGCAACCGGAGGACAAGTAGCATGGGAGACACTGTGCTTCAGGGGAAGAACTGGAGGCTCTTAATTTCATCACACCCTTCTAATAACACCTCCGCGTTTGCTTTTCTGCAGACAAGCTTGGAGGCCTAAACAGCCAAGCTCTCACCTGTCCCCAACCACCCCAAGAGGAAAGAAACCTGTCAGCTTCCCTAAGAGGGAAAAGGAGAAAAGAAAACAAAGTCAAAAGGAAAAGCTAAAGTTGCATCTCTCCTCTGTTGGAAGGCACAACGCAGGAGAGAGGTTTTGCACAGAGGCACCGCTGGACCCTGGGGAAGGAAACCTGTGTGCTTCGAGTTGGAAAACACTAAGTGCAGGGAGGTTTTAATGAACTTCAGCAGCTCTTTGAGTCCCTGATGTTGAGATGGCAATGGAGCATTTGAAATGTGAGCTTTCAAAGAATATGCTTTTTAGGAAGCGATTTTCCCTCTTGCTATCCCTTCCCTTTGGGGATATTCAAATCGGTCCTTTAGTCATCCCATTGGGGGTACCTCCGTCCCTCCAAATGGGTCTGGGTCAGAGCAGCTTTAACATGAAACCCTGCAGAAGCCCCAGGTGCTGCTCTATGTAGTAGTAACTACAAGGGCTTCACCGAGATGGACTGAGAAGAGATACAATAAAAGGCATAAAATTAAAGGCAAGATTAATAAAACCTGATGAAAGAAAACACCGCTAGCCTACCTAGCGGCTTAAATTACATTTACCACATCTGACAGGGAGGGGGTAATCATGAGTAATAAGTTCAGGCTCTGGGAAGAAATCACAGGATAAATAACTTAAGGACAGGTAACACCAGGGGAAGTCACTGATTCACCTTCTCAGAGAAGACTCGAGACGGTATAAAACCCACCAATCACACGGAGGCAGATTTCACTTGGGAGGGCCCTAGAGAGTCTAGGATCTGGATTCCCAAACATCCCAGAGCCAGGAATCGGGCAGCAGCACAGAGACTGCTTCTGGATACAGCTTCCAGTCCAGCTCGACTTCACCCCACTGCCTGGTGGCTGTTGTCACCACAGCCCGACCCTGGTGTGACCAGGCACAGTCAGTCATTAGGTGAGGGCTGTCCTACTGTCCCCTGTTCCTTTCTGCCCCATCAGCTGAGGCCACGCTATGCTACTTGGGTTGCCTCAACACAACCAGTTCCTGGAACCAGTCTGGTCCCCAAACAGGACCCAAACCATCCCATTATCTGCAGATTCCTCCTGCCACCTCCTCAGAACACCCCGAGTTCCCAAACTTCCAGCTGTTTCTCACCACAGCTTAGCAGGGAAGCAATCTGATTCGACTAATTCACACCAACTCTCCAAGGATTCTCTCTTTTTAGAGAGCACGCCAGGTAATGCAAATGGACCCCTCACGGTGGGCTTTGAGCCTGCACAGGCGGTGTCAGGAGCCTTCTCTGGACCTCACGTGCAAGACAGACCTCGTGAGAAGACAAGGAAAGGCTCCATCACCATGCTCTCTCCTCCTGCCAGCCATGGTCCAGTGGACAGAGGGCTCACGCACTGCTCCATTCCCTCCCCTGACAGCAGCCTCCCATCTCCAGGCTTCCGGGCTTGGAGCCATCAGTGAACAGGATAATGTCTCCTGTAGAGACAGGGAGGGGCTGTCCGGCTTCAAGCCAAGGAAGACCCTGGAAAGTCCTGCATTTAGCAGAGGGATTCCTCAGCTCAAAGACTAAAGGGACACAGGAACTTGGGGTCTTCAGAGGACAGGTCTTCCTATTCTCTGTTCCCTGGCATCCTAATGCCAGGCTAAGCTCCCACAGCTTCTTCCTTGGTCCTGTCCTCACCATATTCATCTCGAGCAGGGGGTTCTCAGAGTCCCTGGCTGATTGGCTTCCCCAGATTATAGCCTCGAGGAGGTCCTGCCTCTTCCTCAGGATCCTCAGAGCACAGTGATCCCTGATCCTAGCCCTCAGTTAAGAGGGTCTCAGTGGAAGAGGGGCGTGAAGGTGAGGAAGAGTCTTTGGAGAAGTTGCATTGCCTGAGCACCTGACTCCTCCCAAGACAAGCTCGGCCATTTGAGTTCTTCCTCAGATAGCTTCCAACTTGGAAAAAAATGGAGGGATACTACTCCCGGAAAATCTTCAGCATGAGGGAGTTCTACAGATAACAAGGACTTTTATTTTTCTTTGGTCACTATTAGAGCTAGTCTAAGGAAAGAATGGGACTCCACTCATTAAACTGACAAAACTCAGCTTACCAGAATCCTCAAACTATCAGACAGTTGTTTCCCTGCCCTCTGCTCTTTAGAAACGGGAAACTTACAAGAAAACAAACACCAAGTCACACCCTCATCTACTTGTCCACCTGTGAACATTTATCAAGTGCATAGGATTTTGTCAGCAATGGCATGTGAAGATTCCTGGCTCTATCCTGGGGGCAAAGTACAGGTGTTGTCCCATGATGCCCCGTCTGCATGTCTAACTCAGCATCCACCCTGTGCTCTGAATGCAGCACCCGCATTGCCTCAGGCTGCAAAGAGTCAAGTCTCTGCTTATCAAAATCTACTTGCTTCGGTCAGCAATGAATTCAACCCAAAGTTCTGGAAGGACTCACATCAAATTGTTGACAGCGATGGTTGAGAGCAAGAGGAAAGTTCCCTTTCCCTCTACTAATTCTATATTTCTTCTTTTCTACTTTTTTTAAAAAAACAAAAACAACAACATATAGAATATATTCATGGAGTCCTTCAAACGTTAAAATAAATTAACAAATGGCCAAAAAGGAAAAGGAAGTGACTCTTTTCAACAACACAGCCAGGTTTCGATGGGGGCTGAGATCCAGAAGCATGGAAGGCATCTATTCTCAGCCACGTCGTCGACTGAATGGCCCAGAACAGACCCAGGCATTCTGGAAGTTCTCCTCTTCGGGGCCGGACACAGCTCCATCCCTCCCTCTCGCTGCTCTCTTCCAGTTTTCTGACCTTGATGACAAGAGCTCCCGTATTTCCAGCACCTGTTACCCCACTTACTTAACGCTTTTGACCCCTGGCAGCTCTCAGGTCTAACAGAGGGGGCACATGCCTTCAAGCTCACCTGGGCTCAGGTGACCCTCTGCACTTACAAAGTCCTATTGACCTCATTCCAGCACCTCTCAAAGCTTTCCTCAGGTTAAAGACGGGAACCTTCCTCAGCACAAAAGGCTGATCAGCTGCTGAAGAACCTCGTGCTGGAGACAGAGGTCAGGTTTCGGCCCATCCACATCCCAATGACTCCCCTCCCCCGCCCCCCTGCAGAAATTCAGAAAATAGAAGCCTGGCCACTGAAGCAGCATAAAGGTTCTCTCCACCACCTCGTTAATCACCAGGCTGCCGGCACGCGCGCTTACCTGCAGATGTAATTCGTCTTGCAGGAGTCCTGCAAATTCAAGCAGTTGGGCTTCTCCCTCTCCTCGTAGGAGCACACCGGCACGATGGTCTGCCGTCTCCGCTCAGTGCAGGCGACGTCCCGGCAGGAGCAGAAGAGCATCCCGTAGCTGTGCTTGGCCGGGACCTTGTCGAAGAACTGCCGGAGGGCCTTGTGGCACTTGCGCCGGTTGCAGATGTCGTTGGACATGCTGGTGGTGCACGGTGTGATGTACGCGGACCTGTACTTCTTACAGGTGTCGTCCAGGTTGCAGGCCTTGGCAGCATCCAGGCAGTTGTTCCCTTTCGGGATGTGCTCCACTGCAAAAGGAGAGAAAGGCAGGCGTGATCACAGGGCTGTGTGCTGGGGCTGCTCTGCTTTCATGGAGATCTGGCCATTCACCTGGCAGTGCTGGCAGCTCGGATCAACTCTGCGTCTTGAAGCTAATAACTTAATGAGTTCATGACAATGAGAAAGTATCAGGGGCACAAAGGCTGCGAGCCCACGGCAGCACACAAGCTCCTAGCATCGTCTCAGATGTATAATTAGGAGGTACTGAGTAAGGCCAAAGGAGCTCAGGCAGCTGTCTGACTACATATAAACAAGGCAACAGGAGAACAAGTTTCCAGCTCCTGGTTGGTAAGTTGAAATTAGGATAAAAGAAAAAAGCAACAAATTATATACTTGTTTATTATACAATATATAAAATGATATGCCGAATGTAAGTATAATTGCCATGCAACCTCCAGGAATATAATTATGTAATAAATGCACATAGTACATGTTAATTACTATATGATTACAGAGTAATTGCATGGTTATTTGAGCCCAGAAGACAAAATATTATGCTAGCTCTCTAAACAGGAAGAAGCAACTACATCAAAGCTGTATTTAAGTTCTAGCTCACAGGCCACTGGAAGAAAACCAGAAATAAATTACATAAAAATTTGCAAACCTCAATGACCATTTAACTTACTGCATAGAAAATTTGGGATCTATGAGTACTGAGGTTGCAGATTAGAAAAATTTAGTTAGTATTTTGGATAGAATTTCAATGGGCTTACAAACCATATGCCTTAGGAATCTCACAAAACATATGTTGCCTTCTGTCCAAGCCCTCTGTGCTCATGCCGTCAGAGAAACCAGCGCTGTCCACTGCCAGGCTGCCCACGGAGAGGCCTGGAGAGAAAGCACGGAAGAGGCAGGGCTCACTGGGGTGCGCTGGCAGGGCCAAGGCTAACGGGCAAAGTTAAAAGATGAATGGACAAGGGAAATTAAGCTCATTTCCCATAATATAGGTCTTACCAAGCGAGGCGAAGTGATGGAAAAACCTCCTAGAGCCAAGTTATGAGATGGCCCATAGAAAATTGATAATTAGGTGTAGCAGGGACCCTCCGGAGACAGCAAGAGGGCAGCAGACAAGCACCACACAATCGTGGGGTTCAATCCCCAGCAAATTCCTGCTCAGGCCTCAGCCCCTTCATGGGTTCTGAAACCCCCTTTCATTCTCTTTATGTGCCCAGTTGATGGGGACCATGAAAGCCTTTGAGAATTAGCAAGAGAGGAGACAGAGTCTAGCTGGGTTGGGTGGGACCAAAAGACAGGGCAGTGCATTTAGTATCTAAAAGGCACATGGGATATTCAGCCTTAAATGAAAGAAGGAAACCTGCCAACATGGATGAGCCTTGAGGACATTATGCTAAGTGAGATAAGCCAGTCCCAGGAGGACAAATACGGAGTGGTTCCATGTATATGAGGGATCTAAAACGCTCAAACTCACAGAAGCAGAGAGTTGAATGGTAGTTGCCAGAGGCTGAGGTGAGGGGGAAATGGGGAGTTGTTATGCAAGAGGTATAAAGTTTCAGTGATGCAAGATGAATAAGTTCTAGAGATGGGCTGTACAACATCACACCTACACTTAACAATACTGTATTGTGCACTTAAAAATCTGTTAAGTGGCATTATCTCACTCTTTTGGATGGCTGAGTAATATTCCATTGTATATATAAACCACATCTTCTTTATCCATTAATCTGTCGATGGACGTGTAGGTTGTCTCCACGTCTTGGCTATTGTAAACAGTGCTGCTATGAACATAGGGGTGCACGCATCTTTTCGAATTACAGTTCTGTCTGGGTATATGCCCAGGAGTGGGATCGCTGGTTCATCTGGCAGCTCTGTTTTTAATTTTTTGAAGAACCTCCATACTGTTTTCTACAGTGGCTGCACCAATTTACATTCCCACCAATGGTGTAAGAGGCTTCCCTTTTCTCCACACCCTCTCCAGTATTTGTTACTCATAGACTTTTTAATGATGGCCATTCTGTCTGGTATGAGGTGGTACCTCATTGTAGAGTTCTGATTTGCATTTCTCTAATAATTAGTGATGTTGAGTATCTTTTCATGTGCCTCTTGGCCATCTGTATGTCTTCTTTGGAGAAATGCCTATTTAGGTCTTCTGCCCATTGGGACCTAGAGATTATCATACTAAGTGAACTAAGTCAGAAAGAGAAAGACAAATACCATATGATATCACTTATATGTGCAATCTAAAATATAATACAAATCAACATATCTACAAAACAAAATCAGACTCACAGACATAGAGAACAGATTTGTGGTTGCCAAGGAGGAGGAGGGGTAGGGGAGAGAAGGAATGGGAGTTCGGGATCAGCAGATGAAAACTATTATCATATAGGATGGATAAACAACAAGGTCCTACTGTACAGCACAGGGGACTATATTCAGTATCCTGTGACAAACCATGGTGGAGAAGAATATGGAAAAGAATGTATATATGTGTAAGGCTGAGTCACTTTTCGGAAATCGACAGCACTGTAAATCAACTATACTTCAATAAAATGAAAAAAGAAACCTGTTAAGAATGTAGATCTCATGTTAAATGTTCTACTAAAATAAAATAAAATTTTATACAAGAAAAGAGGAACAGACACAACAAGTTCAACATTTCAGGAAATGAAAAACTCTCCCTGGTCTACTGATGGCGTGCCTTGCTTTAAGAAAACCCAATATGCTGGAATCACAAAGATATAGCCTGGCACTATAAGCAGTATTTTATGATGCCCCAGGTGCGTGTTTCTGCCTATGACATCTGAATTCAACAATTTAATGGGGAAGGCAATAAACACGACATTCAGCCCTTCTTAGGTGAGCAGTGCAGGAAGCCAGCAGCTGCATGTACATCCTGCTGGTTTAACAAGCACACCTGGTGCATTTTCTCCAACATGATTTTCCCCAAGTGGCTTCTCTCTTGCTCCTCTGTTTTCACACTCAGGCACTTAAGCACTCAAGGAGTGAAGTATTCACCATGTGTCCTGACAGATCACCAGGGCCTCTACCAGGCTCTGGTGACACTTCTAGCCTTTTCCTCTTTTGAGACTTTCTAATGATGTGCTGTTGGGCCCACTGGCAACAGTGATTGATATTCCTGAAGGTCTACAGCTAGCTAGGAGATTTCTAAATTACACATTTTGGAGTGATAATCTAAAATAAATTAATATGACCAAGTTCTGTATCATCTGGATTAAGCCCTTAAGGCTAGATATTGGAACACAATTTCACTTGCATTGGTGTTCAATGATATTTTATGATCTCTGGCTAAAAAGAAAAGAATGGAGGCATACAGGTTGACTTAATACTTAAATGATGTAGCCAGGGATATATGAACAAACGGTTCATGTAAGTTCAAATGGAGAAAAATGACAGAAAAATTAAGTCATCACATGGCACCCAGTAATGTAGGTCTATCAAACTCAAAAGAACTCATGCTGAAACAGAGAACTACATCCTGATTGTAAGCATCAATTTAGTTTCAGCAAAACAATATCATTCCTCATATTAAATTTGTTATTAATTTGTATTTCATTGTTTTAAAAGTTTTGTTCCTATCTAACTGGTGTGTGTTGCCTTTATAATTGTATAAAAGCAAAGAAGAAGAGCTGATAGTTTTGTTTATAAACTTCAAATAAAATTATAATAAAAATAAACTTAACACATGAGGTCCAGAAAATTTATTTCTCTCTGAAAGTTCTCCATATAATACACATGTTTTAAAAAACTGGCCTGGAAAAAAGCCCCTTGACATGGGTCTTGGCAATGATTTTTTGGATATGACACAAGCAATAACAACAAAAAATAAACAAGTAGAATTACATCAAACTAGAAAGCTTCTGCACAGAAAAGCAAACCATCAACAGAATGAAAAGGTGACTTATGGAATGGAAGAAAATATTTGCAAATCATGTTCTGATAAGGGGTTAATTTCCAAAATATATAAAGAACTCATACAATTCAATAGTAAAAGTAACAGTAATAATAATAACCTAAGTAAAAAAATGGGCAAAGGACCTGAAGAGACTTTTTACCAAAGAAGGTATATGAAAGGCCAACAGGTACATGAAAAGTTGTTGATCGGTAGGGAAATGCAAATCAAACCACAATGAGATATCACTTCAGGCCTGTTAGAACAATTGTCATCAAAAGAGATAATAAATGCTGGTGAGATGGTGGAGAAAAGGGAATCCTTGTGCACAGCTGCTGGGATTGTAAATTGGTACAGTCACTATAGAAAACAGTATGGAGGGTCCTCAAAAAATTAAAAACAGAGCTACCATATTATCCAGCAATTCCACTCCTGGGCATATACCCAGACAGAACTGTAATTTGAAAAGATGCATGCACCCCTATGTTCATAGCAGCACTGTTTACAATAGCCAAGACGTGGAGACAACCTAAATGTCCATTGACAGATTAATGGATAAAGAAGATGTGGTTTATATATACAATGGAATATTACTCAGCCATCCAAAAGAGTGAAATAATGCCACTTAACAGAAAAGGAAACAAAATCACTTTATCAAAGAAATATCTGCACTCCCATGTTCATTAAAGCATTATTTACAATAGCCAAGTATTCACCAAGGAATAAACGGACAAAGAAAATGTGGTACATATTTTTCAATGGAACACTATTCAGCCATAAAAGGAAGGAAATACTGACGTTTGCAACAACATGGATGGAGTCAGAGGGCATTATGCTAAGTCAAGTAAGTCAGACAGAGAAAGACAAATACTGTATGATCTTACTTATACGTGAAACCCAAAAAAACAAAAATAAAAAACAAACTCATCGAGAAAAAAGGCTCATATTTGTGGTTATCAGAGGCAAGGGGAGAGGGTGGGTGAATTGGATGAAGGTAGTTAAAAGGTACAAACTTCCAGTTATAAGATAATTAAGTACTGGGGATGTAAAGTACAACATATAACTATAGTTAACACTGCTGTATGATATATTTGAAAATTGCTGAGAGAGTAAACGCTAAAATTTCTCATCACAAGGAAAAAGACATTTCTTCTTCTTTTTTTGTATCTATATAAGGTGATGGATGTAAACTTATCGTGGTAATCATTTCAAAATATATGTAAGTCAAGTCATTATGCTGTATGCCTTAAACTTACACAGTGCTGTATGTCAATTATATCTCAAGAAAACTGAAAGAAAAAAAATTGACCTAGTGTATGCCTGCTTTGTTAAATAATGTTTACTTCCTTTTCAAAGTTGTTAAAACCACATAAAATACTAATTAATTGTTTTCCTCTTGGTATTACCAAAAAAGAAAAGCAACAGTTCAAAGGAAAAGTTTTGCATGAAGTGGGAATAGGGTGAACGATTTAATGTCCAAAACAATTGCTCAGAGTTCACTCCATTTAGCACCTGGTGTGCCTCAGCCTCACTTTGAGCTGATTCTGTTTTCATCAATAAATGACACTGCCAGAGCACCATCTCTTTATCATTATTTCAGAGCCTGTGACAAATTCCAGAATGCACAACCTGGCACATTCAGAGAGGCAAGAAACTACTAACTGATTTCCAGATTACAGGTAAATGTGTGACTTCCTTTTTGCTTATGATTCTCATTCACACAAAACATTCTCATAACCATTCCCAACTTGATATACGAGGCCAGCATTACCCAAATAGCAAAATATGATGAAGAAAAAAGAAGAAAGAAAATTACAGACTAATATTCCTTACAAATATAGATTCAAAAAGTTTAGTAAGTAGGATTTAGCAGTATGTTAAAAGGATAATGTACCATGACCAATTAAGGTTTATCCCAAAATGCAAATGTCGGTTTAATATTTAAAAATCAATGTAATTCACCATATTAACAGACAGGAAGAGAACCATATGACTATTTTAACAGACAAAGAAAAAGTATTCAATAAGTTTCAACACTCATTCATTTCAACACTCAAAATAAAAAAAATACTTAGCAATCTAAGAATAGTAGAGAACCTTCTTAATCTGATAAAGAGCACCTATGAAAAATGTATAGCTAAAACCATATTTAACAGTGAAATACTGATTCTTTTCTGCCTAAAATCAGGAACAAAGAAAGGATACCCATTCTTATCACCTATAGTCAACACTGTACTGGAGGTTGTAGCCATTGCAATAAAGCAATGAAAAGAAATAAAAGGTACTGGAAAGGAAGACATCCCTACTTATAAATGACTTAGAAAATCCTAAAGAATCTACAAAATAACTACTAGAACTAAATTTATCAAAATCAAAGGACATAAAGTTAATATACAAAAATCAATTGTATTTTTATAAGCTATCGGCAAAAATACTAGAAAACAAAATAAAAAGCATAATTTCATTTATAATAGCACCAAAAAAGGGGCACTTAGCAACGCATTTAACATAATATTTGCAAGATGTCTACACTGAAAACTAGAAAGAACTGCTGAGAAAATTAAAGAAGATGTAAGTAAATGGAAATATATACCATGTTCATGGATCAGAGGACTCAGTATTGTTAACATGTCAATAATCTCCAAATCATAATGTGTTCTGGAATTGGCAAGCAGATCCTAAAATTTATATGGAGGAGATCCTAAAATTTATATGGAAGTGCGAAGGACACAGCATAGTCAAAGCAATTGAAAACGAACAACAAAATTGAAGGACTTTACACCGACCTCAAGATTTACCATAAAGCTAGTTATCAAGACAGCATGGTACAGCATAGGCACAGACAAGTGAGATAATGGAACAGAAAACAGAACTCAGATTAAATATACCCACATATCTGATATTTTTTACAAAGTCACTAAAGAAATACAACACAGAAAGAAATCTTTTCAACAAATGGTTCTAGAATAATTGAAAATCAATGTAAAAAACAAAAACACTTCAATCCCTACTTCACACCATGTATAAAAAGTAATACAAGATGGATCACAGACTTAAAAGCTGAAATCACAAAGTTTTCAAAAGAAAACAAGATAATCTTAGAAGCAGGCAAAGGTTTCTTAGAGAGGACCACAGAAAGCAACAACATTTTAAAAAATGGTAAGTTAGATTTCATCAAAGTTAAAAACTCATCAAAAAACAATTTCTTAAGAAATGAAGAAAAACACACAAAACACAAATGAGAAGAAAATATTTGTAAAACATGTATCTGACAAAGGACAAGTATCTAAAATATATTTAGAATGCCTAAAACTCAATCATAATAAACAGCCCAATTGAAAAATGGGTCAAATATTTAAACAGACACTTCACAGAAGAAGATATATGAATGGTCAGTAAGCACATGAAAAGTATTCAACATCATTAGTTATCAGGAAATGCAAATTAAAACCACGATGAGATACACTACATACTGGTGGTTAAAATTAAAGTCTGACAACCCCAAATGTTTACAAAGACATGGAGCTCCTGGAATCTCATATACTCCAATGGGAATGTAAAATGGTCCATCCACTTGTGAAAATTTGGGGCAGATTTTTATAAAACTACACATATACCTACCCTATGATCCAGCATTTCCACTTCTAGGTATTCATCCAAGAGAGATGAGAACATGTGTCCATAAAAAGATTTGGACAAGAGTATGATAGTGCTATGTTGATAATAACCAAAAACTAGAAACAGCTCATGTATCCATCAGTAGGAAAATGGCAAGCAAACTGTGGCCTATCCATATAATGGAACACTACTCAGAAATAAGAACAGTTGAACTATTTATACACACGATAGCATGGATGAATCTCAACAACACAGTTCTGAGTGGAAAAATAAAAGCTTTACACAAAAAGTACACATTGAATAATTCTTTTTACGTGAAGTTCTAGAATAGGTGAAACTAATTTACGATGAAAAAAATCAGAAGAGAAGAGTGGTTGCTTCCAGGGGATGGAGGTGGGGATTGGCTGGGAAGAAGCAAGAGGGAACTTTCTGGATCGATGGTAATGTTCTCTAAATAGAAGTCTGGGTCAAAACTCAGAGAATGGTACACTTAAGGTTTGTACATATAGAAATTTCACCTCAAAAGGAAAAGAAGTAAACAAATATTAAAAACTTGTTAACGGTATGTATGCTGAAGCTCTTAGGGGAAGTATATTGATATGTGCATTTTTAAAACTTTGATGAATTGATAGATGGACCGAAGGATGAGTAGATGGATACTTACAGAGCCAACTACTTTCAAATGTAACAGTAGACTCTAGATGGTAGCTTGACGTAAAATTTTTTCCACTTGTCCATGCGTTTGAAAATGTTCAAACAAAGTATTGAAAAAAAATTGATTCATGTATACCCTATTCTTAAAAAAACAAAGTTTCACATGCACAGAATATGTAAAACAACCCTTAGCACCAATTTCACTTCCCTTCTCACAGTGTCCTCACAAATTCACCACCAACTCTCTCAGGTATCCTGCTGTAATGAAGTTAAAAATAAACACTCCCGAAATCACAGGACAGATAAACTAGAGGTGAGTTTTTACTTGGTAAGAAGATTGATCCCCCGTATGTATTAAGTGCGTCTGCCAGTGCACAAAACTGCTACCTCGGTGACTTGAAGGTGGAGGGAGGAATGGGCAGAGGATTGAATTTAGGCCCCTGAGTCACACCCAACTCCCCATCAACTCGCACACAGCAGGGAGGAGGAGCAGGCATGGCCCTGGTTTATGGTCTGGGCACACACGCCTTCTGGCCTGCGTGGGAAGGCTCCTGAACAGCTTTACCGTGGCTCTGAGTGCCATCCTCTCCACGGCTCATTTCAGAGCTCAGCAGTGGGAAGCAGCCGCATAGCACAGGGAGATCAGCTCGTGCTTTGTGACCACCTAGAGGGGTGGGATAGGGAGGGTGGGAGGGAGACGCAAGAGGGAGGAGATATGGGGATATATGTATGCATATGGCTGATTCGCTTTGTTATACAGCAGAAACTAACACACCATTGTAAAGCGATTATACTCCAATAAAGATGTTAAAAAATAAGTAAATAAAATAAAATATGCATACTTCAAAAAAACATGCTGCCCCCCACCACCTCCTCCACCTGGAATCTCTCCCTGCATCTTCCCTTATTCATTCTTTAACTCGGTAGAATGTCTGGGATGCTGTCTGAAAGGGAAGCATTCTCAGAATGAAGGCTGTTTACCAGAAATTCTTTCTCCTGGTGGAGGGCATATGTCTGTGGGTTTTGAGGGCTAATGAACTCCCTCCAGCACCCGCCCAGCATTGCGGGATGGAGAAGGCAGTTTACCCAGCTTTTCCTTTCAAAGTTACACATAACCGTGCTGTTACTTTGCAGGTTACTTATTGCTTTCTCTATCATCATTCTAAGCCTCTCTGGCTGTGATCACATCTAATGTGACTTGTTTCCTGTTTTCTTGGGCATGGGAGGTATAACTTTCACAGCGACTGGAGGGCCAGCTCCCAGAGCATGGAATAAAAAGGGTCAGGTGCAATGAATTAGGGGGCAGGGGGTTTAAACGTGGTCCAATTATCCGAGTGTCTTTCCTTCGGTGGGCCTCAGTTTCCCCATTTGTAAGATGATATATCTAAGGTCCGTTTAAGCTTCAAGGTTTTTGATTTGATGATTACAATGTAAACTGCCTTTTCTGATTATAAAATCAAGTATTTAGGATAAAACTTGATCAGGAACAGAATGTAAGAAACAAAAAGCAAAAACAAACCAGCGCTCGATGGTGCTGACCTCTCAGCTGTTTGCTGCTCCAAAGGGTATACATGGACCAACGATTTCAACCCTGACCTACAGGCAGAGCAAATGTAAAACATCCCTCCAACGACAGGGAGACGTGGAGGTGTCAAGGATGAATTACGCACTGGAAGAAGCTTTCACATTCTAAATTCCTTTGGAGCGAGGAGCTGCCTTTATCCAGAGTACAATCCTCACACTGTCCCAAATCAAAGAGGCTATCGCTGTGGCTGGCAGCCCCTCATTATTTACACTTAGAAAACGCCACTGTTATTGGCAAATGCCGGGGCCAGCTAACCAGTCAAAATGATTTAGGATGAAACACAGATGCAGATCTAGAAATCCATTTCTATAGATTAGGAGGTAGAATAGAACAGTAACTATATTAAAATTTGCATGGCCCGCATGAAGATGTGCTTTATTAAGCAGAAAGTTCACAAGAGACAGTGAGAGACCATTGTTTACAAATGCATGCCAATTTCCGGGTATCTTTCTGTCTTTCATTTTAGGGCTGCAGAATTGAGTTCACAACCCATTTTCCCTTTCTTTCTGACTTGATTAATTGCCATGTTAACATAACTACTCTTCTCCTAACAGGCTCCCTCTAACATGTTATCCCAGCAAATAAAAAATGGGTAAAAAGCTCCAAGATCTTCACAGGGGGTAGGTAGGGCAAGCTTTTCTGGAAGCTCACATTTACAGTCTGGTCTTCTGCTATCCACGTGGATCAGATGGCAAATTTGATCATACAGGTTGTGACCCTTGTAATCGATCCTTCAAGAGCTTGGCCTTTTCCAGCTGGGGTGCTAAAAATTACATTTAAAAGGCACATGTTGGCTCTTTGGAGCCTATTTTGTCATTCATACACCATTTCAGACACATTGTATTACACGATGATGAATTTCCTCCTCACCGTTTTTTTTGTACCTTCCACAACTACATTAAGCCTCAAGCCATACGCAAGTTTTTTCTCTGGGGTTCACAGTGACTGAATTATTCTGAATACCTGTGAATCTGGAAATAATTCTTCTGTCTGGTGAAGACAGCGTACAGTGTTCACCACAAGTCATGGGCTTACCCCATGCTCACTCACCCCAAGTTCACCCATTAGAGCTTCCATTTCCATAAAGTACACACTGTGGCCCCCCCCACCCCCCCACCATCCATACCTTAAAAAATTAGATGCCTCCTATAAGTGGTAAGTCACATGCTTGCTGCTGCAAAATGATTAATAGTGCTGTCTCAGCAAATGGGATCATTACATTTTTAATTAACCTTTCCAACCTCCTCCACCTTTTCCTTTTGTTATACATTGGATCCCTGAAGTTTCCTACTTGTTTATGTTCAACTAGGTTTGAAACAAAGGCATGAAAAATGATAGCAGGTGATGGAGGAGCTGGTGCCCAGGTGAGACGCCTGTTGAGGTGCGGTAGCTCACTGTATACGGGATAAAGGGACAGGCGCTCAGAACTCGATGGCTGGGTTCCCACCTAATTTTTGTCTTGGGAGCTTAGCGTTATTTAATGGTCTTGGCTACCAGGAACCTGGCTTTTTAAAATCTCTTTCAACCTAATTATAATTACTGTGTATAAATCATACAATGATCAATTATAAAAATCTTGGGTTCATAAATATTTAACTTAGCATTTAAATCCACACTGCAGGAGTGCATGAAATTTCCAAGCTCATCTCTTTGCAAACAACTGCTTTATTACAGTTCCAATGCCAGTTACTGAGAACTGAACCAAGTTTGTCTTGCGGCACACTCAGGCACATATTTGAGCATAATGCCTTTCCGTGTATTAAGATGGCACAATTTAGTTATTTCTAAAATAAGCATGCCTCTCATTAAAAAGATATTTTGCAAAGTCTTCTATCGTCATCTTTTAAATCCTCAAGTATGGAGAGGCACAATTACAATATTAGACATAAAAACACTCATTAAGGGCTTCCCTGGTGGCGCAGTGGTTGGGAGTCCGCCTGCCGATGCAGGAGACACGGGTTCGTGCCCTGGTCCGGGAAGATCCCACATGCCGCGGAGCAACTAAGCCCGTGAGCCATGGCCGCTGAGCCTGTGCGTCCGGAGCCTGTGCTCCGCAACGGGAGAGGCCACAGCAGCGAGAGGCCCGCATACCGCAAAAAACAAAAAACAAACAAAAAAAAACACTCATTAAAATATATTTTATCTAATGTAAGACTGATTCGAGATAATTGAGGTCAGATTTGTTTGGAAACTATATTGTGACATGTGCAAGTGCTGATGCAAAGAGGAAATGATCTTCTACAAAGACTCAAGCAAAACAGCTAAATATTTTCCAGCAAAATCATAAAGCCATAATTGGATTTCAATTTAGTAATATTCAGCCGAAGACAGGCCATTTTTAATAATCTAATTATGTGTTCAGGGGCCTACCCCAGAACTCAACCACTGCTTCAGAACTATTAATTGTACTCCATGCTGTTACATCTTCAACCATGAAATTTGCTATTACACGTAGGACTGGCTCTCATTTATGAGTATTTTCTTCCCAATCTCAGATCATCTTTATAACATCCCCAAATGCCTACTCCTTTAATTTTCCAAAAGCAAAATCTTTTAATGACTTTCTCTGGACCAGAACACTTGACCCTAACTACCTCAGATTAGTGGTCCTCCTACAGACAAAAGTTACAATGAGATAGATCTACAAACTATCTTTATGAAGACACAAAGAGCAGCCCTTGCTTTTGTCTGATTTTCATTAATTAAAGGTATTTAATTACTAACATCTCATTAGCAATAAAATAAATGAGTACTTCAAGTACAGGAAAAGGTCTGCATGATAATTAATGTAAACCTAATTCATTTTATGGGGCACAAACTAATCCACTAATAGTTAGCCTGTGCAAGCTTCATTGATATTTAGACATTTCAACAGTAATGTGTTAAACACATCTTCAAAACTGATGTTCCTTCTTCCCAGAGAAAACAATAAATGTGGGCCAACCAAGTAACCAAGAACCTAAGTCCCCTGTCACTTTTTCACCAACATATCACCAGCTGGAAGAGAAATATGGAGTGGTTTGTTTTTAACAGTTTTCTAAGTTACTGTAAAAATAAAAAGGTAGCTTTAAAATAATGTGCCTGAACTTTTAAACGAGCATACCTAAATTTAGAAATTTCTAAGTGTGTGCCATGCAAAGTCATTGCTCTGAGAAGCTGGACACTTATCCCAAAGAGGCTGCCAACACTCCAGCTGTTTCATGGAACTCTTCCCTAGAAGCCCAAGGCATGTTCTTTGGAATACTCTGAACAGCAGCAAACCTCTCTGTGTCAGGAATGGATTTTCAAAGTCAAATGTCATTTAGCACTAAGTGCGGTCATGAAAAAGGCAACGACGTTGGGCAATGTTTAGGGGTAGAAAATAAGTGATGAATATACATAAGGATTTTCTCATATGGGGCACCTACAAATTGGCCCTGAAAATAACCAAGGAAGTGGTTCTCCTAAAAAGGTCTGGAGCCAATGAGATCTCTGGAATAAGTGTTTTGCTTCTCAAGGTGACTACTTTGAAGGACAATATGCATTTGGATGTATGCGCTCTTGGTAGTCTCATTATCCATACTCATACTGTACATGTGCTGTGTTTCTCCAATGAGCCAGAGCACAAGGTAGAAAGAATACAGGCTGAAATGTCACCTCCACTATACAGTCTACAAAAATTGTTCTGACCCATGATATATAAACAGAGAAGAAGAAGTATGTATTCTAAAGCCAAAGAACCAGCTGAAACAATGAAAAATGAAGAGGTTGAAGATCCTATTAAGTAGCCTGGATGATGCTGAGATAATAATGAATCATTGATGATGTTGACCGTTGTCAGGGCCCTCACAGTGCAGGATTTCAGCAAAGATAAGCTCAATATCAGGCCTTTATTTTTAGTTAAAGAGCATAAAATTCAATGCCTTTCTTCCCACGAGCCTATTTACATACCTGCTGTGCTACCTATTTGCCTTCACCTGCTTCCCAATTAATACCCCATTAAGCTGCTCCACCTGCAGTGGCTTTTACCTTCGCCACAGCCCTGCAACCATCACTCATCTGCTACAGCTCAACTGTTTCTCTTGGGAAGATAAACAAAAGCTGCATGAATAATAATGGCGGGGCTTTGTATTTACAGGGTGTGTATTCTCAAAACACAGTAGCCAGAAGCTGAGGCAGATTTCAGGGAGAGAAAGCCACTAGCTGGGCAGAATGTCTAGAATGAGTATAGCTACATTCCAGAAGATGATGGGGAGAACGAATGTGCATCTTAATTAGTCAGATTTGTGAATCTGGATTTTATATATATGTGTATATATATATATATATATTTTTAAATTAATTTATTTATTTTTGGCTGTGTTGGGTCTTCATTGCTGCGCAGGCTTTCTCTAGTTGCGGCGAGCGGGGGCTACTCTTCATTGCGGTGCGCGGGCTTCTCATTGCAGTGGCTTCTCTTGTTGTCGAGCATGGGTTCTAGAGCGCAGGCTCAGTAGTTGTGGCACACGGGCTTAACTGCTCCGTGGCATGTGGGATCTTCCCGGACCGGGGCTCGAATCCGTGTCCCCTGCATTGGCAGGCAGATTCTTAACCACTGCGCCACCAGGGAAGTCCCCAATGTATATATATTTGTAAATGGTGTTTTTGCTTCATTCAAGAAGGTATTTCATATCAAGTTTGGTTAATAAAATTTTGTTCGGTTAAAGGTTCTTAGGTGACCTATTTTAATGAAGATTAGCACATTCTTTCTCTTTTTTTGCAAACAGGATTTTTTAAAAAATATCTTTATTGGAGTATAATTGCTTTACAATGGTGTGTTCGTTTCTGCTGTATAACAAAGTGAATCAGCTGTACGTATACATATATCCCCACATCTCCCCCCTCTTGCGTCTCCCTCCCACCCTCCCTATCCCAACCCTCTAGGTGGTCACAGAGCACCGAGCTGATCTCCCTGTGGCTTGCAAACAGGTTTTAAGTGTTTGAAAAGTTGGTTCCTTCAAGCGGTGACCAAACCCATAAGAATCCCTTGGAGATCAAAGTTTAAAAAAGTAAGTAAAAACCCCAAACACACAGAATCCTGGGTTCTTTCTGTCCTACCCTCTGAGAATCTGTATTTTTACAAAGCTCCCAGGTACTACCAATGACCAGACTTGGAATTCCCTGGTCTTCAGTCAGTTAAGTCATTCTTTTTACTATCTACCTGCACACCCACTTATTTTCCTGATAAATCTAGGCTTTCTGGTCACATTTTTCTGGAGTGCAGTCCCTAAGAGGGGCCTTCTAGTGGGTGGTTCATTCAGGCCTCACTCCATGAAGATCTTGCTGAGGAGAAGACTTTCTTCACCTGTGTTCCCAGTGTAACTTCATAATTAAGCCCAGCCTCGATTTGCCAGGTAGTCCCAGCCCAGTTTCTTCCAAGGTGGGCTAAGACAAGGCCCCTCTCCCGTCAACCCGCCAAGGCCTCCTGTGAGCTGCAGAGGAAGCAGGCGTGTGTGCGCCCATCTGTGTGCGCCTCAGTGAACCTCTGGGTTTTAGTTTAACGGTGTGTCGGCAAGTGTCCCTGCTCATTTCATTTCTCGCTTTAAGTTGGTTCCAAATGCATTCACACATTTACCCTTCGGAGCCCCAGCAGAACTCTAGCTAGATCCCCACTTGAAGGACTAGACCAGTTAGCTCAAGGATTAAGTTTAAAACCCCCAAACTTTTACACTGAAATTCCTTAGCCAGGACCTCCATTGTGTCCGTACAACTTAATCTGTGGCTCTGTCTCCGGCAGGATTTGCAGAGTAAATACAGCTATCTCCGCATGGTGTTCGGTGGGCACCAAGCCATATCTCCTCCCTGGAGGCGTTCTCCCACCTGGCTCCTGTCCACGGGATGCTCTAAGGCTGCCGAGGCAGTGGGTAACCCAGCACTCTTCAGACTGCTTCTGGCATGTTTCTTTCCTCAGTTTCTCACAGGAGCATATCAGCTACAAAGTGGTTGTGTCACTGATGTGCGTGGTGTGTCCCTGAAGTACACGTAAATTAAGAACCCTGGGCTAAAGGAGAACAATCCCAGCTCCTAGAGCCTGATATCTCCACTTAGCTATTTGCTTAGTAAAAATAGGTACAGTTTAGGCAAAATGTATGTGTTCTACCCCCAAACGTCTTCAAACTTCAAAGAGTACCTTCTCTGATAGAGATCTGGACTTGCACATTAGCTAGTTTCTTTGAGAAATGGCCACTTGAAAGGTTACATTAAACCACTGGCTGAAGCTGGATGTAAGTGTTGGGAGTCAAGATGGTTCCATCAGCTTTATGCCTAGCGAGATCAGAACGACATGCGGTACAAGCTGCTAATGCTACTCTCAGCACCCCTGGACTTGGACTTGCCAGAGGTACAGAGTCACCCTTTTGCTAGGGCATTCAGGGACAACAGAAGTGAGGAAGCTAGCCTCAGAATGGCCAGCCATGCTGCCCTTGGGTGGGGAAGGGATGGAGGGAAAAAAAGCAGCTATGAATTTCTGCCCTACAGGAAGAAGACGTGCATCCCCAAACACCCCTGCAATCATGAAAGAGGCTCTATGTTGCAGAAAATCCTGTTTCAAGACACAGGAAGAACCACAAAAATCCAGACCTTATGTCTCTGTGATTTAGCCTTCTTACCATGATATTGTCAAACCCAGGTATTATAGCCTTTGACCCTTTGGGCTTAAAAAATGAATAATGAACAGCTCCTAAGAATTTCCCTTGATGTGTCTAGAGCTGCCTCTCTTACCAGGAAAGACTGGATGGTCTCCTCTCTGTGGTGGCAAAAAATTTTTTGCCTCCTAAGGCAAAAAATATGGTAGAACTATAGTTCCTAGAGTAGAACTGGGGACTGCTTTGAATCCATGAGAAAGCTGGCATCCCCAGGGCCATAGGGTGCCCTCCAAGAAGCTCTTGAAACAAGACAAAACAAAATGGAAGCTAACTTGGCCGTTTGTTGGGGAACAAGTTTCTCCCAGTTTCTACTTTATTTATTGCATGGGATGGATGATCTTCAATGTTAGATTTAAGAGCTATTAGTTTTAACTGAAAGGAGACCCATAGCCTAGAGTCTTCTATGAGCTCTTCAAGGATTTCACCTAAGAAGTTCTGTTCAATATTAAAAGTGGGAACATATTTAGTGATGTTTGAGGGTTATAGTGGTGGCTTACGCAGTTCGCAGATTTGACTTAGAAATACATTTGTAAAAAGAAAAGCAAAAATTAAATGGAGCTTTAAGAAAGATAGGTCAAATAGCATAATAACAAAGAATCAAAGTTTGGGAAGTCTAACCTATACCCTGAAATTGGGAATTAATTTCTAGTTTGGTGTCTGCATACTAGGAAGTTAAAAAAAAAAAAAAAAAGCAGTTGTCTACATCTATTTCTGGACACCAATGAGAGGTCCTCTTAGTGTGGTGAAGACTTGTTTAAAGTACCAATAACTCAGGAGTGCTTCTCACTGGACAGAGCACAGAAAGGAAATTATAAATGTGATTACAAATACCACACAGTCTTCTAAGGAAAGCGATCACAATCGTCTGCTAAAACTGAACATCACAGAGGGGAAAAGGTATCCGCAAGACATGTGTGTGTCAGTAACTACATAAAGTACAGAAGTCTCACATATTTGACATTTGAAGAACAAAGTTATCCATCAATGTCCTGGCACAGATCGATCACACAGAATGCTACTGCTGAAAACCTAATCGTATGATGGTAATAATGTAGCCATAAAACCTCTGGTCTATAATTGACTGCTTCCACTTGAAGCTAACATGTCTAAAGCAGTGAATAATGTTCAACTGAAGATTTCACTTGCGTTGAATGACAATCAGTTACACCTGACACTAGTCTGGTAGATGACTTGTGCTGGATAATGGCCCGGGGACAAGCGCCAAGGGGCGGGGGGAGAGCATATCCCCAAACAAGCGATGTAGGTACGTGATGCTTAAATGTGGATCTCGTATCTAAATGCCGCCTCCTTTAGATCTGATGAGGCTGCCACTTTCTGACAAAGTCATTAGAAATGTACGAGGCTGTAGAACCCAGTACCATTATAGCAAGTTCCTCAGGGCATCCAGGTCTTAGTTGTTGAGTTTTGGTTCGTGAGCATATTACAGTAAATCCCATTCCTGGACCATAAGGGCTTATGCTCTGTCTCTCTCCCGGAAATAAGTAACCAGACGCACAGAACCCAGTGTGGGGGACTGAGGGAGCGGGGAACAGCATTCACGTTTGGCCTCTTTTTCTTTAAGCTCCCGAACCGTCTGTGATTCTGGAGTCGGTCTGGTAAATAGTTTGGTTAAGTGAGTCTTCTCAGACGCCGAGAGATGTGGCTGGGCTGTTGGCAGTGAGAACTGAAGTCTGAAAGGAAAGCTTATTGCTATTGCTGGATGACAAAACAAAAGATTATTTACCTCCCGGCACGAATTCAGAGCCTTCCATTAGTACAAATAGCTACGGAAGGGGCAAAGACCGTGCAGTGGGCATCATTCATTGTGGGCTTTTACCACAACCAGATTGATCAAGTTCAACGGTGCCCAGCCACACAGCAGGATCAGAAAGGGCTGTATTAGACACATCTGAGGGTTTTGTTTTGTCTTTAACCTCCAGTGAAGTTCTTCCTGCACCACCACCACTTTGGTAACGCTTAATTTCAAATTATGAGAATTCCTCCCTTCCCTTCAACGCACAAACACGGGAGAGACGCCTGCATCTTCCCATTCGCAGCCCTTTATATGTTGGATTCAAGTAAAATGAAGTCACCCCAGACTTCATTTTCAAGAATCCCCAGGACGCTCCCATGCCCCCAGATAGATTTGCAAGCTTCAGCTTTTCAGTTAGCCTGTAACTATTTGTTACCCAAAGCAGACATTTTTATGCACACTGTAAAGTTCATTGTAACTAGAAATTTTAATTAATATGTCTGGTGACTTCTAATGGACTTTTCGTATACGTCAGATTGCTTTGTGCCCTTTGATATATACTTAAAGGTAATTGGGTAGTCCTACTGATGTATTTTTAAACAGCAAACTATTGATTAATAATGTTTCAGTATTAATATAACCACTTTGTGTGGATCAAGAAACGTCAATGGTAGAAAACCCCTATTTATCTACAAATTAACAAGTCCACATAGATCTGTTACTTTAAGCTAAATGGGGTGCATCCACTCATTACACTCCACCCGGGACTAGCCTCCTCATAATAAAGATTAAAGCTGAAGCTGGCCTTATTTTGCCACTGCATGAAATGAATGCTTTTCACCACTTCATGCCCTGGTGCAGCTGAAGAATAGCTGCAGTAAAGCACGGGTCCACTGCCCCCTCTGACAGGCCGATATTTTTAATGCCTGACTTGATGAAAACATTTCATACTTTGGGAGCTTTAATTGCCACCACTGCCAAGCAGAATGACATAAAAAAATGATTGTACCATTCAGGATGGAGGTGGAGATGATCCCAGCTTTATCGCTGCTTAAAACCAGTTGTACGGTTCATATACTCCGAGTGTATGTTCATTCAAACTGAATTACTGCGAAGAGAAAAAAAGCTGGAGTATTTTGTGATGAACCAGTTCCTGAGGCTGGGTTTTAGGACACTGGGCAAAGCACTGCTCAAACAAACAGGAACTGTCAGTTCTCTTTTATTTATTCTTTTAATACCTAGAGGTCCTAATGACTCTACTAAAAAGGTTGGTTTGAATAAAATTCTTCAGTTGTCTTTAGCATAGCATGATGGGTCCACTAACCCTCAGGCAGTCTGTGTAAACAATTGTTTGAGTGGCCGACAACCTACAAATTGGCCGACAACCTACAAATGGCAGTGATGGCAGTTTCCAGGCTGGGACCCCAAGCCAAATTTCAGAAAGGGTCACTTTGCTCTGAGCTGATGACAAAATATCCATACATTGCAACTGCTACCTGAATGCTATTTAGATTTAGGGGGAGAGAACAAGATAGCAGCTGGCAGGGCTTCTGGTCCTGGTTTAATTCTCTCTCTCTCCCCTACAGAGAACATGGAGCCAATTTAATTGTACCTCTCCAACAAGCAGGAAGAGCCACAGATGGGGAAATTAATACACAGGGAACTAAAAACATGCACAAGGAGGTCACACGACCTCCAAAGAAGCCTGGGATATGGGACTCCTCCAGGATCCAATCCCAGGCCAAAGTTCTCTCCCCTCTAATGTGTTTTGACCTGCAAGTGTGATGGCTTTGCTAAAAGAGGTGAGGCAGCCTAAATGACACTGCTCTGTTGGGTACAACATCTGAATAGGGGCTCTGAATGACATTTCATTAAACCGGTGACTCTTAAATTTTGTTGAGCATAAGAATCTCTTGGAGAGCTCAGATCCCACTCCCATAGTGTCTGATTCAGTGGATCTGGGGTAAGATCCAGGAATCTGCATTTTAATACACTTCCCATGTGATTCTGCTAGACCACATTTTGAGAAATACTGCTCTGCTAAAAGAAAATGGCTTCCTAGAAAGCTAAATCCATTAATGAGATCAATTTCCTGCATCCTAAAGTACAAGATAAGCCAGTAACAATCTAAGCAATAACAAGTATCCTTTAATAATTCTCTCACATAACTCATTCATCAATTCATTCATTCATATTTTAACATTAAGATTTATAGTGTTTACTATGCGGCTAAGCCATATCAATTTTGCCCCTATCATTCCAAGACAAACCTATCCACTCACATTCAGGTCAAGTCTGTGAATATTAACTAAACAAATTGCGTGGGTATAACTGTAGTGCCGGTTACCAGTGAGGAATACAAAATAATGTAAGCTAAGCAAAAAAAGCCCCTGCTTGTTAAAAATCTCAAGGAACAAGTACACGCAAGGAATAAAATAGAGCTAGATATATATAGGAATCTGGCAGAAACTGTCAGCTGGCAAAGGATGAACTACCTAAAAACAGTCCTATGACAACTGGGTATTCCCTTGGAAAAAAAATAAAATTAGATTTCTAAGACATCCATACACAAAAATAAATTCTAAACAAATGAAAGAATTAAATATGAAAACAAAACTTTAAAACCTTTGGAAGAAAACGTAGGAGATTACCTTCATGACTTCAAGATAAGAAAGAAAATTTTAAAGAAGACACACAAACCCCCAAGCCATAAAGGAAATATTAATAAATTGACTGCATTAAAATTAAAAACCTAGTACAACAAAAAACATCAAAAACGCAGAACAAAGCTAAGCCACAACTAGTAAAAGATACTTAAACTCACAAAACAACAAGAGCATGATATCCAGAAATCACTTAGAACTCCTCTGAATCAGCAGGAGAGACATTTGATGAGATTATCAATAAAAGACTGTCAAGCATAAAAATATATTGCATTAAGATAAAATTCTAAGAATGGAAAAGAACATAATTTCAAGTTCAGAGGGCAAAAGGAGTAATACAAACTATCAACTATTAAGGAATATCTTAGTAGTATATTATTTAAATCGATGCCAGTGAGAGTCAAATCATTACACTATTTTCATTTCGCTGAATTCTTTTCCAGTCTTCAGTTTTATATTTAAATATCTGTATTACAATATATGCAAATTAAAGCCTTTCCAACTACATAAACTTGGGTTGAAATAGTTTAGATGCCAATTAAAGAATGTATGAAGATGTACACAGTGTTTCAAAATTCTTTTAGGGAATGCCTAAGCAAAAAGCGTTTGCAGACCACAGCTATAAAGAATCTCTCACTCAAATGAATAAGATTTTCACTGTATGCTGTTTACTTCTATTTAGTCATTATTATAACCCAGTGCCCACTGACAGAAGGACAGGACAAATAAATTATGGTATAGTCACACCACGAAATACTATAAATGGTAATGAAAATGAACAAACAAGAGCTATATGGATCAAAATGGATAAATCTCAAAACAACGTCTGAAAGTAAGGCAAGTTGTAGAAGTATATGTACTGAATTAACAAC
The DNA here is from genome assembly GCF_026419965.1 of Kogia breviceps. Classification (NCBI taxonomy): domain Eukaryota; kingdom Metazoa; phylum Chordata; class Mammalia; order Artiodactyla; family Physeteridae; genus Kogia; species Kogia breviceps. The sequence goes on along the minus strand of NC_081311.1, from coordinate 14,513,182 downwards.
ATTTATATAAAGAAATAGCTAGAAAACAAGTGTACACACACACACACACACACACACGGTAAAAACAACATGCAAGAGAATGAGAAACACCAAATCTAGAGGGGAACAGAATCCAATATCTAAGCAGGCCCCAGGTTTGCGGGGTCACAGCATACACAATAGGAGGCGCTCTTTGAAACATGAACACAGAGTTGTTTTTTTTTGTTTTTTGGTTTTTTTTGCAGTACGCGGGCCTCTCACTGTCATGGCCTCTCCCGTTGCGAGCACAGGCTCCGGACGTGCAGGCTCAGCGGCCACGGCTCACGGGCCCAGCCGCTCCACGGCATGTGGGATCTTCCCGGACCGGGGCACAAACCCGTGTCCCCTGCATCGGCAGGCGGACTCTCAACCACTGCACCACTAGGGAAGCCTGAACACAGAGTTTTGAACAGGAAATACGATGTGTTTATCACTGCACATGCTACATTATCAAGTATATTCCTAATAGGAGAGCACTTCCAATTTGAGTTGGGGTTGATAAGAGTAGAATAAATTGCTTATAATTTTACTTGTTGAATGACATGACATCTTTTCAATAGACTAGTTTCTGGCTCTATACCTTTCAAACTGTTTCTCCTCTACCACCCACAGACATCATGGGTGGGCACCACAGGACACATCCATGTTACTCCGTGACCTCCGGTCCTGTGCCTGTGTATCATGTTGCTGGTGAGCGGGAACAGTGAGCGGGGAGGGTGTTCCTGGAAGCTATGCCTCCACCGGGACGTCTAGCTGTAACTTAAAAATACAGTGAAGTAACTGGGAGCCATGTAAATACATCCTGCTAAACCCAACCTAAATGCGTGTCCAGTATCAGCCTCCCCTTACCCAGATGCTCGAGTATCTGAGAACAGTCCAATCCTCTGGACACAGATGGGAATGTGTGATGGAAGAAAGGTCAGAGTGGAAAGAGATGGTGATTTCACCAATTGCAGTTAAAATCTCTTACTTTTGCGAAGTTTACAAATTTTTACCAACACATATAATCATGGATACACTTTGCTAGGGCCTCTCCTAGGGATTGTGGAAGGAAGGGACCAACATCTTAAGTTTTGTTAGCTTCACAGTAAATCCATCCCTGGGGAACTGGGAAGGATGAGGGGATCTGCAATGATTTATTTATCTGCACGCGCGTGTGTGTGTGTGTGTGTGAGAGAGAGAGAGAGACAGAGATCAGATGCAAATATGGCAAAATGTTAAGATTTGATCAAGTTGGGTTGGTGGGTGCTTGTATGCATATTTATATTTCTGTTTACATTTGTTCGTATATTTGAAATGTTCCATTAAGAGATAGAGACAGGGAACACAGAACCCACTGAGTGTGCGTGCATCCTCAAGTCTCCCGGGAAACAGCCGTGGAGAGTTCTGCAGAAATGGTTGTGAGAGAGCTGCTTGGCTGCAGGAGCAGGGACAGCCCGACAGATTTTGTGACAGCTGTCAGTCACCAAAGGTCAAGCTCACTTGCACAACTGGCTGGAGGTGGTGGTTCACACCACACCTTTGCCTCTAAAAACGCATGCGGTGACACATCCTTTTTTTCCAGAAGAGGCCAGCCCATGCCCCTGCTCCTGACTCTCCACAGAAAGGCTACCTGTTTTGTCAACACAAAAGAAAGCGCTAGCCCCAAGCATGACTGTCACCACACGTCACTTCACATCGGCTGGCACATGTCAAAGAGTGACACAAGAAGCTGCCACGTGCCATCCTCTCACAGAGCACATCGAACCTCCTTTTGTAAAACATGTCAACAGCAACCAAGAGAAAATGTCCCTTATTGAACCACGATGCCACGTCGGTGAATGAGAGCGAGGTGAAATCTCATTTCCTACAACTGGAGACAACAGAGGAGGAAGCAACTCTACAAAAGGTCTCAAGTTAAAAATAGACCCTCCACTCTTTCCCCGACGAACATTCCTCCCACCAGATACCCGTTTCCTGGGGACCACCATGGAGGTGTCAAAAAGCCACACAGAGCCTTTTTTGGAATATGAGTGGTAACCATTCTTCATTAAACGATGGATATTATTGGATGTGACTATTGGAATTCTCTCCACTGTGCTCTCACCGAGTGTGATAGCAATGAAAATTATTTGCTGGGAGGAGGGACAGAGGGTGTTTTGAGAATTTTGCCTTTTGTCTGCTGGCATAAACATCAAACACTTTATTACAATTACCAAGAATTATAAAACTTTAGGGCTAAAAGTGAACTCAGAGATGATCTAGTCCAATATTCTAATTTAAAGGTGAGAAAAAGCCACACAGCTAAGCGATGAGCACTCAATCTTCCCACAGCAAGTACATGAGCAGCTATGGGCACAGACCCTCGAACCAGACCCCTACAGTCATGGGACTTTGGACATGTTACTTAACCTCTATTCTTCTACTTCTTCATCTGTTAAATGGGGATATGGTATCATAGTAGGAATCTCACAGAGTTGTTATGAGGATTAAATGAGATAATATATGCCTCACACACAGATGGGCCAACAGTGTTGGTTGTTTTAGTTTTATGATTAACGAGTTCACTTACTTCTTCCATACTGCCATGATTCCACTATCACAGGACTTGTTCCAGAAAGAGCTTTACTGGGGGTTCCTACTGACAGCCTAATACACAGAAAATGAGAATTTCCATACGGTGACTTTTGTAAAATAATTGGCTTTGATCTTAAGAAAAGAATATTAAGCACAAGGAGGCAGCTTATTCAGGACATGGAGAAAAGAGGATGAGAGAACCAGGAGTTGGGTGAACTAGAAATGAGACACATGAGAAAAATGCATCTGTATATTCTCATGGGGTCCATTTTTAGCTTGGTTCAAATTAAATCTCAAACACAGTCTTTTTTTAAAGGAAAGAAATTGCTCTAATAACAAGAGCACACCGGGTCTAAGGGTGGCTACACACATCTGGACAAGGGACTGGCTGGGCACTGTCACCACGCAAGCTCCCCACAAGCCTAGGGGGGTCACCAGTAAATTATATGGATTAACTATCTCCAACATTACGTGTATCTTTAAAATATGCTTCCAGGATGTTCCTGGAAAACAGTCACTGTCATGTTGGAGAAGTTATAGAAAAAGGATCTCGACATGCTTGAGAATATTTGGGGTATAACAATGAAGTCATTACTCTTTATCTCCTTGAATTCCAAGAAAGCGAGAAATAGCAGCACAATAAAAAATCTTCCGTTAACAGTTGATTAGAAAATGTGGCCTGCAGATAATCAGGCTCTTGTCGCACATTAAAAATCCAAATACAGGGCTTCCCTGGTGGCGCAGTGGTTGGGAGTCCGTCTGCCAATGCAGGGGACGCGGGTTCGTGCCCCGGTCCGGGAAGATCCCACATGCCGCGGAGCGGCTGGGCCCGTGAGCCATGGCCGCTGAGCCTGCGCGTCCGGAGCCTGTGCTCCGCTACGGGAGAGGCCACAACAGTGAGAGACCCGCGTACCAAAAAAAACAAAACAAAATTTTAAAAAAAGAGTGTCTCCCACAAATTTGGTGCTGGTGTTCTCTGCTGACCTCTTAAACCAAGAAAGAATATCAAGGTAAGGACCCTTATAAGCCCCAAATATGCTTTCGGCGCCTAGGTTTCCATAAGACACATCTGAGTCCTGATTTCCCTCTATGAATTAAGCAGGTTGAGTTGGTTTCTGTTATCCCCAATATCAAGACACCACTGACTGAGAAACATTCCCAAGGGGAGCCTTGATAGTTTATCCTACTGATGAGAAAGTCCCTCCCCAGACAGGGATGCTATGAACAGCCAGACCTGACACAAGGCCAAGTGGTGGAGGGGGCACCCATTACGTCAAAACCACTAACTCTTCAGGGGGAGGTAGTCGATGATCATTAACAGGGGACTGGAGCAGTAACTTGTCTCTGGATAAAATGGGATTAAAGAATATGCTTGAATGGAACCGATGAATCTGCTAGGTAGGTGAGAGGCTGCAAGCTCCTATGGCAAGATGGGAGGAAAAGGGCCCATCTGGAATCTGTTAATGACACTGAAGGGGGAAGAGAGCAGGCCTGGTGGTTGGTGAGGGGAGCACCCAGGAAAATAAATATATGATGAAGACCTGGCAGGCTGGTGTGGTGGTCTTAAAATCCAGGATGTGGAGAGGCTGGTAACAAACGGTCATTCATTTATCTATTTGATTATTGAGTATCTACTGTGTTCCAGAAGTGACCCACAGCTTAGATTCCAGTGAGGGAGAGAAGCAAGAAAAATAAACAAATACATAAACAAGATATGTATTATGGAGGGAATAATATCATGGTTAAGATGAAGAGTCAATTCTACCACCCACTTTTAGGGGGAGAAGTCAAGGAAGCGCTTTCCCAGAAGTTGAGGATTGAGCCAAGCCTGGTGATTTGGAGACACCAGGAAGGAAGGAGACTGTTGTGTCTAGAACACAATATAAGAGGGCGAAGTGGTAGGAAATAAGATAGAAAAGCTGGCAAGGGTCAGGTATGCACTGATTCATAAGCATGGAGAAACCTGTGGATATTGTCCTAAGTGCAATGAGAAATCACTGAAGGGTTCTCAGCAGGGAAGTGACAAAACCCAATTCATGTCTGCTGGGTGGACAGTTGGATGGGCATGGTGGTGTCAGGTGGACCAGAGAGGAAGCAGGAATACCAGTTGGGAGGCTATTGTAGTAATTCAGCACCCCACGCTGTGTAATATCACAACATCATCTTCATGACCACCATTTAAAAATCACCAAAAGGGCCTCTCTAATAGCATATTCACCTACTCAGTAGCAGTTAGGTACACTCCAATTTAAACACTTTAAGGCAGGGTCTTTTATGTATTTATTTATTCGGATATTATTTCAAAATCACACACGTTTGCTACAATGATCACATGGCAAAGCTGCACTGTGGACTTCTTAACATAATTTAAACTTCTTTTAGTGTCTGCTGCACTACATTAGCTAAGCTGATGACATTTTGCTATTTAGCAAATAATTATTGCTGAAGTCAGGCAGTGAGTAGAAGACAAGTCCTTTTATTGAGTGCTGAACTGTGTGTCAACACTGGACTGAGTACTTTATAAACCTAGTCTTATGTAATGGACAGCACAATAGATCAACCAACCATCCATCCATCCATCCATCCACCCAACAAATAAATATTCTACGTGGTCCCCGTTTTACAAATCAAGAAACAGACTCAGGACAGTTAAGTGATTTGTTTAACACTACAAAGCCAGCAATCTATGGAGTTCCTGAGCCAGGAGAGCTGGTTAGAAGGTGGACACAAAGATTTTCAAAGGATGCAGAGACAGGGTGAGGAAGGGGAGTTCTGAAAAGAGGATGAAGCCTTTCTCAGAGCCCCCAGGGCTACCGTTTCACCATACCCCCTCCCTTGATACATCTTTCTGGAACTTCTAGAGCAGGAGCAGGTTACTACTTAGGAGGACTAGGATATTTGTGAAAAGCGAGCAATCTCCTATGACTACCTGGTCAGGGTCAGGCCCTTCATGGAGCAACAGGGCTTTGTCGAATCCATCCCAACTAAACAATGTTAGAGTTCCTGCCAAGTTGGGTGTTATCTGCTGCTTTGGAAATTCAACAGCCGTCACCTTAAGGCATCACTTTGGATAGCTTCCTATTATTTGAGAGTTCTTTGAAAAGTAGCAACTCTACTGGAGCTTCCCTGGTGGCGCAGTGGTTGAGAGTCCGCCTGCCGATGCAGGGGACGCGGGTTCGTGCCCCGGTCTGGGAGGATCCCACATGCCGCGGAGCGGGTGGGCCCGTGAGCCGTGGCCGCTGAGCCTGCACGTCCGGAGCCTGTGCTCCGCAACGGGAGAGGCCACAAGAGTGAGAGGCCCGCGTACCGCAAAAAACAAACCAACGAAAACAACAACAACAAAAGTAGCGACTCTACTAACTGTGAAAGTAAAAGAACTTCTAGAAAATAGGAAAATATATTAATGACTTGAGACAGGCAAAGATTTCTTAAACAAAACACAAAGAGCACTTACCATAGAGAAAACTATGTTGGACTACATTAAATAAACAAACTTCTATTCATCAAACGATACCATTTCAAAAACGAAAGGCAATCTACAGTGTGGACTGCAATATATTTATCTGACAAAGGGCTGGTATCAGGATTTTACAAGCACTCTACAAATGAATCACAAAATGACAGCCTAGTAGAAAGATGGGCAAAGCACTCAAACATGCATTCGCAAAAGACAATATTCAAGTGGCCAAAATAAATATGGAAAGTGCTCAACATCATTAGCCATCAGGGAAATACAGAATAAAACCATAATGAGATCACACTATACACCCACCAAGATGACTAAAATGAAAGGACAAAATTTAAGAAAAATACATGAGGGAGGGGCTTCCCTGGTGGCGCAGTGGTTGAGAGTCCGCCTGCCGATTCAGGGGACACGGGTTTGTGCCCCGGTCTGGGAGGATCCCACATGCCGCGGAGCGGCTGGGCCCGTGAGCCGTGGCCGCTGAGCCTGCACGTCCGGAGCCTGTGCTCCGCAACGGGAGAGGCCACAGCGGTGAGAGGCCCGCGTACCGCAAAAAAAAAAAAAAAAAAAATACATGAGGGAGAATATGGAGCTTCTAGTACTCTTAGAGTCTGCTGGTGGGAGTGTCAATTGGTACAACCACTTTGGAAAAATAAACTGGTAGTGTTAAGCTGAATATAAGCATTCTCTTATGACCTAACAATTTTACTCAGCAGATGTACATACATGTTCACCAAAAAAAAAAAAAACGTACAAGGATTTTCATTGGAGAATTATCTGTAGCCCCAAACTGGATAGGACCAAATGTCTAACAACTACAGAGCAGATAAACTACGATACAGTCACAGGATGGAATACTATACAGCAATGAAATGTACAGACTGTCACTCCATGCAGCAACATGGGTAAATCTCATGAACATAATAAACTTGTGCAAAAGAAAGCAGCCTCAAAAAGTGCACATCACTTCCATTTATGAAACGTGCAAATGGGCAAACCCAATCCATGCTGCTGGGATGCAGAATGAGGTGGCTACCTCTGGTGGGGAGAGTGACTAGGAGGGGGAAGGGGGGTGTTCCTGGATCCTGGCAACGCCGTATTTCTCCATCGGGTGGTGCTTGCATGGCTGTGTTCACTCTGTAAAGCTGCATCTAGCTGTAGAGTTATGGTTCGTTCACTCCTCCGCTAACTTCAATAAAAAGTTGACTTCCAAAATACTGACTCCTGACACCTGCATCGCAAATACTTATTAAGCACCTACAATATACGAGGTCCTGGCCTGAGGCAGAGGGGAGAGGGGATCTGCCCATGCATAAGACCAGGTTCCCACCCAAGTGGCCCTCCAGCTTTGAAGTCCCTGGGCCCCTCCCCCTCCCCCTGGCTGCTGCTGACTAATCCGTAGAGACTATTAAATCCATAGATTATTAAATAGACACTAATCACGGGAGACCCTATAGAAAGTCACCCTACCAGTTCTTCAGAAAATGGAATCACCTTGAGTAACACAATCAACAGTGCAGGACCTTACCTGTGTTCTGGGTGGGGATTTATATACCAGATATAGTAATGCTGAAGATACTTGTTATTTTCGGCCTCCTCTTAAAGTTATACTATCGTAAGAGCTTCTCAGAACTCTTACGTGTCAAGAACTTGATGTCATTTAATCCTCACAGTAATCCTATGAGATATATCTTACGCTTCCCATATTTAAAATATGGAAACAGACTTAAAGCAGGTTAAGTAACTTGCCCCAGGTCACAAAGCTGGGGACTGGAAGAGCAAAACGAATTAAATGCACCCGTTAAGAACGGGTGGTGCTGTTCCTAACACAGTGACACACTCTCCCTCTAAATCCTCCACCCTCTAGTGGAGGGAGGGAAGAGGTAAACAACAGAGGCCACCTGTCACCTGCCTGTCACTCACGGGGTGCCTCAAGATGAGAGTGATTCTGTCCGAGTCACCTGCAAACATCTAGAGAAGGCCCCGATGAAAACAAAGGCCTTTCTTCCAGAGCCCAGAAATTGATAAAACATTAATGGAATACAAAATGATAAAATATGATTATATTTCACCCCCAGATTCACTGATTTGCTGGGAAATTTTTATCAACAGTCAGATTCAAGGAAACACGGTTAACAAAGGCAAGCTCTGAAAGCAATGTGCTGGGGAAAATGCAGGAAGGCACAATTAGTCCTCTAGCACCTAATGAAAAATTGAAGGTTTGGCTATCAGGGTGTAAACAGCCCTGCTTCTGTGCCACCAAATCATCATGCTAGATGCATGCTGGAGTCGCGGGCAGTGCCAGCGCCATAGAGCTTTATGGACTTCGTAAAAAATAGATGGTTGTAAAGACCAACTCTGGGTTGTGAATCTGGCCGGGCAGAAAGGGAGAAGTCCTCTGTTAGAATAGGAAAGAAAACGCTAGAAAACCAAGAAGGCCACCATTCCACGCAGGCCTGGGTGGCCCAGGCAAATCAGTTTCTCGTGAAGCAGGTACTGAATGAGACTATTTCCATCTACAAATGGGTCTCTTTAGTCACCCAAGGAAGCAATGGAGGGCTCCACATCAAACCAAGCCAAAGGGTAGGGTGGAAACATAGCTTTCTGAACTATTCCTGGTTCGAGGATTTAGATGGTAGATGGGCAAGGACAACAAAATAATATTCCTTTTAATGAGAATAATCTATCACCACTACATCAATCGGATTAATGTAATGGGACCATTTCAAAAGGAGGAAATTACAGGTCATTAGGAGTAATTTCAAATTAAGTTAAGGGTTTAAATGATTCTCTTCAGTTTTCTGAAGAATTTACCAAAAATTTTATCTTGCAGGTTTCATTCAGAAGACAAATAATATTTACATGATTTTACAAACCTTTCATGTGCCAAGAACCATGTGGAGGCCTGAATGCTGAAATACAACCAAAACTGTTCCAAACATCTGTCTTGCTCCCACCCACCTCCCATGCAGTGTTTTTCTGGTTCAATCGATCATGCATTCCATCCCAACCTATTCTTTATTTATTTTATTCAGTGATAAAACAAACACCTCAATTTCAGGTTGTTTATAAAACGGTTTTATAATCTGCTTCCAATTACACGGCTAAGAACTACAATAAGAACAAAAATATAAATCATGTTAACCATCTGTCTTTGGCTGACAAAGGCGGCAAATGGAAAGGTTACGTTGATACTGTGCATTTAATCTGTGCTATTGTGGAAGGAAACCCCAATTAGGGATGATATTTCATTGCAGGCTTTACACAGTTTCCCTTTTGTTCTTTAATTTGAGTTGTACCAATTGTGTTACCAAACTAGGGGAGGGTTCATTATCTCCTCCTCCAACCTGTTGCACTGGGCTGCCCTCATTTATAAATTTAATGTTGCCAATGCCGGCTAATTATAACAAGCGACTCTCAACCGCCAAATGACTCCTTGGCAGAGTTTAGCAGCAGGACTGTCTTCAAACCAGCAGACAACAACGGACTCGATTACAACCCGCGTTGCTCTCCCAGGTAGAATGAATAAGGCGGGAACTCAAAGAAAAGGTGCTTTCAAAGATTACAAATTTAAGGGGAAGATTACTCCAAACATTTCCCCTGGCATTAGCTCTCTGGGCGCCATTTGTGAGTGGACAAGGAAATCTGGAGGTGGAACATTCCGAAGTATTCTATCGAGGAAATCCTGCTGGCTGACCTGAATGCAAACTGCTCTCTCTCCCTGTGGATTCCAAAGTAGGGTTTTAGTGACTTCTTCTGAGGGTCCAATACTCAAAAGCTACGAGATCGGGGTGTCAAATACCCAGGAGGCGCAGAGATGCTGTTTCTTGCATGTTTCTGAACTAGCCACCTGAGGAATACCCAGCACATCAGCATCTGGTCACTAATGGCAACGAGAGGCGCCATCCAAGTCACCACTCCCCCTAGAATCTAGAGTTCTGCTCGGCCAAGCCTTCATTTTTCTGAACACCCTGCCTCTATGCCTTGAGCATCTCCTTTTCTTCCTGCCAATTTCCTCCCTGTCCCTGAAGAAAAAGCCTTCCCCGCCAACCTCACCATCCTGCCTTCGCCTCCAAGGAGGCTCGTCTTCCTCCTGGCCCTGCCACACCCTCACAGAGCCAATGACACTTGTCCCAGCACCTGTTTGCATGTCTGTCTGTCCTGCTACATTGGGAGTTCTTTACTACAAAACTACCCTGATAAGCTTTGTATTCTCAGAACCATATACGATGGTGATTCCTGACGAAGGACTGAATGAACAGACGGACGGCCACACGGTCCAGTTCTTCTTTTTGTTTTTTTTTAACATCTTTATTGGAGTATAGTTGCTTTACAATGGTGTGTTAGTTTCTGCTGTACAACAAAGTGAACCAGCTGTACATATACATATGTCCCCATGTCTCCTCCCTCCTGCCTCTCCCTCCCTCCCTCCCTATCCCACCCTTCTAGGTGGAAACAGAGCACCGAGCTGATCTCCCTGTGCTATGCGGCTGCTTCCCACTAGCTAGCTATTTTACGTTTGGTAGTGTGTATATGTCCGTGCCACTCTCTCACTTCGTCCCAGCTTAAGTCCAGTTCTTGTCTTGAATCTCAGGGCTGGTGATGAGGGCCATCTCTGCCGTGCTCTGATGTTCTCCTGGCTTTGCACAAGCACAGCAGTTTGAAGAGACCTGAGCCTTCCATTCCTCACTGGGTAAGCTTGGCAGGTCTGAAAACCTCCGTAATAGGAAGGACCCCAATCTCTGAGTCACTCCCGTTGACTAGTCCTGGTGGTGTATGACTTGTCATTCCCACTTCACTAGGGACTGTCCCTGAGTTATGTTGATGCAGAATTCCTATCAGATCCACCCGCCGTCCACCCCCCAACCACCAGTGGAGGCAGTCAGTATCCTCTGCCAAGAGTCAATGGCCATGGGCTGGAAGGTGAGATCATCCCTCCGGGTCAGCCTGCTGCCCAGAGAGCAATAGAGTGAGAGTGGCCCCATGGCTGAAGATCTCCTTTGTGCCAGGGATCAAGTGCATTCAGAAATTCCATGACCAGCCTGCTGGAATGTAAGCTCCACAAGGGCTGGGACCAATGATGGGCATGGTGCCAGGCTTGAAAGATGCTTGTTGAAGGAATGATTCAGGCATAAACTCGGATGGTGGGCAAAACAGGTGGTTTCCTCTCCATTTTATTCATGAGGAAATTCTCAGGCCCGAAGAGGCTGCTCTGTACGAGATGGAGTTGAACTTCAGGCTTCCAATGCAAGGCAGGCATGTGGCTTAAGGTCTTGCAGTGGGGCCCGGCCACCAGACAGGAGACCATTACTACTAGAGGAGAAGCCAGCTGTGCTGGGAGGACAGAGTCAGCATGAAGACAGTGGCGTCTAGCCAATGCTCAGTGGATGCTGGGGGCACCAAAAGCAAGGAAAGGAAGAGAAATCTGCTCCTCTTGCCCCCAGGGAGAGCCAAAAAAAGAGGGCTCCCGTACAAAGCTGGAGCACAGAGTCCAGGGGCTACCCTGGTGCAAAGGCAGTGGGTGCCCTGGGGCGAGCTCACAGGGGTGCAGGGAGCCCCAAGCTTGGTACTAGTGCTGAAGGGCCCCCACTGACACACAGGCTCGGTCCCCCATGAGCGATGCACGTGGTCCTTCCAAACAGGCACACACCCTGGACACCTTGGTGCCACCAAACACAGAGGCTGCCCGTCCTCCACACCAGAACGTTGCACTTGAAGGAAACAGTGCACTGCATACCCTGAGATGCGGAGTATGATACAGCTAGTTAGAAACCAACGCCAACATGTATCCTGACTGTATTCAACTATGGATGATGTAGCCGTGGACCAAAATCAGTTAAGTGTAGGTCAAAATGGTGCCGGAAAATAAACCTGTCTCCATCATGACCTCAAAGTCACTAAAATCAGGGCTCCAGCTTACCCAGCCTCTCCGCAGAGGGCAGAATAACCTGGAACCCCAGCCCCTCCACCTGGCTCCTTCTAGCCCCACGGATCTTCCAACCCAGCACTTCCCAAATGTGCTCCTCAGAACTGGAGGAAGGGGCACGTGAAGAAGGTTTCCTCAGTCCAATCAACTCGGACCATCCTGCCTTAAAAGAAGTGGAGCACGATTCTCTTTTGTTTTCCTTCCTGCATATGTCCTCCTCCTGCTGCCTCCTGCGCCCAGCCCCTCTCCCCCAAGCACGTTTTGTCACCGTGGAACGTCTCAGAGCCTTCATAGGCTACCGTGCGGAGGACCCCCAAGCGGGTGACACCGAGCACCGTGACGTGGCCCCAACCTCCCTTCGCAGAAGGGGCCCCAGAACAGGGGGAGCCACATGTTTCATGTCACAGGAAACTTCCCCACAGGACAGTGCTCCTTTCGGGGTGTAACGCTCCACGTTGCCTGGGCCCTCGGTCTGGCTGGCGGGAAGCGAGAGCTCGGAAAGCTCACTTGAGCCCGCACTGCTTTTGTGTGGTTCACATTCTCCGCAGACGAGTGAGGTGAGAGAGCGTGGCTGCCGGGGAGGCTGGGGCCCCAAGCCTGCTCTGCTGACCACCAGGTGCCCCCCTGCAGCACGCGGGCCACAGGTGACCACGCACAGAGGGCCAGAGGGTAGCACGTCCTCCCCCCACCCCGCCACCCCCAGAGCTGCTCTTAGATAGAGTCAGAAAGCAAAAAGTGAAGAGCACAAATAATTTTGCAATTTCCAAATCACATGTTAGTAATTAATCCCACCTCGCATTGATAACCGAGCCCTAAAGGTTTCAATATGCAGAATCGTTTTCTTTACCAAACAGAATGAGGTGAATGTCTTTTTGTCACCCACCAGTATATCGAGGACACCTTTCCTGGTCAACACAAGGAACCTCCTCATCTATGCCATCAACTTCACTTTACACACCTGTAAGAACTGTCACTTATTCCCCAGCCCCCTGGGGCTGAACATAAAAGACTTTCCGTTTCTTTTTCTTTTGGCTTTTATTATCTGTTGCTACAAATAATACTGTAGTAAGTATGCTGGAATTTATCTCCTTATGTACCACGTTCGTACCCTAAATTCCTAGAGACGGGATTGCAGAGTCAAAGGAAAGGATATTTTTAATTTTAAAAGACTTTGTCAAATTACTCTCCCCAAACTGCTGTAACCATTTTACATTCCTGCCTACGCTGAAGAAGGGTGCTTAGCACTTTCCCATGATAGTTATTTGGGTATATGTCTTATTTTCACAACCAGTCAGAAAATGCCTGGAAGGCAGCAAACATCACTTATCCATCTCTGTGCAGCACATGCTTGGTGTTTCATTTCACTCACAGTAGATGCTCAAGGAACATTTGCTGGATGAATGTCAGTAAGAAATCATTAGACATCATTCAAGTGTCTGGGATGAAACCATAATCCACAAGCAATAAACTAAGATCTAGTGTTATACAACATGACAAAGGCATGCAATTATCTGTAAGAGTAACTGTCCTAAATGGGCTGGAGATCAATGACCAATTAATGGGCAATATAAGTTTCACAAAAGGTTGTATTGCCTTTAACAAATCATGCCTTTAGACAAGCCCCAAGTGGCAGGGACCACCAGGCACACAGCCATGAATAGATGAGTCTCCACTCACATGCCACATTCAATTCTACGCAAGCCACCATGGGTTCCTGAACTACTTGGAAAGGAGGACATCTGTCAATAACAACAATGAATGATTAATTCTACGGTTGCAGAATCTTAATTTACTGCTCACTTCCTCATAGGACATCCATGCAAGAGTAGAAACCAGGACATCCCCAGGACTGTGTTTCCTTCTCAGCAGGTAACCAGAGAGACAGGCTGGTTTTCAGCCTGTAGGATGGACCTGGGAGGGAGAACTCAGAATAGGCATGAGAGCTGTGATGCCAACCGGGGGAAGAGAGGTGAGCCCCAGTGCCCGTGTTCATCCGTAAGACTATACAGATTGGGAGGGGGGCGGGGGGGTGGGTGCATCTTTCAGCACAGTCTGGGAAATTTTCTACCAGAAAACACACTCTCCATGGGCTTCTGAAACTCTAAGTTTTCTTCAGTGAGGTCACTGGAAGATCAATTTTCTAACCTGATGCTTCTGCCCTGACTCACAGCATCTGATGTGCTGTTTTTCCTGTTGGTTCTGAATCCAAGACTCTGACCTTCTAACTCCCAAACATGCAAATTCTCATTTATGAGAATCATTTATGATGAATCCCACCATGTTTTACAAGAATAAATGTGGAAATAGTGGCATTTCTGTAATACAGCCTGGAAACTTCCTATGTCAAGAAGGAAGCTGATTACACCTATGCCATGAAAAAGGACATCCTTTGTACAATCTACTACTATTGTGCACAAAAATCGTAGGCTAATCTGCAAACGGGTCACCTTGGCTTTGTTCAAACAAGAAGCAGCATTTAGGGCCATTTAAAACACTCAGAATTACTTTAGACCACAACCTCAGATAATAACACCGGGCTGAGAAGGGGTTCGTTTTCCAGGTTGTTTCCTGCTTACCAGTTTTTTTCTCAAGCTCACAGCTTCTGAGCAGGATTATCTTTCCTGACTTTGTTTTCTGGGACTATCCTAAGTACTGACCACATCATGTTTTGTCAGCTCTCCCAGAATCCAAAGGTGTCAAGACTGGGTTAACCAGCAGTAGCTAGACCTGGAGTCTGTGCAGCCAGGACTGGTCTGGCCCATATCATGGGTTAGAGCAGGAGGAGGTCAAGCCAGAGAAGGCCAGGAACCCAAGGTCTAGGTAGAGAGAGGCAGAGATCAGAGATCCTACAGAGTAGCATTAACTCTAGTCTCAGAGCTCAGAGCGTGTACTTCTCCACCAGCTTGAAAACCTGAACTCCACACTAGTCACAGTCAGGAAGTGGCTGGGGGCTGAGGCAGCCTTGATAGCCTCCCAGCACTGCTCACTTCCTGGGCAGGACTTCCCAAGCTCAGCTGGCTCTGGGGCCCTTCTTGCCAAGCTCACATGGTCAGGCCTCACAGTCCATCTCAAAGTTCATCTACAGAGGTTCTGGAGAACGTGCACACACACACACACACACACACACACACACACACACACACATGCACACACACATGCACACGCACAAACATGGGCACTTCACTTAATGGCAAAAGCTCACAGGAGAGTAAAAATCCCATGTTTAAAACTTTCAGAAGGGTGGAGTCAAGATGACATACTAGGAGGACATGGAATTCACATATCCTCACATCTAGGGCACCTACCAGGCATCGGTGGGGGACCATGGACACCTAAAGGGATGGGAGGAACCCCCAGCGATCAGCTTGCAGGATCTTGGTTCCCAGACTGGAGGTCGGGCCTGAGCTCCTATGGTGGGAGCTCTGAGTCCAAACCGCTGTACTAACAGAGAACTTCAGACCCCAGGGAATATAAATAGGAATGAGGCCTCCCAGAGGTCCTCATCTCAGCACCAAGATCCAGCTCTATCCAACTCCAGTGCTGGATGCCTCAGGCCAAACAACCAGTAAGACAGGAATACAGCACCACCCATTAAAAAAAAAAAAAATGAAATGACAAAAATTTTGCTACAGATGAAGAAGCAAGGTAAAAACCTACAAGACTAAATAAATGAAGATGAAATAGGCAACTTATCTGACAAAGAATTCAGAATAATGATAGTGAAATGATCTAAAATCTCAGAAACAGAATGGAGAAAATACAAGAAACATTTAACAAGGATCTAGAAGAACTAAAGAGCAAACAAACTGATAAACACCACAATTACTGAAATTAAAAATACACTAGAAGAAATCAATAACAGAATAACTGACACAGAAGAATGGATAAGTGAGCTGGAAGATAAAATGGTGGAAATAATTGCCAGGGAGCAGAATAAAGAAAAATGAATGAAAAGAATTGAGGACAGTCTCAGAGACCTCTGGGACAACATTACATTCACAACATTTGAATTATAGGGGTCCCAGAAGAAGAAGAAGAAAAAAAAGGTCTGAGAAAATATTTGAAGAGATTATAGTTGGAAATTTCCCTAACATGGGAAAGGAAATAGTCAATCAAGTCCAGGAAGCACAGAGAGTACCATACAGGATAAACCAAAGAGAAACATGCTGAGATACATATTAATCAAACTATCAAAAATTAAATACAAAGAAAAAATATTGAAAGCAGCAAGGGAAAAGCAACAAATAACATACAAGGGAATCCCCATAAGGTTAACAGCTGATTTTTCAGCGGAAACTCAGCAAGCCAAAAGGCAGTGGCCAGGACATATTTAAAGTGATGAAACGGACAAACCTAAAACCAAGTTTACTTTACCCAGCAAGGATCTCATTCAGATTAGAGGGAGAATTAAAATCTTTACAGATAAGCAAAAGTTAGGAGAATTCAGCACCACCAAACCGGCTTCACAACAAATGTTAAAGGAACTGCTCTAGGCATGAAACACAAGAGAAGGAAAAGCCCTACAATAACAAACCCAAAACAATTAAGAAAATGGTAATAGGAACATACATATCAATAATTACCTTAAATGTAAATGGATTAAATGCTCCAACCAAAAGACATAGACTTGTTGAATGGATACAAAAACAAGACCCATACATATGCTGACTACAAGAGACCCACTTCAGACCTAAGGACACATACAGAATGAAAGTGAGGGGATGGAAAAAGATGTTCCATGCAAACGGAAATCAAAAGAAAGCTGCGGTAGCAATTCTCATATCAGACAAAATAGACTTTAAAATAAAGACTAATACAAGAGACAAAGAAGGACACTACGTCATGATCAAGGGATCAATCCAAGAAAGATATATAGCAATTGCAAATATTTATGTACCCAACAGAGGAGCACCTCAATACATAAGGCAAATGCTAACAGCCATAAAAGGGGAAATTGACAGTAACACAGTCATAGTAGGGGACATTAACACCCCACTTTCACCAATGCACAGATCATGCAAAGTGAAAATAAATAAGGAAACGCAAGCTTTAAAGGACATATTAAACAAGATGGACTTAACTGATACTTATAGGAAATTCCATCCAAAAACAACAGAATACACTTTCTTCTCAAGTGCTCATGGAACATTCTCCAGGATAGACCATATCTTGGGTCACAAATCAAGCCTTGGTAAATTTAAGAAAATTGAAATCATATCAAGTACCTTTTCTGACCATAACTCTATGAGACTAGATATCAATTACAGGGAAAGAAAAGTAAAAAGTACAAACACATGGAGGCTAAAGAATACACTACTAAATAACCAAGAGATCACTGAAAAAATCAAAGAGGAAATAAAAAAATACCTAGAAACAAATGACAATGAAAACACGATGGGGGCTTCCCTGGTGGCGCAGTGGTTGGGAGTCCGCCTGCCGATGCAGGGGACATGGGTTCGTGCCCTGGTCCGGGAAGATCCCGCGTGCCGCGGAGCAGCTGGGCCCGTGAGCCATGGCCGCTGGGCCTGCGCGTCCGGAGCCTGTGCTCCGCGACGGGAGGGGCCGCAACAGTGAGAGGCCCGCATACCGCAAAAAAAAAAAAAAAAAAAAAAAAAAAAAAAAAAAAAAAAAAAAAAAAAAAAAAAAAAAAACACGATGACCCAAAACCTACGGGATGCAGCAAAAGGAATTCTAAGAGGGAAGTGTAGAGCAATACAACCCTACCTCAAGAAACAAGAAACATCTCAAATAAACAACCTAACCTCACACCTGAAGCAATTAGAGAAAGAAGAACAAAAAACCCCAAAGTTACCAGAAGGAAAGAAATCATAAAGTTCAGATCAGAAATAAATGAAAGAAGCAATAGCAAAGATCAGTAAAACTAAAAGCTGGTTCTTTGAGAAGATAAACAAAATTGATAAACCATTAGCCAGACTCATCAAGAAAAAAAGGGAGAAGACTCAAATCAACAGAATTAGAAATGAAAAAGGAGAAGTAACAACTGACACTGCAGAAATACAAAGGATCATGAGAGATTACTACAAACAACTATATACCAATAAAATGGACAACTTGGAAGAAACAGACAAATACTTAGAAAAGCACAACCTTTCAAGACTGAACCAGGAAGAAATAGAAAATGTTAACAGACCAATCACAAGCACCGAAATTGAAACTGTGATTAAAAACCTTCTAACAAACAAAAGCCCAGGACCAGATGGCTTCACAGGAGAATTCTATCAAACATTTAGAGAAGAGCTAACACCTATCCTTCTCAAGCTCTTCCAAAATATAGCACAGGGAGGAACACTCCCAAATGCATTTTACAAGGCCACCATCACCCTGATACCAAAACCAGACAAAGATGTCACAAAAAAAGAAAACCACAGGCCAATATCTCTGATGAACATAGATGCAAAAATCCTCAACAAAATACTAGCAAACAGAATCCAAAAGCACATTAAAAGGACCATACACCATGATCAAGTTGGGTTTATCCCAGGAATGCAATGAGTCTTCAATATACACAAATCAATCAATGTGATACACCATATTAACAAACTGAAGGATAAAAAGCATATGATCATCTCAATAGATGCAGAAAAAGCTTTTGACAAAATTCAACACCCATTTATGATAAAAACTCTCCAGAAAGTGGGCATAGAGGGAATCTACCTCAACATAATAAAGGTCATATATGACAAACCCAAAGTCAACATCGTTCTCAATGGTGAAAAACTGAAAGCATTTCCTCAAAGATCAGGAACAAGACAAGGTTGCCCACTCTCACCACTATTATTCAACACAGTTTTGGAAGTTTTAGCCATGGCAATCAGAGAAGAAAAAGAAACAAAAGGAATACAGATTGGAAAAGAAGAAGTAAAACTGTCACTGTTTGCAGATGACATGATACTATACATAGAGAATCCTAAAGATGCCACCAGAAAACTACTAGAGCTAATCAATGAATTTGGTAAAGTTGCAGGATACAAAATTAATGCACAGAAATCTCTTGCATTCCTATACACTAATGAAGAAAAATCTGAAAGAGAAATTAAGGAAACACTCCCACTTACCACTGCAACAAAAAGAATAAAAATACCTAGGAATAAACCTACCTAAGGAGAAAAAAGACCTGTATGCAGAAAATTATAAGACACTGATGAAAGAAATTAAAGATGATACAAACAGATGGAGAGATATCCTATGTTCTTGGATTGAAAGAATCAACATTGTGAAAATGACTATACTACCCAAAGCCACCTACAGATTCACTGCAATCCCTATCAAACTACCAAAGGCATTTTTCACAGAACTAGAACAAAAAATTGCACAATTTGTATGGAAACACAAAAGACCCCGAATAGCCAAAACAATCTTGAGAAAGAAAAATGGAGCTGGAGGAATCAGGCTTCCTGACTTCAGACTATACTACAAAGCTACAGTAATCAAGAGAGTATGGTACTGGCACAAAAACAGAAATATAAATCAATGGAACAGGATAAAAAGCCCAGAGATAAACCCACCCACCTATGGTCACCTTATATTTGATAAGGAGGCAAGAGTATACAATGGAGAAAAGACAGCCTCTTCAGTAAGTGGTGCTGGGAAAACTGGACAGCTACATATAAAAGAATGAAATTAGAACACTTCCTAACACCACACACAAAAATAAAGTCAAGATGGAGTAAAGAGCTAAATGTAAGGCCAGACACTATCAAACTCTTAGAGGAAAACATAGGCAGAACACTCTATGACATCAATCACAGCAAGATCCTTTTTGACCCACCTCCTAGAGAAATGGAAATAAAAACAAAAATAAACAAATGGGACCTAATGAAACTTAAAAGCTTTTACACAGCAAAGGAAAACATAAACAAGACAAAAAGACAACCCTCAGAATGGGAGAAAATATCTGCAAATGAAGCAACTGACAAAGGATTCATCTCCAAAATTTACACGCAGCTCATGCAGCTCAATAGCAAAAAAACAAACAACCCAATCCAAAAATGGGCAGAAGAACTAAATAGACATTTCTCCAAAGAAGATATACAGATTGCCAACAAACACATGAAAGAATGCTCAACATCATTAATCATTAGAGAAATGCAAATCAAAACTACAATGAGATATCATCTCACACCGGTCAGATTGGCCATCATCAAAAACTCTAGAAACAATAAATGCTGGAGAGGGTGTGGAGAAAAGGGAACCCTCTTGCACTGCTGATGGGAATGTAAACTGATACAGCCACTATGGAGAACAGTATGGAGGTTCCTTAAAAAACTAAAAATAGAACTACCATATGACCCAGCAATCCCACTACTGGACATATGCCCTGAGAAAATCATAATTCACAAAGAGTCATGTACCACAATATTCATTGCAGCACTATTTACAATAGCCAGGACATGGAAGCAACCTAAGTGTCCATCAGCAGATGAATGGATAAAGAAGATGTGGCCCATATATACAATGGAATATTACTCAGCCATAAAAAGAAATGAAACTGAGTTATTCGTAATGAGGTGGATGGACCTAGAGTCTGTCATACAGAGTGAAATAAGTCAGAAAGAGAAAAACAAATACTGTGCGCTAACACATATATATGGAATCTAAGGGAAAAAATGGTTCTGAAGAACCTAGGGGCAGGACAGGAATACAGACACAGACATAGAGAATGGACTTGAGGACACAGTGAGGGGGAAGGGTAAGCTGTGACGAAGTAAGAGAGTAACACTGACATATATACACTACCAAATGTAAAATAGGTAGCTAGTGGGAAGCAGCTGCATGGCACAGGGAGATCATCTCGGTGCTTTGCAATCACCTAGAGGGGTGGGGTAAGGAGGGTGGGAGGGAGGGAGATGCAAGAGGGAGGGGATATGGGGATATACGTATGCATATAGCTGGTTCACTTTGTTATACAGCAGAAACTAACACAACACTGTAAAGCAATTATACTCCAATAAAGATGTTTTTTTAAAATGAGGGCAGAAATCGGCATATAACCTAAAAAAAACAACCAAAAAAAGCTTTCAACCTAAAGACAATTATTCCATTGTTCAAAGGACCCTGTGCTGTGATGGTTGCACAGCTCTGGAACACACTAAAAAGCACTCTGAAGGGTGATGTCTATGGTATGTAAATTATATCCCAATTGTTTAAAAAAAGACCCTGACTTAGAAAAGATGTTACGGGCTTCCCTGGTGGCGCAGTGGTTGAGAATCCGCCTGCCGATGCAGGGCACACGGGTTCGTGCCCCGGTCCGGGAAGATCAAAAAAAAAAGAAAGAAAAGATGTTATTTGCCAGAGCTGTGCATGCCTTTGGTGGATGGACAATGTGACTAGATTCACAACATCTGGATCTGGATCTCCTGTCTTACAAAAGGCAAGATATACCTGCGTGTGGAACAGGATAGGAAGATAGCCACTTCCTCATCATAATGGTCACAAGGCTGCTGACCACTCTAAAGTCACATGCTGCTGGCAGGCGACCCCTGGCCACAGTGTGGGAAAGGCCAAGTGCCCCACTCTTAATCTCCCCGGGCCTGGATGGGGAAATCAATGTAATGACCCATAAAAGGAACACGCTCATAAAGAAGGTCACTAAACACCTCTGGTTATTTGCTGGCTCTTTAGGAAAGAGAATACCATAAAAGTCTATGAAGAGAGGGCATAACCCCATGCTCTATTAACACATGTGATTTGGGGAGGAAAAGGACTCATGGGCACATTAGCTAACATTTTTCCTCCTCTGTACATCCCACTCTCCTTGTTTGGGTCCAGCATTCGTTAAGTACCTACATGCCAGATACTTGCTGGAGAAACACCAGAGGCCAAAGCACAGGCCAACACCACAGACGAGCTATTCGTTCTCAACTCACTGAAGACAGATGTTGTATGAAAACAACCTATCCACAGACCAAAATTTCCAGCATCACTATGGTGCCTTCAAGGCCCATTTCATCTTGGGTTGTCAGTTGCTACGTGCAAATGCCCAGTAGCATCCTGAAATTCATGTGAATTCATGAATAAAAACAATTTGCTCCTTGGGAACGGGCCTTGGCCTTTCCCACGAGGCCTCCCTCCCCGCTGGGCTGGGCTGCCTCCCTCCCTCCCGCCCCCTGTAACAGATGGCCTGAGGCAGGTCCACAGAACACAAAGCACATGGCCTCCACTTGGGGGTTCTGGGTACCCCACCTTCTGTTTTCAGCCTGGAAGGCACATGGTAACTGTGAGGGTCACGGAGGCAGGGGAACCTAGGTGAGCCACAACCTCACACCCTCCTCCAACGCTGGCCACAGACCTCCTTCACGTGGCCCTACTCATTTAGGGACTGTAACTCAAGTGAACCCTCAAGGGTCTGTGTCCTCAAGTTTAATCTGTCTCTCCAGCACCAGGGAGATGGCAGACATCCAATGCCACTGGACCCTATGCAACATCAACAGTCCTTGCTGTGGATGCTCCATAGATGCTCCCATTGAACCCCTTGGTGCTTTTGCAGCTGACACCATTCCTACCCCCGAAGAGGTCTGCACAGCACTAGATCCCCTGAGGGTATCGACAAAGGACAGCCGCTCTTCTCAGCCCCTCTTGTCACACGGGATCTGTATGCCACCGACAGAATGCTGGCTAATTCAGACTGACAAAGCCCAAAGATCAGACTGTCCTGGATAGCCTGTCACACCCCAGCTCATCACTGGATGTCTGAATGCACTGTATCCATGAACTGCAAGACACAACCTGGGGCTGGGTACCATTCCCTGGGCTTCAAAATTCACAGCACCTCTCCAATTCTGCATTTCCCTTTAAATCAAAATCTAACACTGACCGCCCCCCAAAAATCTCAGATGGCTTTGTTCTTTGGTAGTTTTTGTATAACCAATTAGTCTCTTTTGTGCTCTTGGTCCTGCTTGGGTTTGGGCCAGAGTGAACAGCATTTAAAATGAAGGCATTGTGTATTCACAAATCAAATAAGCTCCTGACAGCTGCCCCAGTGGCTTCCTCATTCAGTTAAATTAATGCCCAAGGCCTCAGGGTGAATGGTCTTCTGGGGAGAATGTGGGCATTTATTTTCGGATTCCCATTTGGTGTTGGGTCTTTCAACGCCAAATCCTATTTAATGTACTCGTGTTATGTTAAACTGTGTGCAAATTTATTCTATGGACTACTTGACAGAATTCATACTATTAAAGTCAAATACGATTTGCAATTGAAAAATAAGATCTTTGCTTCACGTTCAAACAGCAGCAACCCAGTGTTGCCCTTAGCAAGTGTAAGCCCGATCAGACCTGTCCTCCCTCCAAAAACTACCCCTCGTTTTCTTCCCAATGACCACTGTCAGAAAGGTCTTTTAAAAGTACTGCAGGCCTTCAGACAACCCTCAGAATGGGAGAAAATATTTGCAAATGAAACAACTGACAAAGGATTCGTCTCCAAGATTTATAAGCAGCTCTTGCAGCTCAATAGCAAAAAAACAAACAACCCAATCCAAAAATGGGCAGAAGACCTAAATAGACATTTCCCCAAAGAAGATGTACAAGCACATGAAAGAATGTTCAACATCATTAATCATTAGAGAAATGCAAATTAAAACTACAATGAGATATCATCTCACACCAGTCAGAATGGCCATCATCAAAAAATCTAGAAACAATAAATGCTGGAGTGGAGAAAAGGGAACCCTCTTGCACTGTTGGTGGGAATGTAAATTGATACAGCCACTATGGAGAACAGTATGGTGGTTCCTTAAAAAACTAAAAATAGAACTACCATACGACCCAGCAACCCCACTACTGGGCATATACCCTGAGAAAACCATAATTCAAAAAGAGTCATGTACCACAATGTTCGTCGCAGCTCTATCTACAATAGCCAGGACATGGAAGCAACCGAAGTGTCCATCGACAGATGAATGGATAAAGAAGATGTGGCACATATATACAATGGAATATTACTCAGCCATAAAAAGAAACGAAATTGAGATATTTGTAGTGAGGTGGATGGACCTAGAGTCTGTCATACAGAGTGAAGTCAGTCAGAAAGAGAAAAACAAATACCGTATGCCAACACATATATATGGAATCTAAGAAAACAAAACAAAACAAAAGGTCATGAAGAACCTAGGGGTAAGACGGGAATAAAGACACTGACCTACTAGAGAATGGACTTGAGGATATGGGGAGGGGGAAGGGTAAGCTGTGACAAAGTGAGAGAGTGGCACGGACATATATACACTACTAAATGTAAAATGGATAGCTAGTGGGAAGCAGCCGCATAGCACAGGGAGATCAGCTCGGTGCTTTGTGTCCACCTAGAGGGGTGGGATAGGGAGGGTGGGAGGGAGATGCAAGAGGGAGGGGATATGGGGATATATGTATATGTATAGCTGATTCACTTTGTTATATAGCAGAAACTAACACACCATTGTAAAGCAATTATACTCCAATAAAGATGTTAAAAAAAAGTACTGCACGCATTTTCTTCCTCACTCATGAAATCATTTATACAAAATTTTTATAAGATTTCTTATAAAAACTTCTGTTCTTTTAAAGTATGTTACCAGCACTGTTTTCCAATATTGTGTTTTCTCTTTCTACCTTGCAAGGGACAGACAGTTCTTAATAATGGGTTATTGTATTGTATAACTGTCCTTCAGACTCTATTCTCTGGTAACACCAAGCTTCTCAGAGCTTTTAGTCCTAAAATCTCTGAGTCTGAGGTGATTTTTGAATAAACTAGTCCAAGTCTTTGGGAGTTCTACCTTAAGTAGCTCAGCACGCCTTCAACACATGTTAGTGCTCAAAATAGCAGACATATAAGGACTCTGCGCTGTGATATTCTGTTTTTATCACTCAAGTATGGGTCTCCTATCATGATTAAGAAATTACTTTAAATATTCCTGAAATGGTTGGTCCACTTCTCTGCTTATACCACTGAGGAAATCGCAAGAGAGAAACTCTTAGTCACTGTACCAGGCTGTACCTCACAAGAAATTATACTTTCTGCTCTCTCAGTGGTAATTCAGATCAACTCTCCAACCACAGCCATTAATAGCATTTTCTTTGGTCCCTGAAATCACTTCTAGCCAGGATACGTCTGGGAGATTACTGTTACCCTCCCAGCCCACGAAACAATTCTGGAAGTCACTGTGCACCCGTGAAGTTTCCAGTTCCTGCACTGGTCTCGGTTTGTCTATCTGTCTCTATCTCTTTATCTCTCTCTTACACACACACACACACACACACACACACACACACACACACACACACACCCTCATATACACATGAGAGAGACAGAGATGACAGAGACAGGAACAGGACCTCATGCTATTTAAACCCACTGCACTAACGCTCCCAGATCTATCCTTGTTTTGTGGGACCACTTCCCTTCTCTCTTGCATCTTCAATAAATCTCTCTCTCTCCATGAAGTCCTTTTCTGTGCATAAACATATTCAGACCTCCTTCTCCTAAAAACACCTCCCCTCAGCTCCTCAAATTGCCGTCCTACTGCTGACTATCCAGATCCCACCCTGGAGTAGGGAAGAGTGGAGTTGATGCTTCAATCTCCGTTTCTTATCCGCCAGTTCCACCTATTCCTTGAACTCTGATTTCAGCCAAAACGTGCCATGGAACTTCCTCCCCTGAAAGATCCCAACAATCTCCTTAATCTCACATCCAACAGCATGTTCTCAGACATATTTTCTTTAACCTTTAAATAGGAGACTGTCAACTGTTCCCTTTATGGACTTCCCTGACACCAGACTCTCAAGGTCTTCCTAATTTACCATCTGCTCTGTAAGCCTTTCCTACATCAGTACTTAGGCTAAAAAATTCCTCAAACTTGAACTCTGTCTTCCCTGCCATCACCCACTGTCTGATTCCCACATTTCATCACAGGTCCAGCCCCACGAGGCCTTGCCTTTGCCCACCTTCGTGTTTCTGTCCCCTGAACAACTGTAACACTTGTTTTTTTAAATGTTTTATTTAATTAATTTATTTAGTTTTGGCTGCGTTGGGTCTTCGTTGCTGCGCACAGGTTTTCTCTAGTTACGGCGCGAGGGGGCTACTCTTCATCGCGGTACGTGGGCTTCTCATTGAGGTGGCCTCTCTTGTTGCGGAGCATGGGCTCTAGAGCGCAGGCTCAGCAGTTGTAGCACATGGGCCCAGCTGCTCCGCAGCATGTGGGATCTTCCCGGACCAGGGTTCGAACCCGTGTTCCCTACATTGGCAAGTGGATTCCCAACCACTGTGCCAGCAGGGAAGTCCCAACAACTGTAACACTTTATCTGACACAGCCCTCTTACTCTCTACCTCAAGGTCATCTCTATTCGCATCGTCCCTCCCTGGCCAGATCCTAAACTTGTTGCTGGTGGAGACTGCCTCCATCTTCTAAAAATCTCTGTGCATTTGGCCCAATGCCTGGTACATAACCCCTGCTGAGTGCTGAAGGAGTTCATTTTCAAAATTAGTTGTGACCAAAGTCGTTTTTTTCCTTTCCAGTTTCTTTGTTAGACTCTCATTTGGCATCCCTGGAAGACCAAAGTTCTGTGCAGAACAATCCAGAGAACCTGGAGTTTACAATGGAGATTTCCCAGGCTCCACCGTGGTGGGTCTAGGGTGGATTCCAAGAATCTGCATCTTTATCGAGCACTCCATGAGACCAGACCACACTTTGAGGAAGCCTGCTTTATATTCATAATTTCAATATAACCATTCCTACAAAATACCCATGAGAGTTAAGCTCTGGATCAAGTGCAAAATTCAGTTCTGATTCATGAAATTCTTAATTCTTATTACGAGTAAATGGTCAAAAGTCTTTTAGGTCAGGCAGGCAAGTGTGATTGTCCATCAACAATTATTCATTGAGAGCTTACTACGTCCAAAGAACTATTCCAGGTACTTGGACCATGGCAATGAGTTAAACAGACAAAGCAAAAAACCCCTGTCCTCCCGAGGCTCGACTTCTGGAGGAGCCTGGGTGCCGGTGTACACCCCACCGTGTTTGTTACCAGGTCTCAAAAGAGAACAAGGCGGGGGAAAACTGGCTCCTGGAGTTTCCAGTAGGGTCAAACCACAGGTCTGTCCACAGCCTGTGTAACCAGTTTCCACACTGGGCAGCCCTGGCCCAATGTCCTTCTGGATCAGCTACTTCCTTCCCCAAATGTCTAGCTGCTGTTGTGTCACCATTGGCCCTGGTCTGGTCCCACCTGCTCAGCCGGCCTTTGAAGGAAGGGCAGGGGTGCTGGCCCATGGAAGTAAATGCTCAGTCCCCCTTCAGGTGACTACTACGGCCATGGGGGGGGTGACGGGTGGTCAGGGCAAGCCTGGGGGGTCTGGGCAAGGGATTTTTCCTAAGGTACCCAGAGCCTCCCTTCCACTGTCTGGCAGGCAGAGGCGGTGGGGCTGGTGCTGAATCTTTCATGTGTACTGGCTGCTGCTAAGAGCTGTTTTGTTCATCATTACTTTTATTTGATCCAACTATTTCTTGACACCATCCACATCCAGCACGCAGATTACATGTGTACCAGAATCCCTTTCAAAAATAAAACCCACCATGACTCTTCTACGTAAACAATCTCTTAGTACTTCTGATCACTTCAACAGCTTCCCTTCGAAAACAAAACCCTAAGTGGTATTTAGAGGTGGGTTCCAGAAGGGACAGTCGAGTGTATCCTGCCCCTGGGAAATGAGCAGCCGTTTCTCCCTGCAGGCCGAGGGCTGGGTCCCATTCCCTGGCCTCCTCCTTCCTTCACTCACCTCGTACCCTTCCCTGCACTGGCTTTCCCTCGCCACCAAGGAGTCCTGCCTCCAAATTCAGGACACAGGACTAACTCCAGGGCCACTATCATACTCACCCAGCACCCCTGCGATCATTAAGATTCTCCTTGACTTGTTATAGTTCATTCTTTGCTTTCCAAAGGCTCGCCTGGACCCTAAACTTTAAAAAGTGAAATAAAAAGCTCCTTCCCCCAAAGCTGATCTCAACCACCCACTAATCAAAGGCCTCCAATGAACTCACTTTAAGGTTAGGATCAAGAGGTAAATAACCAAAGTTATCCACAACGTGACACCAAGCTGGTCGAGTCTATTAAGTAAAGAAGACACATCAAGGAGAATCCTTAACTATTTTTTTAGCATCTACTAGGTGTGTGGCATTGCAAAGGAAGGGGGAGGCCAACCTCCTCCTCTCTCTGGGCTACAAGGCTCACAAGTGTCTCACTCTTTACTTTCAAGTTCTCAACTGACATAATTCACACTAAATGCCTGGAATATATGACCTGGACATCATAACTACTCAACAGATGGGGCTCCACTCACCCTGCTAAACTCCTGTCTTTTGGGCCAAATCAAAGGAAACCTATACCCTCTTTGTTATTGACTGCAATAGCAGAAGTCTCTCCCACTCTCTCCTCCCCCACCCTGGCCCTTAAACATTTAAAATGCAGGCTCCAACCCAGTGATTTCCGGGTGCTCAATAAATATTTGATGGCAACTTATTCATGTTGTTCAAGGCTTTGGGAATTTTGAGTTAAAGACTCAGGGAGGCTCAGGATTCTATTATCCAATAATAGGCCCCTGCTTTGTCCAACCTGATCGTAATAAATCAAATGCAACAAACTACACTGTATGTAAATTTAAACCTATCAGTTAATAAAGCTGGGCTCAGATAAGCAAGAAAACCCCCAAGAGTTTAGAGGAGAAGGCACCAGACAAAGAGCTTCTCCCGAAAGCTTATCTGTTCTCCAGGGACCTTGATTTCCATGGCTCCTGTTAACCTGATGTCTAAAAGTCCTGGAAGAATTCATTTCCAATGTGAAATACTCACAGGACACGTCCTTTTGCTAACACACCCTGGCCAGGGCTCCAAAGTCACCCGCACGATATTTGCAGGCTAATCTTTCTATGCTTAGTTGTAAACGCTGTCAGTTAGGAAAACCTCTCTCTCTCGACAGTCAGGAACTGCCTCCTATTTTCATGCTCATAGACACACAATGAATCACAGGCTTCTCTAATCCTTTAAGAGTGTTAGAGGTCCCAGGAGACTGTTGGCATGAAGGCGAACCCTGCCCTGTATTATGCTATTTCCTACTAATCCTAGGAAAATGAATGTTAATTTATCACAAAAAAGGGTTAATTATGCATTTATTTCCAACATAGGTACGTGAGATCAGCCTCAGAAATAATACTGAGTATAATTTTCTTTTGAATGAGGATTCCATTGTAAGCATTTTTATCAAACAGACGCTAAACTCGGAGCAACTGTGCAGAAGAAAACGAGTGGCTGGGTAATGACAAGACCCAACAACAATTTTAATTAACCTTCTGATCCCGCTTAAATATATTTTGCCTTGTAAAAAATCTGTAATAACATCTATTTCAATCTCCTCTGCTATTAGTTATTAAATTGAAAATGGATGCCTAGGCTGATTTGGCAAAGATATTCAAGAAATTTGCATTCTTTATGCTCTCTTTATTAAAGTAATAATTGGTAGCATTAAAAAACTTCTCTGATTAAGTAATTTAGTGTAATTAAATCACCAGATTTATTAGGCTTCCTGAAGCCGCATACACACAGCTGGAACGATGTTGATTGTTGGCAGATGCTGAACCACAAGCACGTCTTGGCAGTAGCTTCCCTTGAACTTCCCTGCTGCTCAGACCAAGTGTGCGTCGGTTTCACATGCCCTCTCCCACGGCCTCTGGGGTTCTGAAGGCCCCTGCCTACTGACTCCCTCCTGCTCACAATGAAAGAAGAGTCCTCAGGAAGGGTCACTCTGTACGTGTTGGTGTGCAAAGACGCAGAGGGAGGTGCGCCAGGGAAAAAACACTCAGATTAGCCCAAACGCAAGTGTTCCACGCCTCAGTTTGGTGGTTTCGCCTCTTCCCTTCCCCTGAATCTCCAGCAGCTCCACTCTGAATGCCTTCGTTGTCCTGAGGTTACACTTTGGGACTTTAGCCTCGGCTATCCTCAGCCCTGAGAACCCCTTGGAAGATGAGACCAGGTCAACTGTTTCTGAGCCAGATGCTGCCATCTTTACAAATCCTTTGGGGTTTTACTGGAACTAGAGCAGAAGGAATCTGGGACAACTCACAAACTTAATAGAATATGCAGTCCCTAATCTCTCTGTGGGGCCATTCGCTCCTAACAAGTGATGCACTAGAAATTACCAGCTAAGACATGGGAGCTTTCATACGTCCATCCATCCATCCACCCACTCACGCACCCAACAAATATTTACTGCGAACCTATGACGCGTTTCCTGCTGAGGTGGTATGCAGGAGAAATAAAGGCCCAGGAATCCTCCTCTCAATAAGTTCAGAGTCTAGTAAGGAAGGCAGACACGGATCCTAAAATTTAAAGTACAACACGGTGAGGTAGCCAGTGGGAAACAGGAGGAAGCCCAGACTTAGTTGGAAGAGAGGATGCAAAGGTTTTCAAGAGAAAGTGGCACTTGAGTCCCTTCTTGAAGGGGAACAGATTCAGAGACGGCGTGCCAGAAAGAACGGGGAGCAGGTGTGAAAGCAGGAGGCCACACGGTGACTGGCGTTTTGGGGATATTCGAGTAGTTCCAGCTGGCCTGGAGGGAAGACTGCATGTGAGGAGGCTGGAGAGTTGGTGGAGTCAGAAAGTACAGGGCCGTGTGTTCCAGGCTGAGGTGCGGGGACCCTATTCCAACAGTGCTGGGCAGCCGCCACCTGAGGGTCTCAAACCCCCACCCCCTTGCTCACTGGACAGACCCACTTGCTCAGCTCGGCGCTGGAGGAAGACATCTCTAGCAGCTGTGAGAAGACAGTACTAAGGAAAGGCATGCTCAGAAGCCGAGAGCCCCTTGGTTAGCTGCTGCCCACATCCAGAGCTGTAAGGACAAAATACTGATATGAAAGCATCCTCAGTGGGCTGTGCGCTGCACCTTTCAGGGGTCTACTTTGAAGGAGCCAATATTGATTTTGATATACAAATTCATTCACTCATAATAATATGTATATATATACATATTTGTGGAATATATTCTGTGTCTGGTATTGGATACATTAGATTTTTAAAACTGGAAGTTGTTACATGCTCAGTTTCTTACATCAATACACTTTTTAAAAATTATTATTATTATTATTTTTTTTTTTTTTGCGGTACGCGGGCCTCTCACTGCTGTGGCCTCTCCCGTCGCGGAGCACAGGCTCCGGACGCGCAGGCTCAGCGGCCATGGCTCAGGGGCCCAGCCGCTCCGCGGCATGTAGGATCTCCCCGGACCAGGGCACAAACCCGCGTCCCCTGAATCGGCAGGCGGACTCTCAACCACTGCGCCACCAGGGAAGCCCCATCGATACACTTTGAAAAGCACTTCCATATAGAGGATTCGGTCTTATCCCCACCCACACAGCCCTGGGTACCAAGCACACCTCAGTTCCTGGGGTGGGTGCTAAGGGGCTGGTGCTTTTCCTGGTTGCTGAGCCATGCTGTCTTTGATTCCTTTGTAGGAGAGGCTGGATTACAGTTCTGAGGATGTATCTGATGGAGGCATGATGGGTGTCATGGCTCCCATCTTACAGATAAAGAAACTGAGGTTCAGAGTGTCCGGTGTCACCATGGCTCAGTGACGGAGCTGAGACAAGATGTCCCTGCAAACCTTCCCTGTGCAATGATTTCTCCTGTACTACACTGCCTCTGGTACAAGGCACATTTTATATTCCAACCCATGTACGATGAAGAGTACACCTATTGCTTTCACAGAACTGCCTTTCCAATAACTCTACACATTCCCTTTGAAGGGCACAAGATAGACTGGTACCCCCAAAAGATTCAGAAAGATTCCTCTATTCTAAACTGAGGCACAGAATTTGATATTTTTAAAACAAACCATTGCATTAAATACCACCCTAAGCTAGGAAAAGCGTTCTGTAATGTGTCTGTTTAGTTTGGGTCGAACAGGTGTTTTTGCAGGTGAAAGAAGTCCGCCAGTGGTCACATCTGCCAACCCTGATCTTTTTGAATTAAGCTTCTTTAAAAAGTCGCTTTGCTTTTTCTTTGCAAACCTCCAAAGAGTGATTGTGTCCTTGTGGGCTAAAATATGATTCCAGTGTATTTCTGATCGCTATAAATTTACCACGTGACCAAGAAGCCCTTCCCAGACTCCGATATATTTCTATATTTCAGGAAAGAGCGCTAAGTGAATTCTAAGGAACAAAATGAGCTAATTTTGTGAATCTTCCAACTAGTCGTTTCCCTGCATTTTTCTCCTTAATAACCTATAAATTTTAGTCATGAGAATCATTCTTCAGTATCTGGGGCAGTAAAACTCTTGCTAAAAATCAATAGTCTGCCTACTTTTAAGACTTCAACATGTTAGGCTTGAGCAGAGGAGGCCTTTCTTTATAAAACTCCACAATGACCTAAAACAGATTTGATCCCAGAAATCAGAATTCTCACACTAATAGACTTTCATTTAAGAAGGCTCTCTTAACTGAGAACAGACTACCAAATGGGTTAGATTTTTCAATTTTATTCCTTAGTCCATAAGTGCTAATTTCTCAGTGGAACAGTCAGATAATATACTAGTAGGGATTACTGAAACCTCTAGTCACAGTACTGAATTATTAATTTAAAAGCCTATGCACCAGTGCTAATATAAATTATCTTTTAAAACTATCTATAAGGGTAACATTTTAATAAGCTTTAAAACATGATTTTTCTCTCTCGATGTTGAAAGCAAAATATAATATGTAAATGGCTCCGAGAGAGGTATGGATTTATTGTATTCTTTTCCAAAAGATTCGCACAACCATTTCCCATAACTGATGAGAAAGCCCCAACTGCGGGTCCTGCCTGCAAATGTACTGTCCTAGTCAATTTCAGGTGGCAGGTGCACCTTGCTCCCTCTTGTCCTAGGGCTCTTAAATGAAATCTCGCTCTTCCACAACCTGTTAGAAAACCTGCACACAGCATTCAAGCTTCACCTGAGCACATCACAGCGAAGAGGCAGGATACAGTCAGGCCCCAAGGGAAGCAAATAAAATACCAACACTGCGGCAGCCTGCAGAAATGTCAGCTCTCCTCCAGGGTAATAGCATTTGTTCTGTGCCTAGTGCAGAATGTGCACTGGGTTTTATCCTCAACATGGAGCCTCATCCTTGGGAGAAAGGGTGACTTGGAGGAAATGTGTGACTTCTTAGCTGTCTAACTGCATGCCAGCTCCAAAAGATAGGCTTGACATTTATCAGAAAGCCTGAGCAAGCGGGAGCTCAGCACGCTGCCTTCCGCCAAGGACGGAGAAGGAAAAAAATGCAGTGTTAGATTACCATGCATAGATCATTAAAGGGCGAGATGAATGCTGGTTGATTTTATGCTCATTACAATCCTTGCCAGGGAACCTCATCTTAGAATTTCCTTGCTTAGCTTTACTTGGTGAGCTAAATTAGGAACTTCAGAAAAATCAGTAAAGGTAACCGCCCGGACTTCGCCAATCCTCAGGGCCCCTGTGTTTCGACATTGTCCTACCACGGGGAACCACTTACCCCACAGGCCCCACCGTAGGGCTGCTCCATTTTATCCTAGGCACAAAATGTAAACATCAGTACAGTAATAAAAGGAAAGAATTCAGTTGCATTGCTGTCCACATTCAGGAGGAAATGGATATTTTCTTGATTTTTCTCTTTTTATTAAGTTCATTGCCTTATTTTCCAAAGGGACCTGGCCGTTTCAACTTTGCAGGGCCTAAACATTAAGTCAGAAAAGCAGGCCCGCATGGGAGATGGAGTTCCCAGCTGGTTACCAAATGCCCTTCCTTTAGCTTTGTCCTAAGTGGATGCTTTAAAAAATATAGGGGCTACTAATGTCTGATGCAGGCAGACAGTTTCCACCACAAATAACCTGGCAAATGCACTATTTTTTTCAAAAATGACAAACAAAATCTTTCATTTATAAGCAGAAAGAATACCAACCAGTTGCCTGTTTGTTTGTTTTTTTTTTACAAAGCACATTTAAAGCACATTTTCCACAGACATGTCAGTCGGTAAATACATACTAAAAGCCTACTATGTGCCAGTGCTCCTGGTTTTATATGGAGCAGGAAACAAAAGTACATGACATCCTTAGGCATCAGAGAGATGGGACAGAAGGACTGCATGGAGAATAGGATTCTAAATGGAATTCATTCATTCCTTTCTTCCATCTTTCCCCCCTTTTCCTTCTTTTCTTCCTTCCTTCCTATCTTCCCTCCCTCCTTCCTTCCTTCCTTCCTTCTTTCCTTTCTTCCTTCCGTCTAGCAGCCATCCCTCCTTCCATCTTTCTAACCATCCCTGCAGCAATAAAATAAAGCCTACAATGGACCGGACACTGGAGATACAGAGATAAGATTCAGGGTCAGCCACCTCCTAGAGAAACAGAAATAAAAACAAAAATAAACAAATGGAACCTAATGAACCTTAAAAGCTTTTGCACAGCAAAGGAAAACATAAACAAGACAAAAAGACAACCCTCAGAATGGGAGAAAATATTTGCAAATGAAGCAACTGACAAAGGGTTCATCTCCAAAATTTACAAGCAGCTCATGCAGCTCAATAGCAAAAAAACAAACAACCCAATCCAAAAATGGGCAGAAGACCTAAATAGACATTTCTCCAAAGAAGATATACAGATTGCCAACAAACACATGAAAGAATGCTCAACATCACTAATCATTAAAGAAATGCAAATCAAAACTACAATGAGATATCACCTCACACCGGTCAGAATGGCCATCATCAAAAAATCTAAAAACAATAAATGTTGGAGAGGGTGTGGAGAAAAGGGAAGCCTCTTGCACTGCTGGTGGGAATGCAAATTGATACAGCCACTATGGAGAACACTATGGAGGTTCCTTAAAAAACTAAAAATAGAGCTACCATACGACCCAGCAATCCCACTACTGGGCATATACCCTGAGAAAACTGTAATTCAAAAAGAGTCATGTACCACAATGTTCACTGCAGCTCTATTTAAAATAGCCAGGACATGGAAGCAACGTTAAGTGTCCATTGACAGATGAATGGATAAAGAAGATGTGGCACATACATACAATGGAATATTACTCAGCCATAAAAAGAAATGAAATTGAGTTATTCGTAGTGAGGTGGATGGACCTAGAGTCTGTCCTACAGAGTGCAGTAAGTCAGAAAGAGAAAAACAAATACCGTACACTAACACATATATATGGACTCTAAAAAAAAAAAAAAAAAAAAAAAAAAAGAAAATGGTTCCGAAGAACCTAGGGACAGGATAGGAATAAAGACACAGACGTAGAGAATGGACTTGAGGATATGGGGAGGGGGAAGGGTAAGCTGGGATGAAGTGAGAGAGTGGCATGGACAAATATACACTACCAAATGGAAAATAAGTAGCTAGTGGGAAGCAGCTGCATAGCACAGGGAGATCAGCTCGGTGCTCTGTGACCACCTAGAGGGATGGGATAGGGAGGGCGGGAGGGACATGCAAGAGGGAGGAGATATGGGGATATATGTATAGGTATAGCTGATTCACTTTGTTATACAGAAGCTAACACACCATTGTAAAGCAATTATACTCCAATAAAGATGTTTAAAAAAAAAGATTCAGTGTCAGCCCTCAAGAAGTTACCGTCTACTAATGCACCAACAGCCAAGCAGGAGACTGCCAGGCAGTGCAGCAGGTGATGTGGAGGTGTGGTCTGGGTGCAGAGCTTCACAGAGAAGAGACTTTTAAGCTGGGACTTGAAGGTTGAGCTGTCATTCATGAGGGAAACAAGGTAGACAGAGGCGAAAAGACAGCATGATCGAAAGCACGGAGGCTGTACCAAATCTGGCTTGTCTGGGAAATGGTAAAAGTCATAGAAAATACAGGATGCCAGAGAAGATGAGGTGGAAAGCAAAGTGGAGGACTGACTGTGAAGAACACCAAAGGCTTATAAGAGATGTTAAGTTTCCTCCTCCAGCAACAAGGAGTCACCCAGGTTTCTTGACCTAGACAATTACAGGGACATATCTATGTGTGATGGCGGTGACCAGAGTGTGGAGGACAGAGAGACCGTGGCCCATCAAGAGGCCTGTGCGATGGTGCAGGGAAAATAACTAGGGCCTGGGCTAGGAGAAGAGACACGGGAATGCGAAAGAGGGGAAGGACTTGAGATTGACCCAGCAGGTGGAATCCCGGATCCTAACGAGCAACCGTGAGCTGAGTGGAGTGGGGGGGGGCGGGGTACAGGAGGAACACAGGCTGAGTCCAGGCTCAGGGCGGAAGAGGTGCTGCCATCTGTGACAGGAAACAGGAAGATGGCAGGCCCGGGCTTGGGGGCAACAATGAGGCCAAGGAGGCCAAGGGAAAAGCATCAGAAATAAGGATTGGCAGGTGTTGGCAGGTGTCAGAATCCAGGTGGGTAACTGAAACCGGGGTGGTAGATGGCATCACCAGGGGGAAAAGGAGACGCCGAGCATCCACTCCCGGTCGCCATAGGAACATGAGGTACCATCACGGAGAGGGCAATGTAGGCCGGCAAATGAATCACATGGACAACAAACAATAAAATTGCTTCCTGAATATCTGAGTGCTGTCACTATAAATATTAAACACCTCTACCCAGCCCCTGCTATTTCTTCCTCCTGACAGATAAGTATATACACCTGTACATCTGGGAGTACCGAGGACAAAGCCAAATGTCCCAACTCCTGAGCTACCACGAAGCAGTGTCCACCAAAGAGCCCAGGATCACGGCAGCCAGAGGCAGGAGGCCCTAGAGACCCCAGTGTGAGCCCATTCTGTCATATCCGCTAACAACAGGGTCCAACAGCTACTGCCACGATTGCATTTTCAAAATCTGTACTTTGGTCCGTCTTTATAAGTATGCACATTAGACTTATAAAATGCACACTTTCAAAAGCTGGGACAGTTCTGCCTGCAGTGTACCTGAGGTGGAACTGCATACAGATTTTGTCTGGGCTTGGCTTCTTCCCAACTGGTAAATCGTGAAGTTTTCAAATAAAGCTGAATTATAAACACCCCTGTGTTTGCTGTGCCTGGAGCCCTTCCCTGGAACACTCCAGCCCACAAGGTGTGTGTGGGGTGAGCTGGGGGGGGGGGCTTTCTCTCCCCCAAGACTCATACAGAATATATTTTTAATTAATTACTTCTTGATTTGTTATTATTTAATTGTCATTTACCCCTATGTCAGGCTTCTTAAGAACGGGCAGATTTACACTATTCTATGGGTTACCAAGCCAGAATGTACTCAGCGACTTCATCACTTCACGAATCTAATTCAGTTGTTTGGGGAAGCAATCCAAGGTTTCAAAATTGGGTGGAGGAGACAGATTCATATCCGATGAGTAACTGTACCAAGTTTTCAAAGAGGTAGAAACAGTGGGCAGTGGACGCCCAGAAGAAGGCAGGGATTAATTCCCACCTCTGATCTGATGGGCGTCCCCCATGGTACGTGTCTTTGCTAAAGTCCGTAAATACACTCAATCCAAGAGCTCCCTGAGTGGGACCAAAGAAAGACTGTCCCAGAAGGAAGAGAGGTGCGCAAATAGAACAGCATCCCCCTGTGCCTTCCGCAGACTGAGGGCTTTCTCTCCTGTCCTCTTCTAGGGCCCTTCCCTTGATAGGGTCATCCTCTCGGGGTCACTGAAAGGAATCTTGGGTCCATCCTTTGAAGCTTCCGTGTGCACGGGAGCAGTCCGTACGTAGGTGGAGCACCCCTGTCTGCAGGAGTCAGGGCTCTCCCCAGCCAGGGCCCGGCTCCCATCTGCCCGCCCCCCACTTAACCATGCCGACACGCACCGGACGGTGATAGATGCAGAGGGAATTACTCAGAAGCACGGGGTTGGCTGGCCCCCAAGAAGCATGCAGTCAAGATGGGAAGACCAAATGCAACCCCAGCCTAATCAGCTAGGCCCTCAGTATCAACTAGCTATACTCTCAGGACTTCATTTGATTTAACACATTAGGCCTACGGTAATATGTCAGGCGCTGATAGAAGCACTTTATTAATAACTAATTAACTCTTCAGCAAAACCTTATGAGATTAACTACTGTCGTCCCCATCTTACCCATGAGAACACTGAGGCATGGTGGTTAAGTGACTAGCTGGTGGTCACGTGGCCAATAAGTGGTAGAGCAGGGGTTTGAACACACACCCTTCACCGTCACAATACATTGCCTTTACTCACGGAGACACCAGAGCTGGAGCCTGGAGACAGCAGACACAGCCAACCCTTTGGGGCCAGTGGTCTGAGAGAATGGTCTGAGATGGAGAGGCATGGCGTGGGTCTGGAATAATGAGCGGGATTTGGACAGAAAGAGAGGGTGGGGAACAGGCCACTCCATGCAGTAGAGGGGTCAGAGGAGGTCGGGAAAGCACTGAGGGACCCCGAGTAAACTGACTTGGCTGGAGTGCTAGGAGCACGGAGAGAGTCGTGGGAAAGAAGGCAGGATGTGTCCTGTGCTCCCCACGGAGCACAGGCTGCCTCTACACGGCAGCTGGAGACAACTAATCCCAGTCCTGAAGGCTCTGGAGAGCCACTAGGGTTTGGAAGTGAGCAGACGCTCTAGAGAGATGCATGTTCCGTGGCAACACAAGAGCAGGGTGCAGATTCTAGAGTTCCAGGGGTCGTTGGCCCAGAGGGACTGGCCCTGGGCACTGTCCCCTGGAAATGAAACACAGACTCTAGGGTCACCCACCAGGCCCACCTTGCAAAGGAAGCACGTTGTTTCCTGCGCTGTGACTCCTGTAACTCTGGCAATCCGCAATGTGCCAAATGAATCAGATTCCCCAATAATCGTTATTCCTATCCATGTCAGTCAGCAAATATTTCTTCCCAAACAAATACATAATTAATTCAGACAACACCTTTTTGACTCATAGGTTTTAAAGTGCCTGGCTGAGGTGAACATTCAGGAAAAAATAATGGTATTTCCAGAGGAAAATTCATACCTAGCTCAATTTACAATATTATAATAAGACTGCAGCATAAATTCCAGCACACTGGACAGAAACCCTATTTGTGCCGTGTGTGAGAACATAAATAAAAGCCAAATACTTATACCGTCCTCACAAATAGGAAATTTTCTTTTGTGAATCTACGCTCCCTGACACATATTCCAAGAAAGTAGGGTCCCATGATAAATATTTTGGCGTAAAGGTCTTCATCAATATCAACTCTCTCATTATTCAGTTACTAAATAATAAGGGTGGTAATACTAGAGTAACAAATGACAGAAAGATATAATTAAAGTTATGTATCAACTTTCATTCCATATTCAGTCACTACAAATTTTGTCACCAACTTCTTAACTTTTTCTCCCAACAAAACTAATTACAGGCAGACCTCGTTTGATCGCACTTCACTTCACTGTGCTTCACAGATACTGCATTTTTTGCAAATGTAAAGGTTTGTGGCAACCCTGTGTTGACTAAGTCTATTGGTGCCATTTTTCCAACGCTCACGTTGTCTCTGTGTCACATTTTGGTAATTCTCGCCATATTTCAAACCTTTTCATTATTATTATATTTGTTATGGTGGATCTGTGATCAGTGATCCTTGATGTTACCACTAAGACTCAGTGAAGGTTCATATGATAGTTAGATGATGGTTTTTAGCAATCAAGTATTTTAATTAAGGTATGTACATAGTTTGAGACATAATGCTATTGCACACCTAACAGACTGCAGTATAGAGTAAACATAACCTTTACATGCACTGGGAAACCAAAAACGTTGTGTGACTCACTTAATTGCAGTGGTCTGGAACCCAACCTGCAGTATCTCTGAGGTCTGCCTGTCCCTCATCCTTACTTTCTAGCTTCTATACCCAACAATGGACAACCCCTGGCCTCTTTTTACCTGCTTTTCTGCTCCTTCTATCTTCTTTTAAGGGTTCTAAGTGCTCTGTTTTGGTTTTGAATTCTGGAGTTGAAGCTTCTCTTTTTGTTCCAATTGAAAAGCTCCATCCCTTCTGGGCTTCCAAAGCCCCACCACCACCCCCTCCAAGTAATATTCTTTCTAGACCCTTCTATAAATTGTATCTGCAGTCTCTTTTGAGAAAGCATCCCTTTTCTGAGATCTTTATTCCATTTCTGAACAGTGTTTATAAGCCTTTTATGGATCCACAATTTTAACAGGGAAAGGCCTTGGGTTCAGAAGCCCAATCTTTTCCCTCCTTCTAAATCATCACATGCAACTACTGTCATCCATAAATAATG
Source organism: Kogia breviceps (assembly GCF_026419965.1). Taxonomy (NCBI): domain Eukaryota; kingdom Metazoa; phylum Chordata; class Mammalia; order Artiodactyla; family Physeteridae; genus Kogia; species Kogia breviceps. The sequence continues at coordinate 14,473,009 of NC_081311.1, read as the reverse complement.
TTTTTCCTGGTAGAGAGTCGATTTTGATGAAACTCTTGAGGTGGATGATAATAATGAACTGAAATAAGCCCATTGGACTCCATTTGTGAGAACCTAGGAACAAAGACACTATTATTCTTATGCCCATAAGAATAATCACATGCTGGGGATACTACCTTTGTACTAGTATGGGGGAGGCACTGCTCTTTTGTTGAGTAGCTAAGAGCAGAAAACATGGGTAGAAATGGTCTGTGAGCACAGCCATTGTGAGAATAAGAGAACAGGGCTGGGAGAGAGGCCAAAGGCCTGGGTGCCCAGCCTCTGCCCAAGGGCTTGATAAGGATGTAACCATCGAGACGACCAAGGCCAAAAGCTTTTACAGGCTCAAGTCACCAAGGGGCTTGAAAACACTGAGTTTACTGGCCCAGTGGTGGAAAGGTCACAGGCCGGGAATAGGAGTAAGGCCTAGCTCTGCCGTATGCCTTCATATATGTCCTTGTGCTAGAAGTCTTAGTTTCATTATCTGTAAAATGGCCATAATAGCACACTTTTTCATAAATTCCTAAGAATTTATTTACTCTAACTTCTGCAGCAGAAGTTATGAACTAGCTCTACCTCCAAAAACATGGGTTGATCTTTAAAAGTTTTGTGTGGAGATATAAGAAACTGAGCAAGCTCTGAAGTGCACTATGATTTGTATTAAAAAAATAATGGGCACATAAAAATATCTTTTTCAAGGATACACATATATTCAAGAACACACACACATGTTCAAGAACACAGACTAAACACATGTGAGTGGGGGTCAGGGGTGGGGAGGAAGGCAGAGATGGGAAATAAAGGGGAGAAACCTAGATAAACCAAAGAGAGGGGTGCCCCTTTGACAATGCAATGACAAGTGTCGTCCATAAACCATGGAGGATGACTGACCAAATGATGATATTAATAATAACACAATAACTTACTTGCTGGCTCTGTATTTTATTTAGGAACCATAGAAAGAAAACATGTCTTAAATGTTTAGTTAAAAAGTAAACGTGTTTTAAGTGGCAGAGTCTGGACTGAACATTGCTGTCTGTACTCACTCCCCTGCCTCAAACCCCCAAAAGTCAAAGCTTAACTAAACAAGAACCTCAGAAAGTTGCCGAGTAAGCAGATCTGGAGAGCTCTTGATTCTGTGGCCAGTAGCAGTTACTATACTACATTCAGGAACACCCTAGATGCTAAGGCTGGTTCCAAAACAGATCAAGTTGTTCCCCACCTTCTGAATTGGAGATGACCCAGAGGCAGCTCAGTGACTTGGGAGCCAACAAACTACCATTTACCTCATGTCCAACTTCTGGGAGCGCTAGAAACCCTACTCATCCTGTTCCCAAGTACCACAAAAGTAAAGAAATGCAAAGGACTCATGGCTATCACTTTTCCAGTTGTGAGAGCTGCCCGGGCCCAAGCTTGGAGGGCAGCAGGAAGCAAGCCAAGTCTAGGTCTGAAGGCTGCAGTCATTCTAGTAATGACCTCCACCTTCAAGTCTCACCAAGGGGTGAACCTGCCAGGAAGACACTTCACAAGAATCTTGAGATCCTGGTTCCCCAGGCTTCCAGCCTAAAGTAGCCCAGTAGTTTGTGATGACCCAACACTGGGCAACTTATCTGTTGGAATCAAGGTCACCCAAGGGCTTTCCCAAACATTTTGCCCTCTTCATTTTTCTTTACTTCTTGACTTTTCCCAAGTCTTTAGTATTGAAGGGGAAAATGTATTACTTTCCTCTGAAAGAACAAGCATGGCATTTGTTGATCAATTTCCTTTTCTTTCACCATTTCAATATCATCTCATCAGTACATTCCAGAAAGAGGAGGAAGAGGCTTCTGGGACTGGGGTTCAATGCTGATTGATCCCCTCAGGTGAGACAAAGCCTGGTGGGCAAGAACAGCAGCTCACACTGGGAGGTTACCCACCATTCAAGGAGCACTCCAATCGATCCAACCTAATTCCAATAGCTCATACTCACTGGTTGCAGTGCGTGTCATGTGCCAATGTCCACTAAGGACTTTAACTGTATTATGTTATGAAACCGTCTCAATCGCCCATGAGCTGCCCTTTATTATATGCATTCAATGGAGGATCTCAGGCTCAGAGAGGTTAACTTGCTCAAGATCAAGAGGCTGGATGTGAACACCGGTGGGTCTGAAGTCAGGCTATTTCACCCCACTTTCACACCAAGTGGGCTGAATACAATGGATGTAGGACAAGGTGCTCATATGCCATCAACTGATAAAGGCATGAGGAGCAGGTAGAGAAAAGCGTTACCGGGCTCCTCCTTCTCCCACCCCTCTCCTCTTTGGGAAAGGCCCGGGGCTCCTGCAGGCTGGGAGGAGATATCCAGTTTTTGGTCCTCCATCTTCTTTCCCCTTGTCCCCCTCTCTTCCTTTGCTCATTCACCTATTCTTTCTCTATGTTCACTGGGTCTCTTACTCAGCTAGGGCAACAACAGCTGATACTGCTTAACCGGGCATTTTGGTGCCAAGCTCCTGTGTGTTTGGTGACCCACCAGGGCCACTGATCTGAGCATCGCTGCCCACCTATCAGTCCAGTTTCTGCTCGAGATCCCTGAAGGCTGGGAGCGCGTTTCCTCCATCTCAGCATCCTCAGGGATATGCTCCAATTTCACTCTCAGGACCCGGGACAGATCTCCAGATCACCAGATGAATGTTCTTCACATCAAACCACTGCCTCCCTTGGGAAATTTACTTGAGTGAAGGTCACTGCCTAGGCCAGTGCTTGGGAGCATTCCAGGGCACCGGCTGCTGAAAGTGTTTCCTGAGGTTGCACGGATCATTGCCACAAGGTGCGGTGCCCACCACACCTGGAAGCCTTCTAAGAAAGTCACTTGCTTTTGCCTAAGCCCAACTACTCATGAAATGCACACTGTTAACAGACCCTTGGATTCTCCTTATGCTGTAAAGATAGGCCCAGGAGGGCAGCTTTCCTGACCTTCTATTAACTAGTTTGTGGAATTTCCAGGCATACAAAGAGCTGCCCACCAAAGTCCCCAGATGGCTTGGGGAGCCCCAGAAAATCGTGGGCTGCCAGGACCTCCCGGCAGGCTGTTAGAAGAGAGGTCCACACAGCTTGGATGGCAGCCTTCTGTCTGGATGGCAGCCTTCTCCCTAGGCCCACTTGCCAGCATCCATCAGCTTCCCCAGTTTTCAGAAATGCCCTCACTCACCAAGCTGACAATGAAAGACAGCATTCTCCAGAGGAGCAATGTGTTCCCTTACTGGGCTTGGCAGGGACCTGCAGCTCCTGGATACGATGCCAAATCAATCTCCCAACAGGCTGGGGGTGGCTTTTGGCCACCAGAGAAGGCTGCCTCTCTCACAGCCCTGATCTCCAAGAGGAGGTGGCACTGCAGCTGGGCTCCCTGGCTGGCTGCCCCAGGACTAATTGAAATGTCGCCTCAGAGGTCACAGCGGAGATATGAGGCCCTCTCAGTTCATCTTCCCTGCCCTGGTGTGAGGCTGGCTTGAGTTCTCAAAAGAGGAGGCTCAGGGAAAACTGGCCACATCAGTGACCCCGGGGTCTCGGCTGTTTAACCAGAGCCCTGGCCGTTGAACTGGGAGCTTCTTGGCCCTGGAGCCAGGACCAATGTGAAGAGTGTCCTTGGTGGGACACCCCTTTTACCGGGAGCCCACATGCCCCCAAGAGGCCTTCATCTGAATCTTCATTGGCTTCTTCTACTTCTCTGTCTTGCCTCCCCTGCTCCCTTCCTAATTTCTTCAGGGAGCTCTTCCTGAAGGAATCATTTGCACACGCATTCTCATCTCAGAGTCCGCTGAACGCTAACAGGACAGTAAAGGCTGGGCACCATTATTATTGTAACTATTATTGTGCCTTTCACAGTGTCTTACAGGACTGCATTGCCTTCGATGATATCCAGGCATGGACTCTGTGTACCTCCAGGAAAGCTGCAGTTCTGAGCCTTTTAAATTTATTTTACTTTATTTTATTTTATTTTTTTTATTATTATTATTTTTTTTGGCGGTGATGGAGGACGTACCATGGGGAACTTCTTCTCAGGGCCTTAGAACACTGGGTCAGCCAGCAGCAGCTATTCCGGGGTTTGACCACGCCCTCGACACAGGACCCAAAAATGACACCACAGGCGTGAAAACCGCTGGCGCTAACTGGAGTGACAGCAGGCACGAACGACTGTCCCAGTGACACAGCCCCCAGGAAAGAGAGACGCTGCTGAGGGTTCAAACGCACTTAAAACAGTCCGGGGCCACCTTGTCATTTTCCAAATAGGTTTGCGTTTTACCAGTGATGAATGTGACTCTCCACAACCCCCCCCCCGAGGAGCAAAGTGACAAGAGAAAAAAGCCACATTACCTCACACAGAGGTGGTGGCAGTTCCTAATTACTGATGCACCACTAAGCAAGGTCTTGCCAACAGCCAAGTGAGCGGGGCACTTACAAAATGAGGGCATGTGGCACAACTGATTGGTTTACACATGAGTCGGTGACACTACATAATTCTGAAAGGCCAGATTCTTTATCTATATAAGTCAAAGGGGAAAGGCGCTTTAAAAAAAAACAAATCCACACTTAAATGCGATATCGTTTCCCATCCAATTAACTCTGTACTGTGTATACAGACGGGGGAAAATGCTGAATGTTCATTTTAAGTGCCATCTATCATCTGCTTAATTAATCGCAAGTAAACTCCAATTTGCATTTCGGGTGAACAGAACATAAAAGAAATCAGATTTTCCCAGCAAATGAAAGTATGGTATTTATGAGGAGTATGACTTTCCCCCCCAAAGAAACAGAACAGTTTTAACAGCAGTTCATGTCTCAAGTCCCTGTGAGCTTTAAGCAAACTTCAAGTGCTTCCTCCACTCACCAGCCAGGCTCAATCTCATGTCCCTTCAAGCTATTAACCCGAAAACTAGAGATGACCTGTTCATACAGGGTCACGTCTCCGTTCTTTTCTCGAGAACCAGTAATGTTCCTGGGAACTTTAACGTGAGAGGATGCGTTCAGAGAACTGTTATTTAAATGATCAAAGCATTGCATTTCAATGGAAGATGAGGTTTCAAGGCAGCAAGGGTATAAAAAACAAGGAGGGCAATACTTATATTAGTTTAAAAAAAGCACCAAGTATTCTGGAAAAAGACTTACCTCTTCCTGAATGCAAATATTCTGTGAATATTTAGTATTTGCACATTATTTTTTTCATTCAAAAATGCCCATTTGGGGTCATGAGGCCAGAACCCTGGTCCAGTGTTTGCTTGGCCAGCATTTCTGGAGAACTCAGGGAGTCCCCTGATGTCACCTGCCTGCGATTTTGTCCTCCATACAATGAGTGAGCTGGACTGGGCACTCAGTGAGGCCCCTCCAAGACTTCAGCCTTCTTCAAGAAGTTCTATTCTAATTCCCCAGGCCTGAAAACTGCTATCTTATTTTTAATATTAATAAAGTCTAATTAACATAATAACCTAGGAGTTAGTGGCTTGGAGAATCCAATGAAAGAGGTCATCCAAAGGCATTTTATCGTTTTATCGGGGCACAAGAACACAGGGATTGACTCTTCTGTGGCAGTTTTAGCTTTTGTGTCTTATTTAGGTTGGTACTAAAATATGTTTACCTTCTGTGAGCTACACCCGTGGAGGGGCTACAGCAAAGCAGTCCACAACCTTGTCGGGCTAGGAGAGGGGGCAATTTGAAATCTAAGCATTTGTCCTATAAACTCTATGTGAAGGCTGTGCAGAGTCTAATGAGAATGGCAGCATTGAGTTAGCATTTCTCTCTGAGGCACTCAAAACACAGCCACACGTATGATATCATAAAGGTTCACAGCCAAGGCTAGAGACAGAGATGCCTTCCTTCATCCTCTGACCACATTTCAAGTGTTTACTGAGCACTTACCATGTGATAAGTAAGCACTGGGTTACCCACCCCCCGATAGATATCTAGATGGTAGACATCCCAGCCCTCTCAAATCTTATAAGCTGGTGGACCAGTCAGCCAATGAGGAGGAAACCGTAAACCTATATAGAATTACAAGCAGACCGGAAAAATCAGGGCAACAAGCAGAACATGGAGACCAAGAAGGGGAAAGGGAACCTCTTATAATAGGATGGTTGAGGTGGAGGAGCCTTTTGAGGCAACACCATTTAAGCCAAAATCTGCAGGGTGAGGGGTCCAGACACATGAAGAGATGCCCACAGGAGGTGAGGTTCAGAAGAACAAATACCAGCGTCCCTGTCACGTAGGCTCTTGCCTATGACAAAGCAGTATCCAAAAGGGTCAGCAGCAGTGAAATAAGCCAGGCACAAAATGACAAATATGGTGTGATTCCACGTGTATGAGGTACATAGAATTGTCACATTCATGGAGACAGAAAGTAGAATGCTGGCTATCAGGGGCTGGGGTAGGGGGGAATGAGGAGTTATTGTATGAGGGGTACAGAGTTTCAGTTTGGGAAGATGGAAAAGTGGTAGAGATGGACAGTGGTGATGGTTGCACAACAACGTGAATATATTTAATGCCTCTGAATTGTCCACACAAAAAAATGGTTAAAATGGTAAATTTTATGTTAGGCATATATTACCACAATTACAAGAAAAAGACAGGTGGGCGAGCCATGGGGCATTTGCAATGCACATAAGCACACTCCCTGGACCAGTTAATGAATCCACCTGCAGTCAGAGACGTGGTTCTGCCTCTTCACTGACTCCCAGGTTCTGTGACGCACGTTCTGAAATTCATTCATACAGCCATTCATTGACAGTTCTTGAGTGAAACATCTCTTGGGCAAGAGAAATAAGGAAAGTAGGTTGAAAACCACTGACTTCCCCAATTTTATTCAACGCTTTGAGTTTGATTTTCTACTACAGTTTACAGTTCCAATGTTATCCAGTACAATGCTTTTTTTCTAAGTCAAAGACAGAATTTTCTATGAACCAGAGATATATAATAGTTATCTATTTCTCCATTTATAGCACTCATCATTTTAGAAGGTCAAGGCAAAAGCATTAGTCCAGAGGTTTTTTTTTTAAGAACTCTTTTCCTGATGAAGGTGAAGATGGGCATAGCTCTCTAGGAGAAGACAAATGCCCCCCCCCCCCCAGGGAGGCATTTCAAACCTAATGAGAGCCCCAGGCAAGGCAGAAAGAGAAACCAGAGCTCCGGAGGGCTCCCATGTGTCAACTGGGATGCAGCTGGGGGAAGCAGTCAGGAGTCAGGCCCAGAGCTGACAGAGAAATGAACACAACAGCAGGTTCCCATCCAGTGAGAGAAGAATTGTTCATCCTCTGGGGAGTATCCAGTGCTCACCACGACACACAGAGGGTGTACCCAAAACTTGATGGGTGTCTGAAATCAAACTTCTAGAACTTAATCGTCACCAGACTGCCCTTCTCTCAACCTAGGCAAAAGAGGTGAGCAGTACACCCCTCTTGCGGAAGTTTCAGAAGAGCAATGGGCTCCCAGGAGGTCAGGTCCACCCGGAGCCAATACTCCCAGACAGCAAGTGGGAGGAAGCCATTTCTTCCCACCGCGGGGGGGCTCTCTTCCTGCAGAGACCTGCCTGGATCCCACCCCCTGCTCTACTTCCTATGTGGGAAAATGGCAGTATCTACGTTTCATTCAGTCCTTGCCCGGAAGTCTCAACAATTCTTCCCCCAAACACAGAATCAGGATCTACCAATTCCCAAAAGCCATTTACAAGAGGTTCTGAAAGAGAAAAAAAAAAGGCAAGGAGCTGGGACAGAAGGAAGAAAGAAGGAAGGAAGCTGGATCTGACTCTGCCTAAGGAAAAAAAACAAACACAAAGCCTTTCCCTTCCTTCCCTTTGGGCCACCAATGTGCGTCATTTATTTGGTGACAAAGCTCTGAATGTTAATTGAATGCATTAAAGGTATAATAACACAATGCAGAGAACTGTTTTGCTGTTATTTTTAAACTTCCCTGTGCCTGGCTACCTACAGCTGAACAAGAACAGGTAAAAGATCTCCCTGAAATAAAAAACAAGGGAACTCGAGACGGGGAGCAGGCACTTGCTTGAGAGTCTGCCAGGTTCCCATGGAGAAAAGGGCAACTGCCTGGTGCAAGGCAGTTTGGTATCAATGCAATAATTTCTGGATAGCTGTCAGTGCTGAGGTTAAAAAACAATATTTGAAGGCTTCTATGATGACTGCCTACTGGGAGACATTTGTTGAAAATTGCTTTGCCTATCATTTAGTCAGCAAAAACCCCCACAGTACTAGTTATGCTAGAACTCTGTTGAGTGTGCATCTATAAATGATTCAAATTGTAAGCACATAAAGCCCCCATACAGGTAGATGTAATCACCATAAAAGCCTAGAGCCTCAGCTCTGTTCTTTTATATTGATAGGCTGTATAAATTTTCACCATATGTTGCCAAATAAGAAGCATAATTATAAAGAAAGTATATTCTGAGTTTTAAATTCAACTTTCAAAAATGAAATCAGAGTGACTTTTTTTGGCACAAGGCGATAAACTTTTCAGCAGCCACAACGTGAAAAACTGATATTCTAAACCATACAGCATCCTACAGCCTGATTTAATTTTAATGGTTTTCACCCTGTAAGAAGGGATAACTCCCACACTGCCAGGGAAACATGACAAGGTTTTTACTAGACTGTCTCCTCCAAAACCAGTTGGCCCCTGTATCCACAGGTTCCACACTGTGGATACAACCAACCGCAGGTCAAAAAGTACTCAGAAAAAAAAAAAAAAAAAAAAAATCCAGAAAAGTTCCAAAAAGTAAAACATAGCATTTACAACTACTTACATCATATTAGGTATTATAAATAATCTAGAGATAATTTAAAGTATATGGAAGGATGTGCGTAGGTTATATGCGAATACTGTCATTTCATATAAGGGACCTGAGCATCCTCGAATTTTGGTATCCAAGGGGAGGCCCTGGAACGGATCCTCTACGAATATGGAGGGGGGACTGTACTTGAAAACATTTTAAAATGAGCTGAAGCATTTAAAAGAAAAATAAAGGCCTGGTATTTCAGAGATGAGGACGATGTGAACAAATCCAAGTTAGTCTGCAGTCACCAGGAGGTTAGGAGTCGTCTGGATAGCAGTGCAGAATTCAAATGAATCCTTTCCTTTGTTCCTCACCATGAGTTAAGGAGTAATTTCATTCATTAGTGGTTTTGGGGCTTTTTGCCTGCACTGATATAAAATAACCTTGTTTTGAATGCCCTGCCCCGGACCAGTTCCTCTTCCCCATGGGCTAGGAATATCTACCTTAATGCAAACAAATAAATTCTCATTCCTACCAGAGACTGGGAGTTGGGGTTTGCAGGTTGGGTGTCTTGAAGCCTCTCATCTAGAAAAGGAGCTGAGGTAGGCCTCTGCGTGCACCCCGGCCCAGGGGCCCCAGATGTTAGGGGTGGGGCTGCCCAGGAACCACCATTCAATTACCTTCCCTCGGCACCACCACTAACTCCTCTATGATGGTCCTCCCTGGGAGTCCCTACTTCCAGGGCATCCCAAGTCAGACCAACACAACGGTCTAGGGAAGGGTAAGTGAGTTGTCCATAGCAAATACAGAGCCGGCTTTGTTTGGAGGCTGAATCTACAAAGAGTCAAACTGCAGAATCTGAGAATCAGAAGAAGCTGCCTAGTGCGCCTTCACCCCAGGGGAAAACCTCTCTCTCAAAGCTGACAAGCTCTTGTCCACCCAGCCTCAGCCTGTGCGCATCCTCTTAGAAGCATGGCTTATAAAAACACAGAAAACTCCATATGAATGTGGCTGCGTCCTCCACAGTGCTGAAGATCCAACTGGCTGTCCCAGCAACCAGTTCTGGGCACTCAGAAGAGTCAAGGAATAAGAGATGCTTCCTTTCATTCCCAGCCAAGCCTGGAGAAATAGAGGCAGTCCCAGAGGAGTGTTAGAAAGTACACTTTCTATCTTTTTGTTTTCTTTTAAGTGGTCAAGTGAAGGCAGAAACAGCTGCCACCTAGGAATCAAATCCTACACCCTTTTTACAACTCCGCCCTCTCTATCTCTCCACAACTCCCCTCCACACACACAGCCAACCTGCTTGACAAAGAGCTGTTCTTCAATCAAGCTGGGAAACCATATTCATCAGGCTAATTTTCAGAAGTTACTAAAGCGGCCTAGAAAAGTGGAAGCCAAGGAGCATCAAGATTACGAAATAAAAATAGATTTTTTTTTTATTACCAAGGCATTTTAAGAGCAATTATGTTGCTGCAGTCATAACAGCCACTTGTGCAAACAGCAGGTTTAGAAAGTACAAAAGACTCCTGCTACCTCCACACCCACTCCAGGGGCTATTAAAATTTGGGGGAGGGGGCAGGAAACAGAAAGGATATTTAAGATTTGGGGGTTTTTTGAGTTGATTCCTAAAAATCTATTAACATATTCTTTACCATTCAAAGGAAATTAAAACCAAATACACTTTAGGGAGAGGAGGTGAAAAAAAAACTATACTTTGGGGATAAAAGATAAAGGGCTTCGTTAAGCTCCAAGTTCATGGAAATGTCACCAATCTCTCACCATCAATTACATCTGTTTTGTATTTTCCGATGTAGACAGCAGAGAAGGACTGGTCTCCTAAGAGACGCAAATCCTGTCTTTGTTGGGAAAATTCTGTGCCCTGCTACCTGAGTAGACAGAGGGAGGGATGCAGACAGTCTCTAAGCCAAGTCTAGTGGGGGTCCTCTTGCATTTGGACCTGCTTCCAGGTAGCCCTCCCCCACGTCCATTTACCTGTGCCAGTCCTGTCCCAAAGCCAACCAGAGTCAACCACCTCTGAAAAGGAAGCTCATTATAAACTCTTAAATGAGAAGCCTTAGGATGGCGAATGAGTTACTAATAATTTTCTGTCTCTCAACCTGCTGTATATGCAGAAATTAGTTTCTAAATATTCCCATGAATTTATTTTACTATTTACAAGTTAGGTCTGTTAGGTAAATCGATGTTGCCAAAGTTGACTGATAAATGAGAACAGAAAATCTTAAAACTAACCACATGGATTCTTTCCCACCAGAAAGTCAAGAAAACAAAGCCATCTCCAACGAATCATTCCTGACCCAGCTCACCTTTCTGGGTCAACTTTAAACTACCCCTCACTTCGGATGAACCCAGTAGACACTCCATGCTTTCTAATTTATCTTGAAGAAATCGAAAGGGAGTTTAAAAGGTTAATTAAAATTTCTAGTATAGCTCTTGTCGATATCTAACTAAGTACACAATATTTAGCTGGATTAAGGACCAGTTTTCTGAATAATTAAGTATTCTGGTTGACATAGAATTACCCTATATCCATGGATTATCAATGCTCAACAATTAGAACAGAAACAAAACCACTGAGAAACTTTTTTTTTTGATGACCCACCTTTAACCTACTGATTGACACACAGCAGAGCATCAGTAATTTTTTGCTCTATGAATGAATTAAGAAGAGACTCCAACACTTAGGAGCCCTTCTGAGACACTGGTAAGTTCACTTCATCACTCTATCTATATCTTCATCTTCACTCCCTCAACTGATTGAGAACCGTCTCTGAAACTTCTGATTCATTGTGTCTGCTGACCAAATACCTGCTGTAGAGGCAAAGGAGAGCGGGGGTCAGCAAACTCTTTCTGTAAAGGGCCAGGTAATAAATGTTTTCAGTCTGCAGACCATATCGTCTCTGTGGAAACCATTCAACTGTCACTATGGTGCAAAAGCAGCCATAAACGACATTTAAATGAAGGGGCTTGGCTGGGTTCCAGCATAACTTTATTTACAAAAATAGGCAGCCAGCTAGCAGCCACAGTTTGTTAACCCCTGCACTAAAATAATGTTTTTGTTTCCTTCTTGGCCAACTTTAGAAAACTCATCTCCTATTGAGCCTTCTTTAGTGCCTTCTGAGAGAACTTCTTCTCTATTTTAAATCGATTTACTGATTTAGTTCTATCTTTTCTGTTATACTTTCATGGTCAAACTGAGATACATGGCATGCCAGGCAGAGGGCTGATTTTGTGTCTTTCAAACTGACAGCCTTTAAATAGTTGCTCAGTATTCTTGTAGAAGGCAAACTAGGTGCTGTCTTAGGGGAGGGTAACAAGGACCATCAGTGAAGCACTCATATTCCCCTACCTAGTTCCAGGCAATTCTGCTTAGACTCAAACTTGCAAACACTATGCAGTGAAACCCAAGCCTCACCAAGGAAGGGGTTCCCTTAGGGTTCCACTTCTTACCACAAACTACTTATCAAACAACTTTTTCCATATACATCCCATACTCTTTTTAAGAAGCCGTATTTGATGATGTTTTAGCACCCTCACCCCCGCGTAGATGGGTGCCCCAAGCAAAAGTCTACAAAGTCCTTTGTACCACGCAACATAACATATTCGCAAGTTTCAAGGATTTGGATGCACAGATCTTTGGTGGGCCACTATTCTGTCTACCATACTATCTTTAAAGTCTAAGAGAATGAGGAAAGTAGAGACAAAGAGACAGGCATTAGTTTCTGAAGGAGAGCTGTGCTGCCAGCCGAGCTGGACCAGCACGCTTAGCTTAGAAACCTTTTGAATAAGGCTTCGAAATCTCCCTCAAAATTCGGATTGACTTTTCAGAAACCTTCACACCACTATTTTAAACAAGAAGCAAGTTCACAGAAATGACACAGTCCTAAGCTGTTCCCCAGACCACGGCAGTCTCAGGGCGATTAACACTTAGTCCAGAGTGAGATGAAATACACATGCCAGCCTCAGCTCACCGTACCCCTGGGGATGCCATGATGGAGGAGAGCCCTAAAAGCTAGTGAAGAAGGAAAGATCCAAATTGGGGGGTGGGGGCGGGGGGAGATAGACAAGGTAAACAGTTTAGAGTATCAAAGCAGAAGTGGTTGAAGTCATCACTTCTCAGAATAATAGACTATACAGGATGAGTCTTCAAGACGATGTCTAATCCCCTCCTCTTATAGATGAGAAAATTCAGGCATCAAAACAAACTTTCATGCTATCACACAGTAGTTAGGTACGGTGCCCCAAAAAGTCCCCAAGTCTCCTCAGTGTCAGTCTACTATGACGTGAATTTTCTACTTTGTATCTATACTTGTTCTAGATTTTAGAGCAACCACACTTTGGTGGCCATAAGAAAACATAAGACAATAATTTAATATACCATTGATCCACTCAAACACATAAGCCATGACCATACAGCCAGGGGCCTCCTTGAACAGAATAGAATGCTGATATGTACCTTCAGAGTGGCCACATGTGTAATCATTTTTCTAAATGCTATAGAAAATTATTTTTCAGGATAAGGCTCACCGTAAGGCTATTAATCATCCATTCACCCATCCACTCATTCAAACATCCATTAAATACCGACTGTGTATGAGGCCTGGAGATAAAAAGATGACTAAGATAGGTCCCACCAACAAGAAGCCTGTAGTCTAGTGGGGGCGGACAGGAAAACCGTTCTGCTAACCCTAACACGACATCCTATTTCAGACCCAGACTGGCAATACCACACCTGCTCACTTTATTTAGCAAAATGAACTTTGAATGACCTTGAACTTGTTTCCAAAAATCCAGAGTCATCCTCATATAACCAGCACATGCACTAGGAAAGGATATTAGAAAAACCTCTACTCTATATACTATTCTTTTTCTTAAGAACCAAGTTTTATTTATTTACCAAAAAAAAGAGAAAAAGTTGGAGTAAGGGGGAAGACAAACTTTACACCAAAGTCCTACAATGTAACTCCCTTTGCTTAAAAAGTGTAAAAAGTGTACATTTGTTCATAGGTGCTAAATATGAAGCCACGCAGTCCTATGGTACGCAGAAACTAGAGCAGTTCCGCTGGCGCATCAAAGCATATATCCTTTAATAAAAAAGTGGAAGTATGTACATATTTTACCAAAAAAAAGTTAAAATCGTGTGTGTGTCTGAGAGAGAGAACAAAAAGCAGGTGGACAGCACTAGGGTGGACTAGTAAAGAAGCAGGTACAAGCAGTTCCACAGGAGCTAAAAAGGATGAGTGATGTGAGCTTGTGGAAGCTGAGAACTAGAGGTGAGAGTTCAGGGAAGGCATCAAGGGATCCATAAGGAGTCAAATCCACAAGATGATCAATCCGAAGGCAAAAAGCAGGCCCCAGATAAAACCTAATGGGTGATATAGATGTGCTTGAGTGAACAGGAAAAAGAAAAGTCAAATCCAAGGGTTCTTTTTCCCTTTTGCAGGGGGAGGAGAGGAGGCGTGACCATCAGAGTTACAGCCCACCTGAGGGCTGTGCCCTTCCCAGTCTGTCTGTAAAGGCACACACATCCGGCCAACGTGTAATCAGCATCCAGTTCCCTCATGGAAGGTCAGGCCACAGGAGAATCCGGTCTTGGCTCTGCTGGTGTGTGCCTGCAGGCTGCATGTCTCTATGCCTACGAGAACTCCCTTCCCCTCCAGCGCAGGCTAAGATCCCAAACCCCTTAGGGGAAGTTCCAGCTCTGACTTGGTAAGGCATAAAACTATACTATTGGGGGAAGATGTATTTCAAAATAAGTGGTAAATTTATTAAGGATAATTTTGTTTTTAATTTCAGTAAAGCTGTGGTGATGCAGTAGAACCATCCTGAAGCTGAGGACCAGAAGTCCCGAGTTTGAATCCCGACTCTTCCAAACGTGTGACTTTGAGTGAGTTAATAAACCTCTCTGGGTGACGGTTTTGTCACCCAGAGAGCAAGACAGCAATGTTTATCTCACAGGGTTCATTAACTTGACAAATACTTACTGAGCACTGACACTGTGCCCAGCACTGTTCTAGACCCTGGGATGTAAGGATGAATGACACAGCAAGGCCCTGGTACCTGAGTGGTTTCTATTCCAGCTGGAGAGACAGGCAAACAAGAAGTAAACAAAAAAATGAACAAATAATTTCAGACAGTATTGAGTGCTGTATTCGTTTCTTAGGACTGCTGCAACAAATGAGCACAAATTCAGTGGCTGAGAGTAACAGAAATGTATTTTCTCACAGTTCTGGAGGTCAGAAGGTTAAAAGTAAGGTGTCAGTAGGGCTGTGTTCCCTCTAAGTTTCTAGGAAAGAATCCTTCCCCATCTCTTGCAGGTTCTGGGGGCTCCAGCCGTTCCTGGCTTGTGGCAGCATCACTCCATCGCCGCCTGCATCTTCACATGGCCTTCTCTCTGTATCTCCCTGGGTCCCCTCCTCTTCTTAAAAGGATGAGCAGCCATTGAATTCAGGGCCCACTCTGAATCAAGGAACACTTCATCTCAAGATCCTTCACTAACACTGTTTCCAAATGAGGTCACATCCTGAGGTTGCAGGGGTCATGATTTCAGGAGCGCTCTATTGAACCCATTACCCATTTGGCACAAGTGCTGTAAGGAAATACATGAGGCAATGGGCAGAGTGTCTAGAGGTAAATCTTCAGCAAAGATAGCCAGGGAGGGCACCTCTGAGGAGGTGATTGCCTAACTCTAAGAGTACCTGCTACAGGAGGAATGTTCCGGGGTCCAGGCGTCCAAATGGAGGCCGGAGGAGGCGACTGAGCTGACGTGAGAACTGAAGGTGGTAAAAGATCTCAAGAACTAAGATGCATTACCTCCCTCCCCCAGAGTGCTCAAAGCACTGAACTTGTAATCCCCTCACCAAAGAGAGTGGGTGGTCCGAGCTCAGGAAGCCCCAAACCACAGCCAGCCTCCCTTCCGAGAGCACATTAATTTATAGGCCTCTCTCCCCACCTCCCCTCGCCATGCAGGTGGTTTCCTGATGCAGGATATTAACTTTCAGCTGCTGGAGGTCCCTAACCTCCATGCTGGCCTAAAAGGTTTCATCAGGTTTGGATAAGCCTCAGATAAGGAGCTGAACTTTTGCAGGCTTATAAGAACTGCACCTCCAATCCTTCAGAGATTCGCTCATCACTAGCCTTAATCCATCTCAAATAAATTCTGTGCATACAGACGTGGTTTCCCACCATGGCTGTTTCACAAGGAAAAAGAACAGCTTTGTCTGTTCTGCAAAAGCCCCCTGTTTACACTCTGCCCGTGGATTTAATTTCCGAGATTTACATTTTAATTCTTTAAGATATTCAGGAGATAAATAGATAGAGAGGCCTATGGTGGAGGCAAGGCCCTTTCCTCGAAAACCTACTTGCCTTGTTTTCCTCCCTCCTGAGCCCTTGTTTCTTCCTCTTGCCAAATTTAACTTGACTTCCTTCTCCACTCTGCTCAGGCTTTCCTCCCCATCTTCCAGCCCTTTACTCTCCTTTCTGTCCCGGCCCTCCCGTAATCCCCACCCCTCCTTTTGGACCTCCCAGTTTGGCTAGTCACCCGGCACAGCTGAATGGTGTCCCCAGCCCCCAAATCCATGTCCACCCTGAACCTCAGCATGTAACCTTGTTTGGAAATAAGGTCTTTGCAGATGTCATTAAGATGAGGTCATGCTGGGTCAGAGTGGGCCCTAAATCCAGTAACTGGCGTCCTTATAAGATGAGGAGAGGGTGCACAGAGAGAAAGGCCATATGATGATGGAGAGACTGGAAAGATGTAGCTACAAGCCGAGGAACACCAAGGATTGCTGGGAGCCTCCTCAAGCTGGAAGAGGCAAGGAAGGATCCTCCCCTAGAGGCTTCAGAGAGGGCATGGCCTTGCCATCACCTTGATTTCAGACCCCTGGCCTCCAAAACTGTGAAAGAATAAATTTCTGTTGCTTTAAGCCACCAAGTTTTCGGTTATTTATTACAGCAGCCCCAGGAAACTAGCAGAGCACTCAACCTGCTCTCCACCCCTCTCTCACCTGGGTCCTCCACCTCGCCTGGAGCCCTACAGCCGGACCCCAGGCCCTGCCCTCTCCTCTGGGGAGGCCCAACTTCTGACTGTCCTCTGTATCCATGACTACTGAGGCCATGTGATCTCTATTTATGTAAAGAACCCAACTAGGTTTTCTTTGTTTTCTCCATATTTTATTTTGAAGTCTTCAAACGTCGAGCAAAGTTGAAATACTTTGCAATGAACACCCATATAGTTATCACCTACACTAACCAGTAATCTGGTCCCTCCAAGATGACTTTGTGATACAGTCATAAGAATTCGGACTAAGTCCAATTGTCTGAATTCAGACTCTATCCTTTACTAGATGGGAGACCCTCTGCAAAGTAAAACTACGTAAGCTTTATGAATCTATTTCAGCATCTGAAAAATGGGGATAAAAATGGAGACAAATCACTATGTGAAACTCATAGGGTTATTCTGGGGAAGAAGGGAGTTAAAGTATGTGCCTGGCACACTGTACTTAAGTAAGCAGAGGCCATCTTTATCCTCTGCCACCCAACACACAGCACTTTTATCGTGTGCACAGTGCATGCTATTTCTCTGCTCAAAAAGCTACAATGGCTTTCTTGTGCTTCCTAGAACAAGTCTAAATTTTGCTGCCTAGACTTTAAAATAACCAAGAAAACCATTGTTCAAGCTATCTAAAATATCAAGCTGTTTTTTTTTTTTTTATGGATTGGAATTCCATCAACTCAGGGGCATAACTAATTCACTGTAAAGATCAACAACACTGATTGGTCATCCTTAAATAGCAAAAGGAGTAATAGAATGAATAATGAAAAATGGGAGAACTCAATAACAACACTATGCACGCGACAGACAAAATCTTCTCAATCACACTGGGAGTGTTGGGGGCACAAGAAGACAAAGAAGTTTTTGGCTATGGACAGGCTGTGAAGGCTCCATAGCTGGTCCCATCTGATCCCAACCTTGAGCCTGATGGGTTCACGGCCCTCTCGAAATTCCATAAACGCGACAGCATGCTTGTCTTTGTCTCCACCTCCATTCGGACTGTCTTCTCTCCAAGCCACCCACCCACAGGCCTACCCGGGTCCTGCCCACTCAGGCCTTCTACCTCCTTCAAAACCATCTCCAGTCCCACGCTTTCAGCAGTTCTGCCCCTTTCCCAGGGACCCCCGTCCTCTATGACTTCCTCCAGCACTGGGAAAGGACAGAGCCCACCAGCCCACAGACTGACGGGCTTTGAGTTTCCAGTGAAGCCGTCAGCATTTGGAGGGAGGAACAGTGTCTGCTAAATATACCATATTCCTGCTCATACCTGCACAGACTGGAGCTGGTAAATAGCCTGCTGATTCATTCTAAGTCCAAATAAAATAAATAAATAAATAAATAGTGGTGAAGGAAAAGAATGGAAAAAGACTTTTGGACTCACGGACAGGAAAATGATTTGGCTTGGCTGTCAACATGACCAGCTGCTACACTGCCAACATCCCGTCTCAACTTTATTAAAGAACCTAGGGCTTCCCTGGTGGCGCGGTGGTTGGGAATCCGCCTGCCAATGCAGGGGACACGGGTTCGAGCCCTGGTCCAGGAAGATCCCACATGCCGCAGAGCGGCCAGGCCCATGCGCCACAACTGATGAGCCTGCGCTCCGGAGCCCGTGGGCCACAATTCCTGAAGCCCGGGTGCCTAGAGCCTGTGCTCTGAAACAAGAGAAGCCGCTGCAGTAAGAAGCCCAAGCACCACAGCGAACAGAAGCCCCCGCTCGCTGCAACTAGAGAAAGCCCGTGCGCAGCAACGGAGACCCAACACAACCAAAAATAAATAAATTAGATAATTTTTTTTTAAAAAAGAATCTAAACTGTCAAACATAAAGAAGTGTGGGGGATTCCCTGGCGGCGCAGTGGTTGAGAGTCCGCCTGCCGATGCAGGGGACGCGGGTTCGTGCCCCGGTCCGGGAAGATCCCACATGCCGTGGAGCGGCTGGGCCCGTGAGCCATGGCCGCTGAGCCTGCGCGTCCGGAGCCTGTGCTCCGCAACGGGAGAGGCCACGACCGTGAGAGAGGCCCGCGTACCGAAAAAAAAAAAAAAAAAGTGTGTGTACATGCTCACACATGCATGTGCGTGTGCGCTCACACATGTGCGTGCGTGTGTGCACACGCACACCAGCGACACACAAAATGCCGGTTCCTCTGAGCATTGTCGTTTTGTTCCACTGTCATTTGTCAAACATCTACTGAGCACCTACTCTGTGCTAAGCACTGCATCTGGTGCTAGGAGCTCAAATTAAAAGACACAATTCCTTCTGTCCGGGAGTGGGACGGGGAGGCTTAGAGGGCTCATTACGACAATGTGAGAGAAGCTCTGACAGAGGCGGGAGGAGGCGCTGGGTAACTCCAGAGTGGAAGGACGAACTCGCCACCTGTTGGGGTGGAAGTGAGTCACCCCACTGCGAGGGGAGCTGAAATCTCAACCATTTCCAGGTAAAATGCCATCACAGTGGCTGTAGATGCTGTCCTAACAAGACAGCAGAGGACCGCGTGAAACTAGAGTCTGCTTCTCACACACGCGCTGGAAGCATCAGCATCAGGCTGAGGACCTACAGCACCCACCCCTGGGCCACCCACCATGGTGGCAGAACCTGGACTCTTCTGAGGCCAGGGTGCAGAGCAGGACAAGAGTTGCTGGAAAGAGGAGAAGACATTCCAAATAAAGCAGTCAATTGATCCAAAGGCACAGAGGTGTGGACGAGCATTTTTAAGACTCGGGATCAATCGGGTAGAGGCTTCTGGGGATAAACAGGACGAGATGGGGGAGGGATGCCAGAAATTAAGGTTAGCGTGGCTGGAGGAGGCCTGGCCTATTGTCTCCTAGAAGAAGGCAGCATATCAATGAGCGTGCATATCCAGCCATCACGGTGAGAACACGTGGCCAAACCTACCGTCAAGTATAAAGAACACATTTCTATCAACTGGCAAAATGCTTCCCAAAAGATTGCTTCAGCTAAGATCAAAAAATTTGAATGAATCAACTAGAATTGTTTGTAATGTTCTGTGGCTTCCAGCAAGCCAAGCTCCAAAGACAACGGAAATGGAGTTCCCTAACATCATGGGGTTCAAGAGCCCCCATCCCCTGACTGCTGGGCTAGAGGGCACCAAGTGTACCAGAGGTAGCAGAGGACATGGGCAAATGGGCACCACCTGTCTCCACAGGTGCCCCCCATCAGCGGGCCTGATGAATGCGGCTGTCACAGGCAGGCCTCCAAGTCAGAACACCCCCTCTGCCTGGAGGGGAGAGTGTACCAGCCTGGGCATCTGGAAAGGGGCGTCAGAGAGAGAAAGCTGGGGAAAATTGGCAGGTGGGTGACAGGCCAAACAGACAAACACGCGCAGCCTCTCGCGCTCCCTCCTGCCTAAGCTGGAAACACTCACAGCCTCATAATCTGTCTGCAGGACAAACTCAGTGGCTTAAAGGATGCTCTGTCTTGGACTCCAGTGAGCAGCGATAAATCTAAGGAAGGTGCAGGGAGCTTTAAGCGCTCAACAGCCGGGATATTATAAATAGACCAGTCGCTTTCTCCCTAGCCTGCCCGGGCTATGGAGGAAGTACAAATGCCTTTGCTTAGAAAGAAGGCACTATGCAATCTGCTTGAGATAAGGCAAACCCACTTAGAAGCTTCTGGAGCTAGACCTGGCTGAGAAGTCACAAGAGCAAGCCTAGGTCTGATGTGGAGGCAGAGGAGCACTGCCATGGACCGAATGTTTGTGTCCTCCCAAAATTCGTAGGTTGAAATCACATCCCCCAACATGATGCTATTAGGAGGCGAGGGCCTTTGGGAAATGATTATATCATGAGGGTAGAGCCGTCATGTGGGATTAGTATCCTTATAAAAGGGACCCCAGAGAGATCCTTTCCCTCCTCCTGCCTCATGAGGACACAGAGAAAAGACAGCTTTCTATGGACCACGAAACCAGCCCTTAGCAGATGTGGAAACTCCCAGCACCTTGATCTTAGAATTGAAGGGTCCAGAACCATGAGAAATAAATGTTTGCTGTTTGACACCCCACCCCACCCCCCTGTTTATGGTATTTTGTAATAGCAGCCAGAACTGACCAAGATAGGTACTTAATAAACTCACTCCTCTGCACCAGGTGGTTCTGTTGGGCCTGGTGAGGGTCAAGGATCTGTGACTGTGTTTCACCAGGAGCAGAAGAAAGTCCTCCAGTGGGAATCAAGACATTGTATTGCAAAACCTGAAGTCAGACTACCTGCGTTCAAACTCCTGGCTCAGGTGTCACACCTTGGGAGTGGGAAAGTACAGATAAGCAAGGGGAGGAGGCTAAGATGATCTATGAGGTGATGGATAAGAGTTAGAGACACCAGTAAGAACTCACACTTAATATAGATACAATCGGTTACATATAGAAATAGATATGCATATATACATGGGTTAGTATACACACACATATTTTTCCTTGCTCTGCCAGCTGAGACGGCCTAAAAGAAATGACACCCCAATAACAACAAGCACACCTAGCACCCAGATGTTGGTTTCTAACATCATTCTCCAAAAAAAGGAACCAGTGCTCCTTAAAGAAATGACAATCTAGGACAGAGATGGGAAATATACAAGACGAACTTGGAGCATCTTACACCATAGTATTCAGAAAGTATTGAAGAAGGGCTCAAAAAATCATTGACAAGGATATATCAAAGGGAAACAAGGAGCCCACTGAAAGAACTCCTGATGGACAAGGCAAGAAAATGAAATTTGTATTGCTTTATAGCCCAAGGTATAGAATAAATATGAGTCCACAATGATCTAAATAAATGATTGAGTAAATTAATAAATGAAGGATAAGGGCCAAATCTCCTTTGTAGAAAAGTAACTTACGTAGATACCCTTCCCTCAATGAAGTGGAACATAACTTCCCACTCCTTACGAGTAGGCTATGCATAGATTTCCTTCCAAAGAGTACAGTATGGAAAGGAGGGGGAAAAGTAACTTTGCAGTGGAGAAACTTGATAAACACTACTTCAGCCAAGTGTTAAAGATCAACATCAATAGTCATAGATCACGTTGACAGTAAATGCCTTTGATATGATGTCATGCAAATGGAGCTTTACCTCTGTGATCTTCCCTAAAACCCATAACCTCAGTCTAATCATGAGAAAAACATCATTCAAATTCCAAGAGAGGGGCATCTACAGTACAGACTCAAAATACCAGGACTCCTCAAAACTGTCAAGGTCATCAAAAACAAGGTAAGTCTTAGAAACTGTCACAGCCAAGAGGAGCCTAAGGAGACATGGCAACTAAATGTAATGTGGTGTTCTGGATGGGATCCCAGAAGAGGGAAAGGACATTAGGTAAAAACTAAGGGAATTTGAGTAAGCTATGGACTTTGGCTAATAATAATGGATCAATATTGGGTCATTAGTTGTAACAAATGAACCACACTAATGTAAGATGTTAGTAACAGGGGAAATGGGATGTGGGGTATACGGGAACTCTCTGTACTACCTTCACAATTTTTCCAAAAATCTAAAACTGTTCTGTAGAATAATGTCTTTCAACTAAAAAAAAAAAAAAAATCCAGGCTCTACCACTCACGAGTTATATAAACATCACTAGATGGATTCTACTCTGTGCGTCAGTTTTCTCATCTGTACAGTGGGATTATTGGTTATAATACCTACTTCATAAAATATGGGGGCAGATTCAATGAGACAATGTGTGTAAAGCACCTGCCCCAATGCCTGGAATACAGGAGGTACACAAATGTTGGCAGCATCGTTATCATCCTCATCATCCCAATAAAATAAAATTTTTAAAAAAACTGCTCTTCTTATTAGTGACCATCTCAACAATAAAACTTTCCCCCTTTATTGATCTGGCAATTTTGAAACTCAAGTACCTGGGAGGAGAGGCTCTGAAACTTCACCTGAAACTCATATCCCGGGATTGCAGCGAGGACACTGAATCTGCTACAAGGAAAAGCCCACTCGAGGCCACCTGGCAGGGAACAGGCCACCCTGCACAGCCCACGCAGAATGTGATAAAGCATCTCCGAGAATGTGATTATTTAAATATGCCTATCATTTTCCTACCTCACACACAAACACACAAAGTGAGTCAACATGAAATTAAATGGTAATGTTGTTCAGTTTGTTCTGGAAAGATGGATGCATTTCCTACATGACTTGGATATTCTACTGATTCTGGACAGAATGGGGGATGATATATATACACGGTAAAGATTAGCATATAGGAAGTGTGACCAGGGAACCAACCACTTTCCACCATAAAAAATGTTCATGCATTTTTCTCATTTACTAGCTAGCATCATATGACAACTTGGAGTTTTTCCCTTGAAGTGGTAACAACAGATTTAATTTATTCGCCCAAATCCCACACTCATAAAGCAAACAATATTTCATAATGTGTAATGTTACCAGGGGGACCGTAATTCATGGCTAAAGGATCAGAGCTTTATAACAGATGGGTTTTCTTTTTTTCTTTTTCTTTTTCTTTCTTTATTTAGTTAGTTAGTTACTTTTGTCTGCATTGGGTCTTTGTTGTCACGCGCGGGCTTTCTCTAGTTGTGGCGAGCGGGGGCTACTCCTTGTTGCAGTGTGCGGGCTTCTCGTTGCGGTGGCTTCTCTTGTTGCAGAGCAAAGGTTCTAGGTGCGTGGGCTTCAGTAGTTGCGGCACACGGGCTCCGTAGTTGCGGCTTGTGGGTTTAGAATGCAGGCTCAGTAGTTGTGGCGCACGGGCTTAGTTGCTCCGCAGCATGTGGGATCTTCCCGGACCAGGGCTCGAACCCATGTCCCCTGCATTGGCAGGAGGATTCTCAACCACAGAGCCACCAGGGAAGTCCCCAGATGGGTTTCCTGAAGTGGTTGGGGAAATCTAAGATCCAGCCCCAGCAGTTTGACCAATACATTTGAAATAGGCAAAAGAGCTTAAATCAAGCACATTATGAATGGCAGTGGTCCCTGTCACCACAAGCCCACCTCAACAATTAATGGGCTGGGTTGGGCTGCCAGAAAGCAAACTATGATTTATTGTTCTCTTCAGATTAGTAAAAGCAATGCTATCCAGTGTGAATTCCAGTATTAATCCACGTGGGAAAGAACTGATGTTTCCAAATGGCCATGAGAGTAGGTTACACTTCTGAAACCACATTTCTTTTCACCTCAATTCTCAGCCACTCGGAAACCTCTGCTTTTACCCAAGTTCTCTGGATAATACTCAAAACCTGCAGCATGGGACATTTTGTACTCTATTAACTCAAATCCACTTAAAACCGATCAAGATGGAGCATCAGCAGAAAGCCACGTTGGGTCAGGGATATCCCCAAGTCTCTCATTTTACAGATGGGAAAACTGAGGCTACAGGGCAAAGCAGCTGGCCCAAGTTCCTCAATAAAGTCAGCAACAGTGCTGGGAGCAAAACTGGGATCTCCGAGGTATAGCAATATATATACATTAATGATGTATCAGTATATGTAATACAGATGATATACACTTCGGTATGTATTGGAGAAAAGTGGTTTTTTTAAAATCTGAAGACACATAGAGGAATTGCTCCGGACGCGCAGGCCCAGCGGCCATGGCTCACGGGCCCAGCCGCTCCGCGGCACGTGGGATCCTCCCGGACCGGGGCACGAACCCGCATCCCCTGCATCGGCAGGCGGACTCCCAACCACTGCGCCACCGGGGAAGCCCGAGGAATATTTTTTTTTTTTTTTTTTTTTTTTTGCGGTACGTGGGCCTCTCACTGTTGTGGCCTCTCCCCTTGCGGAGCACAGGCTCCGGACGCGCAGGCTCAGCGGCCATGGCTCACGGGCCCAGCCGCTCCGCGGCACGTGGGATCTTCCCGGACCGGGGCACGAACCCGCATCCCCTGCATCGGCAGGCGGACTCCCAACCACTGCGCCACCGGGGAAGCCCGAGGAATATTTTAATGATGACTTTAATGAGCATAATTTTCCAGGCTTAAGTCAAGGCACAAGACTTGACACATGCAGAAAGTGTGGTGCTCAGTAGCGGGGAGCTGGCTGGGAAGGGGGCCATCCGTTCCCACTGCTCAGGGGCACAGAGACCCACTAAGGGAGCAGCTAGGGTCTGTGGGCAGGGTCCCATCTCAGCCCGGCCTAAGCCTGCTCAGCAATCAGCCTTGGTCCTGGCTTCAACTCCTCACACATTCTGGTGCATTTTCACAGCAGCCAGTGTGGAGACTTTAAATGTAAATAAGACCAGCTGACTCTTCTGCTTAAAACCCACCACTGACTTCCTTCCTCTGATCCACACGCCTGCCCTCCTCTCCTCCTTCATTTCATACAACTTCCTCTCTCACTCCAGCTTCCTTCTGATCCTGGAACACTGGAGTGTTCCTGCCCACCGGGCCCCTCCCCTGCAAGTTCCCCAGCTGGTCCCCCAGATTCTCCAATAGCTCGTCTTCCTTGTCATTCTCTGGCCACCCCACCTGAAATGGACCTCCCAGCCTCTGCTGCACCATCCATGATATTTTCTTCACTGCTTGTACCCCTCTTGGAATTTGCCTTGTTTATTAATTTGCATGCTTGGCACTGAATGTTCCCCAAGTTAGACTGTGAATTCCAAGAGCACAGGGGTCTCTGCCGTCTCGGTGACTCCTTTATCCTCAAGGCCTAGAAAGTGCCTGGCACACGGTTACTGGTTACAAAATAAACGAGCGCACTATGTTTGAAAGGTATCAAAAATTACTTGAGCTGGAAGAAACACTTCTCTAATAGCAAGATCCCAGCCCCGGGTGAGCGCCGAGGAGGAGGGAAGGCTACGCCTCTTGGGCACAGAGTCTGTAAGGGACTTCAGTTCACTGAGCAGAGAATCAACTCAATGGTGAAATCTTTACACAGCGCTCACTGATGCTCTCCAACGCCCAGCCGAGAGGTCGTGTTCTCATTTCCAAGCCACCCTCTTGGTTTCTGTTCGACTTCAGAATCAAGGCTAAGCCTATGGGTGAGCATTCAAAGGTGCTTCAGTAACTTCAAATGACCTGTGTGTGTGTGTGTGTGTGTGTGTGTGGTCTTGACTTCATTATTAAACAATCGGTATAAAAGTGCTCTAAAACTCGAGATTCCAGACACGGGTGCACGTACAGCCTTTCCAGTTGCATTTGATGTGGTGAAGAGCAATTCTGTGGCTCTTCAGAATTCCTGAGAGCCATCCAATGGCTCATGAGCTCCGTAGACAACAGAGAATGTGGGTCAATTAAGGCTCCTTGAAAACGTGGCCCTGGATCTCATACATACAGAAGGCCCAGCTGTGGGCCCACGGGTCCTTGACAGTCCTCACGCCCTGTGGTCTAACAGCCACAGCAAGTGGCATTTACAGATGAAAGAACCTAGATGAGCTCGAAAATGGCACAGGGTAGAAATCCACTCCCACGTGCACACACCACAGATACAGCAGAGAAAGGCCCGGCAGTAGCTGCTGCGCTGTCACCTGCTGTAGCAAGATTGATTGGTAGGGAAGTTAAAGATAATGCAATCCAGAGGAAAAAACTTTGGTTTCCTCCGAGAACGTCTGATGTTGTCAACTTGCAGGCCTGCTTCCCTCTCCTGCCCGCCCGGGTGCACGGCAGCCCAAACATGCAGGGACTCCTCTGGGCACAGAGGCCCCAGTCACTCCCCGCCAGAAGTACACATTTACAAAGCAGCATCCCCGGGCTGCCCGTGAGCCCCTGGGCAAGCCAAAGCCAGCAGGGCCTGGGTGCCCACAGCGCGGTCGGTCCAGAGCCACTCAGAGCTGTCCTGTGTGCATGGGCTGCAGAACCGGCCCTGTGGCTTCTGTTCATCTGAAGTGACACAGCTTTCTACTGGTTATTTCTAGCACAATTCACGGCCCCTCTGTTTCAAGTTAACGGCATAATCCTGGAACAAGAGTTTAACCCCAGAATATGCTACGCAGTCATGTTTCAGATTCTGTCTGTGATGTTACTGTCCCTGGCACATTTTTTTTTTAACATCTTTATTGGAGTATAATTGCTTTACAGTGTTGTGTTAGTTTCTGCTATATAACAAAGTCAATCATTTATACATATACGTATGTCCCCATATCCCCTCCCTCTTGCGTCTCCCTCCCACCCTCCCTATCCCACCCGTCTAGGTGGTCACAAAGCACCGAGCTGATCTCCCTGTGCTATGAGGCTGCTTCCCACTAGCTATCTATTTTACATTTGGTAGTGTCTATATGTCCATGCCACTCTCTCACTTCATCCCAGCTTACCCTTCCCCCTCCCCGTGTCCTCAAGTCCATTCTCTACATCTGCACTGGCACCTTTTTACTATCACATTTTACTGAGCATTCATTTCACATGCAGAATGGCCAGGAGCAAAGGTAAGGAGGGGGTAACCGGCTGGCAGTTCTTTGCCATCATTTTAGAGAAAGTCTCTCTCCGTACGAAATGGTCCTGCAAGGCCAGTGCCATGTAAATAATTCACAAAAGCAAGTTCAGTTCTCCCCATCTGAAATCCTAGTAATATCTTATGAGGGAGCTGCTGTCCGCCATCTCGCAGGGCGACGGGTGGCTAGCATCCTCCGTCTCTGGAAGATGCTATTAAGTCTCGATAGTCTGTGATTTGCAGATGATTACAACTTTTGCTCTGCATATCATTCTTCCTGACAGGCAAATCCCATCAATCGAATGGCATGACTGATTAAAAAGGAGGCAAACTTGACATAAGCAGTCTGATAAGCCGTTTTTTATACCAACTACAACAACCGTGAACGCTCACGGTTGTGGGTAGAAAAGCCAGATCTGATACCAACCTTTTCTCTCCCCATCCTCCAGGGGCCTCGGCACACGTGCTCCAGCAAGACTTTCCTAACTCGAGCGCTTTATGTCTCAAAAGGAGAAATGCAATTCAGTGTTGGGGGTAGCAGCGCTTGCTCTCTAGTTCACTGAAAATAATTGTCTCCGAGAGCGTCCCACTGAAACTGAACCCCCAATCTGTCAAGGAAGAAAACGCAGTGCAGCCAGTGCCCTGACAGCAGCACGTGCATTTACACCTACAGTCGTGGCGCCTTCTCAATTTTGCTCATGGCTTCGTCTCTAGCCAAATGGAACTTATTACTTACGGCTTGTTGGGATTTATGAATTATTTATAAAAGTAGGTCTATGACTCCAGACTCTTAAAAGACAACACAAGTCCCCTCATTGTTACCCACAACTGCACTTCTATCAGAGACAGCAGACCGACTTTCTCCATAACATGCTGCATGTTTAGGATGAAACTATCGTTGTGAAAATATCCAGCCTGTACGATTTCTTTGGAAGCTATCTATGGGATGCCTGGATGTATTTTTAAACCGGTCTCTTTTATTCTAAGCCAGCCTGGGATTCAAGAAAGATGTGGCGGACGTGGGCGACAAACGTATTTCCCAACTTGAACATAAACAGGCAGGTCCTGCCACTTTCTCCTGGTGGTTTCAGGCTGCCAGAAAGAAAGGGCAAGAGGCAGTTGCCCATGAATGTGTATCTAGCAGGTTCATTAAGACCATGCCTGTGAGTCTCCCAGAGCACAGTGGCTGCGTATCCTGAGTGGGGACTAAAACACACACTGGAAGACACAGTCTAGGTTACACTTTCCCTCTCCAGCTCCTCCAAACATGTGAACGTGGCTGGCAAAACACATAAGACAGTGCACACCCTCGCCAGGCTCTGCTCACTCACTGGACCAACTGGAGGGGTTGTGAGGTGTCCCTGGGTTGAAGAGCAGAAAGTGACCAGCCGGCCATGGTCTGGCCCACACCTCCAGGTCAGCGACACTTTTGCTCGACAAAGAAACCCCCAGGTGGAGGTGGCATATGGGGCCCTGACCAAGCTGCAGCTGGCCTTGATGCAGGAGCCCCGAGGGACAGGGGCCTCCACCCAGTCCCCTCCAGAGACACTAGCTCCCACCTGTCTCACAAGCCCCACAGCAGCCCTGCCCTTGGATAGGGGCCTGGCCATGAACCCCTCCCCAGCGTCTGTGCCCCAACTGTCCAGCCCCGACCCTGCCCCCAAGCAAGGTCCAGAGGAAGAAGCAGAGGCTGGACAGTGAAGGCCCAGGAATGCTGAAGGCACTTCAGGCCACCTCAGGCCACCATCCTCGTGGTACCTCCTAAAGCTCCCATGGTACGTCCACAGAAGAATTTAAAGCCCCATAACCCTCTGCACGCAGAGGATACTCTCCCCAAAGAGTACAACCAATGGAAAAGCAGGCAGGAGACTGTGAGCTTACCTTGCTGGAAAACATCTGCCAGGAGGAAGGAAAAACAGAGGCGGAGAGAGGGAGAGAGAAAGGAGAAAAATAAAATTAATAATAATGTTGACAATGACAGCGGTGAACATCATAGCTAACATATACTGACTATGCTACACACCCTCGGTACAGTATTTCCTCTACTCGGAGGCAGTACTGGTTAAGAGCTTGAGCTCTGGAAGGGAACTGCCTGGGTTTAAATTCCGCTGCATGCTTACTAACTCTGTGGCTTACGGTTCCCTGAACCACAAAAAGATTTGTACTGGAAAGATTAAACAAACGATGTCCCATATTTTAAAGGTTTAGATCGGTGCCCGGGACACAGTAAACATACAAAAGTTGCCAGTTATTATTCATGGTAATATTATTATTTGCACAACAACGCTATCAAGCAAGGTGTAATATTATCCTCACTTTATAGATAGGGAAGCTGAGCTTCTGGAAGGTTAAGTAACTCATCCAAGGTCACAGAGGAATAAGCTCAGGATTGAACGCAAGTCTGTCTGATTCCAGAAACCATCTTCTTACCCCCTACTAAGCTGCCTGGCTGGTTTATAAATAAGAACAGAAGCAACAAAGGCACACAACAGGATAAACAGAGGAAGGGCCTATGAATAAAGTCCCATATGTAAATCATAATAAGCACATTTGTATGAATTCTCCAAATTTTAACTCACAGCTAATTAACACTATGTCTTCATATTAAATCCTAGCTCAAAATATGTTAAAAGGTGAAAAAATATTAATTCATCTTTTTCAATAAATATTTGAGAAGCTACCATATGCCAAGCACTAGGTCTGGCACCAGGAAACATGCATATTAGCAAAAAGCATAAACGAATAAGCAGTGGCTAACGCCTGCCAAGGGGAACCACTAGCATGACTTACAACACGTCACATTTGTTCCGCCTGTTTTTGAGCTTTATATAAATGGACTGAATCTGTTCTGTCTGCCTTCTTTGCTCCACAGTGATTATGGGAGTCATCCATGCTGTAGCATGTAGTAGGTCATTCATTCTCACTGCTGGACTGTATTCCACCACATGATTTTATCATAATTTATTTCTCCATCCTAATGGGGAGGGATATTTGGATTGTTTTCAGTGTTGAGCAGTTAAGAATTGTGATATTTTGTCCATATCTTTTGGTGAACATATGTGCATATGCAACGTACTTTTTGACATCAGGCTCACCCTGCTTCTACCGACTTTCAGTCACCCCAGAAGTATTCTTATCTCCTCCTACTTTCTCATCCAGCAACTTAAAGATGGAAGAGAGCACTGGCAAGAATACAGACAGCACCACCCAGATGTGAGCCAGTTCCTGCCCTGCTCGTGGGGCTGTAAATAGGCATAAAACTTCTACAAGATAGCTTGACAGTATGTATGGAAATGTTAAATATACGTCCTTACCCTAACAATACCACTGCTAGGAATTTCATTTAATGAAATACCTAAAGGTCTTCAGTACCTAAAGTCTACAAAGATGTTCATTACAGCATTGTGTATAATGGACAATGATCATCCTAGCTAACAGATTGCCTATTTGTTTGTCTACAGAGAATCAAACCAAAAATAATATATTCCATACAATGGATTATGGTTCAACCACTGAAAATGGTTAGAGATTTTATTATTATTATTTGTGTGTGTGTGTGTGTGTGTGTGGTATGCGGGCCTCTCACTGCTGTGGCCCCTCCCGCTGCGGAGCACAGGCTCCGGACGCGCAGGCTCAGCGGCCATGGCTCACGGGCCCAGCCGCTCCGCGGCACGTGGGATCCTCCCAGACCGAGGCACGAACCCGCGTCCCCCGCATCGGCAGGCGGACTCTCAACCACTGCGCCACCAGGGAAGCCCCAGATTTTTATTATTTTTGAGTGAAGAAATCAGACATGGAACATGTATCCTGAACCCGTGTATGTGTGTGTATGAACATGCCTCACATTCATAATCTGAACTTAAAACTTATCTGCATCTTAAAAACTAAATGAGAATTATATCATCAACATCTACATTTGCTGTCAGTCTTCAGCTAAAACATCAGTTCCTACAAGAGCCAAGGGGCCACAAATGGTGTGGATGAAACATGCACCTGGTGGGTTAAACAGACTGCAAGGAAAGAACACCAGTGAGGGCAGTTTTCATTCCACTGGTGCACACATGACCCCCATGAGGGGTATCATTCACATGCAATACACATGCTCCCCGGGGCATACCTAGGCCGATGGCTGTGGGACAGCTAGGACAGATGCAGGCTCACAACTCCCAGAGAACTGGCTAAATCACCACCCTTTCTCGCACACTCAGGAAAGCCAGTTGGGATGTAAACAGGCAATACTGGTGTCATTATGGGAAAACTTTAACCCTGCTTTAATTTATGTATGCTATACATTATTCTCTAACCTCAGTAATTCATCACCGGCATAAGTTCTGACGCAGCAGTGTGTAGATTGCCACTCAGCTCCCATGCCCTGGCTGTCCAGAGACTGTGACAGCTCCCTAAGTATATACCATGGTGACCACGCGCATCTGCTGCCCGCAGCGCACAGTCTGAACCACCCACCCTCTAACCAGCTCGCACTCCTGGAGGAGCCCTCCTCCTCCGCCTTCAAATGTCACAGCCATTGTGAAGTTTCTCAGAGCCTATCCCCACGAGACGAAAGTCACTCTTTCCCCCTCTGTGCTCCCAGAGAACCTTGTGCATGTTGCAATTATACGTCATATTATAGTTAGTTATTTATGTAGACCACAAGCTCCTGAGAACAAGAGCTATGTGTCTTGATCACCTTTGTGGATCCTAACTGCCTGGCATGGTGTGCTCCCACCCGGGAGGGAAGGACAGAGGGGCTGGTCTGTCTCAACACACATTTGGTCCAATTCCCTCATTTTATGGATGAGGAAACTGAGTCCCAGAGAAGTAAGAGATTTTTCCCCAGGTCACCCATGGCGTCTGTTAAAGGCTGAGCCGGGACTACATGAGATTCATTTAACCTTAATGAAGCACAAAAGCTCATCCTTATTATTAGCAAAGTACAAATTAGAGATTTATCATTCTCCTCTAATGAATACAGACAAAAATTTCCAACATTGAAAACATCAATGAAATGAGATTAGTCTTTCAAATACGGATCTAGTCTCGACATCCATCCAGAATCCTCAACCTCCTCTCCATGGCTTTTGACAAGGAGCACTTCCTTTGAAACTCAGTACTGATTTGAGTCAGTGGAAAGTATCAAGTGGACAGGGACGGAGGAAATTCAGGCAGGGATTCAGGAATAAGGTACCTTATTCCCTCCAATTCCACTGCATATATCATGGTCTAGCAGACAAATCTGCATGGAGTACTATTCATATCTTCTATTCCAGAAAACTCTCCTGATTTTCATATAAGCTATTATAGATTTTTTAAAATCCCCTTTTCAGCTTCATTTTCATTTTGCCCTTTTTATTCAAATGTAAATTTGAATAAACACTGGTATAAATATTACAACAATTTTGCACGAGTTATCTTGTAATTTACACTCTAAATTTATGTCTTTTGTAGTCTATGGCATAAATCATTCCATTCTTAGCATTATTTAGCTCTTTGCTCTGAATTATAACTGCCTGGGTACCTTCTTTAAAATTTCACTTTTTCACACTGAAACAGCCATTCAGGCTCGGGCTCAAATGATTCATGGACAGAAGAATGGAAAATAAGTGAGAAGAAGGCAGATTCTGTGCTGTTTTACCCCCCACCCCGCCCCCAAACTGTAGACCTCAGAGGACATTAGCCATAGAAATACTCTCATCATCTTCTATTCTGGTGTACACAGCCAAGACCGCCAGCTCCCAACTCACAGGGACTAGTCACTTATAAGAATCAAAAGGCGTCAAATTTGAGTGCGATCATCTCCTTCCGGTCTAACCAACCACTAAGAATTATTTGGGAGTCAGTCACTTATAATCTCTGAACTTGAACTGACCTGGAGATATTTAATAACACGGTGTTGGGAAGGTTAATTTAGATGATTCGCACAAACATTTCCCCATCCCCCCATCCAGTGCTATGGAGAATCACTCTGAGAGTAAGACTCAGCACCATCTTCTCTGCTCTCCCAGAAATCAGAAATCACAGAAGTAAGGAGTTGGGAGCTGCCAACGCCCAGCCAAGCCTCAGTCAGGTTGAGCCCAAAGGACACCAGGGACACTTGTGCAGAGGCAATGAACTCCTTCAGACAAAGCTCTGCTCATATACACTTCCCAGGGGAAAAACCCTCAACCCCAATCATTCAAATAAACAAAGAAAGCCTGTTCTCCAGCCCCACACCCAGCCCCCGGAGCCATTCTGGTCCTATATATAGATGAAAGGGCATCTATAACTTGGTGATTCAGATGTGGGGAGAAGAAAATAAGAAAGAAAGAACTCAGATTTGCCTTTCTTAGCCTCAATGTCCAATTTCTACTGTTAGGAACGAGCATCAAGGATATCTGCCCACCTCCCCCATAGCTACTGAGAGCTTCACACCCCAGAGGTCGTTAATGCACTGAGTCCTCAGAGACAGCCATAAAGAGACTAGATTATTTATTATTATGAATAAGTTATGGCAATTAGGCTGGGTGATTCCTAAATGTTGCTGATTAAAAACTTTCTTGAGTGCTACTCATCCACATGGCTAGTGTTTACCTCTATTAAAAATGATTTAACCACACTCTGGGTGAACCCCTCTCTTGTGCCTGGGTTAATAATTAGCAGTGCACACAGAGCCACGTGGGTTAAGTGGGTTGGCTCTTCTTTATTTATCTATTGCTTTGTTTTATGAGGAGAGCTGGATGGCAGTCTTATTGCCCATTCAGTCTGCTAGGAATAATTTACTATTTCAATCCTCAGCTCGTAACTATGGTTAGAGGAACCCTCACTATTATTACAATATCACATCTAGCCCACACCCCACAGCATTAAAGATATGCCAAACAGTGAAAGCGTGCGTGACTTCCGTAAGACTGGGGGAGGTAAAGCAACTATAGTCCTCAAACAATGTAATCCTACTACTCTCTCAATTTTGCTTTCTTTTCTAGGTTAAATTATACATGAGGGGAGTTTAGTTTCTTGAAAATGCATGCACTTAACTCCCATTTAAGAAGTCTCACCTGGGGAGATGGCTGTCTTGCGAGTCCTCCTGTGGTTTGAGCTACAGAAAGAAAATTCTCTTTCAAGTACAAGTGCTGTTACAGCAAAGCACTGTAAATGTCACTGGGACCCAACTAACCAGGGACAAGAGAAAGGATGTAGGGAGCAGCTGGAATGAATGCTGCTTCCTTGAATGGGGTCAAGTTCACCATTAACCAAAGTCAATTCAAGATCAGCTGAGCTGCCCCTCACCAAATTTCAAGAACCGGCAAGCTCTGTGCACAGCTATGAGCATTTCTGGAATTCAGTCTGTATACTTCTGCACATCTCTGAAAATGAAGTGAATCATTTCTTTTCAAGGTTGAAAAGCGGGGCCCACCAAAGCCTCCCCAGTACTCCAGGGGCTTCCCTGGTGGCGCAGTGGTTGAGAATCCGCCTGCCGATGCAGGAGACACGGGTTCGTGCCCTGGTCCGGGAAGATCCCACATGCCGCGGAGCAACTAAGCCCGTGAGCCATGGCCGCTGAGCCTGTGCGTCCGGAGCCTGTGCTCCGCAATGGGAGAGGCCACAACAGTGAGAGGCCCGCATACCGCAAAAAAAAAAAAAAAAAAGAAACTCTAAAGCAATTATCAAATAGTATTTTATGAATGAATTAGTTTTAATCTTTAAAATCAGAGGTCCAATGACATCCTATCACCAAACACCAAAGATCTAAGGGGTTGTGATTAGCACCCAGATGTTCCAGAAACCCAGATCCCAGCCTTCATTTTGGGCACCACTCACCTCTCTGACATTGCCTGTCTCCTCTGGACCTGTCCTTATTTCTCAAGGCCACCACATAAGGGGCTCACCCATCCCTGCCCTGGGGTGTGATGAGTCGAGACCCAGGGTTTAGAAGAGGTAGGGACTGCACGGGGCAGCTGAACTGAGAAACACTCTGCTCAGCACTGTGGGGTGCTATGAAGAATTTGCCTGAGGAAGGGGTTCTGCTGCTTCATTAAGTAAATCAGTGTAAGTCTGAACACAACAAACCACTTAACTGGAACCCCTTCCTGTCCGAGCGCAGGCCTGTGCTCTCTTGGAGCAGGGCCAGAGTCAAGGGCTCCTCCAGAGCCCCTGCTTGGCTTCAATGGCACCGTACGGGGACTGTGATTAGTTTTCTGTGTCTCCAAAGCCAGACAGCTCAGGCAGCTCAGGCAGCCAGCCACGTGGCTCATCTCCCCGCCCCTCGTGCTTCCCCCAGGCGCACCCAGGCAGCTCCAACTGCACGCAGCCCGGTGCCTCTCTGTTATTAAGGACCAACGGGAAGGCCTCACACCCGGTCTCCAGCCCTCCGTGCCAAATACCACCGTTCTTTAATGTGGGTCTGTATCTCTCTCTCCTTTTTCTCCTCTGTCCCGTTTTGGATGCAGGCCAGGGAAAGTCTTCCTTGCCCCTGGACTCCCCTCACCTTTTACCATGTTAGAAATGAAGACTGATGCTTTGCGTGTCATCATTGTTCCTCTGAAGGCACATGGCGCTCTGTAAATGTCTCTTACTTGTGAGTAAGAAAAGTTTTTTAAAGCCCCAAAGTCTCTTCCTGCTCCATTTTCTAGGGAATGTACGACCAACATCAATCTGAGGCCCTGTGCTTGTGACCCATCAGCCGAAAGGGACTTGGGAAGGCAGTGCAAGGCCCATGAGCTAGTAAGTCCCTAACATTTTTATGACATTCTATTCAGAGTATATCTCATTCCTAGCACAGAAGAACAGTGCTCTTAACTACTGAAAGAACATAAAAAACTAGATTTAGGAATAATACTTTTTATGACTGCATTCTGTATACTGTGAAAGTTATGTTCAAGTCTGCTAGCACTTTATGGAGCTGATAAAGCAGAACAGTACGGCTTCCCAGCTAACAGGGTATTTTATATCCATTTAAAATGTTTTCTCTTAAATTGAATTACTTTTTGAGTAATTATAATAAGACTAATCTGGGCTTAATGAATTCATGTACAAATACTTCAGACTGCATTATTAAAACCTCTATGATATGAAACTATATTAAACTCAATCCCTCTAGCAACCAGTGCTTTTCTTTGAAAAGAACAGCATACATGACTTTCTCTGAATTCTTTTAAATCAGCTGAGAAATCGTAAGAAGCCACATTAATAGCTCAAACTAAAGAAGAGGTTGACAAACATTTTTGTCCTAATTTCCCTGAACTTATTTAATTGAGCATTCATTAGAAGTCATAGAAAATACTTGTATTAAGCATCCTCACATACCAAGGGCTGAAGAATTGGTTCATTTTCCAGAAGAAATCAGTTAACTATGATTAGCAATGCTAATTAGCAATGCTAATGCTAATGTTAAAACCACAATGGGTAAAAATACTAAAAGTGAGCCTGTGGATATCAAGTCTTATGTTCTAAAATGTCTCCAAACTCAAGAATCTAAATATCTGGATTCTAGTTCACACTATAGGCAAAGCCACTCATCTTCTCTGGGATCTGGTTCCCCCATCTGCAAAGTAGTTTGCACCAGATGATCTCCAAGGTCCGTTACAGTTCTTAAACATGATGGTTTTCAGTTTAACATTACACACATTATATCAAATAGGCTTTATTGCATACAACTTATTTGTCATCTCATCCACGTTAAATTACATTCACAGAAAAAGCATTCATTCCCTACAATTCACATACCTCCACAAACATCCATAATGCAGCTGGTTATTTCAAATTTATCCCAAGATATGATCTCGATGGTAAAGTATTTTTCCCATTACAGATAAACTATAAACCATCTGAAACCTTTAAGGTTACATACAGTTCCTTGAATCAGTTTCTATCCAACCCCCCCACTCCCGCCCAGCATATACTTTCCGAAAGATGCTCTTTCGTCTCCATTTCAAAGTCAACTGATTAGTTTCATCATATATGTATTCCCCGGGCAGATCTGTGAGATCCTAGTTTTAGTTGGATTGCTTACCCAGTCTCCTAAATTCAAACTAGATATTTACAAATGTCCAGCAGAAGAAATCTCTCTTTTCCAGGTCATCATTACCAGTATGGATAACTTTAAAGTAAACATAAAACAATGGCCATCATCATTATTCTGATGGCTTGGCACAAATTACTGTCAGGAGAGCTCCCAGAAGCCAGAGATAATTAAAGTCTGGGTTCGGAGAAGCTGCCCCCAACAGCAAGCATTGCTGATGAGAATGATTTGGGAGTAAATATGTTTCAGCAAATTGGCCCAAGTCTTCAAGGAGGAGGTTTGGTCATGTGATACTCATCGGCCTGACCTCAGTTTCAGGAGGTACAGGTTCGGTCCTGGCTCTTCCATAAATCCCCTGTATAAATGGGGACAAGTCACTGAAGTTCTCTAGGTTCCAAAGAAGGTTTGACTTGAAAATCTCTGCAGTTCTTTCCAGCTCTAAAGTTCTTTAATGAACACAACCAGGATCTTTCGTTAGGAACCTCTGCTATACACCTGCACCTCACCTGTATGTCTCCTTGGTGCACGGATACACACTAGTAATTTTCTCTCTCTCTCTCTCTCTCCAACTAAGCTGAAAGCACTATGATTCCAGGGATATCCTGTCCCTGGTAGTGCCAAAGTCCAGGGCAGAATATCAGAGCACAGCAGGCACATTTTAACATTAATGAGAACTAATACCATACATCAGGCACTATTTTAAGTGTATTACAGACATTGCCTTAATCCTCTCAATCCAAACTCTTAACCACTACACTACACTGTCTCTCAATGAATGCCCAGTTGGTAGGTGTGTGGAAGGATTAATAAGCAAACATACACATTCTTTCTAAAACCCCCCAGAGAGTTAACTTGAGCCATGCCCATAATATTTTTAATATCGTAATCCCTATACATCTAGAACTCCAACCTTCATTACCTGTGAATTTGGGGTCCAATTGCAGAAAACACCTAGATGTGCCTTTACTTTTTAAAAACCTTACAAATTCTCTTTTTTAAAAAAATGCAGGGGCTTCCCTGGTGGCGCAGTGGTTGGCAGTCATCAACTGGTAAACATTTAAATAAAACATGGTATATCCATATAATGAGATATTATTCAGCAATACAAAGAAATGAGGTACTAATACTTGCTACAATAAGGATGAATCTTGAAAACAGTATGCTAAGTGAAATAAGCCAGTCATAAGGGACCACATATTACATGGTTTCATTTATATGAAATGTCCAGGATAGGCAAATCTAGAGACAGAAAATAAATAGTTGCCTAGGGCTACAGGGAAAGAGGGGATGCGGGTAATGACAAGGGGTGCAGGGTTTTTTTCAGGATAATGAAAACATTCTAAAATTGATTGTCTGATGGATGCACAACTCTGTGAATATACTAAAAACCACTGAACTGTACACTTTACGTGACTGAATTGTATGGTATGTGAATTTTATCTCAATAAAGCTGATTTTGGGGGGGGGGGAAGAGTCCTGGGTTGTCGACTACATTTCTAACAACTGGCAATGTCAACCTCCGCTTCTCTGGGCCACAGTGGGGCAAAAGCCAATCTTGTAACTGCATCCAGCTCTTCATCCTATGACCACATCTAAAGAACCACGCTCAGGTCCTGGGTACCACGCTGGGCCCAGAGAAAGCTGTGCACAGATGAAAGACAGCATCCCCTCTTCTCAAGGTGTCACCACCTGGTGCTTCAGTCTAGCCATGGGTGGCTACTGAGCACTTAAACGTGGGAGTCTGAATTAAAAGTGTAAAAGGGACACTGAATTTCAAGAACTTGGTCAGTGAAAAAAGTAACAGCTCAATAATTGTTTACATTGAATCACATGCTGAAATGGTATTTTGGATAAACTGGGTGAGAGTAAATGTTAAAATTAATTTCGCCTGTGCTTTTTAATTTTTTTGAATGTGGTACTAGGAAATTTTAAATTACTTCTGTAGCTCACATTCTATTTCTCTTGGGTAATGCCAGTTTAGGTTTTTAAATATAAATAAATCACTGAAACTTTCCTGACCCCCAGTGTTTTGGAAGATTATCCTATGCAGACCTCGAAATGGTAATTAACTTTTGAAGTCCACTCAGCAGTTATAAAATGCCCACTGCTCGACAATTATGGAGGCACAAAAGGTTTCTTGTTTGCTGCCCTCTGCCAATTGGTCCCTTGATCTAGAGATGAAGATGCTGGACTTGGCCTTTCAATACTGGCGTCCGCCTGAGTCTTTACAAAGCACAAATGTTTCCCAAATAAGGCAGGCCCAGAAAACTTCATCTGAACTCTTTAAGACTCATGATCAAAAGAATTGCCTTTTGAAAATGATTAAAGATCAGACTGAGATGACAGACCCCCTATTCACAGAAAGAAAACTTCTTCTGAAAGGAGTTTCATCTAAAAGGGGCTTTGCATGTCATCTGTGAGGGTTTCCCCCTTCACCCCTCACTTGTGAACCCTGAATTGTTTTAGAGAGATTTTTGCTTCTCCTTCTTCGAATTCCTCTTTGATCCACATGTCCAGGGTAATAAGAACTGGGCCTGTGGGGCACAGGCAAGCTCTAAACTTCTGGCTCTGCTGAAACTTTATAAGAAATCCAGAGGTATGTCTGTGCTCCGATAGAGGACACAGAAATGGACCTCAGATGTGGGAGGCTCTGGAGATAAAGTGTTATCACTTTATTTAGCAGAGACCCTACGAATGCGTCTCGTTGCTCCTTCTTTACTCAGCCAATGCCCAAAGAACAGTGCCAACTGACCCTTTCATTTCCTGTCTCTCTAGAGTTAAAAGAGCAGGTCTGGAGGTGAAGTAAGGTGTCCAGAGTTACCGTCCTGGTAAGTGGCACAGCCAGGATTCCAAGTTGGGACTGCCTAACTCCAAAGCTAATATCCTTCTTAAGCACTGAACAATACTGTCATCCTTTCATTCCACAAACACTACCCCCTGCTGCGTGCTGTGGGATTAGAAGGTTAGGGTGACTCTTTTGAAGAGATATATGCACTAGAATCCTGCCTCCTCAAATGAGATGCTCTTAAATTCCCACACCTACTTCTGTTCAGAATCTCCAGTACACTGAAATGGAAGACAGCAGTTTCATTGGCTTAATTGCCTCCATTCTGTGCATAATGGAAGCAGAGACAAAATATCTCAGGGTCCTTAATCTCCTCCGGGCGTGCAGTGGGTACAAGTGGCGAACGTAGTGCTTCATTCCCTGTCCTGTCACGTTAGACCTGTTTCTTCCACATGCTCCCAGATGGAAAGCACACTGTACCATGCTTGTTCTAGCACCCAGGGCTGACCATGCACCACGTGCTGCACTGGGCACACACAAAGATGAATACAGCGCGCTCTCTGCCCTCTAGGATGTTCCCCAGTTTAAGTGCCTATCAAGTTATTTTAGAGGGTCTGTGTTTGGGGCAAAGTGTGCCATCAAGAACACAGCTCATTTCTGGAGCTGGTCTGTGGCTCGAGATGTCTCAAATTATAGCAGTTGTTACAAAATGTACCTGACTTCCAGTTTCAAAAGAACTGGCTGGAACGTGGCTATTTCTAGATGGCCTGTTTCATGGCCTGGGTAGTCAAAGCCCTCATTAACCACTCTCCTCCCACCACTCCCATTATCTCCCAGGCCTGGTAGTAAGTATGCAGTTGGCTGCCTTAGAAAACCCTGGGTGGTGTGATTTGGAAAAGTTAAGTGAATTATGATGGAAATGTCACTGCAGGCCACCATAAGTCTGGAGTCCTCTATTTAAAGATGCCTCAATCATCTCCAGCTGGTGACTCCTAGGAGGCCAGATGGCTCCAAAGGATGGCCAGGGCCAATACCCCCTTCTTTATCTCTGGGTACACTGGGCAGAATAATGCCCCTGCCAAGATGTCCATGTTCTAATCCCTGGAACCTGTGCCAACTTGCCTTATATGGCAAAGGGGATTTTGCAGATGTGATAAAACTAAGGGTCTTGAGATGCGAAGATTATCTTGGATTATCTGGTGGGCCCAATATAATCACATGAATCCCTAAAAGTAGAGAGCCTTTCCCTAGAGAGATGTTCCGACAGAAAAAGGATCAGAGAGATGCTCTGAGGCTGATTTTGAAGATGGAGGAAGGTAGCCACGGGCCAAGAAAGGCAGGTGGCCTCTAGAAGTTGGAAAAGGCAAGGGAAGGTATTCTCCCTTAGAGGTTCCAGAAAGAACACAGCCCTGTTAACACCTTGTCTTCGTTCCAGTAAGACCCATACTAGACTTCTGATCTACAGAGCTACAAGATGACAGCTTTGCGTTGCTTAGGCCACTGAGTTTGGGGTCATTTTCAGAACAGCAACAGAAAACTAACTCACTCACTGGTTATACCCAACCGAACAGTGGGATTGCCCGACTAAGGCAATGAGGACAAGTGACTGGGACAGTGACTGCACAGGCAAAACAATCAGCTTCACCAACTCGTCAATTCTGTCCAAAAGAGAGCTCAAGCATTTTTATGCAATGACCCAGTACAACTCACGTCAAAGATGAAACAGAAAAGACAAATGGAATCAGAGCACTGGACCACAGAGAAGGAGCCAACACCTTGGGCTGACTCTGTGTGCTCCCGTTGGTCCCACAGAACCCTCAATCCTTATTCATCTGGAACCTGCTCACACCAACAACAGCATCACACAGACCTCTTCTCACGTGGAAGGAGATTAGGGAAAACAAGGGTAGTATTCTCAGAGTCTTGTTCCTAAGACTTTGATCCTCCCCGACCCTCCTTAAGTACTGCATGATGTGTTCGATGCAGGATAGATACCTGGAGTGACGAATGAAGATGAGGAGGGTGGCCCCCCTCCTGGCCTAAAGCATAGACCTATGAGGCTTCCATATAGACAGTCAGCTGTAGGATTGCCTTTCCCCCCAGTACGTACATGTGTCAAGGAAATATGTTAGTTCCTGGACGCTGTTGGGGCTTAGTTCATGATGAAGGGCTATGAGGTCACAGGGACTGGTGGGCACCCTTCTCCCTCTTCCTTTTTTCCTTAAGGAGGAGATGATAGTTTATCTTAAGCAGTTCTCACTGATAGAAATATCTGTGTTGGAGCTTCTTTGAGCCATTTTGTACTTTACCAAATCATCCATCCAAGGAAGTAGTCATCACCTATTTGACAACATTCTGGAGGTCTCAGTGTTTAATCTCTTCAACCCAAAGAGCATCACTGAATAGCAAACAGGGTAACTGAGAACGAACAGACTTGTCTAAAGTATGGTTCCTAACCAAAGGGATTCCTGATCCATCCTGATGATTCTTACCACCATTTCCTGAGTGTCTACTCTATTCCAAGCACTACACATGTATTTTCTGATTTAATCCCAATAGCATCCCTGAAAGATGAGTTTATTATCCCATTTTAGAGATGAGGAAACCGAGACTGATAACGTGTTCAGGGTCACACTGATATTAAATGAAGGAACTGAATTCAAAATCAGTTTCTCTCATGCCAACATCCAAGTTCTTCTTGCTATGTTGTGCAGCCTTCCAAGATGGAAACTATTTGTTCCCCAGAAATTTCTTTAAAAGTGCTACAATGAATATACATATAGAAAGGCCGATTCTCAGTTGAAATCTAGCTTCTCTAGCTAGTTCAGGGAAGGGTTCTTGGTGATATAAACAAGACTGGTTTCAACCCTAGAAATATTTATTGAGCAACTACTAGACAGAGGCCATGCATATAAACAGGCCAGAGCTCCTACCCTCTACTAAAGAAATCAGGCCTGCACACACATGTGCACCCATACACACAATTATAAGACAGAAAACAAGAACTTTATCAAAGCTGTCAGCTAGAAAGGTGTTAGAGAAATACATAGCAGCCACAGAAATTAATTCAGTAAGCATCAGAGAGAAGGTACACTCCAAGCCAAAGCAGAAGGAAAACGAGGGGATGTGGAAATACAGAGCATCTTTGGATGAATGGAGCATCTTAGTGTTCTTAGGGGAGAAGAGAACGGAGAGGAAGCTGGAAAGGTAGGACAAGGCTAGATTCCAGCTTGGGAAAGAAAGACTTCGAATATGGTGTTAAGGAAAATTTGGATTTTATTTTCTATCATTAAAATATTGTTTTATATATATATTTTTAAAATTCATTCCATGGGGAGCCATGAAGACTTCTGAGCAAGGAAATGAACTGTTTATGGCTGTGCTTTCAGGGAATCCCTGAAAGAGGTAGGGAGATTAGCAATGGCAGGTGGGTCCCTGTAGAGTCTTCAGGACTCCTCCAAGAGTCTGTGATGTCTGAGAGAATAGATTTCCAGTCCCAGGTTGTTCACTAGGTGACTCTGCGACATGAGTCAAGTTACCAAAACTTCCTGAGACTCAGTCCTCTCATACCTAAAATGATGAGGTTGAACTAAGTAACTGCTAAAACTACATCTACCTCTAAAATGTTATGATTCAAAGTTATAAATTTGTACACACCACAGCAAA
Organism: Kogia breviceps; assembly: GCF_026419965.1. NCBI lineage: Eukaryota > Metazoa > Chordata > Mammalia > Artiodactyla > Physeteridae > Kogia > Kogia breviceps. The sequence goes on along the minus strand of NC_081311.1, from coordinate 14,429,386 downwards.
TGTGCCTTTGCCTCATAAAAAGCATGGAGATAACTAGTCCTAAGACCACTTGGATCTCATTGTGGCATAAAAAGACATAATTTATATAAAGTATATTTTTCAATGTATATATGTTAAGTAAATCCAGGTGAAACCTTCTTGTTCTGAATGCTACCTTGCTTAAATAATGTTGTCCTTTCCCAGACTTAAAAAGTAGTATTACCCTTTTCCCTTTTCAAACCTAGACCTTTGTCTTAACTAAAAACAGCTGCCACCTTTTTCGCAACTCACCTGCTTAGTGAAGAAAAATAATCTGTTGGAATATACCCATAAATTTAAATTCTAACTACAATACAAAAGCTAATGCTCTGTGTCGGGCATTACTGCACGTTTCCACAACACCCTAAATCAAGACCTGTGCACACAAGCTCATTTAAAACGAATTCAACCTAGTTATGAATCAACTGCACTTCCTTCTGTAAAAAAGACCATTTCAGAGGGATTTTCTTAAAATGTGGCTGCGTCTACAGTGGATGAGTAGATGTTATTACTGGGATCAAATCGGGACTCCAGTATGAAGAGGACGAGGGTGCCCAAGGAGAAGAGAAGAGAACGCAAACCTCTCTCCTGTTCAATGGCTCACGTTCTCTTCTTGCCAACAAATACCTGATGATTCAAACTGGCGGGAGTTTCAGTAACAGGGTTGCCCCTTTATGTCAAACTATCAAAATCTGCTATTGGACTCTGGAAACTGTTAAAATAGACAGGTTAAAAATTAACCATAGTCCATACTATTCAGAAACACCGTGAGCAAAAACACCAGCGATTTCACCCTCCCGGGGAACATACTGTTACAGAGTGTAATTTGGCCACCCTCCAGGATCTTGTCTTAAATAGCTGTTGGGTAATTTAAAGAGATGAGTATTTTAGTGCCTTGACCTCTCTTGAAATATACACCATTTGAATGAATCCATTTATTGTAAATATCAAGACATTGTGCTTAAAATTTCATATCTCAAGAAAAGTTCTCTGCGATTTTTCTTCAAACGTTTTAAGATAGTTAAATGAGTCCTACTTCAAAAAAAAAAAAAAAAATCCTGGTGTTTAATGATGATAAAGGACTTGTCTATTTTCGTAGCAAATCACCAGAACAAAAAGCTATTATGTAGTAATTAAACACCACATTCAGCATAGATAGGGAGAAAGAAAGAATTGCAAATATATTTTACAGCCTGTTCTGAAGTTGTCGGAAGTGGAACACATTTTAATTATTAAACTCCTCAAAGGTGTTGAAAAAAAAAGTTATCTGGACGGTTATGGCACCACCTCCAATTCTGGGGCGCCAAAGGCTCAGATGTTCCCAGGACCTCCACCTAAAGGTTGCCACTAGTGTGAAGCCCCATCTTGATCTTGATAAGCCAGTTCAGAGGGAGCTGCTGGAAAGCCCACTTCTCATGTATTTTGCTGCTTAGGGAGATCTCTGACCTTTCACTAAATACAGTTTGCTTGTTCAGGTCAAAGGACAAGTTACTTTAAGTTCAGGCCTAAACCAGAATTCCAAGAAGCCCTCTTCGGTTCTGTCTTGCGATCATTTAAAAGGTGTACTTATTTTGAATTGAATCAGTCAGATTTCTAAGTACACCTGGCAGTGTGTGAGCATATTAAATTATAAGGGTTCCCTGCCTTCGGGAGTTCCCAGGATGAATCCCCAGCATCTCAGAGCAATCCAGATTTCCCCGCACAGACACCCTGGGCAGATACTACAGCAACCTGGCCTGGCCCAGCCTCGATGCTGAGGCCCCTTGGTTTAAAGGACCCAGGGCTCATTCTCCTCTCTGGTGACTCTCCTCCCTCTCCCTGCTCAGCCCTGTTAGACCAGGAGCTCCACGGAGGCACTGTCTGCCTGCTCGCCTTGCTCTCCCGGCCCCTCTCACCATCTCACCCAGAGCCATGACCCATCAGCCGCTCCCAATCTGTTAGCATCTTCCTCCTTCAAGGGCATCTGTCTGGCCCAAGTGGCTTCCTCTTTGAAAACTGAACGATCTAAATACTTTGCCTGGTTTCTTTTAACAAAACACACTTGATTTTTCATTTTTCCCCCAACACAAATTCTGTATAAAAGCCCATCTTACATAAAAGGGGGGAAAAAAAGAATTATCTTCCTTAGACCTCACTGAACATGGCTTTGGGGAAGCGTCTGTTATGGACTATAACCGATGCCTGGAATGGGCAGCTGCAGATCGATTCATTTTTGGATATGGTTCCTTCTGTCTCGTTCCTCAGCCCCTGGGTTAAATGAGCATTTTTAAATCTCCTTACTCTTTGGGAGAAGGTAGAAGTGTGCTTATATTTACAACACTGATGAATGCAGACTTTTTGTGCCAATCCAGAACAGAGCTCTGATTACCCCACTGTCACTGATTTTGGTTACCTTTCGAGAAAAATGCCCACATTGGGTTACCTTGTTCCCTGTCCAGTGAAACTTTTAAAGTGCTGGGAAGACCTTCCAGCTACGGGAACCCATTTAATTCTCATTTGGCTAGCGTCAAACCACCTACTTTTAACTGGAGAGCATCTAGGGATCTAGTAAAATGAAGGGACAAACACAAAGAAGAAACCAGCTCCAACTGGTGTGGGGAAATAGAGGCTAGAATCCTAAAATTTAGCCAGCCTTTTTCACCTGGGATGGGTATTTCTGAATCCTCAGAGTATAGCTGAAACTTAGGGTACACAGTAGCAAAAGAGACTTCACTCAGGGGAGGTCCATACATTTGGGTCCAGTTTAGCTAACTTTTCATAGACATGGGCCTGTAAACCTAGTCATGCCCTCCATTAGATTATGCATTTAATCTCTTAATGTCCCTCTTACATATACAAACATTCTGTAATGTAAATTACACTACATACAAAAACTGTATTAATCAGGGGCCCTGCATGGAGGCCCGAGGCTATGCAAGGACCTACACAACTAACCCAGAGTAGCACTAGGAAAATCATAACCTTCAAGCTCCAGACCCACTGAGTCAAGTTCATCTGTACTGCTCTCAGAGAGCAGACAACAAAACCACACAAAACCCTTGCAGCGGGCTTCCCTGGTGGTGCAGTGGTTGAGAGTCCGCCTGCCGATGCAGGGGACACGGGTTCGTGCCCCGGTCCGGGAAGATCCCACATGCTGCGGAGCGGCTAGGCCCATGAGCCATGGCCGCTGAGCCTGCGCGTCCGGAGCCTGTGCTCCGCAACGGGAGAGGCCACAACAGTGAGAGGCCCGCGTACCGCAAAAAAAAAAAAAAAAAAAACCCTTGCAGCTAGTTTGCCAAGGCCAGTCAAAGGAAAGAGACATGTAACCGAAACGGCCACTGTAGCTTGTCTGAAAGCTTATCATACCCAGAGTAGCCCCAAGCTGTTAATTAAAGTTTCATTTTCTGATCTACAAGTTTCTTTCCATAAGAAATGAGTCTCCAAGTGCATATACTCTCCCTAACCATGAGTAAAATGGTGCTGACAACATCTGATTGGATATCCAAACATTTTGCTAAAGTCCTTCGGGTCAGTGCACCTCCGAGCACCGAGAGACTCATGACCCACCTCCTTCACCCGGAACCCCAATCCAAACCAAGGAAACTGATCCAGCCAGTGGCTGCCCGACACTGAGTGAGGTGGGGGGAGTCCACCAGAATCAGCTCCAACAACTCTCCCTCCCCAAAGCTGACAGATGTCCAACTGTCACAGACTGAATGTTTATGAGCCCCCCCAAAATTCATCATGTTGATGCCCTATACCTCCCAGTGTGACGGTATTGGGAGATGGGGCCTCTGGGAGGCAGTTAGGTAGAGGTGAGGTCCCTCATGCTGGGATTAGAACTCTTAGAAGAAGTGACACCAGAGACAGCTCTCCCCCCACCCTGCCCTCTCTCTCTCTCTCTCTCTCTCTCTCTCTCTCTCTCCCAACCCTCCCTACCAGCATACACAAAGAGGTCACGTGAGCACACAGAGAGAAGGCAGCCACCTACAAGCCAGGAGAAAAGGACTCGGAGTGAAACCTACACCTTGTTGGCCCCCTGATCTCAGACTTCCCAGCCTCCAGAAGAGAAACACATTTATGTTGTTTAAGGCACCCAGTCTTTGTTATGGCAGCCCAAGCTAAGACACCACCTCTATGAGCTTTGTCACTGCCCTTCAGAACAGTGACAGAAGAGGAGTCCACCGAAGGGAGCGATGAAGGTCACCTCTGTTCTGCCCAGAATCTATTTACGTTTGCTTTGACATTTGTTACAAGCACATCACCAGCAGGCCATGAACATGGGTGCCCCCTAGCGTCTGCTGAGGATAACCACCCCCGGCCACTGTCCCCGGTGGGGAGGGGCACCATAGCAGTGGGGGCGGCCACGCCCTTAACTGCTTCACCCAAATATCTCCCTAAGGACGCTGAAGGCAATGCCTTTGCCAGGAACCACAGAACTGGGAACAACGATACCCTTTAGCACAGAAAGGGGCCCCGGGGTGGAAAATTTTCCCTCCATTCCCAAAAAGAAGGTTGCCAGGACCTTCTCAGATACAAAAGGAGACAAGTACATATTTTTTCATATTTATAAAAAATTACCGAGTAAGAACAAATCACTGTGAAGAAAACAAGAAAAAAAATTCATATGGTTCCTGCCTTCCAAGAGGCAGGTGATCTGAGGAAAAACAGACCCAGAGGTGGAAAAAACAATGATTAAAAGCAGGCAACTAATAAAAACTACTGAATAAATCCCTAATATATATAAAAATTAAACATTGACTATGGGTATCCCATGTGAGGGAAGGACCAGCTGTTAGAATTAAATGCCACACTTATTTAATCAGGAAAGGGGTTGAAGGTATAGTCTTGTCACCACCTCTGGGAGGCTCCCTGTCTTTTCCCCAAAACTGACGCATAACCTCATCTGTGCTTCCAGAACATTTTTTATACCATCCCCCGGCACCAGGTTGGTAATATCCTGTGATTATCTGTCTTCCCCACCACATAGGAAAGGTTTACTTCTTGTATGTAACTTTGTTTCAACACTACCAGCACAACAATGTTAGTAAAAACAGAACTTGAGTGCTTATTTTGAGCCAGACTTTGGGATAAGAACTTTACGTGCATTATTTCATTTAATCCTCACGACTAACTTACAAGGTTGTGCTATTATTATTTTATGAGGCAATATATTTATATGGTCTAAAAATATAAAAACACCAGAAAAGGTATACAGTGCAGTCTCCCTCCCGCTTCAGTCCCCCATATGCCAAGTTTCCACACCTCCTTCACATATAACTTATTATTATTCGTGTCTTATGTATCCATCCAGAGTTTATATATAAGCCTCAGGTTTTATATAAAGGTAGCACATTAAACAAGTTGCTCTGCACTTTGAATTTTTTACTTATCTTCGAGATCTTTATGTAGAAAACTATCTCATACTTTTCTTAACAGCTGTATGTTATTCCACTCTGGTTGAACCAGAAAATTTTTTTTTTTTTTTTTGTGGTATGCGGGCCTCTCGCTGTTGTGGCCTCTCCCGTTGCGGAGCACAGGCTCCGGACGCGCAGGCTCAGCGGCCATGGCTCACGGGCCCAGCCGCTCCGCAACATGTGGGATCTTCCCAGACCGGGGCACGAACCTGTGTCCCCTGCATCGGCAGGTGGATTCTCAACCACTGCGCCACCAGGGAAGCCCTGAACCAGAAAATATTTAACCACATTTCTATTGATAGACACATGGATGCTTCTATTATTATATTCTACAGATGAGAAAACTGAGGCTCGGAGAGGTTAAGTGACTTGTCCAAAGTCACACAGCTCCTATGTGGCAGAGGAAGGACTCAAGCTGGTTAGATTCAAGCCTGAACTCTTAAGCAATTTGCTGTATTTTTGCCTGGCACAACGCCTGGTATGCAGCAGATATTCAATAAATACTTAATGAGTAGATTAATGAACCAACATACCAACAGAAAAAAAAGAAAGAAAAAGAAAAAAGAAAAAAATAGCAAGAAGAGCAACTCTGCTCTCTCTTTCCTTCATCTTCACTGCTATCTCTGTTCCTTTTCACTCTCTAGATATCGCCCTCCACTCCTGTATACAGCATCAGAGTAGTAGAACAAAGATTTTCAGCCATTCCTAGGTCCTGCAAAAACCTGGGCCTGCCTGATCCCTGCACATTATTTATTCCGACTCAAGCTCTGGATGAAGGACATCCTAGAATGCATGCAACATCACCTCCGCTGGCCAAAAGCCCCAAAGGTGTGCTCAAGAAGGTCACAAGGAGGTAGGAAAAGAGAGTTCCTGGGGGCAAACAACACCTGTGCCTAGTTTCCCAGGGGTCACACTGACACATCTGAGCATCACTGCAGATTAGAGGGTCAACTTCCAGACTTCACTCCTGGGCTTCGCAGCCGGTTTTCCTCCACAATGCAGACGCCCCGAAAACCTTCAACTCCTTCCACATGTGCCAGAAAGCTGACACATGTAGCCTTGTTTTTACGATGTTTTACATTTGGCTCAGCCGTCCAATAAATTTCACACCGGAATTATATACAACATTAAGTGTGTCCAAACACAGCTGATTTCTTCACAGGCTCTTTTGTGAGCAGCTGCTAGGAAGGTGCAGCATGTGACAACAGGAAGGCTGTGTCTTTCAGCGTTACAGACCCCGGGGGAACACTGGCCTGAAAGGTAACCTCCCTGTGACCTCACAAGGTATCAGAATGGTTTAATTTCTCTGACTTTTAAGTGTTAAGAGAACGTTACAAACATCACCATCTGCACTCAGCCTCCCAGCCCCTCAAACGATATGGAATGCCTGCCTTCAGATGGGCCAGGCTTCAAATGACTCAGAATGTGACATATACCATTCCGTGTTCACATTCTCTGTACATATTCCATATACATGTGAAATTTCTGGAAAGTGAGCGACGGTCTCGAGAAACACACACACATCTTTCCTCTGATCCTTTGCTGTCATGCTTGATAATAAGAGGTATTTATTCAACAAGGGCTCACAATTACAACTTAATTGGTTGTAATCTGCTCACTGAAGAAATAAGGTCCTCTCCAGTGATTCTAATCTAATCCATTTAATCTAAAATCTATGCGACATTACAGATTTTTCTGACACAATATTTCAATCTCTTCCTCCACATTTAATTTCAAACTATTGATATGCAATACAAATGGCCATTCCTTTTAAAGGCTGCAATACCAAAGAAAAAAAAAAATCTATCATTTTTGCCCATCTTGAAGGCTAGCTTGCTAGCTACAGGATTAGCATGTGCGGGTCCCCTAAAGTGAGCAACTTTTAAAGCTTATGTGTTAGCTTTTCATTTTCCTCAACTGGGCTCACCCTGAAACATGTAGAATAGAAATCAAAGCAGGAATATCATGAGCCATGTCCAGCTATGTTAGAAACAAATAGAAAAATGCATTTCATCAAGATGTCTAGAGAGAAAGAGAGCAAGAGACATCAGCTAGCCAAGCAATCAACCAACATGTTCATCTTCATTTGTGGGTTTCCATTAAAAATGCTTATATATATGGTTCTTCCTAACACATCATGTTAATAAATTTTGTTCGAACAAAGCCTGTGTCTAAACACTGGTATGCTTTTCATACCTTGTATTTCTCAGGTTTCACATACAGTCGAAATGCAGATCACGACAGAACAATTTCTTGACATTTTTGTCTTATTATTATCACAGTGCAATTCTAGTGCGTCTTTGTCAGATATATATCAGAGGTGAAAATCTTTTTAAAGCAAATCCTTATAGAATCCCTTTCCTTTATACCATGCTGGAAGCGCAGTGTCTAAAGGTCTTTTGGGAAAAGAAATAATGGAAATTTTGTTATTGATCTCTTGCAGAGGCAGTGAATCTAATGAGTTATTGTTATTTTACGCACAGCGAATATTACGTGGACCAAAACAATAACATTCAATTAAAGAAAGAAGGCCAGATAGGCTGTAAGATAAAAACATAACAATGAATTCCTTTTAGTACTTCCTAAATGCTAATTTAGTCTGTCATACATTTAGAATGACATTCTTTTAAAAAAGTAGTTTCTGGGCTTCCCTGGTGGCACAGTGGTTGAGAGTCCACCTGCCGATGCAGGGGACGCGGGTTCGTGCCCCGGTCGGGGAAGATCCCACATGCCGCGGAGCGGCTGGGCCCGTGAGCCGTGGCCGCTGAGCCTGCGTGTCCGGAGCCTGTGCTCCGCAACGGGAGAGGCCACAACAGTGAGAGGCCCGCGTACAGCAAAAATAATAATAATAATAAATAAATAAATAAAAATAAATAAATAAATAAATAAGTAGTTTCTCATGTCACTGTAATAATTAAAATGAGTATTTATCTTGTACTAGACAAGTATCATGGTCAACAAAAGAAGGTTACTGGTTTTCATTAAAAGATAATTTATACTTGGGTTTTTGTGTGTGTGTTTTTTTTTTTTTAAATCTAACAACAACAGCAAAACCTTAAGCGGAAAGTCAAGTCTCCCAGGATTTATCCAAACTTTTGTAGAGTTAAATCTGGCCAAAACCATAAAAGCAATCTTGAAAATGTTGCACAATGGAGCCCCATTAGCATGGCTCCTCATTATATTAGTTGAGGGTCATCAGACTAAAAGGTTACAATGTGTCCCTTAGAGCTTTGCTGGATCCAGGAAATCAGAGCACTTCACCGAGGGAAAAAGGGCATTTACAGCAGGTGTTTGTCTCATTTCTCTATGGTATATTATCAAAAATGGAAAGCCAATGCATTTTAAAATTCTGTATCTGGTTCATCAAGCCACCAAGAAAATCCAAGTGATTTGAGTTAGGAAGCAGCTGCCATAATCCTAAATCTTCAGGACAAAGCTCCTATTGTTTTGCCATGGGCTGACCTAACACGCTTGCCTTTTACTCCCATCCTTGGGACCTAACTGCTCCACAGCTCTGTTCTTGCTGGATGGTGAGACCTCCCAACCCCAGGCTCACTTACTCCATTTCATCCCTGCATCACCCTTCCTGTGCTCAGACAATGCCCCACCCATCTCCCCAGGCAGCGAAAATTAAGACTGAAATCTTAGCGCCCATGACTATTTTCTTTCCCGTAAACAGTAACAAAACCACATTTACAAAGAGGTGTTTTCCAGAGATGGATTTCTCTTCAAGGGGTTGAGTCCTACCATCTCTCAAAAATCAAAAGAATCCAAAGAGTGAGTGACTCACTTTGAACATTTGCCCTTTATGAATACTTGCGTGGAGCAAAAAGAGGGTCCTCAAATAGGCAGGAAACAACTAGAAAGGGTTTGTCTATCTACCCTCCACTCATCATAGAGTATCACAGGTAACTTTCACCTGCCTTTCAAACCCATTAGCCCTGAGCTGCTTGGTAAAGGATACAGACTAGATCTTATGCATCTCTGCACCCTGGCAGCCCACACGAATATGTGTAGACTGAAAGGAATAAATGAATGAAACCAGCTAACGGACAGAGTGCTCACTTCTATGTCAGGGATGACACTAAGATTTTAATCTTCAAGACAATCCCATCAGGTACGCACAGTTAAGATCATCCTATTTTGCAGATGATGAAACTGAGGCTTAGAAAGGTTAAGATTATCCAGCTAAGACTTAAGGAGTTGGGATCTAATACCAACCCATCTGCTCCAGACCTTATGCTCTCAAGCACTGTGATAAAGTACTTAAGAGATTAATAAAATGGCTCTCAATCCTCAAAAACAAGTCCTTACTTAAGATGCACCTATTTACATATAATGGATGATTTATAATTTCATAATACACTGGATTTCCAAAACATGTGTGTTTTGGAAAAACAATACTCTCAGACATTGTAGTGACAGAGTGTCTTTTGCCAGGAGAACTTAAAGAACTTTTAAAATCAACAACAGTGGGATAAAACGAATTCACACATTTCCAAGAACCTCTCACCAAGAGGTTCATGGTCCCCACGCTTTGGTCCAACTCTCCTGTTGTGAGCATTTTAAATTGCCTGGAAGAGACTGAGAAAACAGAGACGCGTTGGAGAACCAAATCTGTCACAACAAGTCTCGGCCACACAATTTCTCAGTTCTTATCCTGCTTCCATTCCGATGGAAAAATGCAGAGTCTCGGAAGGTCTCCGAAGCCTCCCAGCTGAGAGTCTCAGCATTGTCCCCCTTCACCGTGTTACCAGCCTCAGCTGATCCAAGCAGCAGCTCAATGGGTATTAATCCGTATTGGCCCACGATGCAGATGAGTTTGGGAATGGAATTAAAATGCATTGGCCAAGGTTCCACTTTGGCAGGAAACAGAGGCTCATCAGAAGTAGGTACCATCTGGAACTGATAGGATGGTCAAATTGGATATTTTTCTAAACATGGGAGTATTTGCCACGCTATTTGTGATTGTCAGATACAGGTGAAGACTGAAGCTTTTCTAATGTGCAGGATTTGATAGCACTGGCTAGACATCTATTTTCTCTAAAGATTAGCTAGAAATATCACTAGATTCAGATAGAAGTTTCTTCGGCATTAGAATTAGGAAAATCAACTTGCTACCCAGCCATTTTCCCTGGAAGGCAGAGTACTGTGCAAGTATCTGAAAAGTAGGCTCAAGTACACAATCCATAAGTTAAGAGTTCTGATCTTAAAAAATGGTGCTTTCCAAAATGGAAATTGGAAAAAAAAATGTCAATCATACAACAGCTGTGTTTACATATACAAAGTGAAGTAGAAAACTGAGGCAATTACCCAGATGATTTCAATCAAAACATCCTCTCAACTGAAATATCCAGGAAAGTGAAGATATAATATGAGGGGTTCTTATTTTTTAGCTTGAATTATCCAGATAATTGCTTCATCTCTCCACTGTTCTTATTTAGACATAGCCTAAAACCCATCCTGTGCATCGGCAATTGAAAATACAATTATTTGCAGATGCACATACTTAGGGCCACAAGTGTCTATGGTCACAATTATGTGCAGATGTAACTCAACATAGACCAGACCAGTCAGGTCTGAAGTTTTGGAAACCTGTTTTGAAAATTTGACTAAAAACAGAGATCATTCCTTTTAAACTCCACCTCCTATAAAAAGTCACTTTAGCAGATAATGACAATTTATCCCCCCAAACTAATCTATACATAATAAAACAAATCCTTAAAACTGTCCTACTTTGATTCTTTGATTCTTTGAGGGAAGCATTCATGAAAACAAATGTTTTAGTAACAAAGAACCCCTTCAAAAATTGCCCCCTTTTCACTTCAGAAATATATTTCTTAAATCAAGTAGAAAAATGACCTCCCTTCTAAATATCACTTCTTTTCACCTTGATTTTTGAACTATCTGCTTTTTCCCCCCTCAAATGTCCATAATTCCCATGTATACCCTCCCAAATCTAACTTATTTTGCAATATATCTCCAACTACAGAATATATTCAAATATTTGTATCACAAAGGAGGCGCAGAGAATGCCACTAACTCAAATGCAGCCCCAAACTATAAATTCATTTTAATTAAAGATATTTGATAAGCACACATGCTGAAAGAAATGAAGAGGGGAGGGTGCCAGAAAAAGACTTATCTTTTGCAGAGAAATTAAAAATCACAGGAAGAATTCAATAAGCCTGGGAGGCCTCTTGAAACCTGCTATTTAAGTCCTTTTATCTAAACACAGTGGTGAAAATTTGGTGTTTCTCATTTCCGGTCAGTATGATATCCTGAACTAAGGCAGATATACAAACTCCCCCCAACTCCCCAAAACAGATACCATACTAAATGTAATGTAACAACAACAAAGACCCATGAAAACTAGAAAAAAACTGGGGAACTGGACACATGCTTATAAGGCAGTAATTTTCAACTTGGGCTGCACACAGAGGCTTTAAAAAATTTTCTGGGGGTGGGGTACAGGTTTGCAGACACTAGAGCTCCCAGGTGATTCCAATGTGCAACCCATCTTGAGAACAATGTTACAGGGACCTGAGAGAGCAGCCACCGTGGTCACAGGCCTTAGACCAGGAAACTCTGAAAGACCTCCCTGAATGAAACCAGAGGCCTGGAAGATCCAGAACTTGAAAACAGGCCCAGAGTATCTCTGCTCACTGGCCTGGGGACAAGACACAGAAAGAAGCTTGAATCTTGTAAGAGTGTGGAGTCCCAAGGGTACCCTTCACATGTGTGAGTGATGTGTGAGTTTCAAGCCAAGGAATTCACTTCAAGGCCCATAACCCATGAAACCCATAAGGCCCAGCCAAGCAATATTAGATTACTTGAGCACCCTATGATCTTGAATTTTGTTTCTGAAGCAAGGAGGCGGAAATTTTTGAAGGGGTTCTTTGTTATTAAAAACTCTGTCTTGTAACACAACATTGTAAATCAACTATACCTCAATTTTTTTAAAAAAGCAAACAAACTGTTTTCATGGATAACTTCACTTCTCAAATAATGAAAAGAAACAAAGAAGGGCAGTTAAGGACATGTTTTATTTAATGTGGATTCATTTTGGGGGACAAACTGTCATTCTCTGCTTAAGTGACTTTCTATAGATTGTGGAGTTTAAAAGAAATGATCTCTGTTTTTAGTCAAATTTTCAAAACAGGCTTCCAAAACTTCAGACTTGACTCTGTCTATACCAAGTTACACTGCCTTCAAGTCTTTCACAGGACTCCTAGGGAAAGCCATTGTCACTGCAGATAAACTTATAGTTGAAATATTAAAACTTACACCAAAATAACAGGAAAAGGGAATGGTACATTTGTTAATAATAACATGTCAATAGTGGCTCATTAATTGTAACAAATGTGCCACATTAATGCAAGATGTTAATAATGGGAGAAACTGTGGGGGAGGGGGCTATATAGGAACTCTCGTAAAATCTGCTCAATTTTTCTCTAGATCTAAAATTGTTCTAAAATATAGTCTATGAATTTAAAAACGAAAAAACAGAACAGTAATTACTATGCATAGACACTTGATGAAATAACTATTAAATGATACGCATCAGCAAAAAGAACACTCAAAAGGGTTAGCAAATAAGTCAGCTTAATATGTTAGTAAATTGAAAGATGTACCGACTACCTAAAAACAATGAAACTGGTTTTGGAGGATTTAAAAACAGGCAAAAATATACATACTCTTGTATGGTATGTGAATTATGTCTCAATAAAACTGCTACCAAAAAAAAAATGTACATGGTTGATAAATTCCGCCCTATATGCACAGAAAGTCTAGAGTAAGAACATTACTGTGGCATTATCTGTAATCTCAAAAACAAAGCAATAACCTAAGTGCCCATCCAGAGTGGAATATTGTTCATGCAAATATATATGCAGTAAAGCATAAAACATGGACAAGATGAACAGCAGCTCCGTGAACACGGAATTCCAGAGAGGAAGACATCTGCTCAGAAGACTACAAGGCATTTCAGAGTTTAACACGTCCAAAATGGAACTCTAAATCCTCACCTCCCAAAGCGAAACCAGCACTCACTCCTGGTCTTCCCCATCTCAGAAAATGGCGCCGTCATTCACCTAGGTAAAGGACAGCGCCCAAGCTGCCTAGAAGCCATTCCTGACTTCTTCTTATCTCTCATTCCTTCTACCCAATCCATCAGTAAGTCCAGTGCATCCCTTGAATCCAACCTGCTTCCTATCACTAACCCAATGTGAGCCCCCATAGGCTCTGGAGTTGATGCTACACAGCCTTCTAACTGGGTTTTCGACTTCTCTACCATCAAGAGAGATCTTTCTCAAACATAAATAAGATCATGACTTCATCCTGCCCCAAACCCTTTACAGTCCTTCCAAGAGCTTCTCATCACACTTGGAGCAAACCCAGAGTCCTTATCGTAGCCCAGCGAGTCCTCTAACCATGTCACCGGCCCTTGCTGGCTCTCCTACTCTCTCTCGCTCCACTGCACTCCCACCTGTCACCGTGTTCCCAGGACTCACGGGTCCCCCCACCATTGGTCCTGGGCACTGGCTGGTTCCTCAACCTCAAAGACTCTACCGTGGCTGTAGGTCAAACGTCTCACCAGAGAAGGCCCCCTGTGTCTAAGCGAGTGCCTGCCCCTCTACTGCTCTCACCCCCCAACCCCCCCACCCTCCCCTCTGTCTTCATCCTTTATCCCTTTATCGACTGTCTCTCCCTGGATGGAATGTGGGCTCCTTGAGGCAAGGCCCTTTCCTGGCTTGTTCCTCACTTTATCCTCAACATACAGAACAGCTCCTTGGCCTAGAGAAGGCACTCAGAAATTACTTGTAAAATTAATCAATTATTCAGTGATGTTTTTGTAGACTTCAGCTTTACCTCTAATAGTTCCTTTTTAAAAAGACAGGAGGCAAACTGAGGTGCCAATTATGTGTTCCATAGGCTGAATGAGACAGCTGTGTGGTCCTGCACTCCTTCTAGAATGGGGCCGGGCTGAGGGTCGGCGGGAGGGGGAACCAGAGCAGCTCCCACAGAGCTGGAGAGCAGGAGGGCCATTGGGCTTCCCGTTTCTCCCGCCGCAAGGCTGGGGGCGAGTCCCTTACCATCTCCAGACCTGAGCTCCACCTCCAACGTGTCAGGTTTGCTCCAGTCGGGTGGCAAAAGGAAGAGCTAGCTGCTCCCTGCCCGGAGCCTTAAAGGGCATGGAGGGGCTGGGGTGCCCACAGGGGAGGGGAAGTGGCCGACCTTGAGATGACCTCAAATCCCCGACCAGCAGGCCGCCCCTACAGTTCACATCTCACCTTGCACAGTTCAACCAAAAGCTCCCTCAGGCTCCTTCCGGTCCCGAAGTTCTAGAACTCATCGTTTCAAACTGTCCTGAATCCATATCTCTCCCCACAGTTGAAGGGAAATCAAAACACCCGAAAACAACTTGGTTTTGACCTGTGCAATTCACAAAGCATCACGCCACGGGCCATCTCATGCCAGCCGGCCAGTAAGTCTCTAAAGTACCCAGCGGGTAGGAGTGTGACCCCAGTTCACTGCTGAGGAGACTGAGCTTGGGAGGGTAGAGGGGCATCTAAGAGAAGGTGGGGGAGGGGGGGGCTTTTCTCTTTGAAAAGCAAGTGAGTGAAATCCCTAGGAAGCCAGCACTTGTGCTCTGGGGCCTCTTTTTCCCAGAGGGCTGTAGTTGGTCTTTCTCAAATGTGACAATGACGACAATGGACTGAGAAAACCATGCAGGGTCCACCGTTCCCGCCACGGCGCATCCCGACGTTTAGGCGCTCAGGCTGAGCGTCCAGGCCTGCTCCTGCCCCGCCCAGTCTAACCAGCCCGAGATGGCGTCTCCAGTCTCAGCTCGCACTGGCCTCCTTCACGGCCCGCTCCTTCACACCACGCGGCCTCTCCCTTGCCCTGCCTGGAATGCTCTTCCCACCCAGACAAGTCTGACCCTCATTACAGGCTCTTACAAAGCCCCACCTGCCTCTCCTTAAGAGCACTCTTTATACCTGGAGCTTTCTATGTACACGTCTATGTCTTTCTCTCCTGCTAGACTATAAACTCCATGAGGACAGGGCTAATGTGACTGCGTTCGCCATTATACCACCACGTGCCCAGCCAGGAAATGGCATGTGCGAGGCTGGGAGGTCTGGAAATGCTGAGGGCCTTCTGTGATGGTGAGGGAGGAGCACGGAGCTGCTGGACGATGTCGCCCTGTGGTCCCTGGAGGGGCTCCCTCAATGCAAAGGGGCAGATCCAAGAGCCAGAGGTCAAGAAGCCATGTCCTTGGTGACAGTGTTTGCCATAAACCTGCCCCACCTCTGGATATCTTACACATTCTAAGAGCGAACCATTTATCTTTATCATCCGAGCCTGTCAGAGGTGCGTTTTCCAACATTTGTAAGAGAAAGAATCCCAGCAGATGGACCTCTCTAACAGAACTGTGAGTTTCCAGCCCTAGTCTGTGCACGTCCGCCCTGTTCCACCTAAGTGCTGGGCATCAAATAAGTACTTAATAATCTGTTTTCACCTACCTGGCTTAGGCTGGCTGCACATTCATTCACTCATTTGTTCATTCAACACATATTTGCTAAGTGCCTACTATGTGGCTTCCTAGGACAGGGGAGAGAAAAGAGGACAAGCCAGATGGGGTCCCTTGCTTTTATGCAACTTAACATTCTAGTGAGATAAGTGGACAAACAAGCAAATCAACAACATAATTTTGGACAGTGGTAAGACCTACACAGACAATGAAACAGGGAGATGAAATAAAGGAGGGAGAAGGGAAAGATTTATCTGGGTGGTTATGGAAGACCTCCGCGTTGAAAATGACAAGGAGTCAGCCCAGTGAAGATGACACAGAAGAATATTCCAGACAACAAGGGAAGCAAGAGCGAAGGCTCTGAGACAGAACAAATTTGATGTGTTTGAGGAGCAGAAAAAAGGCAGAGTGGCTTAAGAATCTATCAGTCACCCTCCCTCGGGGGAGAACGGGACAAGATGAGGGACAAGATGAAGAGGACGGGGGGACCCAATTATTTAAGAATTCTTCTTCCAAGGATAGTCAGATGCCTGCAGGGACAGAGTCATCACGCCTTCAATCGCCCCATCCTTCAGGCCTGACTTACTTGGACACACTGCGTATGTCAGCCGAGAGAGGAAAGAGTGTGGGACTTGGCCCCAGGACCAGTTTGCCCCCCAGCAAGCCCCTCAACCATTCTAGTCTCCAGTTCCATCACCCATCCATCCATCCACCCATCCCTCAGCCAAGGGCCTGGACTTGGGGATCAGAAAAGACTCTTTCAGCTCCAATGTTCTCGAATTATTTTTCTCTGCATTGTCTTTTGAGAAAGAAACCACTCCCTAACACCACACACAAAAATAAACTCAAAATGGGTTAAAGACCTAAATGTAAGGCCAGACACTATCAAACTCTTAGAGGAAAACATAGGCAGAACACTCTATGACATCAATCACAGCAAGATCCTTTTTGACCCATCTCCTAGAGAAATGGAAATAAAAACGAAAATAAACAAATGGGACCTAATGAAACTTCAAAGCTTTTGCACAGCAAAGGAAACCGTAAACAAGACCAAAAGACAACCCTCAGAATGGGAGAAAATATCTGCAAATGAAGCAACTGACAAAGGATTCATCTCCAAAATTTACACGCAGCTCATGCAGCTCAATAGCAAAAAAACAAACAACCCAATCCAAAAACGGGCAGAAGAACTAAATAGACATTTCTCCAAAGAAGATATACAGATTGCCAACAAACACATGAAAGAATGCTCAACATCATTAATCATTAGAGAAATGCAAATCAAAACTACAATGAGATATCATCTCACACCGGTCAGATTGGCCATCATCAAAAACTCTAGAAACAATAAATGCTGGAGAGGGTGTGGAGAAAAGGGAACCCTCTTGCACTGCTGATGGGAATGTAAACTGATACAGCCACTATGGAGAACAGTATGGGGGTTCCTTAAAAAGCTAAAAATAGAACTACCATATGACCCAGCAATCCCACTACTGGGCATATACCCTGAGAAAACCATAATTCAAAAAGAGTCATGTACCAAAATGTTCATTGCAGCTCTATTTATGATAGCCAGGACATGGAAGCTACCTAAGTGTCCATCAACAGATGAATGGATAAAGAAGATGTGGCACATATATACAATGGAATATTACTCAGCCATAAAAAGAAATGAAACTGAGTTATTTATAATGAGGTGGATGGACCTGGAGTCTGTCATACAGAGTGAAGTAAGTCAGAAGGAGAAAAACAAATACCGTATGCTAACACATATATATGGACTCTAAGGGAAAAAAATGTCATGAAGAGATTAGTGGTAGGACGGGAATAAAACACAGACTTACTCAAGCATGGACTTGAGGATATGGGGAGGGGGAAGGGTGGGCTGAGACGAAGTGAGAGAGTGGCAGGGACATATACACACTATCAAATGTAAATTAGATAGCTAGTGGGAAGCTGCTGCATAGCACAGGGAGATCACCTCTGTGCTTTGTGACCACCTAGAGGGGTGGGATAGGGAGGGTGGGAGAGAGGGTGATGCAAGAGGGAAGAGATATGGGAACATATGTATATGTATAACTGATTCAGTTTGTTGTAAAGGAAAAACTAACACACTATTGTAAAACAATTATACTCCAATAAAGATGTTAAAAAAAAAAAAAAGAAAAGAAAAAAAAATGTCATGAAGAGATTAGTGGTCGGATGGGAATAAAACACAGACCTACTAGAGCATGGACTTGAGGATATGGGGAGGGGGAAGGGTAAGCTGTGACGAAGTGAGAGAGTGGCATGGACATACATACACTACCAAATGTAAATTAGATAGCTAGTGGGAAGCTGCCGCATAGCACAGGGAGATCACCTCTGTGCTTTGTGACCACCTAGAGGGGTGGGATAGGGAGGGTGGGAGAGAGGGTGACACAAGAGCGAAGAGATATGGGAACATATGTATATGTATAACTGATCCACTTTGTTGTAAAGGAAAAACTAACACACTATTGTAAAACAGTTATACTCCAATAAAGATGTTAAAAAAAAAAAGAGGACACTGCCATAAAAAAAAAAGAAAGAAACCAATCAATAGAAAACATGAACCCATCCCCCAAAGAGTACTCTCATTGAAGAATTACATTTTCAAAGCATACATCAGAAGGGCAACAAGGCAAAGTCAGTAATGCTCAAACACAGAATCTCTGGGTCTGACCCCAACAGCTGCTTTGCTCATACCGCAGAATTCTAGAGTGGTAAAATGCAGCCACGGATGCTTTCTTGCGTAAGGCGCATGGAGGCGCACCCCTGCCCCCCACCAAAAGCAGGTACCATGGCCCCAAAGTCTCCTAGTGCCCCCACGAGGACCCCCCCCACACACCGCCATAGTTCGTTCCCTCCTGACACACAGTGGTGGCCTTGCCTCCATCGCTGGCCCCCTGCCCAGGGCAGCAGCAGTAGATCATCGCTGGCAAACAAGTACGAGTCTCCCACCACACTGGCCTCCCTGTTTGTGAAGAGGGCACCTGGGGGCCTCTGCACTCTGCTAACAACACCCTTCAGCCAGTGCTGAGAATGGGCAGTTCTTTGTCATTTAGGGCAAAGTCACCTCCTCAGAGATGCCCTCCTGACGTCCCCGTGCGGTGGGGTTTCCCTCTCCCCTCCATTTGCCGTCGCATTGGTTTATCTTCTTCAGATTACTGACTGCCATCGAAACCACCACTTGCCTGTTTGCACTCATGACGTCTCCTCCACTAGACTGCGAGCCTCCTGAGTTCAAAGCCTCATCTGTCTGACCCGTGCCATGTCCTCAGGAGCTCGCTCAGTGTGCAGCCCACAAAAGGCTGGTCCTCTAGGAGTCTGAACACCTCAGTCAATAGAAGCTGGAAGCTGGCGGCGAGGGAAGTCTGCTGAAGCCAGCATCCCACACGTGGCACGTGGAGATTCATGAGGAGGCACAGGTGGGATGGTGCCAGGTCCACATCAAGCAGAAAAGCAGAGTCACTGGGGTTGGGGGAGGGGTATGTGTATGAGAGGGGCACAGGGGTGAAGGCGGACTGAGAGAGGGAAGGTTCCAGAATGGGCAGGCCAGGGGAGCACTGCTCTGCTGTCATTCCCTGTTATGAAAGGCAGCTCAGAGGAAAGGAAAAACAACAGTAGGTTTTTTTTTTTAATACAACTACCAAATAGAAAACCCCGAGTGTAAATTTTTCTATTTCAGGGTTTCTAAACAACATTTAACTTAGTGAGTGTTTTATATCTAGGGTAAATATTTGCCAGTCACTTCTGGCCCACATCAGAGTGCTTATCTAAAACGCTGTTTGGTTCTGCTCCTGATAGGAAAATTCTGCATTCCACCCAGCCTACCCACCCGACATGTGACCCACGAGCACTCTCCTTCCCCCAGTCTCCAAGGTGCACCCCGGACGCCAGCAGCCGCTGGATCTGCACAAGAGCACTTTCTGGAAGGTCTCTCCGTGTGTGCTGCCCTTTCTCTTAATTCAGGGCAAGGGCGTGGAGGAACAAGTCCAGGACTGACCCTACGCTTAGGGTGCTACTGCATCAGCTCGGCCAGGCCGCGGCACGTTGGGGGAAATCAAGGAGCTGTGAGGCAGGACCGCAGATGACAGCAGGAGAGGCCCGCGGCTCGCGCATACCACGTGGCGCGGCAGCTCGGTTTTACGGGCCGAACCCGGCATGTCAAGGTGGCAACTACAGATGCGCTAAGAGGTCTGCAGAAAGCAGCCACGAACGCTGGGAGAAGTCTAGAAGGATGAGCACAGGGCCCGCCGAGCCCACCCTCGGTGCAGTGCAATGTCTTGAGGCTGATGGGCGAGTTGTTTCCTTAGTAAGAACTTCCTTCATTGTTACTTAAACACAATGTCTCATAACTCAGATCCAACTCTCACAGTGACGCTGTAGATATCATCCATGCTGGACAAATCAAGAAACGGAGACTTAAAGCAGTTAAATAACTTGCCAAAGTCTTGAAACGATGAAGTCAGGATGCAAACCCAGGGCTGATTCCAAACACTTCAGGACGACTCCCCCCAGCCTATAAAAATACCTCCCTAAGGTTCTAAACAGGCTTCTTCCTGGTTCCCCAGGCTTAAGAGAGAAGGTGGGCTCAACGCGAAGCATGTCTGAGTTACGGCCAGGATAAGTCCAACACTTGCGGGCGCTACCCAGCAGGCAGCTGGACGGACGTATGCTCAAAGAGGGTTCCTCCAACTGAGAGTCCAGAGACTCCAAGGGAAATACTGGTCAGAGCAAGGGACTCGGCAGGAAGCCCAGAGGAGAGGCATCAGCACACAGCTGGAATCAGAGACCCTGCGAGTGCCCGTGCCCTGGGCGCGGTCGGTCCAGCCCAGGCAGGTACTCAACAAACTAAACCAGAGCCAAGGGTACAGAAGCGTCTGGGAAAATTTCTCACCAAGTCCAGGGTATTCTTCCTAAGCCTCCCCCAAATTTGAAAGGTGCCATTGTGTCTATTCAAATACAAAACCGTGCTCAGACCAGAGGTACCTGGGCTAAGAACCCATCTTGCATTTGGTTGCTTTTGTTCTTGACCTAGCAATCAAAAAGGCAACAAGCAGAAGAGCATGCAAGGACCTAGGCCTTAGGAGCTGGACAAACCTGGCTTGAGCTCGACATCTTCCAAACACTAGCTGTGTGACCTTAGGCATGTCACTCAACTTCTCTGAGTTTGGGTTTCCTCTTATATAAGAGGTAAATAATGCCCCAGTGCCACTCTGGGACAACACTCGGGATTAAATGAAATAATCTGTGAAGGCATCTGGTATCCTAGTACTGGGCAGCCAGCAGGCATTTCGCCAGTAACGTGTTCCACAACTGCTCTCTGGCAGAGTCACGGCCAGCTTTGACTCTGACCTCAGAGCTGGGAACTTGAATTCCTGGGGACCATCACAGCTAAACCTTCAAGCCTGAAGAGGCTTTCCATGGACATCTCAGTCCTTGCTGGCAATGCCTATTTTCCTAAGGAGGAATCTTGTCACACACAAAAAAGGTATTTCAAAAAGCCGGATCCTCGGGCTTCCCTGGTGGCGCAGTGGTTGAGAGTCCGTCTGCCGATGCGGGGGACACGGGTTCGTGCCCTGGTCCGGGAGGATCCCGCGTGCCGCCGAGCGGCTGAGCCCGTGGGCCATGGCCGCTGAGCATGCGCGTCCGGAGCCTGTGCTCCGCGACGGGAGAGGCCGCAGCAGTGAGGGGCCCGCATACTGCAAAAAAAAAAAAAAAAAAAAAAAAAAAAGCCGGATCCTCGGAAAAGATACACATGACCAACCAGCCAGCATTCAAGAAGCAGTTGCCACTAAATCCAAAAGGAAGTCATTTCCAGGCGATGCCCTTCTAAAAGAAGATTCTAGAGGGATCTCAAACCCAGACAAAGGGGACTGAGATGAATGGGTAGGGCTCAAGAATTCTGACCCTCACCTGACCCCACGCACAATATAGTAGCAGTAAGTTCACTTTCCCTGCCCAGTGACATAGCCCCCAACAGCTGTGGAATGTCAAAAACAAGGCTGATTGGGTCTAAAGTTACCCCTCCTCCACCAGGGGAGGAAAGAAAACACATTTCTGAGTCTGTCCTTCTTTATGTTTTGCTTATGAGGAACAAATGTCGACAAGATATAGGATACACTGCTCTGTTTGCCACCAAAATGCACAGAACATAATTTTATAGGAAGCTACACCCGCTTAATTGTGATGCATTAAGTATTATGTTCATTGTTTCTGAAAGTGGGTAGAAATGAATAATTTACTTCAGACAAAGGAAACTCTTGAATATGAAATGCCTCATCTTTTAAAATTACAATTTGGAAGACAAGAATGAAAAAATACCCATAGGCAGTGAACCTTATACTGCTAATAGAAAACAATGCTTCCACTGTTTCTACTTTGTTTGCAAACAGTACGTTTCTTTAAACATTCTTGAGAATAATCAGGAAAAAGACACACTAGGTTTTCACCATGCTCACAGATGCTCAACACAGGGCTAGCATATCTAATGTTCATTTTCTGTGCTGCTTTTCCTCTCCTTTCCTGCCTTCGACGTGCCTTGGCTCACCTGGAGTCCACTCCCCGAAGCCCTGCACCCCAGTCTCGGCCACCTCCTTCCAGAGCTTTCTTTTCCCTGCATCCTAGTTCCCTTTCTTGCTCCTCTTCCCGCTCCCTCCTTGGCACTCCTTGTGCTCCGCACCCTCTTTCTGGTTTCATCATCCCCCCAAAACTAGCACAGTGCCAGGCGCAGAGTAGGTTCTCAGAGAATGTGACTACTGTGATTTTTAGAGAAGATAATTGATGTTTCGGACTGAACTGAATTGGTGATCATCATTTCCAGTACGGCTATTGGTGTCTTTTTTCTTTCAGAGCAGAAAAAAAATCTACAGCCACTCCATCTACGATTGCTGTTTCATGCTAATTAATTGGGAGAGGAGGGAGAAGGGAGTTAGGGTGCATATGAAAGGAAGTGACTGGCAGTCATTCACCTATCATTTCCCAAGCACTTTCCAGTGCTCTTCCTAAGTGTTACCACCAATAACCTTATGAATTGGATACGATTCTTATCCCCATTTACAGGCAGGGTCTCTATTAACCCAGGGTCCCACAGCTAGTAAGCGCTAGAATGTGGAACTCAAATCTGGGTGTGTTTAATTCCCAAACTCTACTCTTTACCGCTGCTATTCTGCATTTCATAATTTCCTAGGATCATTGGGACCTCATCCCCTGTCCCTCCCCAGCCCCACCCCAATCTCTGGAATGAATACAGAGAGTCTGCCTGGTGGCTCTTGAGGATAGAGCTGCCCAGCTCTGGGTGTGTTCGTACAGGAAATCGGCAGTAGCATCACCTCTCCCCTTTCCCAGCCCAACAGTATCATTAAAACAACGTCATAAACACACCCTGGGCTCAAAGAAGGACAGAGAGGGTTTGCTTACTTCTTCGGAACTGCTCTGTGAGCTGTGGTAATTACTGGCTTTGGGCCCAAAGGCCCTCCCACCTCATCCTTCTCTAACCGGGCTTGCCCTGGGGTGAGCGGGCATCTCTTTCAATTAAGACAACTCCCTGCATTTAGAATCTTTGCGTTTTTATTCAGACAGTCTCTTGTGAAATGTTCTGAAGCAAGTGGAGAATGTAATGCAGAAAACTGCCAAGTGAGACCCAGGACTAGGGAACCAGAAGAATAAAACAGTACATAGAAAAGAAAGAAGCCATACATCGAGTCCTCCCAACAGGTGGACCACAGGCAGGTAGGTCAGGGCCATGTGTCCCAGCCAGGAGGACAGCTCTGGCCTGGAGATCCAAACGCCCATGCCTGACCACTGTTCCCAGATCAGAAAGCAGATGCCCACCCTGATTCCAGGCTAGAGGGCAGCCCTGGGGTTGGGATTGGGGCTTTGCAGATGGGGGAGCCATTCCTCTGGGGCGTCCAAGACCGTCCACATTCCCACTGGCTTCCAGGCTGCCTCCTTTCCCCAGCTGGCTCACGCAATGTCTAAGGGGCCCCACTGAACAATTTTCAATGACACCCTTTCTCCTGTTACAAGCTAAAATGCCTCTGAGCATGAAGACGTGTCATGACCTGGCTCTAGACCGCCCTGCTTCCCGCACTCACTCCTGCTGGCACCTCTCTGCTCTGCTGTCACCTGCCCTCCATGTGCCTCAGTCCCTTCCCAGGACCACCCTGTGAGGCCCGGGTGGCCTCACTGACTGCTGCTCCGCTGCCGACCTTGGGCACCTAAATGGGGAGTTGTGTGCACTGCGTGCCTTGTGCATCTTCCCCCCCCCCCCAAGGAGAAGATCTGAGAGAGAGAAGTTTGAACTAGGCCTACACTGGCTCTGTGTCCATCAGGAGCTGAGGCAAACAGGTACCTTCTGAGATGAGTTACTAACCCTAACAGCAGACCTATGTCTTTCTCTGGTCTGGAAGCATCCAGACCCCTGTGTCTGCTTTTATGACACAAAACTATATAACGTTGAGCCATATGAAATGTGTGCTATTCTACCACGTTGACCTACAAAAACGGGCAATTTCATATGATTTGGCCTAAAAATCCCAACAATGCTGAGTTCCGTTAGCCATCATCCTTCCCTGGTTCTGCTGAGACACAGGCCAAGCCCCTGAGCGTGGCAAACCTGCCTCTCTGCCCAGCTCTTCTCCCACCACTGCTCATACCCAGGGCCCCTGCCATAGAAAGCAGCTTATTACAGCACCCTAGACATTCAGCGCCTTTGCCCATGCTGTTGTCGCTGCCTAGAATGCCCTCCCCAACCACCCCTCCTTATCAAACTCCTATCTACTCCTCAAAACCCAGTTCAGAGTCCCCTTCAGCACGCCCTCTCTGACCCATTACTCCATCCAGTCAGTTATTCCCTTCTTAGGGCTACATCTGAGCCTTGTACGGAGTTTTACTCAGTCACCTACCACTTTGCAACATAACTTATTTATTTTATACCTAGCCCTAAAACAAAAAAGAGAATTCTTAAAAGGCAATGGCAGGGTCCTATTTACCTCTGAATCACCTAGGCCTCTCACTAGGCTCATAGTAAGTTCTCAATAAAAATGTGATGAATGAATTTGGCAGAAATGCCATTCCATCACACCAAAATACTGAAAATTAAGAGAGATCACAGAAACTGACCAATTCTTCTCTTCATTAGATTATACTTATTTTATATATAATATATTACATTACCTATGTGTATATCATACACATACACACACATATATATATAACTCAGTACAAAGTGTCTAAGGCTTCTTCATGCAGTTTGTGCTCTCACTTTCAGGGATTTATCTCTCTGGTTATATGTACGCAAATGGACGCTGCAGCATGGGTTCCGGAGCCAGACTTCCTGGGTGAGAATGTGGCTCTACCCATTCTTAGGCGTGTGCCCTCAGGCCAGTTCCTTACTTGGGTCTCAGTTTCCTATCTACCGAGTGGGGCTAAGAACACCTTCTACTAAACAAGGTTGACACAAGTTATTGCATGTAAAACACCTAGGGCTTCCCTGGTGGCGCAGCGGTTGAGAGTCCGCCTGCCGAGGCAGGAGACACGGGTTCGTGCCCCGGTCCGGGAGGATCCCGCGTGCCGCGGAGCAACTAAGCCCGTGAGCCATGGCCACTGGGCCTGCGCGTCCGGAGCCTGTGCTCCGCGATGGGAGAGGCCACAGCAGTGAGAGGCCCGCGTACCGCAAAAAAAAAAAAAAAACCAAAAAAAACACACCTAGCTCATTGCCTCTCACCGCTGTCGTCATTACTATTTTTATTTCTCTTAAGGTCTCACGCGGAGGGTAACCGTTTTCAACTGGGAGTATGTTTTGAGTTCCAGCCTGTTCACTCCTTTTCCCATTCTAATGCCACTTGCCATTCCTAAGCACACAAGGATATAATGGTTCCATCAAGGACTCTCCAGAATTCTCCAATCTCCTAGTATCTTCTTATAGAGTTTATTTGAAACTCATACTAACAGGGTTCAATGAAACATTTCATAAACATGGGCTTTAAGAAACCTGCTGGCCTCTTCCTACCAAGAATGCAATCAATACTTATTTTCCTACATAATTCACTGTACACAAAACAATCATGTACAAAAGGCAACAGAAATAACAGTTGGCACGGTGTTTCTTACACCATTAGGAGGGACGGACGTAAAAGGAAAGTAGTACCAGCGTGACAGAAGACAAATGAATGACATAGTAGGTCACCTTAAAGTGGGACTAAACTATGTATTCCTTTCTTTACCACTGCGTAATGCTATTTATATGACAACATGACCAAAAAAAAAAAAATGGCCCCAGGCATTCTGCTCTACTTTAGAAACCTTCCGTCTCACACTGAAATGAAAAAAGATACAAACCAGAAATTTCTTCTCTGGTTAATATTTCTGCAGTTCCGCAGGAATGGTTTTAATAGCATGCATGTTCTGGATTTTGCTTGTCAATTAAGAACCGATCGGAATGCAAGGCTAAATATTAAAATAATAGATACTGGTTTATATTTCAACTTTAAAGGTTTTTTGTCAAATAGTGTTTTAAGGTGGAAGACAGAGGAAGGGAAACTGGGAATTAAGGAGGTAGAGTAGGATCTAGACAGTTCCTCCTTAATAAAGGATCAGGTCGGTACTTAAAATTTCATCACAGAACAGTAGAAAGAGCACAGGCTTTGGAGATGCAGAAATAAGATGCGAAACTTAACTCTTCCACTAACTGGCTGTGTGGC
Organism: Kogia breviceps; assembly: GCF_026419965.1. Lineage (NCBI taxonomy): Eukaryota > Metazoa > Chordata > Mammalia > Artiodactyla > Physeteridae > Kogia > Kogia breviceps. The sequence goes on along the minus strand of NC_081311.1, from coordinate 14,402,711 downwards.
ACTGCGAAAATTAATCAACCTCTCTGATCTCAGGTTTCCCTCTCAAAAATCAGAGATCGTTATACCTACCTTTTAGCATGGTTGGGGACCAAAAGGAACTAATGACCTTGAACAGGCAGCCCAGCCTGTGCAGGGCACTCAGGGGCTCCCCAGGGAACTCCTCTCCCCACACTCACCTCCTCTTTAAAGAGACTGCAGGTCTGGAGATAACACAGCTCTAGGACTATGGGCAGAGTCCCAGAGGCAACTGTGGTTTGACCAAAAATAGGCCATTTGACCAAATGATTAAAAGTCTGTCATATGCTAATGCTTGGACAGGGCAGACCGAGGGCCAATTTAGTAGGAGCAAATTGCAATTGATTTTCGAAGAAATTGCTTGTTCTCTTGCCTTTCCTCAGCTGTGTCACACTCTCTCACCCATAGCTGCCTTTGTCACAGCCAGAACCAACTGAAACACGTGTCAAGGAAGATCTTTTTGAGGCAAAATGTTTAATAATACAGACATCCACACTCACACACACTATATATACACACACACATGAAGAGGCAGATATATACATATATCTCTATCTGTGCATGTGTATGTACATGTTTATATAGATGTTCTAGAGGGCTCAAATTTAGAAACAATTCTGTACCATGACCGTACCCTTCTGTGTGTTTTACAAAATCCCTCTGTGGTTAGAGAGCTATCCTGAGTCATTTTTATTTTTACAACAGACTACTATTTGAAGAAAGATCAGAAAAGAGCATACCCCTAAAATCTCCTCTCCATGCTTTCCCCAGCCCGATCTGTGCAAATCCCTGGCTATGAAAAGAAAATGGTTAAAAGATCAAAGAAGATAAAAAATCATAAGAATAAAGGTTAACAGTGGCTGCTTTCACCCCTAATTTCTGATATGGTGATAGACCCTCTTAGAACATTAATTAGAATGGGAAGAGAGATGAAAGAAATGCCCGGGGGACATAATAAATTAGCCCCTTATGCAAATTACCCATTCGTTCTCATCACTGACCCAGCTAGTTGAGTCTCTAAATTACAGGAAGCGGTTAGCTTCTTTAACAAAAAATTCCAGACAAAAGATTAATTTTTTTTTTTAATCTGAAGGCTGAGAGGGTGTAAAGTGACAAATAATTTCTCAGTTTTCCTTGCAGACAATTCTGAAGGGGGCTAAAAGATGTGAAAATCAACATTCTGGTCACTGGCTCCTGTTACCAAACAGAGACCTATTAAATAACCCTTGTACTGAAACAATTCCGAAACAATGGACAGCCACCCACTTAACTAAAGTCTAAGGCTGTGCTTCTCACCCTAACTGTGTGAACAAAGTCTGGTATCCTAAAAGGAGCCGATGGGCAGGTGAAGGACAATTTTAAAGGAGGTAGGGAAATGCCAGGAGATGGAGAGTTTCAAATATCCATTTAAAAACAAACACATACCTAATTTTACTTGTCATCACTGTCCTAGACAATTTATGTTTTACTGTCCTAGAAATTTATGGAACTCTCAGTTTTCTTATCAGTAAAATAAGGGGATTGGACTAGAATGACCTCCAAAAGTCCTACGGCACAGACAATCCAGGGATTTCATTTACCTCTTTGTTTTCACACAGTACTTCTGATAATTTAATTTGTTTAAATATAATCTTATGACATGCATTTTGTCTTCTGAACTCACTCCTGGCTTCCTTTTCTCTCTCCTACTATCATTTTCCCCTTTTCCTTATTTTCTCCTCATTTCTTATTTTATCTTCTTCCATGTATTCAAATGAGATGCTTTAAATACATTCTGGTTCAAAGTAAGGTACATATTGAATAAATCATACTTTATAAATGTTATTAATATGAAAAATATATATGGTAAGATGACGAGTTTCTCTAGCATGAAGAAAAGGCTAGAAAGAAAAACTGTAAGTCGCAGAATAATACAAGATTCAATATGCAGGCCCTTAGAGAAAGAAGGAAAATATGTTACAGGTCATCTCATCCACTGCCCTCATTTTACAAAAGGAGGAGAGGTCTCTAAAGAAGGGTAGACACTTGCCCAAGGTCACCAGCTAGTTAGAGGTAAAGCTGGAAGCAGAACACAGTCTCCTGACTCCTGGACCAGTGCTCTTTGGACCAAACAATCCCCGTAACTTCTCTTGAGAATTCGCTACTGTGTCCCAAAGAACAAAAATGGACATCCTTTGGAAAGAATAAGCTTTGACAGCAGAAAAATTAAGAGATGGCAGAAAGAAATACTTTGGAGGACTAAGGAAAAGGAATGAGGACAGACATATTGGCTATATGCAATTTTGCACCTTGTAACAATCTTCAGTTCATGCAATTACCTGTCACTCACTGATGTTTTATCTCCCCTCTTCTGGTAACGGGACCTACAGTAACTCTATGCAAAACATTTCACTGTCTCTAAGTTCACAGCCTGCACTGGAGCATTCCGGCCTTCGCCAGAAGTATCCAGACAGTGGAATGACCTGACGCTTTACTCATGAAACTTCTTGATGTTGACAGTTAATCTAAATAATAAAATTTGCCTTTAGGAAGTGGCCAGTGACACAAGGAGACACAGATTCCTCAGGTCATAAGGCAGGTAATAAGAAAGCATGTGTAGACTATGACTCCATTTTTGTAAAAAAAGGAAAAAAAAAGATAAATATATATGTATACACACACATATGTATATTCATATATATATATATATATATATATATATATATATATATATATATGAAAGAAACCTGAAAAGGCTTGTATCAGATGTTTACAGTGGTTATCTCTGAGAGCAGAGACTATGAGTGGTTTAAATTTGCTTTCCTTTTCTATCTGTTTGTAATTTCTTATTGTTGTACAATAAAAATGGGTCACTGAGGGGCTGGAGAGCGACAGGATAAAAGCCAAAAGTAGTGGTGTGTGAAAGTGAAATGTAAGTGTACTTAGCAGAGCCTGTGGAGACGGAAGCCTCTCCCAGCTTTAAGGCATGCCCTTCTCAGGGAGCAGTAATTCTTCCCGCTATGAGGGGCGTTGCAAAGAAGATTTATGGGGAGAGGTTAGAAGAATGGAAATCAGTCAAGCTGAGAAGGGTAGGCTGATCACAAGAATCCTTAAGCACAGGAAGAGCTCCCACCCGGGGTGATAGCCAGCTGCAGCCAACTCACCTCCGACCAAAGAGCTTAAGGAAGGACAGGGCCCCAGAGGAACAGGGGGATTCAGAGCAGGAAAAAGGAAGACCTTCCCCAAAGGGGATTTAAGACTCAAACTGGGTTATTAAGAGATAGGGGGCTTCCCTGGTGGCGCAGTGGTTGAGAATCTGCCTGCCGATGCAGGAGACGCGGGTTCGTGCCCTGGTCTGGGAAGATCCCACATGCCGCGGAGCAGCTGGGCCCGTGAGCCATGGCCGCTGAGCCTGCGCGTCCGGAGCCTGCGCTCTGCAACGGGAGAGGCCACAACAGTGAGAGGCCCGCATACCGCAAAAAAAAAAAAAAAAAAAAAAGAGAGATAGGGCTGGGGCTCCCCTGGTGGCACAATGGTTAAGAAGCTGCCTGCCAATGCAGGAGACACGGGTTCGAGCCCTGGTCCGGGAAGACCCCACATGCTGCAGAGCAACTACGCCCATATGCCACAACTACTGAGTCTGTGTTCTAGAGCCTGCGAGCCACAACTACTGAGCCCGCGAGCCACAACTACTGAAGCCCGCACGCCTAGAACCCGTGCTCCACAAGGAAAGCCACTGCAATGAGAAGCCGGTGCACTGCAACGAAGAGTAGCCTCCACTCGCCGCAACTAGAGAAAGCCCACTCAACAAAGACCTAACGCAGACAAAAATAAATAAAAATAAAATAAATTTTTTTTAAAAAGAGAGAGATAGGGCTTCCTCCAGGGCCCTTTATATATTGGATAGATTTCTTATTTCTTGTCCAAGATAGTTTATGAGCAGTCTTCCTGAAGGCTTGGGGTTGCTATCCTTTTCAAGACATAGGATCCTTGTTCCGATACGGGAATACAGTCTGCGGAAAAAGAGTCCCACTCTTGGAGTCAGGAGTGAGCCAACAGCCAACAGGGCCTTGGTACAGCATTAAAAATGACTGAGATTTATTGAGGACCAATTATAGTTCAGGCACTAAGCAAGGCATTTTACATATAGCCTTTTTAATTCCCAAGAACCTGTAAGGGAAGCATTATCATCATCTCATCTTACATCCAAGAAGTCTGAGGTACAATGAGCTCAAACGACCTGCCCGTAAGCGGCAGAGCTGGGGATGCACCCAGGTGAGTGGAATTCCAGAGCACATGTTCTTTCACCATCGCGTACAGAGATGAAGAGGCATGAAGCTGCCCAGAGCACTGGTGGGACCGCAGCCGGTCAACCTGGGTTGTTTAGACATGGGGTCACTGGGGTGAGATAGAAGGTCGATTAATAGAAGAAACTATGGAAGGAGACTGAAACCAGATCATTCCTGGAAGTCACCAAGGTGTTAAGGTAATATCTGGCAATGGGTGGCCAGGTTGGACTGGGAGAGACTAGACACAAGGGTGGGGCCAGTAAGAAGGCCAATGCAAAGTTCAAGTAAAAGATAAGGTGGGTAGATTGAGGGAATGGAGAGAGAAGAGCAATCCAAAAGACAGCAGGCAATTTCAGCAGGACTTAGTGATGGGTCCAGTGGAAGGAGTGAGGAGGGCAGAGGAGATGCTGGAGATGATTCCAAAGCTCATGAGTTAGACAGATAATGCCTTTATATAAGACAGGAGACTCAGGAAGAGAAGGATGTAAGGAGAAAAGGCGAGGGATGATGAGATCCTTTTTGGATGTGCTGAGTTTGAAGTAACTGAGACACATCCAGAAGGAATCATCCAGGATTCAGCTGGAAATGCTGGTTTAGAGCTCAGGAGAGGATGGAGTAGGAGGGGAGGCTCTGAGTCCTCATTGGACGTGGTAGCTGAGGTCCCAGAGATGGATGAGGTTTGTCCAGAGAGTATGCAGAAGAGAAAGAGGCCGACACTGATCTCCCCAAAGGCAGTGCCAAGTAAAGGTTCTGGAGGTGACCCTCAAGCAGTGTGGCCCTGGCCAAATTGCTTCCCCTCTTTGAACTTCAGTTCTGTAAAAGCAGAGGATTAGACGATCTCTAAGTCCTTTCTCTGACATCCAACCACTCATGGTTAATGAGACGCCTGCTCAGAGCCAGGAAAGATGCTCGGTGCTGAGCAAACACCCGCCATGACAAGCAAATCTCTGACTTTCCAGTAGGAAAGACAGCTAGATAAAATAAGTCCCCTCGATAGTCTGTGATTAACAGCTATCATAAAGGCAAGAGTGAAGTGCAGCATGAGAGAGTCCTGAGTGGAAGCGCCTGTCTGGGGGAATTCCAGCATGGCCCTCAGAGATGAAACCTGATCTTGGTCTTGAAGAACTAATAGAAACCTCCCAAACAAAGGCAAAGCCAAGTGTCAAGGCATGGGAAAGTGAACGCACATGAAAATATCTGGGAATGGATTGCTCAGTGAGCCTGACTGGAGAGGTGATGTGGCTTAGAGAGGAAGGGCAGGGCCAAGCTAGCCTACAAAGGAATTTACCCTATGCCAGGATAGATAAAAAAGAATTTATAGGAGTTCTCAAATCTAGTGACAACATGATTAGAGAGCTGAGTGGAAAGGAGAGGACCACCATATACCCCGAGCAGCTGGTATTTACAAGCCCTTCTCTCTTATCATGATTTGACAAGACAGCAGATGATCTTATAAGGCATAGGAGTTCTCAAATCTAGTGACAACATGATTAGAGAGCTGAGTGGAAAGGAGAGGACCACCATATACCCTGAGCAGCTGGTATTTACAAGCCCTTCTCTCTTATCATGATTTGACAAGACAGCAGATGATCTTATAAGGCTTTTCTTCAACATCTAAACATTTTAATAAAGTTTTTGTTTAATAGTTACACATATATGATGGTACATTAAAACAGAAATGCTAAACATAGCTCATTATTGATAGCATCATTCAAAAAGGGGACAGACTCAAAAGAGAGTTTAGGGGCATCTGATTCTGGGCAAGCCATTTCCAATTACTTGGGGACCAATCTCAAGATCCTAAGGCTTCCTGGGAAGGTCTAAGCCACTCCTGGGACTTAGTAGGGAAATGGTGGCAAAGCCAGAGACCTAGAACTTTTTCGTTCAGCAAATCAGATTTAGGATGTTCAAATCCCAGCATCAGGACCAATAAATATGTTTTTAAAAAATTCCCAGCATCACTCTTTCCCCATGATCTCTCCACTTGACTCTTGTTTACAATACCATCAACTTTGATTACATTTGAGGAAGGTCTGGCATTTCTTGATTCTTCTCTACAAAATCTAACCTCCCAATCAATACTTTTAAACATTGGAGCCCCTTTTTTAATCTCTCGCTGCCGCAGAGGGCCTTACATCCCCCTCTGATACTCCATCTTCAGGCTTTTCTCTGCACCCGCTGCACTTTCCAAATTTCTCACTGCTTTGTTCCCCCCCTCCAGAGAGTCCAAAGACATCGCAAACAGGCTCATCTTCCTTTCAAATCACTATTTCTTGCTGCTTCTTGAACATATGTGAAGAAGAAAAGGTGAGGCCAAATGGAGGTTAAAGAGCAGAGTTGTGGCTGAGAGACACAGATGTGAAACACCACCTGATAGCTCCATCCTCTGAGCGCCCACAGAGCTCTGCCCTCTTGGCTCCCAAGACACTTTCCTTGTTCTCTCCTCTCCTCCGACATCCTCTTGCACTGGCTCACTTTTTCCGTTGTGTCCTCTAGCTCACTGCCTGGTGAGACCCCCAAAAACCACACCAGCATCCACTCACAGAAAAGGCACTTCCTAGAGCCCTTCAAAGTGCCTTAGAGGCCAACGCTTCCGCTTCCTTTATTGCGTTTCCAGGAGAATAATCCCTCCAACCTCCCACTGCAATTCTCACCAGACTAGGCTGCTTTATTTCCCTTCTGTAGCTCAGGCCTCAGATGACAGTTTTTAGATTCCACCTTATTTTTGTCCCCTTCCTTGTTCCCGCCATGGATAATACCTCAATATGGCCTTTTAACTGGTGATCAAGTAAACAATGGCAAAGATGGCTATGGGTTTGAAGAGTCCAAAGAAAATGGAAACTCAAGAACGTCAAACATGTCTTGTTCGGTGAGAGGATTCAGCTCGCACTTAGTGGATGTGGATAAACATCCTCTTCCCCTTGGGCAGAGGGATCCAAATATGAAAACTCTGATTACGACCCTATCTGTAAAAGGCAAAGGCCCTGTTGTCCTGGTCTCCTCAGAGACACTCTCAAGACAGAGACACTCTCAACAACAGCAACACTCATCATCCTGATCCTCTGTCCCTCTCCGTCCTACAAATGCCAAACTGGATAATATGCATTACTCAATGACTTAAAACCTCTCAAGGCTCCCTTTGGCTTTCCTATACCCACTTAGGAACACGGTCACTGTCAGAGGTCAAAGCTCATTACAGCTGGAACCTAAATCCAATGCCCTTGAGATATAAAATGTAGCTCTAGACAAGACCTTCCTGGCTCTGAGTCATTCGCTATGGCTTCTGGGACCTCGGTAGGCTGGGTCTCACAAACTGACGATCATACTGGCTATGAAAAGACACCAGCTTGAGAGAGGGATCCCAAAGAACGAATGAGGGGGACCTGGTCCACGTGGAAGAATTTCTGACACTCATCAAAGAAATCCAGACAAGCCAGTGGTATCCGAGAATGATCAAGTCACTTTAAGTGGAGAATGAATGCTAGGGTTGAAAATGCAAATGTAGGAGCACAGAGGAGGGATTCTGAAGGTGTCCTCAATCTTCCCTCAGAATCATGGGCTGTTAGGACTGGAGATTTTTACTCCAATGGCCTCATTATACCAAGAAAAGAGAGACCCAGAGAGGGGGAAATGAGTCTACTACAGCCCTATAGCTCAGAACAGTTTTGAAATTAAAACCCAAATGAACCTTCCTCCTTACCTACTTCCTCACCCTCACTCTCCCTGGGGAGGTTCGTATCCTTCCAGGCACCAGTACAAAGACTGAGGAGTGATGCTTCCGTGGGGCACGCAGCCAGCGAGAGGCACTGCCCCTCGCGGTGCTAGGAAGGCCAGGTTGGTTTCTGGCACCCCATCCTAGTTCCTCCTGACCTGCTCCCAAGAGAGCTCAGATGGTCATATACTCTTGTCTGTGCATTCCCGCCTCACTGCCTTCAGCCACTGTCCTGGCTGGGCCAAAGGGACAGACAGCATTAATAGGGATTTGCGGTGGAAATTATCAGCATTACTCAGGATAATATATGAACACCTCTGAAACTAAACTTGTCCCCTTATATTTTATCCTGAAACAGACCACACACACACACACACACACACACACACACACACACACACACACACTTTTCCTCCGAACCTAAAGCATAATATAGAGGAGTGCTTCTCAAGCTTCATGTGCATATGAAGCACCCAGCCCAGGGATATTCTTAAAATGCAAATTCTCATTCAGTAGCTCTGGGATGGAGCCTGAGATTCCACACTTCTACCAAACTCCCAGGTGATGTCCGTGCTGCTGGTCTGAGGACCACGTTCTGAGTAGCAAGAGGCAGATGTTGCAAAATCTTGCAAACACATATAGGTTTAAATTCTCGTTCCACCAATTAGGAGCTCTGTGATCTTGGGCTGGTTTCCTAGGTTCACCCTACCTCAATCATCTCATCTCTAAAATGGAAATAACAATATCTAAGATGCACTTGATGATGACTACATAAGTGAATCATGAAGAGATCTTAAACAGTACCTGGCATATAATAAGAGCTTAATAAATGTCAATTGCTGGCTGCCTCTAAGATTCGCGAGGGCAGATATGACATCTGTCTGGCTCACTGCCAAAATCCCAAAGGTGAGAATGTATGTAAAATGGATGTCCGTGAATGAATGAATGAATGAATGTGTGTATAAAACACCCACACATAATTTCAGTATTTACATACTTCCTTGGTTCTATGTCTTTCTGCAGGAAAACATAAAACATTTAGAACACCAGAACACTCTCACCAGTACGAAACCACCATATCTCATAGAAAGAAATTCAACATGAACCATCATGTTTAACCACCAAGAAACATACAATTTGTGATGGCTATATATACTTGAGAAAAAGTCTTAACTGTAAACAAAAAAAGTCAACATCAGTCTGAAATCTGTATGTCATTAAGGGAAATCACTGCCTTACTCATTATTTATGGGGCTGTCTGAATGCAGATGTTATGAAAAACTTAATTCGAAAACTAAGGTCACTTCCAAACCACATGTAGATTTGCAAAGAGAGACAAAACAGACTATGGGAATTGAGACCACTTTTGAAAGGGCAGTAATACATTCTCCTGTATATGTACACACTTGCTCAGGAAAAATTAGAAACAAAAAAAAAACTGTTAACAAATGGTTGAGCTTAATCTTTTAAATCAAAGGCAGACAAGTGAGTCCATCCAAAATTCTCCAACAATCTAAGATTATCTTCAGACGTCTCGTAAAGTAAAGTGGCATCATTTAAACATATCCCATTTCCAGGGAGGCACTGTGTACAGTACGCAGCAAGAAGGGAATACGATTGCCACCTACAGACGGAAGTGGCACTCCCTTTGCAAGAGTTGGCCAATCATATTTCAATGAGGAAGAAAAAATTCAACGAAGTCACCTCCTTCCAACCTCTCTCAAACCACCACACAACATTACTTCATTTAGAATTACTTTCAAGTCATACAATCATCTCTAGGCATTCTGCCTCTTCATTATCATCATCCTATTTCTAATTTCCCAGAAACACTGTGCCATTCATCTATCTACTTATACACTACTTGAGAGCCAAAGAGAACGTAAGCCAATGGATTTCAAGCAGGCGAAGGCATCAGAGTGGAAGTATAAATCTGCTTACCTGGTATGAATGGGACTGCCCGGAATATATCAGACAATCTGCTGTTAACTGGTTCATATGGGGAATCTTCAAGCAGATCATTTCCTAAAAACAACAGAAAGATTGGGCTCAGATATAGACATATTTCAGTCAGTTTTTGTTACTGAATCTGAATTCTAATTATGTTATGAGTGTGTAATAAAAAGATGCTGAAACTTTCAAAGATGTCAAATGCATCTATTTGGCTCTGGGTATTTCTTTTCATTCTCCCTGCCTCTGTTGTCCTTGCTCTCCCCATAGTGCCATGAAAACATTGGACAGCAACCCAGCCTGATCTTGCCAGAAAACTCTCCCACTCTTTGCAAAGGAATGAAATCAGAGAGGAAGGAACCAGTGACATCACAAGCCCAGCTTGCCTCCGGGAGCCAATAGAAGAGAGCTGGCCCCAAAGCTGGTTCTTTTTCTTACTCCCCCAAAATGGCATGCAGTCAGAAAGCAGGTACCCTGGCTAATAAACACTCAGTCTCTGAAACAGGTTTTCATTAATGGGCGCTGGAGGAAGGGGCAGCTGAGAGGTCAAATCTGTACATTACAATTTTTCAGCCTGAGACTCAGTGGAGAATGAATGCACTGAATGTTTGAGTTAGATTTATAAACGTGAGCCACCTCTGGCACACAAGGACCAAAAAAACTGCCCTTGTCTTGGATGACTGTGACAAGTAGACCTTTCCCTCTCTGAGCCACTTCTGCATTAACCAAGGCTGAGCTACACCAGCTGGTTTAAGACTCAGCTAATCTAGGATGACAACATTTTGTTTCCCACATCTGCCTTTGATCAGGCTTGAGGGGGGTAAAGATAGAATAGCTTCCCCTGGACCTTTCATTCTCAATTCTTTATCTTATGTCAGTATAGATAGAAGGAAAGAAGAGAGGGGCAAACTCCAGGCAAGACGCAGTGCAAGCCTTTGGATTATTCTGTGAAGCTCGCTCTCCTCACTGGAGAGAAGTTGCACGTTCCTTGGCGTGGCCTTTAACGGATTCCTACTCCGATGTTCTGACCAGGTTTCAAAGAGGTCAGCGGGGTCCCTGGGATGTCCCTTCACCCCCTCACGGGTTTTCCAACAACCAGGCCGGCAGCAAACACCAGCTGCCCACGTCCCTGGGGGCCAATGAAAGGTCCTCGTTCTGCAGCTGGCGAGAAGTGAGTGGAGGATGAGGTCAGCCGGACCCCGGGCCTAGGGACCCGCCTGCCTTCAGGGGCTGGGGGAGGGGGGAAGAAGACGGTCGCGTACCCTGCAGGCTCTGGTACATGCTCCAGTAGATGCGCAGACAGTTCTTCTCCTTCTTCATACCCCGCTTGCAGCGGCAGTTGTAAAGCGACTTCTGTTTGAGGGCCTCCATGGCGCTGCGGCACTCGTCCTTGGCCTCCAGGCCCGATGTCAAGCTGAAGTTGGTCTCCTTGCCCGCCACGCACTGCCTGAGCGTGCGGTACTTGGTGCTGCAGCTCTGCTCCTTCAAGCACTGATCGCTGGCTTTCACGCAGTCCAAGCGGTCCCCGCCGCTGACCTCGGCCGACAGGAGCACGTCTTGGGGGGAGGGGAGGGAGCGTGAGTGCGGCTGGGCTGGGGCGCGGTGCGCCAGCCGTGGGGGAGGACGCGCGCAGGAGCAGCCTTCTGCGGCCCCCGGCTCCCGGAGCGCGTCCGCCCCCCTACGCCTGGGAGTCCATCTTCCCGCCCGGGCACCTCCTGCCGCTAGTCTCCCCCCACCCAACCCCCGGGGCGCCCCGAGGCTTTGCGGACTTTTCGCGGCTTGCCCGCGAGCCAACACTGCCCACCGCGCGTGCAGGCTCTGCCGCCCCGGGACCGACCAGCGTCAGCGGCTGCTCGGCCTCCAGGGCCGCCCTCCCGCCGTCCCCGGCTCCAGCCACTCTCTCGGCCCGGCCCGACTGAAGCCCGGGGGCTTTCGGCAGGGGAGAACGGCGGCGGGCTGGGAGTCGCACGCAGAGAGGGCGAGCCCTGATACCCGGCCCGCCTGGCGGGGAGCACCGAGATGTTATTCTGGGAAAAGTTTTCCCTTCCAAGTTTGCTCTCCTGGCCCGGCTCTCGCCCACACCCCATCTGCCCCCCGGCGCCTCCGCAAGCTCCCCGGGACTTGCAAGGGGCGTCGGGCTTGGGGCTGGAGGGCTTGGACGCTTTAATTTCCCGCCAGGCTAGGTCATTAAAAACGTAGGAAACAAAAACCAAGGGAGAAAAGCTGCGGGCAAGTGCCTCGCCGCCCCTGCCCCACCCCCCAGCCCGGGGTGCTGAGGATTCAGGATGCCCTTCCCCAAAACGAAACTTCACCGTCCCACACCCACCAAGCCCGCGCCGCAATCTTTTTTCGGGGGGCGGCTGGGGGGCTGCCTCTAGTACTCTCCAAGAAGACTCAGCGGATAAGAAAGCTAGCGGCGGCCTCGACTTACCCAGAAGCGGCAGTACGAAGTACAGGGTCGCCAAGAACATGGTGCCGGCGCGCAGCTGGTCCCCGCCCCCCCGAAAATCCAGAGCTGCCGCTGGGTCTCGCTGAGGGAGCTCAGCATGAAACGATCCCCGGACGGCCGCGCTGCTCTGGCCGCCCAAAGTTCAGCTCCATCCAATGCGAGAGGAAACTCCCCGGTCCGTCCGCCGCCACCGCCGCCGGCGACTGAGCTCCGGGCGGGCTGCTGGCGAGAGGGCGGGAGGCGGTTCCGCTTTTAGGGGTTCAGGTCCGACCCAACCTGGAAGGGAGAACGCGCTTTGAAACGAGAGCGGAGAGTGCTGGAGCTTCCCCCGCCCCTCTGCCTTCCCCTGCTCCCGCCTAGGGGGACTTTTTAGCGCCTGGGTGAGGGCCCACCCCCTGCCCGGGTCGGGGCGCGGGGAGGGGGTGCCGGGGGTGCATGTGCGTGTATTCCGGGGAGCCGCCTGCACGGGCAAGGTGGAGGCTGGAGAGGTCGGAGGCGGGCTCCCGAAGTCCAAGGGGGTGTCTGTTGGGTCCAACCCAAGAGGCTGAACGCAAGCAAATAAATAAATAACGTTACTTTCCGAGCGGGGCGAGCGGAGCCGGCCGCTGCCTGGAGTCTAAGCACTCGGCGGCGGCAGCTCTTTCTCGCGGAAAAAGCCCCTTCTCCCGGGAAGTTCGCCACCCCCCTCGTCGCGCCAGCTCGCTCGCTCAGCCAGCCCTCCCCACCCAAACCACCAATCGCTGCCCCTCATCGCTGTATCCCCTCCTCCCCGGGCTCGCCTCCGTTCCGAGGCAGCCTGGAGAGGGGGAACCTACGTCCCGGTTGGGGCCGAAACCCGGCTCCTGCGCCCCTACCCGCCGCTCGGTCCTCTGCTTGCTCCCGGGCGTCCGCGCCGCGCACGCACTAGCCCAGCGCCCTGGCGTCCGGCGCATCAACGCTGCCACCCAGACCGAGCGCACGGGCCCGCAGCCCCGGAGCGCCAGGGCAGGTGCAGCCCCGCGCCGCGCACGCCCCTGGGCCCAAAGTTGAGGGGCGCCTACAAGAAGGGTAGAGGGGAGCGGGGGAGCGGCGACGGGTTCCCAAGCCGAGAGAATGAGAAAACTCTCTCCAAATGCCACCAACCTTGGTTCAATCGACCGTTTCCAGCTGCGGCGAGAAGCCAGTTTATTTATTTATTTATGTATTGGGGCGGGGAGGGGGGGTTCTCGCCCTCTCCTTCCCTTTCCAGGCTCACGTCTCTGCGCTACGAAGAAAGATGCACTAATCTCCGAGAGCTCAGAAGACAGAGTTGGGCCAGGATGATTTCCCAGCAGAGCCCCGGCTCGGATGCCCTTTAGGGATGTTAGTGTTTATTGGGAGATGCGCGGCTGGCAGCGGGTTCCGAGGCCAGAGTTTTTTGCCAGAGGCCCCTCCGCCTGCTCCTGCCCCTGCCACCCCGTAGCACACCGCCAGCCCCCTCTGATACTCGCCGGCAGGGACGCCGCAGATATACACACACTCGCGGGCGGTGGGGCCCGGAGCCAGATCCCGCCGGCGCGCACAGGACGCACAGAGCTCTGCAGCCGGCCGCTAGCGCTGCTAGTCTCTGTGTGTGTGTCTGTCTCTCTCTCTCTGTCTCTCTTACACACACGAGGGCACAATGCACAAGGGCTCTTTCTTCGTCCTAGCGCAATCAAGCCAGACCCTTCTTCCGAACATAAAGTTTTTCCGTACGTCACTCGCGGCTGTGACTCAAGACTTGGCGTGTTAAAAACACACACAGACCCAGGCCCTCGGAGCTGCGATCGCGGGATGCGTCCACCCAATCATCCACGCCAACGCTCTCACACTCACACATGCACACGCAGCCTTTATCTCTCTCCTCGAGCTAGTACAAGGAGACAAAAGCGGAACCCCTGACCCACTGCATTTAAACCGCGTCAGACCTGGCTTTGGGAAATTTATAAACGGACCTCCATCTTGGCTGTTTCAAAAGTGAATTTTAAAATAATAATAAATTTAAAGGTTCAACACACGCACAGCCCTTCACCCCAATCCTTGGGACCACTCGTTCTCAGCCGGGCTGCCGACCCCCCGACCGCGCCCTGAACACACGCTCCCCTCCTCACACCCCCGGGGGGGGGGCGCCCGGGACACCGAAGTCTACACTGTGTCCAGAGAGGGGTCTGGGAAACAGCCCGCAGTGGCAAGCTCATCCAGCCGTTCAGGACTTGTATTGGGGATCTTTGCTGATGTCTAAGTTCATCTCTTAGGGAAACAGAGTTTGAATCAAGGGTGGGTGAGACCAGCTGTCAAATATGCAAACCCATCGTACTAGACAATGGGCTGCCGAGGAGAGAAAAGATCGAGGGGTGGGGCTGGGGGTAATTGAAAAGGGCAAGGGCTTTGGTTGAAGTTTGAAACCCGGGTGTAAGAGCGGCGAGAAAAGGAGGAGGAAAGGGGAGGGCTGGGTAGCTCTCCATTCAACTAGACATCAGCCAGGCGCGCCCCTTGCTGCTGCGGCGGCCACTCTCTTGCGTGCGGCGCTTTGTTTGGAGTGTGTCTGCACGTCGACTGGCGCCCCAAACCCCAGGGACATCCCACGGATCTGCGCTCCTGTGCACGTGTTCCTCGGGGGCAGGTATGAGGAGACTGAAGCCCTCATCAAGCACCCCCTTCCTCGCGCGCGCGAACACACACGCGTAGTCACACCACACACGGATTCCTTGTTCAGTGTATCAGTTTACACTTGGTTGTTGAGTAAACAAAGCAAACATATGTCACATTTTCGCGACAGATGGTTCAAACCAAGGGCTACTTAAGTTCTCTTTCTCCGGCAGTGGTTAACAGTCTAAGTTACAGAGTGGACTAACGGAAATGTGATTGTCTTCCAATCAGCTTCTTCACGTTAAAGAAGTTTATTCCCATATTTTCACACACAAACTAGACAAATCCTGGGGAGGTGGTTTTAGTGAGAGAAGTGCGGAAATGTGAATCAAGAGTTTGTCTGAAGTCTGTTTCTCCATGAACACCCAAAACATAAAATCCTCTTTCATCATTCCTTTTCATAAGCAGAGATGAATGTCTCCCTTTGGAAAAATCAGTCATTGGAATCCCAATTTTCAGTGGATGGCCTATAGCCTATCACTGCTGACCATGTGGGATGGTTGGATGACAATGAGATTTCATTTAAGGACATCATCTGCATCTTTTTAAAGTGTTCTTTGTTTAGAAATGATCCTATGTTTTCCTACCATTCCACAGGCATCTTTTAAATAAAATTTTAATAGCGAGCAGAAAGGGTGGAATAAAAGGTCTCCAAATGTAAAATATGGGACTTCTTTTAAAATATTTGTAGCTTCAAGATATTTCTGAACTATTCACTCACACCAGTCTTCGTAAAGTTCTTACTGATGATGAAAACAGACTTTTTTTTAATAAACCACAAAGTATATACTGTGTTGTCTCTACTACTACTACAGTAGTAGTAGTCACTAGCCATGAGGCTATTTCAATGAAAATTAAATAAAAGAAAAATGCAGTTCTTCAGTAGCACTAGCTACATTTCAAGTGCTCAATAGCCCCCTGTGGCTAGTGGATACCACACTGGACAGCACAGATATAGAACTTTTCCATCATCACAGAAAGTTCTGTTGAACAGCACTACTCTATAATGTTGGTGTGAAATTAGTCAATGTGGTGTATTTCTAAAGTTCCTAGAATACTAGAACAGGGCAGGCATAAAGTGAGGGTTTTATAAGGAGCAGCAATAGTAGTTAAGGTTGTTGTGATGATGATGATGATGTTAATCTTTTGAGAAAGTTGGAAAATCCATGAAAACACAGCCCACTGCTGTGTCTCAGAAGGAGATCAGCAAGCAAAGAAGCTGAGGAAAGGGGAATGATCTCCCAAGGATAGCTGTGTATGGAAAGATGTGGCCCTTACTCCATGCTAAGACTTCTTGTAGTAGGAGCTAATAATAATTAAAAAAAAAAAACTCTCTTCTTTACAACCATACCCACCACTTTCTAAAAGTAAAACTAAGAGAAATACATGGCTGGAAAGCTCTTGGAATATAGACGACAGAAATGCAGTGTGAATTACCGTATTAGTATTATCTCTGTTTCCTTGGAGCTTATCTGTTCCCATGTGTACAGGACTGATCTCGGGATGAAAGGTGACATTGAAATATCAAATATTGTTAATAATTAGAGAGGTTCATGCCATCCTCAGTGACATGTTTTCTCAGTGGGAAATTGGTTTTAATGCTACAAAATTAGGTTCAATCCACCCATAAGCACATGAAGTAAGCAATTTTCTTGCATTTCTTGATGTAAGTGTATTTTTGTAAGTTAACAGTTGAGTCGTGGCGAGTATGACAGTTTTATTCCATGCAGTATTTTGTCTCCTACTTTCATTGCCTTGGCCCTATACAGTATAATGCAAAATACATTCATTTTGTCAAATTATACTGCTCAAAAATCACTCAAGGTTTTTTTTTTTTAACTCAAACTAGTCTATCAAAGTATTTGACATTAGACAGTTTGACAGGCTTACCTCCATAGCTACACAAAACCATTCATTATTACCTAAACGTGCCATGCATTTTTTTTTTTTTTTTTTTTTTTTTTTGCTGCAACATCTTTGCCTATGCTGTTCCATCTGCTTCATATACACTTCATCCTGACCGATGAATATGGGAAGATCCAGCCCAGCTTTAACAGGCCACTGAGGAGAGCGAGGACTCCTGTTGGAAGAATCATTCTCTGTAGTGGGTACTCTCACTGACTAGTTGGAATCGTTATTACAGCGGTTGTGACATTGCATTGTAGTTGGTTGCTATATCTGTATCGTCAACTGGAATGTGAGTTCCTTGAAGGCAGGAAGATGTTCTATTCATTTTATTTTTGCATCCCCAGCATTTAGACTGATAAATGACACACAGTCACCTCCAATAAATGTATACTGATTGCATGAATAATAAGTGATGCTGTTTCTCATTTTCCTCTGACACAACAATTCTACTGACAGGTTTACATAAAATCCCTTTACTATAGGAATAGCACTAAATATAAGTACCTCATGCAGTTACTGGTATTGCTGTTCCAATAATAGTATCAAATATGTATTATTCCTTTGGGCATTTGACATTTACTTTTTTTAAAAACAAAACCCATTATTGTAATAGAATGCTCTTTTTCTGGTTCACTTTAATATTAACGTATGACATATTTCATTTCTGGGAAATGATAGCTTGCCTTAGGTCATATTTTAAGGCATAAAGCCAGAGGCAGAGTAAAGTTCCCACCTGAAGTTCTCTAATCATCTACAAATGTGTCTCTCTCTGGGAGAGAAGGATTTAGAAGGGCCAGATTGCAGCTACCCTGGAGCCTTCATCCTCGAAGGCAAATTTTTAAAAGTCAAGTTCACCCAAAAGTGTTAAGAATTCTTTTATAAACACACAAGACCTTGTGTAATCTTTTAGGAAAATGAAAAAATAGTATTCATCCAAACCCAGAAGGCTGGTGTCACGGTCTGTATGCTGACATGATCTAACCTTCTAGGGCTGTACTTCAACATTTGCCCTTTGGCAATACAGGAAGAGCCAGTTGCTTTCAGATTTCAGAGCCCTTTTCCAGGCTGACTATATTAAGACGTGTCTTTTGAACATTATTTGCAAATGGAGGCTTCTTATTGGCTGTCAAGGTGCCTGACCCCTAGGACCCTATCTTAGGAAACCTCTCTTCCTCCTTAGTTTTCAAGTCATTTTCATTTCTTAGTAGTAATAAGCCAGTGCAAGGGTTTTAATGCATTTGTGAAAGAATATTGCATTTCGTGAGAGTTTGAGTCATCTGTACTTTGGCCTTATGCCACAAAATGCATTCAAGGTGTGCAGCCCTGATGAAATAAAGTACTTGTCATGTCTTATTGCTTGGATAGATGGCAAAAGATACCCCATCTGCAGGGGACTTGCAAGGTTCTCTTAGTGATTGCCAAAGGTGCTGGATGAAAAGCCCTGTACATTTCATTCCTCTTCATCCAAAAAGGATGGGGAAAGGCTGCACTGAGGAAACACCTTTTCTCTCCACTACTCTCCTAATAAGGCCTAAACCCTGTTCCAGTGGGACTGTTCCTTCATAAGGACAAGAGGGAAGCTTAATCCCCAGCTTTGTCCAGTAATTAGCCTCTCTCTCCGGAGGCAGCAAACACAGATGCCGATCCGGATGAGCTTTTGGGACGTGGAATGAAAACGAGACTGAAAACACTGACTCATTTCTTCAGAAGCCTTTTAGCAGCCTTTAAGGCAGTAAAAACTTCTGACTTCTATCGCTACTTATTAGGTCTGAAGTGGTGGGAGGGGGCCTCTCCAAGCAGTGATGAAGCCGGGAAGCAGCAAAGGTGACCAAAAACCTGGGAGGGAGTGGTTCAGAGGCCCTGCCTGCAACAATGAAAAGCTCTGTAGTGAAGCACATCCTTGTCCTGGCACTTAACAGGCGTCGTTCAATAAATGCCATGGAAATGCACTGTTTACCAAAACCCAAACCTCTGGCAGCACTGCAGTAGGAGCCCACTAACACAATTAGCTGGCAGTTCATGATGAAGCCCCCACCAGAACTAATTAAGCCAGCAGTGCTCATAGCGCAGAGGATTTGGGCCTGTTTTAGAGCATCTATTGTGACATCATTTAAAAGTCATTTCAAACTCATCCAAAACTGTTGGTCTGATAACAAAGGTAGTGTAACGTTCTTCGAGTTGTTGATTTTATTTTCCCCTGTCAAAAATCTGACAAAAGTCAGTTGAAACTGTGAAGGAAAAAACATCACACGATCTGAGGTTTTCCCCAGATTTAAAGTATCTGGAAGGAATGACAAATCTGGTATATAGATTATTCTAGCACAAAAGTGAATTAAGATAGTCTAGGAGATACACTAGCACAATGAATATATGAGGCTGCCCTTGACACAGTTCATAAATTTGAGGCCATGACAAAGAATTAACATGCGATCAATTTGGTTTTGATCTGAATTATCTGTTAAGCTTAAAATACAGAAGGATCAATAGGATGGATATTTGTGTGAGTGCTTTATCTACACATAACCCATATTAAGAGACTAAAAGAATTTCTTCTTTTCCCATCCCTAGAGGATCTCTTGGTGGAAAAGCCCCTCTAGCCTTCAATATTTTGCCTCAAGTGTCAGTAGAGATTCACCTTTACTCTCTAAGATTTCATTGATTGCTCAATTGATTTGTGGTCTGATTACTTTGGTTGATTTATTTATTTTCTTGTATCTCTCCAGTACTGGGGATGGTACTGTGATGTACACTGCAAAGGATGCAGGTAAATGATCTCAGCTAAGGTCAGACCCAAATGCTTCCTTGCCAATGGTAGAGAGCCCTAAATACCCCCTAGGATTCTCCTCTCGTCCTTCTAAAGTAGTGCCTTTCAAATTGCAGGCCACTTTCCATTCATTCATCACAAAAAACATTTGTGAAATATAAAAATTCATTACACAAAGAAGGGGTAAAAATAGTTTCTAAACAGTTTTAATTTCTGTATGGGTATGATGTCTGTATTGTATTGTCACGTAGAATATGTTTCTTATTGTGAATCATGGTTTAAAACCTTGAAAATCACTGCTTTATATTAATCATACTCTGATTTTTATTTGGACACCTGGCCTGCCAGAATAAAGACTATACTTCCGAGCCTCAGTTGCAGCCAGTGGTGGTCCTGTGGCCTGGAACCTATGAATTCGATGTAACAGAAATGACGTGAAGAATCTCGGAGTGCCAGCCTTACTCTCCGTTTTTCTGTTGTCTTCTATGCTGCTGCTTGATGTGCTACGTTTGACCAGGCAGGTGAGAATAGCAACTAGAGATAGCAGAGCAGCAAACAGAAGGGACTTGAGTCCCAGGATGGCCTCCTGGAGCAAAGCTGTCTGCCTACCCTGGACCTTCCACCTCCATACTATTATGTGGGAGACAAATAAACTTGTCTTATTTAAGTCACTGTTATACTGGGTCTCCAATACAAGCAGGCAATCTTCTGGAACTAGTACATCCAATTTTTAATGAAAGAAGTGAAAGAAGAAAAAATAAAGTCAACAGTTATTGCCTGAGTCTCTATCATGGACCAGCCCCCTGCTAGGTTGCTGTGGGAAATACGGAAGAATGTTGGCACTGCAGGAAAGTGTAATCTCATTGATGAGCTGTATATCTCAAATGATCAATATGGTAAAGGAGTGTAGGGTGAAATGTCAACACGAATGGAAATAAAAAATAAAGCTCTACAGAGTCAGAAGAGATAGGTAGAAAAGTAGAAAATGAGTGGATGCATGGACTTGAGAAAAGGGGAAAAGAGAGGGTAATAGAGTAGCAGGAATGTTCCTAAAGAGGTTTTCAACTACTCCAAAGAACTGGAATGAAACCAAAGACCCCCAAATAGAAGTGGTATGTCCCTTTATCCCAGGTCTCCCCAGACCACCCCTCTACAGCATTCAAGCAAGGCTATCAGCAGAGGTCCGTGCTATGGCCAAGTGGCCCATCAACAGACTTTCTCCTTATCTAGACACAGACTCACTCCCATTTGTCAAAAGCCCTTGTTACCCCTTGTTACCGTCATGACAGACCAACAAGGCTCCCTTGTTTGTACCTCATGCAGGGACAGGATGTTATTCTTGTGGAAAGTTATTCTGGATTTGGTGAGAATGGCTTCCCTAGGGGGTCCCAACCATCCCACCCAGACATACCTCCACTTTAGGAGGCATTGGTGTCCTTCTGCCTTATTCTACAAGATTTCGATGCGGTTCCTAGTATTGCTTTATGTAATTTGAGCTGCCAGCCACGTGAGTATTCTGGAATTCTGTTTTCTGCATACCACCTCAAAGCCATTTAACATTCTGGCTTCTCAACTTGGAAGATGCATGACTTGGAGATGCCTCACTGGCAAAGCTGGGGCATGTGAAAAGGAAAAGTGTTATTTCAGCAGACTTGCCACAGAGGTATGTGTTAATTAAGTTAATTGTACCGTCAGCGATGCAGACGGTGACAGTAACTGCTCCCCATAATGGGGCTGGGTGATTGCCATCATTTATTAGACGTGCTGGTTTTCTTAAACGCAGTCACTTTTCCTTTTTCTTTAAGTGCACACACACACATTCACACACACACACAATTTATAGTTTACCAACCACTTCCACATGAATTCAACTACATTATTTGATCCTGATACCTACTCTGTGATGGAGAGGTTATTTTCTCTACTGAGCAGATGAGGAAACTGAAGCTCAGAGCTGTCTAGTGACTTGCCAAAGAGTGAACTGCCCAAGGTCACTCAACTTCTTAGTCAAGGAGCCAAGCTCTAAGTCCAGTGTCCCTTCCCATATGCCACAGTGTTTATCGAAGATAACACTTCATGATGCTCTGAAGGTCAAAATTCATATTTTTATATTCTACATTCCCCAGTACATTCAATTGATGTGTTAAATACTAATATAGCTTTGAAAATGATTGGTGAATTGTCTAATTGCTCCCTTCATGAAATACTAAGGTAGTAACCTCTTGAGAACTGATAAAGAACAAACGCCATCTGGACAAATAGAAATTGGATAGTTTGGATTGTTACCCCAGATCCCTTCTCCTACATGCCTCTCCAAAAACATTAGAAGACAGTTGGCTTAACCTGAGTCTGCCACTGTAACTACTGTGAAGACTAAGAAATGGTTAAGAATGTCAAGTCAGTGCAATCTTTCAGTGAACTAACTGGGACTTCTGTTAAATGCATCCAATTCTGATGCATCTGAGTGTGCAAATTGTTCATCAGAGACTTCAGGATAGCTTCCTATCCTACCAAAACGATTCCCTGCTTTGTTGGCTGAGGAACCATCTTTAAGGCTTTGATATACTTAGTGTCCTCTATCAAACACCAACATCCTTGGGAGAGCTAACTTAGAAGTGTTTTCAGTCAATTTCATTTTAGTGTGACTGAGTTTGCAGCCACTTGATTGGAAGGAGAAAGGGCTGCAGCACCAAATTACACCATGTTCTGGAGCATATGAGCATCAAGCTCCCAAAAAGAGACTCATTTCTGGAAACTGGTGGTCAGCTTGGAGTTGGTTTGTAGCAGCAACCCAAATGCTTCTAAAAAAGGTATGATAAATTCCCACTTTTACCTCATGCTCAAGTAAGTTGTAGGAGTAGAGATGGAAAGATTTCTTTGCCACATAGCTGAGACTCACTGTGTGTCATCTTCTACAGGCTTCTTGGAGGAGTCTTCTTAAATTGTTGAACAGAAGAAATCTGAATTCATTGACAATATATCAACTCACCATGAGTTGCAAAGAGTGTTCAGAGAAGCTGATCAGTGTCTGAATTCACTATTCCTTGTTAGTGTAAACACTTATTAGCAAAACTTAATGAGTTGTAGAAAACACACCTTTGGACTGTGCAGAAAAGAGGTAACGTGGCAGGCCTGGAACCAGTATCCTGAGAAAGGCCTTCTTACAAGGTTGGCCCTTGGCTGGAATCAGGGAACTTGGATTTCAGGAGGGTTCCCAGCATTTCCTGGCAGGAATGACTCATCGTACCTAAACAGTTTGTGAAAACAATATGCTTTATCCTGAAGACTCACTTTCCTTCTAGGAGTCTAGAACTTTGGCTCATGCTGGGAAGAGTGTGACTATATGACCAGCCCCCAGTAGAAACCTTGGTCACCAAGTCTCTAGTGAGCTTCCCTGGTAGACAGCACTTCACATGTTGCCACAACCCTTTGCTGGGGGAACTAAACGGGTCCTGTGTGTCTCCTCTGTGAGAGGACTCTGAAGCTTGTGCCTGGTTTCCTTGAACTTTGCCCCTTGTGCCTTTTCCCATCTGATCTTGCTTTGTCTCCCATCACTGTAATAAATCGTGGCCATTAGTACAACTAGCTACTGAATCTTATGCATCTTTTTAGAGAATCGTTGAACCTGGGGGTGGTATGGGGGAGCTTCAATACAGAAATATTCTACATGTAATTCATGAAATGAATAGACAGCAGTATACGATTATGAAGGATTAGGTTGGATCCATCAAGGAAGGAGTGGTTTCATGAGCATGAGACAGGCCCCATGTTTACAAGGGGCCTGAGTTTGGCTTAATGCTCTGCTATCACTATTTTGCAATTCTTCGTAATTTATGAACAAGGGATCCTGCATGTTCATTTTGCATTGGCCTCCACAAATTATGCAACTGGACCTTGATCAGCGTGGTAGTTAACAGAGAAAAGGATGGAATATCTTATCACTCCCAAATGCTTACTCTCTCACCCCTGGCAGTTTTTCACTCAGTTTTCCACAGGGCCTCAACGTCTACCAGTTAGAGATGCACTTTGTGGAGGAGAACGTACAGGAATGTTAAATGGCTGTTAGTTATTCACAACTCAGGGAGAACTTGTTGACTCATTCACTCACTGCATATTTGCCTCCTTAACCCTTAGCTAAGTTCAAAGTCCTGGGTCAGCATTTCCCAAAACGTGTTCTTCAGACTACTGATTCCCAGGAAATGCACTGGGGGAGAAAAGTTTTGTTGTCAAATAAGTTTGGGATGCTCTATCCCCTCTTGGAGTTTAGGATATACATTAGCATATTAAAAACTCTGAAAAGTCTTGCACTGAAATGAGCTGTTTACCTTTGCATTAGCTTCCTAGAGATGACACAACAAAGTGCCACATTTTGGGTGGATTAAACGACAGAAATTGATTGTTTCACAGTTCTGGAGACTGGATGCCCAAGATCAAGTGGTCAGCAGAGTTGGTTCCTTCTGAGAGCTGCAAAGGAGAATCTATTCCATGCCTCTCTCCAACGTCGAATGGTCCTGATGCAGGCACTCTTTGGCATTCTTTGGCTTGAAGATACATCACTCCAATCTCCGCCTTCATGTTCACACTCTTCCCATGTGTGTTTGTCTCTGTGTCCAAAATGTTCTCTTTGTATAAGGACACTAATCATGCTGAATCAGAGCTCACCCTAATGACCTCATCTTCATTTGAGGACCTGTGTAAAGACCCTCTTGCCAGATAAGGTCACATTCTGAGGTACCAGAGGTTATGACTTCAACATAAATTTGGGATGAGTGGGACACAATTCAACTCATAACAAACTTTATCATTATTTCCCCAACATATTTAACTACTTGAGGGCCGAATTCCTGTTAACATCCCATGGAACCAGTGTTTCCCAGCATAGATTGAGAGGTGAAGAGTGGAAAGCTTGTGTGGCTTCCTGGCTACAGCACAGAGCGCCCAGAGGTGAAGAGGAGGATGTGGAGAAGGGCAGACTGGCAGGAGGTCTGGCCGTTGAAGTGGATACGGGCCAGAAACTTCTCTGGATTCTGCCCTCTGCGTAAAGCAGATGTATCAGAGGTTCATCTAGAGTTTCTCAGGGATTCCTAAGCAGGAAAGTGACAGTATTAAACATGGCAGTGGAGATTGGAAAGGGAAGAGGCTGGAGGCAGGGAGACTGAATAATACAGCCTGAGGGGTGTGATGAACTAGAAGCCTAAACCAAGGCAGCTGCAGTGGTGAGGGAGAAGGGCTCCGCTGAAAAGGTAGTAAAATATAAAAGATAGACTCACACATTCATATTCATACATGTATTTTCATATTCAAAAATATATTTGAACATATATATTACATATATTATATTATAATATACATATATTACATACATATGAATATATTATTTTATATATAGTATCTTTATAAAAAGATTTCAGAGGAGATGTCTTTGCCCTTTGAGCCTTTGCTTTGCCTGGCTGGTGGCGCTCAGGAGAAGAGCTCTCAGAGGGCTGGTCTGGGAGAGGTGTCAGGCTGGGAGGACCCTGTTTTGTCCCTCTCAGTGTGCCTGTACCATGAATTCTGAAAGGCAGATGGGGTAACAGGGTCCTGTGTGATCTGCCCCAGCCTCACCTTGCACCCCTCCCCCTCACTTTCCTAAGCTCCAACCGTATTGACCTTCTTTCTGTTCCACCTCAGAGCTTTACAACTTGCTGGTCCCTTAGCCTGGCTCTTGAGGTGGCCCTTCTTTTGTTTGGCTGAACATCATGGCTTCTAAGACCCTTCCTCTGGGAAGCCTTCTCTGCCATCCCCTGGCATTCTCTCACCAGACGTGCAGTCCCTTGTTCAACATGTCTTTTTCCTCTAGACTCCAAGCTCTGTGAGGGCAAAAGCATGTCTGCCATATTCTTGTATCCCCAGCACCCAGCAAGAGCCTGGCTCAAGTAGGCACCCTAAATATAAGATGGGTGAATGAATGATTTACTATACACAGAGAATTTGAAACAATGTAATAATGGAAATAATAAAAACAGTTGAGGGGCTAGATGGTGTGATAGTTTTGAAGTGAGTTTAGAACCCACCCTTACCAAATGACTTTTAAATTTGAAGCCAAAGTCAAATCGTAAAGAGTTTCTATTAATTTAATCTTATCCAAAGAAACTTCCTCCTTCTTAGAAAAAATAAAAGGTATCAAGATTTATTTTAACAGCTTCATAGACTTCAAATTATTTTTATAAAGAAAAGAATAGAACCCTTTGTATAAATACATGTGAGTAGAAATGGCCAGAAACATGTGGATTGCATTTCCCTTCAACTCTCTCGGGTTTGCAAATCAGAAAGAGTGGTTTGGAATAAAATGCATTTTCTATTTTCCTGAAGTCAGTATATTTGGGAAACAGTGATGTTTGAGACGTTCAAGAAACTGAAAATATGCGTGGGTACTTGTTTAAGTACTGTTATTTCCAGAAGTACCTAAAGTGGCTGATAAGAAAGGGGAAGTGGGCATTTAGCATCTGAAAAGAACCAATTCAAAAAAAATTTCTTTTTCTGTGTAGCTTTCACACAAGAGAAATCTCCCTCTGCGTCCCCGCTTGACCACAGTCAATATTTTGAGGGGATGAAGGCAGGAGGAGAGAGTTTACCCAGGCTTTTGTATGCGACTGAGCTGTGGAAACAGGATGAAGATTTTGCTAAATCTGTCCATTAAGTGCCTCTAAGTGCTTTTAAAACATGTCCTAGAGCAGAATGGAGGGCGCAAGAAAGGGAAACTGGGAATTAAGGCTAAATTATAACATTTAAGTGTCTTGAGAGTGGAAATGTCAGGAAAAATAGCAGGAGTGACAAGCAGATAAAACTTCAGATGCTCCACTTACATCTTCTTTTGTTGAGCAGCCCTAAAAGCTGAAAAGTTGTTTTGGTTCTAAAATGGTCAAATTATATAATTTTTGTGGAGTGAGAGTTGATTTTTCTTGATTTCTATCACTATCAGTCTGTATAGTTTTCTCCAGGATGTGCTAGACAAGAATTGAGTGAAAATATACCAACCTAAATGCTTAACATGATTACCAGACATTTTAATAATCTACCACCTCAATAGAAATTTACTCTCTAATTTAGATTTCTGGAGGAACGCTTTCAACATAAAATCAAGAAGCTCAATTACATATAGAAAAAAAAATTAATGGAAGGGAGAAAAAAGTTTCAAAAAAGGAAAGAATTTTTGACATAGAGTATTGGTAATTTTGCATATGGATTAAATAATGTGTAGGTAATATTAACCTATTGATATTTAGAGATGACAATTGAGAGTCATCCACTTTTAGATTTGAAACTGTTACACCAAAGCCATTTGCATCGGAAAGGTGGACTGCTAGAGCCCTCTAGCTGTTAGAAATAATTCTGTCCTTCTGGGTGTAGGTAAATAACCTAACTGCAGAGGCAGTAAATAACTCACCAAGAAGCCTACCGGAAAACAAATAAAAGCATCTGGCATGTCCTCCATTATTGTCTTACCATTTGGGTTGGTAGTAATGTCCACACTACTGTAAGCATCCATGGACATCCATTCTAGCCTGTCATACCCCTGAACTTCTTAACAGGTCAATTATAAAGACACCGCCGCCGCCCTTTCCCCTATTGTCTTGATTGGTTTGAACTAGATAGTCTCCAAAACCCAGAGGTACAGTGAGCGCTATCAAGATGGATGTTTCCATTTTCATAAAAGGAGGGTCTCTCCTAGGGACCTAAGGATACTCTAGACCTTGGGATGAATCAGGGGGTACATACTCATGGCCCATGAATCAATGTGTTTTGTTTGGTTTGCACAGGACTTTTAAAAACTTAAAAAAAAAAACAGGTGTCCTTTATAAATTGTGAAATTTCAGATGGAAATTCGTCTTACCAGCTTTTCTTCAAAAATCACAAGATCTGAGAGCTCTGGATCTGAGTACCCATATAGAACCAACAGGCAAAAGCTAGGTAGCGGTAACCTCCTTTACATGGACTATACATGTTCAGAGCTCTGCAATTCCCACCCCTTTTATTGGATAGTGTAAACCCATCATGCTGAATGTAATTGCATTACCTGCTTGGAGGCTGTAGGTAACTAAGTCTTTAACTCCTGTGGTCTAAACCTTGAATAGTTATACTCTCCCCCTCCTAGTAATAATAATAACAACAAAATAATGCTATTAATAATAAAGCAAGCTTCTGGTAATTGAACTCTTACTATGAGTCAGGCACAGTGGGAGGGACTTTATGTGTACTATCTCAAATCTTCCTATCAAACATCTTAAGACAATTGTTGTATTTATTTACAAATAAGGACTATGAGACTCATGTTCAGATAAAGTAACTCAGTCAATATATAATGAGTGCTACTCTGAGCCAGGCGTTGTGCTCAACGCTGGGAATGCAGTGTTGAACAAGAAAACCAGAGTCCCTGCCCTCGTGGAGCATATAGTCAAATTACAAGCATGATCTCAAAGTGAAAGTGTAGATTGCTATGTTGGGATAAAACAGGGGGGATTTAATGTGGTCTGTATCAGTGTTCTCACATTTTTATAACAGTGTCACCTGGAGGGCTTGCAGGGTCCTGCTGCATTCCTGTCCCTTCCTCTCAATCTTCTGATTTCATAGACCAGAGTGGAAGCCAGGTATCTGCCCTTCCTTTTAAATTGTAGTAAAGTATAGATAACGAGATATTTACCTTTTTAATATTTAACATTTTCAAGTTATTTTTAACAGTTTAATAGCATTAATACATTCACATTGTTGTGCAAGCACTAACACTATCTTCAGAACTTTTTTCATCTTCCTAATCTGAAATTCCATATAATAACTCTCCATTCTCCTCTCTCCCCAGCAGCATAATGTCTATAAGTTTTATCCATGTGGTAGCATGTATCAGAATTTCCTTCCTTTTTGAGGCTGAATAATATTCTATTGTGTGTGTATATATATATATATATATATATACATACACACAATATATTTTCTATTGTGTGTGCATATATACAATATATAATATTTTATT
Organism: Kogia breviceps; assembly: GCF_026419965.1. Taxonomy (NCBI): domain Eukaryota; kingdom Metazoa; phylum Chordata; class Mammalia; order Artiodactyla; family Physeteridae; genus Kogia; species Kogia breviceps. The sequence goes on along the minus strand of NC_081311.1, from coordinate 14,373,992 downwards.
TATCAATTCATCTGTTAACGGACACTTGTGTTGCTTCCACCTTTTGGCTACCACACATAATGCTGCTGTGAACATGGCTGTACAAGTGTCTGTTTGATACTTGTAGGAAACTGCACTTTGATTAACAACCCAGATGAATCTGATACAGGTGGGTCATGAGCCGGACTTTGATAAATGCTGCTCTAGGAGTTAGGGACAGCCTCCCTGAGAAACTGACATTCAAAGAGAGTCTCAGAGCATGAGTAAGAGTTGATCAAGTCAAAGGGAGGCCACAACAATGACCCACAGGCTTGGAAGTGGGGCTCTGACATTCATTTGAAATATACTGAGATTCTGGAATTGACACAAGAACATTCATCAGCCATGAGGACTGTAAATTGGGGTCATAACTTCGTTTAGTACCTAAAACAAGATTATTCGTCAATCATTCCTTTAACAAATATGTGTTAAGTGCCTTCTGTATGCCAGGCGTCTTGCTAGGTACAAGAAATATCATGTGCTCTTTTATCCATTTACTAAGAATGAGCCAGGCACCGTGTTAGATGCTGGAAAGTTACAGAAAACTGTTGCTACATATAATTTTGATAATTGTTTCACAAAATCCACATATATCGCTTATCATTCTTAATAATTTCCCTTCATGCTGATCCCAGGGAGCGTCGAAGGATTATTTAATACGTAAATGCCTCTCTGTAGGAAACTGAGCTGATGACATTAATTTTTTTTTCCTTAGGCATAAGGGAATTATCAGTGGTGATAATTTCTGTGTTTTGGGAGCATTCTTTAGTTCAATCATTAATCCATTCCTTCATTACTGATGAAATATTGGCATTGATTTCTTGGTTTACTCATTTGAGAATGACTCTTCTCACATTTACCAGAGTTCATCAAAGTTATATGAGATTATCTTGACACATTGACTATAAAGATTTTGTTCTTTGAGAGGGAAAATAGAGGAAGATTTTCATGGCTAAATTACTTTGAAAAGATCTGATATTATGAAAAAATGCCTAGTGGGACATGATTTTTTAGATGCTTGAGTCAGAGATAAAGGTTTTAGGCTGAGGGAGACTCAAAGAAATACAGGAGAATGCTTTTCTGAATACTTAAATCATTTAACTTGGGTGATATTTATTATAATATACCTTGTATTATAGGTTACTGTGTGTATTTTTTATTTTACTTCATCAGGTTGCAAGTTTCTTGAAGGTGGGAACTATTTCTTGATCATCTTTGAATGCCTCTCAACAATAGCACTGAGTAACTCACAGTATTGAAAATCTCACAGTGTATTATGTGCTGGATACTTCCTTAGTAAAATGAGAGCCAACAAAAATTCAGTGAACGAAGAAATAAATGAATATAATTCACAGAAAAGCAATTTTGAAAGGAAGCAAAAATGGGTTACTATTTGCTTAAAATTAACACATTTATGTGTTAGAGAAGGTAGGCAGCAAAACAATTATGAAAATGAAAATGTTGCAAATAAACTTCTGTTTTGATTTTTTAAAGAAAAGCAAGACTTTTAGAAGCTTGTGGTTTATCCTTCAAAAAGTGCCCTTCTCAGAAGTGGGAATACTCCTGTCTGGAAGGACAAATCAGACCAAACGCTAGAGTTGGAGAAGTTCAGGACCCCATTTTGCCTGGCATAAAGGGACTGCTCAGAGCGAGTTACAGAATATGACAGCACAGACAGACATATTTCGTAGTCTGTGCACCGAGGAGTCCAGGGGCTCAGACTGACACATGATCAGTTCTTTAGCCAGGGAAAGGGTAAGCAGAGAGAAAGGGATGGAGGACAAGTTGTGCAGAGGGAAAGGAAAGAGGAAGTTTTAACTTGAAGTTTGAAAGGCTCTTTCCCCCCTGTTCCGGGGAGAGAGAAAGAGAATTAAATAAAGCAGTCATATACAATAGAATATTATTCAGCTTTTAAAAAAGGGGGAAGTCCTGCAATGTGCAGTCAAGTGGATGGACCTGGAAGACATTATGCTAAATGAAGTAAGCCAAGTTCAGAAAGACAAAAACTGCATGATCTCACTTATATGTGGAATCTAAAAAAGTCGAATTCACAGAAGCAGAGAGTTAAATGGTGTTTACCAGGGACTGGAGGGTGGGGGGAATGGGGAGATGTCGGTCAAATGGAATAGTTTGAGTTCTGCAGAATGCATAAGTTCTGGAGATCTAATGTACAGCTTGGTGACTATATAGTTAATAATACTATATTGTATGCATGAAATTTGATAAGAGTAGATCTTAAGTGTTTTTACTACACAAAGAAAATTATAGCTAATAAATAAGTCAGCAAAACAAAGATGGAGCCTCGCCAGATTGTTTTAAGTGACTTTGAAATATCTTCTTCTGAAAGAATTGTTTCTAAAAAATATTTTCATATTTGGACATTTTCAGGGGAAAAATTACTGCAATCAAAGTTGTTTATGTTGAAGTTCACATAGGCCTGCTTATCTACCATCCACTATTTCAGAGAGTGAATCGTATCCCAGTTATTGCTTCACTGGTTTTAATGAGAGTTCAAGAAAAATCTTGAATCTGTTTATTTCTATAGATTGTTGGTAACTGAATTCCTAAGCATTTTATAGGACTGCTGATGATTCCTGGGTTTGTTTGGTTTTTTTACCCCTATTTAACCAGAATACTTACTTTTAGGTAAAGTTCATTTGAGGCCAAATTCTATGTGAACTAGGGGAGGCCGAATTAGCCCACTGCTGGAAGAATCTAAGTCAATCGAGAAGACTTGGAAAGATAGAGGGAAGAGTTTGCAGATCGCTCCAGTTCTCTCCAAGTGCAAAAACGCAAAGGTCATGCTGGCTGACATACTGTAATTTAACCACACTATTTCCAGAGAGTATAATGCTTATGCATTTTTAAATCCTGTCTTCTCATGAGGATGACTTAGGGAGTCTGGACAGAAGGGGTTCTCAGTGTATGTCAGCAAATCAAAATCAAGTGTGTAGGCTTCCTTTCAGCTTGTTCTGGGCCATATCTTACAGAACTGGTAGTAAAGTCAGAACACCACCATCTGACACCATCTCATATATCATTCCTGATAACTTCACTGGCTCTGTTAAAAAGAGTGAATTTTTTTTTTGGAAAACTTGGCAATTATCAACATAGGAAAATGACCATGTGGTGCAATTACTTACAGTAATATCTGGTGTCTAAAAGGACACAATCTGAGGTACAACCTTAGTCTCCAGAACACTGAGCTCTGGAGAAAATCTACACTAGGGCAGGCATCTAGTCCTTTCAGTCATCTCCCAATACCTGACACATTGGGGAAGCTTCATAAATGTTTGTGGAGGCAGTGGAATGCATACCATGATACTCTGCAGATAATTGTAGAGCACGTAATTAGGAAGAGCTTTCTAATTCATAAAGCAAGCAGTTGCCCATGTGAAGTGATTACCCAATACAACAATTGTTAATTGCTCAGCCCTTTGGACTAACTCAGCGTTGCCAACAATAGACTCTTTTTACTAGGTTGAAACATATGAAATTGCCAACACTTGACCATTTTTTGATCCCCCAAGTGGCATTTAATAGGGTTCAATATATTCTAATTAACACAGTAGTAGTATTAGTAGTCAGTTGAATCACATGAGATTGCTATTTTTGTAGATCAAACACTGTTGATCACCAACAACCTCAAACAGTTCAACCATAGTAATAAGTATATAATAATTTGTTATTAAATAGCAATAACAGCTCCTGTTACCTACTATTTACCAGGTCCACACATTTTGCTTAGTAGTTTTTATACATTATTTCATTTAATCTTATGAGGTAGGTTCTAATATTATCCCTCAGATTATGCAAATACTCCAGGAAATAGCAAGACACTAAGCAGTTAGTCACTTTCACCTCCTGAGACTAGCTTATCATTGGCCCTAGTGGCATGTTTATAGGGACATAAGGATTGAAAGTTGAAGGCACAAACTTATAGGGAAACAACTTCAGTGAGGTGGGGACTTAGGGCCAGGTTCCAATTCCAGGTGGTGTTTTGTGGAACGAACCTGAATTGCATACATGGTTCCCAATTGGTCTTGAGGTCACAGCTATGACCTGGGAAAGGTAGTGTGTCCACTAGTGGGAGAAAAGACACACATGCACGCACACGCACACGCACACGCAAACACACACACACAAACAGAGAAGATCTCTACAGATTGTGCACTGAAAGCTACTAGGGGGACTGTATGTCTCCGTGTGCCAAGGAAAGTATTGATTTCTGCCTGCTCTCCCTGTGTCATTATTGAAAGTCTCCCAAATCATCCTCAACAGCAGACCTAGAAGTACGGGAATGAGGCGAGTGAGATATTTGCCTAGGGTGCGAAATTTAAGGAATGACAAACAACTCAGCAATCAAGATATATCGTATTTTACAGCAATTTTTTAAAAAAATCTTAAAAATGCAAAAAATCCATGACTAACAAATACCCAAAATTTAAATAAAAGAAGGATCAGTATTACTGATTTTTCCTCTTGCCTCAGGCTCCCATGTGGCTCCACATGGCACTGCTCAAAAGTATCCGAGTTTGAACAATAAATTATATGGTTTCCTAATTTAGAGTACTTCATATAATAGTGGCTAATGCTTACACAGTGATTCCACAATGCCAAGTACTGGTCTAAGTGTTCTACATATATTAACTATAAGGCAAATACTGTTATTACCCCCATTTACAGCTGAGGACCAGGCTTGGAAAGCTTAAGTCGTCTGTGTAAAGTCATACAACTAGGAAGCAAAGGAGTCGAGTTTAGAATCCAGGCAATTTCATCTCCAAAGTTCATAACCATGACTCTAGACATGGCTCCGAGAAAGAGCTTAACACATGTCTCTACTCTGAATGTTATTATAAGTGATAGAGAAGGAGAGCACGGTCCGGGAAAGGGAGGTTGGAGGACAAGGAAACATTTTACCTACTTCTCTATCTGGACTCAGTACAGCCTGGAATACAGCTGTAATTTAACCTTTCTGAGCCCCTGCTTCCCGTCAAATGAAAAGATTGGACTGACTGAGTGCTAAGGTCTCTTTCATCTCCAAAAAATAGCCTTTTATTCTATGAATCCTCATTACTATGGAGCATTTCTCTGGCACTCTCCAGTCTTCCAAAGTACTTTTTTTTTCCCATCCATTTTCCGTTTCCTCTGTGTTCACCCCAGTCCCCCTTCATATGGTTTTTCCTTGGTGATCTAATCCATTCTCACGGTGTCAACTCTCACCTCTCTGTGGCTGACTTCCAAATCCTTATCTTAGCTCCATACTCTCTCCCGACCACATTTCCAGCTGTTGGCTGGACTCTTCTCCTAAGTCTCACACCGGAAACTTTAAGTCATCATGTCCAGGATCAAATTCATCACCTCCCGCCATCCTCTCCTTCCCCAGGCTCAGCTCTCCCCTTGTCTCTTGCATCCTCCACTCAGGCGGCTGCAGGGACCTGATGGTTTTGCCTCTACCATGTCTCCTTCATTGCTTCCCTTCTTTTCATTCCAACTGCCATCACCTCAATTAGCCCCTCACTGCCTTCTTTCTGAATGTCTCCCTCCAGTCTCCCCAATTTTCATGACAATAATAACAGTACCGGATACTTCCTAGACTCTAATAGGATCCTGGCTCTCCCACCCGAGAACACAGTGGCCTCCCAGTGTCTGCAGAGGAAAGTCCAAACTCGGTTTTTGTCATTTAAGACCCACCCTGCCATAGTTTGGCTCCAATCTGCTTCCCCAGGCTTATCTTCCACTTCGCCACTCTTTATATTTTATCGGCCATGTATACTGGATAATGTCCTGAATATACTATATATATGTAATTTTTGCCTTTTTGCATGGATTCCCTTTGCTTAATGTTCTTCTCTCCCTTCAGGATTCAACTCAAATGCCCCCTCCTTCATGAAGTCTTCTCGAATTCCCCAGGGCAAAGACAGTCTTTCCGCCTTGTAAATATTTATAGCACTGTATCTGTAGATCTCTGCAGACACTTATCTCCTTCTACATTATCTTATAGTTCAATACATTTACTTTTTATCCCACCCTATTAGAGGCCTCTTAGCTGCACGGGTCATGGCTTTCATCTCCCTCACCTGCATGTCCTCCAGGGTGCATATCACATCATCCCACAGGAGGTGCTTGATAAAAATGCAAGTACTAAATCACCTTGATGTAATTTTTAAATTATGTGTCTGCAAAATAAAGTAACTGACCTTTACTTCTGAGCGAGTGAAAAGGACAGAATCCAGATTATCCCTCTCTGTCCCAGAGAGGAATCACCCTGTCTGAAGAGTACTCCTCTCTTGCTGGCAATACTCCTTCAGGGACAAGCTTGCCTGCCCTGCAGCCTATATCCCATAACCCTTTTAACAGCCTGAGAGCATCTCATACCTAGTGAGGAGTCTGAAATCTTCTCAGTCTGAAATGCTCCCAGGATTCTTGGGTGGCAGCTCCCTGACTTTTCTTTCCAGGTGTGCTGAACTCAGGTGTTCCTTGTAAGGGTCATGACTCAGCTATTTCCACATCCAGACCTATCCCTGTGTGTTTGCATTGGGGGTGGTATATTCAGAGAGGGCAGAGAAAGATTTTGAGATAGACTGCTCTTATGATTATTAACTGAAAACACTGGGGACACTTAAAAATAGCTAAAGATAACTTTCCACACTACATTTATATTTGGGCTTAAGGTCAAACACAAGAAATGAGTAAAGAAGAGCTAATGATTGCACGAGATCATTCGTTCTTAACCTAACAGTTAAGAGACAACATTTAAAAAAAAATGCATTTCCTGTTTGAGTTTGCCCTTGAACTAACAACTGATTATGGAATTTTAATTTAATATTACAGCATATGTTGTCTTTCTGAATTTAAAAATCCATGACTTGACTCCAAAATGTTTTCAAGTTCTGCAGAAGAACATTCTCACCAAAATAAGGTCACCAGTGGTAGTATTTATAATAAATTTACAATTTCTGAAAAAATGGAATCAATATATACAATTAATATTGCAAATAAACGTCAAAATGATATACTTCCCACCGTATAAATGAACCCTGTTTCACACATAAATGTGCTCTGTGGCAATGGTTCAAAAGGCTTTTTCTTCAACAGTAAGCAGATTGAATGAAATAAAAAGATGATGTGCCAGAACTTAAAGGTACAAATGGTACAAATTTCAAGTTATTGATTGCTGACTGGGCTTACAGACATCAAACAATACTTTTTCAGGCAGTTACAATAGTCCACCTCGATGGAAACATGATATATTACAGGAAAGTTGAAAATGTGAGGACTATTTGACTGGTATGGTCATTTTAAATTATTAAGGTTTGGGGTTTTGTTTTGTCTCTAGGTTATAGAAAAAAACAATGCAAACTAAGAGGAATCTCATTAACGTGAAACCTTTCTTACCAAGCACCTTTATGATAGTTTGAAAAGTTCCAAGATATTCAGTTAGACTATAAACTCACTTTATGTTAGAAGAAGTGCACATTTGGGCAGAAGCCATAGGCAGTGACATCTTTTTTTTTTTTAATTTTTTTTTTTTTTTTTTTTGGTACGCAGGCCTCTCACCGCCGTGGCCTCTCCCGTTGCAGGGCACAGGCTCCGGACGCGGAGGCTCAGCGGCCACGGCTCACGGGCCTAGCCGCTCCACGGCATGTGGGATCCTCCCGGACCGGGGCACGAACCCGCGCCCCGCGCATTGGCAGGCGGACCCTCAACCACTGCACCACCAGGGAAGCCCGGCAGTGACATCTTTTAATGGAAACCCTAGCAGGCCAAAGCAATCACTCTTGAAGCACCCAGAATGTATTTATGTAGGCAATAAATTTTTTCAGGAACTAACTTCTGACGTATAGGTAAGACAAGTGTTCTAACAGAGTCTGAATCTGAGCTCTCTCTGTTTGCTCACTCCTTTAAAATCACCCTTAGGTAACATCTTCCTCAAAATAACAGCCAAGTAGAGCATCAAAATTAAGTCCATGGCCTTGCATCATTGCCTTGAAGTACTCTTCCCATAACCTGGAAACGGGAAGCAGACGTATGCATTAGAAAAGTCTATTGCTCAGAACTCTTTCAGTTGTAAGTGATAGAAACCAAACTCCAGCTAGCTTAGGCCAAAAGATAATATATTGCCACATGTTATTGGAGAGTTCAAGTAAGGCTGGATGCGGGGGTAGAGATGATGTCATCAGGAGTATGTCTTTTTCTCTGCATTTCTCAGATGTGCTTCCTCTGTAATGGACTCGTCCCCAAACTGGCTGTAACCATGTAGAAGGCCCCTGACAGTCAGCGCTTCTGAGACCTGGTGCGGTCTGAAGGACATTTTTTTTTTTCAGGTTCTCCACTAAGGTTAAACTGTTTTACATCTTCACCCCTCAACACACACACTCCCAGCTCTGTCTCCTCTCATGTGTCCACTCAAGGGCTTCCATGATAATTTCACAAGGTAAGAGTCTCTATCTATCTGTCTTGCTCTGTCTTTGTTTCTCATTCTCTCTTCCTCCCCTCCATGCCCCTCCCAATCCATATCAAATTTTGAAACAGGGCACTAATTGGTCCTGCTAAGGTAACCAACTCCGTCAACCCTGACAATCACTCTGCCTGGTGGGATGGAGTATTCTTTTTTTTTTTTTTTGAAATGTTTCTTTTGTTTTTTGTTTTTTAAATAAGTAAATGTATTTATTTGGCAGTGTTGGGTCTTGATTTCTGTGCGAGGGCTTTCTCTAGTTGCGGCAAGCGGGGGCCACTCTTCACCGCGGTGCACGGGCCTCTCACTATCGCGGCCTCTCTTGTGGCGGAGCACAGGCTCCAGACGCACAGGCTCAGTAGTTGTGGCTCACGGGCCTAGCTGCTCCGCGGCATGTGGGATCCTCCCAGACCAGGGCTCGAACCCGTGTCCCCTGCATTGGCAGGCAGATTCTCAACCACTGCGCCACCAGGGAAGCCCGGGATGGAGTATTCTGATGTGCCTAGGGTGTGCCCATCCCCATGGGAATTGAAGCATATCTTAATGGACAGCCCCACCAACCACACGTGCAACTGGGGTGAGGGAAGCAGTCCCCGGAAGTAAGTGTTCTACCACACATAAGTAAGAAACAGACTCCATCTCAACTATTGAAACCACCATGAAGAATCAGGATTTGCTGTTTTATGTGATTTTTCCCTGATCTCAGTTTTCGGATCCAGTTGAGACCCATAAAGCCAGTTGAAATAATTCCAGTATGGAGATCTGTCACTGATAGGTAAATGGGGAAAGGAAGGCTTGTTTCTACCTCCTGCGGTGGCATCAGACCCATCCTCACCAAAAAATGTGTTGCTCAAAACTTGTACACATGTACCCAAGCTTCAAAATGTGGACAAGGTACCAGGCCATGGAGTAAGCTGATGTTTACTGCAGTGAATGAGGGGAGGCATTGACATGGGAAAGTTATCTTCACTTGGAATTTGGCTAAGGAGGCTTTGTGCCATATCTGGTGCAAACCTGGTCAAAGAAAAATGGACTATACATCTCTTACATATCAGACATTATGGGGGCACATTGGGGAATATTTTTAAAAATTCCCTGCCTTTAGAAAATTCACAGCTTTTAGGGGAACACAGAAAAGCATGAGAATGGTATAACAAAGTGTTCCAGGGACAAAGAGGAAGAGGTGATGAATTTTGCTGGAGATGAAGGAAACAAGCAGGAATCAGGGAAGTGGGGAGAGAGGGATGTCAGTAGAGGTTTCCCAGGGAAGGTGACACCTGACCTGCAGAATTAGAGGGAGTGTGATAACTTAGAAGGAGAACAGCATTTTAGGCAGAGGGAACAGTAACAGGAGGGAGGAGGAGATCAATCCAACATCTCTCTACTAGTCACTGGCCAAGTTTCCATGGCCAGCACAAGGCAGAGGATTGAAGCAATTATTGAGAAAACTGTCTCAATCTTTCCTTTTCTCCTGGCTGTGGAAATTTGGCCATTGATGCATTTTTGTAAGAGGAACAAGTCTCGATTCCAGAGACCACACAATATTAAGTGATGGAAAAATTATTTTATAGGCCAAACAGAGAAAAACCAGAACACCTGAATTCAACTGAGGAAAAGTAGACTTTACAAGAAAGGGAAACGAAAACCTTTCTTCTCTGTCTCTTCCACTTTTTCCTCCTCTTTTTTGGGGGGTGGGTGGGAGTGGGGTGGGGAGGAAGGGTTTCACCTCAGAGAGCAAATCTCCTGAGCAAAAATCATGTATTTATATGCAATCGATGTCTTGTTAAAGCTTCATAAGTAGTTGTAGTAGGATAATGGTAATCATTCCAATATTTTTTCAAGAATTTACTAACATCAAAATCAAACTAAAGTAGAACTCCAGGAATTGACTCCCATGCCCTCTCCTCCATTATTCCATCTCCCCGAATGTCTGGGTAGCTTGTTAGCGTTCAACACATCCTTTGAAGATTAAATAGCATTATATTTTTGCCTTGCAAGGAAAGAGATTATGAATTTATGTGAAAACAAGTCTTTGGTAGAAACATCTATAGAAATCTGAAGAGGGAAGAAATTCTGGCTTAAAGTCCACAAAATACACCACAAATGAACAGAAACTAAATAGACTTCAGTTTGAGTTTCAGCACCACCATTATTAACTGTGCGACTTTGGACATGTTTCTTAACCTCTCTAGACCTCAGTTTTAAAATTGGAATAATGGCAGTACCTATAGGGTAGAGTTATCTTGGGTATTAAAAGGGACAATCCATGAAAAAATGTTTTACATAGTACCTGGTACACAGTATTATCTTGAAATCCACAGAGCAGTGAAATTACAGAAAATTGTTTAAGAACTGACTGGTACTAACCAAGAAGCAGACATTATATCAAGATTCTAGTCTGGTACCATCTATCTTATCTGTTGGTCCCTTCACTAAGGTGTCACATTAACAAGATTTAGGAACTGTCATTATGACATTGATACATGTTGAATATCATCAGAGGGCCAAGAGATGACCTTCTGTGCTTTTTACCCTTTTGTTATTTGCAAAGAGGAAAGAGAAGGGCGTTGGACTCCTTTTGCTGGAAACCTTGGCCATTTGGCATCACAAGAGTTTGGCTGCAGAGAGAGAAAGAAGGAGTGCTGATGTTAATGTTAATATTAGGCCCAAAGGCCATGACACAAAGTTTTTTCCATCCCCAAAGACAGACCTTCCTCATGTTATCTGAAAATACACTTCAAAAACATGTCACTTCGTGAGCATTAAGTCTTAGAATCTGCTTATGTTTAATATTTGGCTTGAGCTGTATATTCTCTTTATGAGACAGAAGGAAGCATAGCTTCTAACTGAAGTGTAGTGTAGGTAACAGTGGAGTCATCTATGGATCAAAAATGACTATGAATGGTCTGTTTATGTTACACACAAGAACTAGGTACATAATTCAAGGCTGCATGTCTTTAAAATGTATTTGCCTGTTGGGCTCTTGATTTGGAATTGATTTCCTACTAAGGAACTGACATATGAATTTGTGTGAAAATAGAAGTCATGGCAAACTTTTCAGTGGGTTGCACTGTAAATTGACCTGTTTGAACTGCTTCGAAATATTGTAATTCACCCCATTTAATACAGAAGGAATAAAGTGTGACTGATTGCAAATATCAAATTGAAAAGAAACTCATGGAAGAGAGAGCTGAGGGCTACACACTTTGTGGGCAGAATTTCCCATGACTTTCTTCACATAGCTGTCTTTTAAATTGACTTTTAACTGGATATGTACACCAAAGGGATGTGTCGACTGTGATTTATTGAAACAGCTGAACGGTTGCAAGATATGCCTCCTTGTGGCCATCCATCATTCCGAATGATGATTAAGCACAAAAGGGAGATACAATTTAGAAAAAAGTGTGACATTAAGTTGGGATAAGAGAACTGGGCCACACCATGGTTTGTATTCGTAATGAAATTTGAGAAAAAATATTTAACAGGAAAATCATAATAGGTATGTTAGATTTTGCAAAATCAGATAAACATGACTTTGCAGAATGGGTAAAAACCAAACTTCCTATTCATAATTAAATCCTGGTTTCTTAGGTCAATTTTTCAAGTGATATTATAATAGCCTTTGGCTGTGTCTACACTGACTTCTGGCCTTCCTTAAAAAAAGTGTGAAGTCGAGAGAATTTTTAAGATTAGACAAAGAAGCTGTAGAGTTTAAGGCTTCTCAGTTCAGAAAAAGTCAACCCAAAGTGGGTGCTGTTGTGTCTAGAACCACCTCTGTCGCTTGCACATTTGAGTAAATCAGAACCTCAGTTTCTTGATCTATAAAACGGAGACAGTGATAATACTTGTTCTGCTTTCCCACAGAATTGTTGTGAGGATCAAATGAGATAACAGTTGTGAGCTGCCATTACTAGTATTCGAAAAATCAATTAATTAAAATGGGGGCTTCCCTGGTGGCGCAGTGGTTGGGAGTCCGCCTGCCGATGCGGGAGACACGGGTTCGTGCCCCGGTCAGGGAGGATCCCACGTGCCGCGGAGCGGCTGGGCCCGTGAGCCGTGGCCGCTGAGCCTGTGCGTCCGGAGCCTGTGCTCCGCAATGGGAGAGACCACAACAGTGAGAGGCCCGCATACCACCAAAAAAAAAAAAAAAAAATGGAATTACAGCAATTATTTCTTCTTAGATACCTTAGATGTAGTCTTGTGTGGAAGCAGGATGACAATACATTATTTTCAAAGGTAGCTATTGTCTTAAAAGTGAGATATCATTGTGCTATTTATTTTGTAATCCTATTTTTATTTCCAGGCTGAGGGGCCATAAGGAAATACTGGTCATACTTAGGTATCATGAGAATTAATGTGTATGGAGAAGCCCACATATTCATTTGTAAAGGTGAATGTGTGTGGGTGTGTGCGCACATGCGTGAAGAGCAGGGATTCTGGAACCAGATGGCTTAAGTTTGAATCCTACTTATTTGTTAGTAATCCCAATAAGCAACTCAATCTTAATTTTGCTGTGTCTCAGTTTCCTTATCTGGAAAAGAAAAATATATACGTATGTTCATGTGGATTAAATGAGCTTATAGCCAAAATACTGAGAACGGTGTTTCTACATGTTGTAAGTGCCTAATAAATGTTCATTACTTTTATCATCAAGAAAATCTTTCAGGGCTTCCCTGGTGGCGCAGTGGTTGAGAGTCCGCCTGCCGATGCAGGGGAACACGGGTTCGTGCCCCGGTCCAGGAAGATCCCACATGCCGCGGAGCGGCTGGGCCCGTGAGCCATGGCCGCGGAGCCTGTGCTCCGCAACGCGAGAGGCCACAACAGTGAGAGGCCCGCGTACCGCAAAAAAAAAAAAAAAAAAAAAAAAAGAAAATCTTTTAGCAGCAAAATTATCCGTGGTGATTTGCTCTATTCAAAACGTACAGTCATGTCCTGTCCCCCTGGTGAAGACCAGTTTACTGGAAATGCTAGCCTAGATCAGGAACACCACTTTTGGAACGCCTGGCAGAGAGAAGCTGAGTAGCTTGAGACCAAGGCCTTGGCAGCTGCCTAGGACAGAACTCTGCACCAGGCTTTGAGCCATATTGTATATTGTCGGACATCATTGGCCCTAACATGCTTAAGTAAGCTACATGAGACAAGGGTCACGGCCAAATATCTTTGGGATCATTTCTTTAAATTGAACAAATCAGGTTTCTTTATTGCAGGATGTCTCAGAACCTTTAATAAACTAATGTGCATTGTGAGTCTCCAGGGGACTATAGAATGCCATTTCCAAATTAATTTCACATAGAATCACTGTTCTTGCTTTTTTTTTTTTTTTTTTTTTTTTTTTTTGCGGTATGCGGGCCTCTCACTGTTGTGGCCTCTCCCGTTGCGGAGCACAGGCTCCGGACACGCAGGCTCAGCGGCCATGGCTCACGGGCCCAGCCGCTCCGCGGCACGTGGGATCCTCCCGGACCGGGGCACGAACCCGCGTCCCCTGCATCGGCAGGCGGACTCCCAACCACTGCGCCACCAGGGAAGCCCTGTTCTTGCTTTTTAAAGAAAGCTTATGAAAACCTTGAGGAATATTAAGGGTTCCTTAAGACACCGCTTGGAAAATACATTTTTATGTAAGTTTTCTCAAGCTCAGGTATTTTAGGCTGGTAGATTTTTAGTAACAGGCTAAAGAACCAAAAGTACTCAAGCAAAATGCTCTTTTGGGTGGGGGGATTTCATAGCGTCCTCCACTGGAAGGTCTTGGGGTTGTCTTTGTAGGTAATGAATTAATTATGGCTTTTCAGTGATTTTAAAAAGAATATTTTCGCCCAACCCTAGAGATTGCTGTGGAACACCATGAAAACTAGACTTAAGTGTGATCATTTGCACAATTTAGAGGTGATGAAATTTTCTTTTTTATGGATTAAAACAAAATTGTTAACTGTAGAGCAGAAGCTGGGTCAGACAGACATACTGCTCCTGAGAATGTGCTGCTGATGGTTTGTATTTTATGCTAGCTGAAGAGTTTGAGCTGCTTGTTAATGAGACCCAGCACCATTACATATATCACTGGCATCCCCAGAAACTGCAGATCTATTTTGAAATACCTTTATGCTACACTTGTTCAAAGCATTGTCTTTCTATTAAATGAATTCACCTGCACATTGACTTTTCTCTACAATATACTACTGATAGTTTAGAGACATATTTTGGGGCATCTCTTTGTCTGAATCTGGAAGCTATGCATTTTCTTTGAGTTCCATTTCTTCTGAAAACTAGTTGTTGACAAATACGACTGTCACAGTGATTGTAAGACTGAATTACCCTGTTGATTTCCTAATTCGTTGCCTGAATTGTAATGACTCAAAATAAGAGCCATGCCTCTAAAATATTTTGTCATCTTACACTGTTTGAAAGATAAATGGTCTTAAACAGAATAGTTGCTGGAATTCTTTGTTAGAATTGAAGTTTTAACATCAGGGTCTATATCAGAGAGAATGTAGGTGGCAGGTATTGCTCTTTTGGGGGTAGGTTTCTCTACTCCAAGCAGGGGAATTCTGTAGGGTCAAGTCTAAAGTAAAAAGGAGAAGATGAAGGAGACGGATTTCCAAATCAAAATGAGAGTTGGAATGTGTATTAGAAAGAATGCAGGGCTCCCGTCTAGATCTGTCATGAAACCTTAGGTAAATCAGGCAGCTGTCTGGGTGTCAATTTCCACATTTATGAAATGAAAGGAATAGACATCAGTAATCTAGAAGTTATAATATTTTTCATTAGAAGGATGATATGGAAGGAGAGAAAAAAAAGGAAAAATATGGAGTCTATCAACTACCTCTAGAATTTTTTCCCCATGTGTTAAATGTGGGAAAAAAGTCATATAGGTTTCATAATTCTGTAATCTTTGGTTACCATTTCACATGTAGATTAGCACTGGCTATTGCTTTGAGGGATACAACATTTCCATACTTGACTCATTTTTCTGCCTAGAATTTTGTATGTTGCTGTGTGCCTAGAATGGTTTTTTTTTTCCCACTTCTCATTTGAATGGCTTTCACTTACTATGCCTATAAGCTATGATATTAAGGCTCAATGCCAGTAAAGTTTCAGGGAAAAGAGTGAGGAAATTATTCAAAAGAACTACTTTTTTGATAATGGCAGTGTTTTGACAGTTTTTGACAGGCAATTTGGAATAATGCAACCTCCTGGATTACAGCCAACCTCTGAAATGGGCTGTAATTTAGAATGATAGCAGCTCCTATGACCTCTATATTGGAGAGTCACTGGAATTAAAAAAAAAAATTCTCCAAACAGTTTAGGTTTATATTTGAAAATCTGGCTTAAATGTCTGACGTGGAGCCATTTTATTTAATGAAAGGATTTTCTTGTCCTATCCACAGCTCCAAATACTAAAGCTGGAGAAGATTTTCTGCCTTTTTGTGTGTGGTAAAATTCTTCCTCTCAGATTCCACTCCTAACCAGATTGTGAACATTCTAATGAGCTGACTGTGGTCTGGTTACCCCTTTGATCCACTGGGTGAAACTGGACCCACTCGGCACAGATAACTGTATCATGCTGTCATCCTGCAACGGAAGCAAGTCTGAAGCTGTCATACAGTTTCCAACTTTCTCTTTTCACACAAATGTGTTGTCTCAGGTTTTGAGTTTGGTCCTCAAGGCCCCTTTTGAAAAATAGATTCTATTACTCCCTTAATTCTGAGAGTTAAATGCCTTTTAAACAATTGTGTAAGTTAAGTACGAGCCGGGTGTGCAGTGTAGGATTTTTTTTAACTGAACTGTAATTCTCCAAACATACCAATATATTCCAAAATTGCCAGTTGCAGGCCATAAAATATTTACATTACAGAGTAAATAATGTATGTTTAGTAAGAAACGATGAAATATTTAGAGTTTTTCTAAAGATACTACATGGGTTTTTTCCTCTACCATAGCCATTCTTGAAGCAGGGCAAAATAGGCAACTTTAAGAGCTCTGAGGAAAGCATGAAAGCATCTTTGAAGGAAGAGAACGTTCTGAGGCAGTAAATGGAAAAGTTTCTATAAGGAAAAGAAACAACAGTAGATCCCAGATATCAAGATATATATTTCAGTTTTTTAAGGAGCCAGCAATCCCACTACTGGGCATATACCCTAAGAAAACCGTAATTCAAAAAGAGACATGTACCACAATGTTCATTGCAGCCAGAACATGGAAGAAACCTAAATGTCCTAAATGTCCATGGATAAAGAAGATGTGGCACATATATACAATGGAATATTACTCAGCCATAAAAAGAAATGAAATTGAGTTATTTGTAGTGAGGTGGATGGACCTAGAGTCTGTCATACAGAGTGAAGTAAGTCAGAAAGAGGACAACAAATAAAGTATGCTAATCCATACTAATGTATGGAATCTTAAAAAAAAAAAGGTTCTAATGAACCTAGTGGCAGGGCAGGAATAAAGACGTAGACACAGAGAATGGACTTGAGGACATGGAGGGGAGAGGGGGAAGCTGGGGCAAAGTGAGAGTAGCATTGACATATACACACTACCAAATGTAAAATAGTTAGCTAGTGGGAAACAGCAGCGTAGCACAGGGAGATCAGCTTGGTGCTTTGCTATGACCTAGAGGGGTGGGATAGGGAAGGTGGGAGGGAGGCTCAAGAGGGAGGGGATATGGGGATATATGTATGCATATGGCTGATTCATTTTGTTGTACAACAGAAACTAACAGTATTGTGAAGCAATTATACGCCAATAAAGATCTATTTAAAAAAGAAAAAGAATTGAGAGACCAAAAAAAAAGACATTTCATATGGTTAAAGGTCTAGGGAGACATTAGCAAACAATTTTGGTATTTTTACCATTAAATTGAAGAGTTGGTAGGCCCAGGTCACATGATGCAATCATTTGCCAAAGCCATTCTGTGGGAGTGTTGTGAACCTCAGAGGATGGTTGGGCCTTCCGTGCTTCCAAACACATACATTTTTTTTTTTTTTTTTTCTCCCGTTGCGGAGCACAGGCTCCGGACGCACAGGCTCAGCGGCCATGGCTCACGGGCCCAGCCTCTCCGCGGCACGTGGGATCCTCCCGGACCGGGGCACGAACCCGTGTCCCCTGCATCGGCAGGCAGACTCTCAACCACTGCGCCACCAGGGAAGCCCCAAACACATACATTTTTAAAACCTCTCCCACATTCTCAATGACCCTGAAGAAGCCAATCACAGTGTCATTACACCCCACTGCATGTGTTTAGGAAAGACCCTGAAGAATCTCTAACGGAAGTTTGCAACAGAATCACCTGAGTCTTCCAAAGAACTTTTCAGGCCCCACCCAACCTAAGGAATTCTGGTAGGATCACTCTAGTGTAGGCCCTAATAATTTTGTAATTTTTTTTGTATTGAAGTATAGTTGATTTGCAATGTTGTGTTAATTACTGCTGTACAACAAAGTGATTCAGTTACACATGTATATACATTCTTTTTTTAAAAAACATTATTTTCTGTTATAGTTTACCATAGAATATTGAATATAGTTCTCTGTGCTGTACAGTAGGACCTTGCTGTTTATCCATTCTATATATAATAGCTTACATCTGCTAACCCCAACCTCTCACTCCAGACCTCTTCCAAGCCCCTCTCCCTGGCAACCCCACCAATCTGTTCTCTATGTCCGTGATTCTGTTTCTGTTTCATAGATAGGTTCATTTGTGTCATATTTTAGATTCCACATATAAGTGATATCACATGGTATTTGTCTTTCTCTTTCCGACTTACTTCACTTAGTATGATAATCTCTAGTTGCATCAAGAATCTCTATTTTTGAAAAGCTTCTCAGGTAATTCTAATGACCATCTTGGTTTGGTAACTGTGGCAGACTGAATAATGGACCTAAATGTCCTAATCGTTGGAACCTGTGAATGTTGCCTTATATGGCAAAAGGGAGGTTACAGGGCTTCCCTGGTGGCACAGTGGTTGAGTCCGCCTGCCGATGCAGGGGACACGGGTTTGTGCCCATGCTGCGGAGACGCTGGGCCCGTGAGCCATGGTTGCTGAGCCTGCGCGTCCGCAGCCTGTGCTCCCCAACGGGAGAGGCCACAACAGTGAGAGGCCCGCGTACCGGAAAAAAAAAAAAAAAATGGGAGGTTACAGATATAATTAAATTAAAATTCTTGACATGGGGAGATTAGCCTGGATTATCTGGGTAGGCTGTGAATGTAATCACAAGTGTCCTTATAAGAGGGAGACAGGGAGCTTTGACTAGAGAAGAAAGAGAGAAAATGATGAGAGAAGCAAGATGCTAGGACTCTGGCTTTGAAGGTGGAGAAAGGGGCCGAGAGCCAATGCATGCAGGTGGGCACTAGAAATGGGAAAGGACAAGGAAAGAGATTCTCCCCGAGAGCCTCCAGAAGGAGCAAGCCCTGCTGGCATCTTGACTTCAGCCCAGTGAAACAGATTTTAAACTTTTGACCTTAAAAACTGTAAAAGAATAAATCTGTGTTGTTTTAAGTCCCTTTGTGTGGTAATTTGTTACAGTAGCAATAGGAAACGAATACAGGAAATCACTGCCCTAAGCCATATCAATTTTAATAGTCCTTTGTTGCTAAACACAGCTCTGAGCCAGAGCTTCAAGGCCCTAGGATTTACCCTGTTCCCAAGGGTAGAAGGACACAAAAGCAGCCTTGTCTCTAGAAAATACTACTGCCCCATCTGGGTCGAGCACTTCGCTCACAACCACATTCCCTTGAGGATGACACAGCTGCTCAAGAGAAAAGACAGCAGTGTGGGACCCTGGCCAATAACTGTATCCCTCAAGCTTGGACATCAAGCCACAAGGCTCCATCACAGCCCTCCTGTGTGCTCAGCATTCTGCTGGCCACTGTGGGAGAGCAGAGAATCACGAGACGTTACCCCGCATTCTCCTGCTGAGAAGAGACATTGCAGAATGATTACGAACACTTAGGTTGCATTTTCCAGGAATCTCAAAGCTGAGCTCCCCTGACAATATCCAAAGGATATTGTCTCATTTGGGGTTAGGACAAATGCATCACATTTAGAGGAAAAAAGATGATGTCAAAGCATGGGCTTCCCAGTTGTACTCTGATTAGAAGACCTGGAAATCAAGTCAGTTTTCCATAGTTAAAGGCTCTTGGTCCACTGCGGGATATATTAATGAATTATCTGTGCAACATTTGAAATGTAGGTCTATTTTCCAAGGTAGGTGAATGTGTGGGGGAAGGGGGAATCTCTATGTTTTATCAGCACTTGTTCCTATCAGAACTCCACACAGTGAAAGAAAAAAAAATGGCGGCTGCATAGAGCTGGGATAGCATCTCGTTTCTATGACAACAGTGCCTGCTCTGCCCCCTAGCTCCATCTGGTATTTTCAGGCCTAACCGCCAGGTAGCATCTAAAATACCTAGTGGAAAAAAAAGGCTTCGATAGAGATTCCTCAGATCTGGCACAAATGAACACAGCAACACCATGCCCTTTTTAAGAAAAACAGTGAATTATTTCACCAGCAGCTGAGCATTATGAAAACAGACCACTTAGTACATAGGACATGCTCAACTCTATTGCAGAGGCTAAGCAAGCACAACATGCACATAAAATTAAAGTTGCTGTTGGGGCTGATGAGGGTTTTTTTCCTAAAGGCAATCTAATGAAACCCACATAGGGTGATTCCGTTTTTCCCTCTTGCTCTTTCCTGGCCCTGCTTGGTCCTGCTTTGTGGAGCTGTGTGTGCTTTAGGTAATATGGATGCAGCAGCTCTTACCTGCCTCACTGACCTTCCCTCCAGATTTTATCCGTGTTGATTACTGTTCCCTGGTAGCTCTGAAGAATTTATGAGAAGCTGAATTTCAGCCCTCTTCCACGGGCACTTGCTCACAGACAAGCATGCTTTTAAAACAGTACAGTGCAACACAGCCTTCTATCCCCATTTTGAACACAATCTAGTGAAAGCACTTCCTTTTTCTTCCTTAATAATACCATCATTAAGAGTATAATGTCTCTATAAAGTTACAATTTATCTAAAATATGATACAACATGACTTTATAGCTAGATTGTCATACCATATTTGGGATACACTTATTCTAAAAAATTATTCATTGTTTATCAGACATTCACATTTAACTGGGCACCTGGCATTTTTATTTGCTAAATCTTGCAACTGTAGTTATAGACAAGGAATATAGGCCTGTCATTCATTTGATCACTTAGGTTCTGATACAATGCATCAAAATGTCAATACATTGAATTGAGTATTGGTTTCCACCATTTTCTGGTTACTAAAAAGAATGTTTACATGTTCATTGCCTATGCAAAAAAAAAAAACCCTGTTGTTTACACCAAACCTTTTCATACATTCATTTTTCTTTTATTCATCTAACACAGAGTTACTGGGTACCTGCTCTTTGCCTGGCACTGTTCCAAGATCTGGGAATCGGTGGTGACAAGACCAACAGGTGCTTTTCATGGAGCTAACAGTCTGTTGTGGCTCCTGGATTTTATTTCAGAATGCTTGCTCTCACTGCATACAAGGCATTTTGATATACAAAGACCCACCAGATACGGTCCTGACCTCTAAGATTAGCTGTCCCTTACCCATCTTCAAATTTCCCCAAACCTCATTAAACCTATCCCATGTAGTTCCATGGGCATTAAATCACAGGGGAAATTGAAATTGTCATTTTTACACTTTCTTTGTGCCTGAGTATGCCAGATGGAGAGACAATTGACCCTGGACGGATTGGACATTACCTGGTGCAATCCCACCATCAGTTTCTGGGGTCTCCTCTTGCCCTTGCTGGGATCCATTTACTTGGGAGTCCTTGCTCTTCTCCTCCTCAGTTCTTACAGGAGATTTGGACACACAGGTGATATTTGTATTCTTTCTCCCTCTTCCTTACTCCATCTTTCCCTCAACTCTTTTTTTCCTTTTAACTATTTCATCTCTTTGATACTGAGAACTACTAAACCAGATGGGAAAATTAAAGGTCTGCAGTATTTCAGAAAGTTCTTGAGATATGGACCTACGTTACTTTTTTTTCTATACGATAGATTCTCTCCACTCGTATCTCAGTTTTTGACTATGACACACTCAGTTTTATTTTATGAGCATTCTAAGGTAACTTATTATTATATGATATTTAAAATATCCAACCACTGTGGTAGTCAGAATAATGACCTCTGAAGATATCTGCATCTAATCCCTGAAACCTCTATGTCATTTTACATGGCAAAAGGGACTTTGAAGATGTGATTTAAGTTAAAGATTTTGAGATAGTGAGATCATCTTAACTTATCCAGGTAGGCCCAAGGGAATTACAAGTGTCCTTGTAAGAGAACAGCAGGAAAGTCAGAGAAGGAGAGAGATTTGAGGATGCATTACTGGCTTGAATATGGAGGAAGGGGCCAGAAGCCAAAAGATGCAGGCAACTTCTACAAGCTGAGAAAGGCAAGGAAACAAATTTCCTTCTAGAGCCTCCAGAAGGATTGCTGAGTATTTGTTTGTTTGTTTGTTTGTTTTAGCCCATTAAGACCAGCTTTGGACTTCTGACCCCCAGAACTGTAAGATAACAAATTTGTACTTTACACTACTGAGTTTGTGGTGATTTGTTATAACAGCAATAGGACAATACACCTATAGGTCCAGGCACTAAAAAATCAGAAATGACGCTGAGCAGGTTCCTTGAGACACTTTGCTAAGCCAGGTGTCAACCTTTAGTTGCCAGATTGTGGAAGACCTGCATGGTCCTGGTGGTGGGAGTTGACACTGGAGGGCTGGGGTCATGGTTATTTACCAGCCACCGTAGGAGTATTTCAATGTTTTTGCAGTTGGAACATGTGTGCCAGTGAATTTTTGCTGTGCATATCCTTATGTACAACTAAATCTAAAGGATATAGAGTAGATTCTAGCATCATTCTTGAATTTTTCTTCCCTAGGGCCCTGATATTAACCTTTAACCAAAGGAACCAAGGCAATGATTCTAACAGATTTCTAGATTCTTTTCTATGTATCCTCCGTGGGGTTTTTCCTGAGTGTGGACTGAGATGCTTTAAGTCTTGCTTTAAGGCTTTTATTACTGAATTCTCAGTTGTTTGTTTTTTCAATTTACTGTCTGAAATTTTCATCTGTAAGCACTGAGGTTTTCTTTTTTAATCTCTCCTGTTTCCTTCTCTCTTTTACTCTGCCTCTCTATCCCCATTTGAAAACAAGTGAATAAGGGGGAAAGAGAGTCAGTGACTTTCTCAAGGTCACATCACTATTGATGTGTTTTATCAGCCAAATGCAGCCCTGCACCTGGGTCAGCAGTCTCCATTTCCATCCAGTGATGTTTAGTCACTCCTCCACCAAGGCAGCAGTGCTTAATGGTCATCTTCTTATTCGTAAAATTCAATCATTCCCCTGCAGAGCCCTTTTACGGCTGTCCACCGCATTTTGAATAAAATCTGAACTCCTTCCGTTGCCTTGAAGGCCCGGCAGGACTGCGCCCTGACCATTTCACCAACCCCATCTGTGATGTGATCCCAGTGGCTTCCTCTCTGTTCTCCAGATGCCAGCTCTGTCCAGCCTGAGGGACTGGATGAAGCATACATGTGCTGTCCACAGCCTGTAGAGGGTCTGAGTCCCACACTGATAGGTTTTACACCATCACTCACTCTGTGGGTATTGAGCTAATGCATGTGTGTCCTTTGCTTCCTGTGGCCCCTATGGGTCCATGCGTGCAGAGAACTCATTCATCCTGTTTTTTGTTGTGGCAGAGCCTCATACAGAGTAGTTATTCAGTGAACACTTAGTGAATGATGTTTGTGGTCACTCCTCATGGCCTCACCCTAAAGTCCTGCCACTACTCGCAAGCCACAGAATTCCTGGTCCACCATGGAAACCACTGAGACAGGCTGCCAATCAGATGCCTGGACTGAATAAAGGCAAGACAAGATGTCTGGTCAGTTACAGAAAATATCATAGCTTGTACTGAAAGGAAGTGGAAACTAGCTTCCTGACCCCTGCGGTAATCAGCTTACACTGTGAAGCAGGAGATTTGCATCCCCTTATCTACTTCTAGATGAGAATATTATGTTTCATTCACAGCTACAGCCTTGTGGACTGAAATAGCATATTTTATGAGTAATAGCATCTGTAAGTGAAATAAAAGACATCAAAAGAAGAAAATGAAAGCATTTAAAATACAACAATTACCAAAATAAAATCATGTTTAGGACATGCTTCTCACAAGTTCTCTTAGGCTTTATTAATTTCTTCTAAGAATATCACCATGAATCTTTTTTATGAGTGCTTGGATCCTGTGTGCACAATACTTGCATTTATTCACTTTAGGCTAAGGCACAACAGAGTGCAGGATCTCAGCTGTTTCCTGCTTTTCTCTGTGTTAACACCTTCAAAAAGAAAATGGTAAAGGTAGATTATCCAACGGTTTAGGAAACCCGTGCATTTGCACGTTTTATAAGTAGAATAATGAGATATAACTAGTACAGAATTACAAGACTGTCAAATTTCAAATGAGGATATATACACAACTTCAATAATTCTAATATTTTGCAATATTTCCTTATTTGTTTTCAGATATTTAAATTCCTTTCACTCTCTTTATTCATCTCCTTCAATTCTAGTCCAGAACTGCTTAATATCACCTATTACATAATCAGCTTATTCTCTGTTTAAAATGTTTCTTAGGGAGCTTTTATTTAAATGCTAATTAATTGTTTCCTTTAACCATCTTACTCAGTTTCTGAATCCTATCATCGATGCACCTGCAATGTCAAATAAAAGATAAGGTTTCTGAGCCATGTAAACAATGATAAAACATTCTGAACTGTCTGTGGCATCATGAAGGGAAAATAATGACAGTGTTTGGCTTTTAAAAGGTAATATTATTGCACTAAGGCCACTAAATTCATTTTAAACATTGGAAATATCAAGTAATTTTATCTTGATAAATGAGCAGTTTTTCCAATATTTTAAGAAGATGTAGGGTTTATGGTTCACTCTACCTACACATGTACAATATATGTATATATGTACATTTTTTCCAAACTTTCCAAAGAGTCACTGTGAATAATTCATAAAAAGTAGTAGAAATATTGAAATTTATGCCACATTTCCAAATAGTCACTATGATTAATTCACTGAAATTAATAGAAATTTTCATAAAAATTGTAAAAAGAGATTAGAGTAGAATATATTGATTATTGGTTTAAATTTGGGCTTAATAACTAAAGAGTCAATTACTTACTAAGTAGCCATGCACTTATTAGGTTGGCAAAGAATACATTAATGACTAAAGTAACTGGTAAGAAAACGAACAAACAAGCAAACAAAAAGTCTTACATTTATCTTTTAATTCTTCCTACCTAATCCCCGGCCACTTAAATTTATTGTCATGGAAACTATAACTTGATAAAACCAGATTTCAAGCCCCTTGCTTATTCTTCTTTGCAATCCCAAGTTCTTACTTGCCTTACGTGTATACCCAGTAAATATTTATTAAAGAAATGAATTGTACAAGGTGGAGAACAGTGGTTTCTAAGTTTTGCTTTATTTTCATTTCCTGGCCTGGCAGCCTAGTCTCTTGGGTAGGGCACATGGAGCAGCCCTCCTGGGCCTTGTGCTGGGCTCTGGGCTCTGACAATGTGAAAATCAAGTTACTAGCTAAACTACAGCTTTCTTCTTCCCAAGACTTTGGTATTGAATGACTCCTAATGTGTTAATGGAATTTCTTCATGCAATATATTTTACAACCAAAGAAAAAAGTTTGCTTTTCTTAATCAGTAATTAAGAATTGACTGTTTACTTTCATTTCTATTGTAGAAGTGTCTGAAAATAAAATTAACACGTTTAAGCATTTATATTATATATAAATGATTTTATCATACATATGTATCTATATATGTATGTATATGTATGTATGCATATGTGTTTTCTCTACATCTATCTACCTATCTCTGTGTGTGTCTGTCTCTGTCTCTCTGTCTCTTTCCCTATATCTATCTATTTATCTAACTATCTAATCT